>NC_080192.1:66106980-66731980 GCF_030028045.1 Hippopotamus amphibius kiboko | reverse complement strand
TAGCAGCATTAAAACCAAACCAAATACTCTAAAGACCAAAAAGCCTTCTTGAAATAGCCAAATTCATTTCACAATGTTATAATGAACAAATTATCAATATGAAAATATAATAATGAAAATTATACAACCAAATATATGAAAATAAAATATTTAGAAATACTTTGAAAATAAAGACTGCACAAAAACCTCAAGAGATTTTTACAGAACTTCCTTAGGAAAGGAGAAGCATGAGAAAACAGAGAGTGAGGAGGAAATGAGAGAGGGAGGGAGACAGGGAGAAAAAGAGGAAGGAAGAAAGGTAAGAAAGAAAGAATGAGAAAAGGTAGGAAGAGTTAAAAGAAGGAAATACAGACAAATTTAAGAACAATTAACAAATTTGATACAATGCATACACTTTATATGTAGGCATTTAAATAAATTACCTTAACTTAATCTACAATAGCAAGTGTTATGATTTTTATTATTGTTATTGCTATTATTTCTCATTATTCTGGAAGTTTACTGAGGTCTTTGATGTAGCTGGGGCTGGAATTACCTAGTCTTGCTTGCTCACATGTCTGATGGTTGGTACTGGCTGGAGATGTCAAATGGTACATCTGTATATGCCTTTACCTGGCTTCCTCACAGTATAGAAATCAGATTACATGAACAAGGATCTCAAGAGAATAAGGCTAAAGGAAGGAATATTTCCTTTTATCACCCAACCTCAGAATTCATACAGTCACAGTCTTTCTACTCATCAGAAGTAAGTGGTGAAATTAACCTATATTAAAAAAAATGGAAGCTAGACTCTGTCTCTTGATGAGAAAAAATGACATAGAATTTCTGAATATGCTTAAAACTTCTGATAAATAGATATGTGGTTACCAGAGGTGGAGATGAGGAAAGGGGGAATTGGATGAAGGTGGTCAAAAAGTGCAAACTTCGAGTTATAAGATAAATGAGTACTAGGGATGTAATGTACAACATAATTAACATAATTAACACTGCCTAATGTTATACATGAAAGTTGTTAACAGAGTAAATCCTGAGTTCTTATCACAAGGAATTTTTTTTTTCTTTTTCTTTTATTTTGTATCTCTATGAGATGATGGGCATTCACTAAACTTACTGCGGTCATCATTTCATGATGTACGGAAGTCAAATCATTATGCTGTACACCGTACATGTATACAGTGCTGTATGTCAAATATAGCTCAATAAAACTGGATGAAAAAAAAAACACCATTCATATAGACCACTACTACCAGCAATAAAAGAAAATATATAATTTCTAAGCATGTATTAACTATTCATAAACATGTAGCACAAGCTATATCACAGAGGCATTCTCAAAATCAAGGAAATAATATCTGACCACAAGAAAATAAAATGTATGATCACTAAGAGAAAAATACTTTAAGTAAATCTTACTATTGGAAGTAAATGTAAAATATAATTCTAAATAATTCATAGTTAAAAATAGAAATCAATGAAAATGACAATGTTTTATACAAAGTGTAGTGTGACTATTGTAAATACATATTGTGCTATAATTATGTAAGATGTAATCACCGGGGGATCCAACAAAGCCATTTATCAGCACTCAACCTCCACTAGGAGAAACACTGAAGGAGGTTCTTCAGTCCATGGAAATAACACACAATGGACACTGGGATCTTCACAAAGCATTAGAGACCACTGAATGTAAATAAGAAACATGTAGATAAATATTAAAGACATTTTTATAATTTTAATATATGCAAATAACAATTATCTGTTTAGAGCTAAAATAATAGCCATCACATTTTCATTTTATAACATTAATAGAACTAAAGTATATGAAAGAGCACAGAAGAAGGAAAGGTATAAACAAACAAAAAATATTTTTGTGAAGTTCTTACATTATACATGAAATGTTACACTATTATTTCATGAAAGATTGCACTAATTTGAGTATATATTTTAATCTTGGATGGATGAGTTAAATGGATTTTGGTTTCTCCTTTTATTGAAAGGTAGCCCCCAGGGAAACAAAGAAGGCAGATGACTTTTTCTAATTTCCTTGTAAACTTGGATTCCAAGTAAATATATTCATGATATTGATATGAGAGAGTTCTTACAAAGAGAATAGCCTTATCAGCATGTCCCTTACTAAAGACTACTTAGGGAAAATAATGCTTAGGACCAATGGATTTGTAAAACATGATGTTTATTAATAGGGTAGATATTATGTTGTGTTTTTTCCACAATAACAATAAGTAGAGTTTGGTTCAATGAAAAACAGACTGAGTTTGACAGACTAGGTAAAATATTAAGGACCACATATTTGCCACTTCCAATAATGCACTTTAAATATCAAAATAAAAAATAGGTTAAATAGATAGATATTGTTCTATAGTTTTGCAAGATGCTACTGTTAGGAGAAAATGGGTGAAGCATACAGGGGTGCTCTGTATTACTTTTTACAGCTGCATGTGACTCTACAATCATCTCAAAATTAAAAAAAAAATACTCAAAAAAAAAAAAGGACATTGTTGAATGTTATTCCAGGTGAACTTTAATTATAAGAAAGCTTGAAGAGCTATGTTAATATCAGCCAGAGTACATTTTGAGGTAAGAAATATTATCAGAGAAAAAGATATATTTCCTAATGGTGAAAATGTTGATTTATTAAGAAATAAAACAATCCTATAGGATATTTTTGAAATTATTCATAATTTTTGTTCCTAATGACAATTTGATAGATCTTTGTCTGAATAAATTAGGTTTGCATTATTTGTTGTTTAGTGTGAAAAATTCAGATATATATTTAGTTTGTTTATTCTTTCTGCCTATTCCTATTCAATCCTATGTCACAATGCCACGCAGTTCCCAGGGTTTGGGGAAGAAAACAACTAACAATCTAGGTGGAAAAAAGTAAAAAAAAAAAGAAAAAAGAAAAAAAGAAAAAGGAAAAGAAGAAAGGAAAGAAAGTTCTTGGAGATACACAATATACTAATCCTATATTATTGTAACAGAATTCTACGCCAAAGGAGCTGTCCATGACCTTGATCTATAACAATAACTCAGTTGCAGGATTGTCTGAAACTATCTCTGTGGGCTAGGCTGAAAGGTGTTTGCTTTTGCTCCTTTAAATGTTTTCAAATAAGTATATTTAAGATAATAAGTTAGCAGTAAAAGAAGGCTACTAATGAAGTTGTTACACACAGGATAGGCAGGAGATAAATGTCTGATTTAAGGCAGGGGCTATAAAAATGGCAGAATTGAATAAAATTCATTAGGATATTTGCCAGGATTTAATATTAGATTAAAGGGAAGAGAGGAAGCAAGGGAGGATGGGCGGGGCATTGGGAAAGAGAGATTAACTACAGTGAAAAAGAAAATGCATGTTGTGCTTATTTACTGTGAGAATAGAATGAAGCAAATGTGCTTGTTTAGAGTACCTGGGCTATCACAGTGAGATTAAAAATAAAGGTTTTAAGTTTAGAAAAGTTGTATAAATTGATATGTCCTCCCTAAGCAGTATTGTAGGCAATTTCCATATTTGGAGTTTCTTCACCACATTATCTACCTACTAAAATCAATATGTCTATAAAATACATGAAAATTTACTCTGACAGTGTTGGCAGGCATACTAAAATCACCAACAGATTACAGCACAAAGTTCAAAAAACCAGTATTTTGTGTTGAAAGTAGGATCATCCTCAGATCTCCTCACTATGTTGGATTAAGACCTCTCGTGTATTTTCTTATGTAACACCAAGTACAGTGAGGGGCTTGTCCTGTTTTTGTTTCCAAGCATCAACATGAAATGCTGTATTAATGTTGAATGTACAAAAGACTGCATTAAAAGAGATTATCTTTGGTCTCCTGTATTCATCACCTCTCATATCTTAAATTTATTTTGTTTTCCACTTGTATCTTCCCATGTTTTAGGCTTTAAGAGTAGCAGTAGGAACTAAAACACCTGTGTTGAGTGTGTGTGTGTGTGTGTGTCTGTGTGTGTGTGTGTGTGTGTGCAGGCATAAGAGAGACAATGTAGTGACCTCCTTTGCCAGTGGGGTAAGTTTAATGTAAAATGAGAACAATGTAATAAATTTCTCTATAAAGATATATGTTGGTATACATATATTTACACACATATGTATAATTTGTGGGAAATTATACTTTAAAAAAATGTTCCTTTATGCTAAATTATATCAAGTTTGCTACTGAGCTCTGTGAGGTCACAGAATCTGTATCCAGTCTCAAAGATCAGCATCTTTTATTTTGCCATTTGTTTAAATACACTTTCTTCATTTTCTTCTCTCTGGCTGAGTAAAATCAGAGGAGACAGATTGCAACCTGTTGAATTCTTAGCAAGTAAATTCATTCCAGAAAAAAAGTCTAAACAAAGCAGTGACCCTATTATATCAACCAGCCATGAGGTTGGAAGCCAGAGTAGAAATGTTGGGTATTTTCTTAAGCTCCTCATTGGAAAATGAATTAGGTCATTGAAGTCACTGTTATCCATCTCTATTCACAATTGCAATTTTATAACTGCTCCTTCAAATGCCAGCTCAGTAAGAGGCAGTCCAATCACCCAGCACTGTAACTGTACATAACAGGAATTTGGTTATAAGCATTCCCTTTGCTTCCTGCTTCCCGGGTGCTGGCCTGAAAATAAGGGCCTGAGTGGAGGAGTGGGCAGAGACTATTTGTAAATCACATATTGGTTGGTGGGAGACCTATCACCCCAGAAGACACCCTACAGAGTGAAATCAGATGATTCTTTTTTGGAAGACTAAGGAAGAATCTGCAGAAAGAAAATTACTACTCTGTCTGTATATCACTGCCTTATCATTTTGAGATTTTAATGATCCATATATAGCTTTCAAATAAACTTTTTGTTTTGGTTAAAAAAAATAACCTAACTAAAGAGCATTAGAGAAATCAGAAGAGTACTGCTCTTCTTTATTATACCAAGATCCATTGATCTAGCTTTATAAGAAGTACACAGAGACAGGATGGGAAATGTTTTTATCTGGGTTTTTCTAATAAAATTTGATTTCTATGCAAGTGGAATGGTACATTTTTCTGGCTGTCATTTCAAGTGTCTCTCCCAAAACACATATAAGTGGAAATAAATGTTCACTAAATCCTTAAGGGGTTGACAGATTTCAGTAGGAAATTAATCAGAAGCAGGGATGCTAAAATAAGTTCTTCTTAGAAAAATTTAACCTTTAAATATTATCATTTTCTTTCTAAGCTTAACCATCTTGTATGTGGTTATACATTAAACGAATTCATCCCATGACCAGCCACCATTATTTGGTTATTAAACCTCTTTCTTGCCCTTTGCTCTGACTTATTTATAACTCGTATATCTCTACCTATGCTAACCTAGAATTACACACTAAGTTGACACTAATATTTAATTTCTATGGTCCTTATAGAATGTGTTTATTTTTAGAGATCAGCCTCTCTTTCGCCTCTCTGGTCCTAAACCCATACATTGCCAGCATAAAATTCTGAGGCGGTCCTAAAAAATTTATGTTACTATCACATTGCTGTCTCTGATAAATAGGGCCACTGTGAAATTACTACTCTGCTGTGTACAGCTGATCACTGCCTCAGGGAGAACATAGGTGACCAGAAGTGGCTACAAGTATAGCCCATGGACACATGGTTGGATTTAACCCCTGTTCAGCTTCCTATAGGAGTGTCAACTAAAATCAGCATCTTTTCACAGTTGTGGCAGCCCTCAAATCCTGCAAAAGAAATATTAGTCTGGCCAGTGGGTGTGATCAGTTCACCCAGCCACCCTCCTATAAGAACACATAGGCACGAATGCAGTGCTCCTTGAGGCATCTAGTTTACTACAGACATGGAGTCAAGGTTGTAGACTGCTCTGAATAGAGAAACAGAGATATAGCATCATGTGGGTCCAATTATACTCAGATTACCCCACACAGATGGTACCATGGTTCTGTACTGATCCCAGCCACTCAAGAACAGTGTGGACAATTTTGAAAAAGGTGCTTCTGGAGATGAAATCTACACCTTGTTATGCAGGGGATAACTCTACTAACCAGATAGGTGCAGATGCCAGGTTGGTACTTAGAACATTTTATTAAAGGCACTCCACAGGGGAGGCCCCCTTAGGTGTAGGACCCAGAGCATGGGTCAGTTTGCTGAGGTCTCTGGGCAGTGGAGTTGCCACTACACTGGAAATGAGATCATCTGTTTTATTTCCTATATGTTCTTGCCCATTTGATTTCATCCTTATCCATGTCTATAAATACATATCTATGTGAGTAATATATGTACACACATATAAATATATATGTAGCTATGAGTAGATACAGACATATGCATTATATACATAATTATTTATATTATATATAATATATTTCTATACCACACAGCTGTAATTATATATTTAATTCACCTATCAGGGTAGGAAGAATTTAAAACAGTTCAATGTTAATTCTTTGATGATCCTAAAGTGAAAGAAGGATAACATTTAAGCAAATTCACCAGTACACATTAGTTATAGGAAAATAAAGAATATCTTTGTTTTACCAAGCAGTGAATGCATCACATTTCAATTAGCAAGAATTGTTCTCTGTGGTATTGGGATGCTGAAATCAGTATTTAGTGAACCATTTAATTCTTTCATTGGCAATTATCACAGAGGTAGGTGGGTATGCAAAAAATGCAAAATATTCTAATTATTGTTTTTAGTCCAATAATAATTAGCTATTGTGTTACAGAGATCAAAATACCACATGGCTTATTGTTTGCTCCTGGTTGAACTATTTACAAATATAACTTCTTTCTAATTTGAATCTATACTCATCTTTTTCATCATTTGTTGTATACCTGTGCTATTAAATGTATTTTATGTTGAAGTCAAACAAATATGGTATATTTTCTGTGTTTTAAATGAAACTTTTATTCATAGAGATAGCATAAGATAAAATACTTCTTCACCTAAGTCTACAAAGTTTAATAACTATAATCCTTAAGTGTTCAGACTTGGTGAAATGGACACATGAAAAAGGTCTTTACCTGCAGGTTTACCCTTTAAGTATCATCAAACATTCTGCTTATGAAGTGATTTTGGCCTGAAAACCCTCTATCTCATCTCCCATAACTGAATTTAATTATAATCTTTAAACTTCATTTTGAGAATTAAAGACAAAGAAAGAATATTTTTCTAGAACAGCCCATTAAATTTTACAAATGCAAATACAGCTGTAGTTAATCCATGTGTTCTTTAATTTACCTTTCCTTTTTTAAAAACTATTTTTACTTATTCCTTCATCTCCTGAACTGATGCATTGAAGCTTATGAGAAAATAAAAATGTCTCCTTACATTCATACATGAATTTACTAGCCTAGGATTTAACCACACCCTGCATTGAGCTAAAAGCACTCTTTCTATAACTTTGCTTTCATTTTTTGTTATTTTTAGGAGTCTATTAATGACTTTAAAAAATATATTGTCAATGGTAAATCAATAGAGCAAAATGGTGGTTTTTATTGTGTGAACGTAATTCAGAAAACTATCAATAGATCCATTAAAATTAATATTATAAAAATGTCATATATGTTAACCTCATGTTTACCAGGTACATTCTAGGGTATTAAAAAATCAGACTGTTTTATCAATGTAATATATGAGATTCAGTTCCTAAAACTACATTTACTCATAATTTTAAAAATGTTCCAATGACTCCCTATTAACTACAAAATGAAGGGAAAACTCCTTGGATTAAGATTAAATATTGTTTGTAAACCATGTTGTTTCATCTCCAGCAGCTCCTGCTCCTCAATATGGACTGTTTTCCACCCACATCTGTGTATAATGACTCTCACTTTCAAGATCTCTTCCATATTTTCTCTTGTGTACAGAGCCCTATCCTCTCCTTCACACTTTCCTATCATTTTCTCTTAAGGATCTTGTCAAATCTTAAGTTTGAATAAAATATTTTTTTTCTACATTTACTGAATTTGAAGTGCTAATGCACCTTCTAATTTGCTCTATTATTAATATGCATTTATTATTAATTTGCTGTTTTCTATATAAATATGCATATTAATTTTGCAATTAGATTGTCAGCTTGAGAGGAGGCCATGATTGCTATATTTTATTGTATACCATGCCACATTGTATTATATTTTACAGAGACATATATTTTCATTTAGCCATAGTGCTTCAAAAATGCTGAGAATATAGCAGAATCTAAGTGAAAATTTTATTGACTGATTGCCTGTCACCTGAATTAAGCACTTGAACATTCTGCACATGTAAAATACATTGCTCAACTTTCCTGTTGTTTTCATAATGGGAAACTCTTGTGAAGAAAATAGGCCATGGTGTCAAGCAATATGAAGGGTCTAAAATTTTACTGTACTTGTAAGCTAGCAAGGTAGCCTGCCAGGATTTCATGAATGCAGAAAACACAAGCCTTTAATACAGAAAAACTAGAAGGATGTCCCAAATCACACAAAAGCATGTAGAGAAGGGTAAGTGATGCCTGCACATACAAAGGGTTGTGTTACAGGAAAATAACTTTGAGTTTAGGGAAACTAAGTCTTTAATAATGGGCAAAAATATTGCCTGCCCCAACTCCAACAGCTATTTCTGTCTTCCAAGGGCACAAGAGACCCTGCCCTCTGTTTCAGAAAGAAATATTTCTCTATTATATAATGCAGTTTGCTATAAAAAATATCTTAAAAATAGAGACTTAAAAAAAAGAGGCCATTGTCCTTATTGCATGATGTGCAGAAGCATGAGTCTCCTAAAATAGTACTGGCCCAAGGAAGAAAAGGAGCAGAATTCAATTAGGTTGCCATAGGACATGCCAACTAAAAAGTCACTCATGGTTATGGCTTTCTTTCACCTTTCTTATTGCAGAAGTGGAATAGCCAGATTCCATCTTTCATGAGTAGATACCCTCCCATGTCTCCCCACCACCACCACCACCACACAGTCCCCTTTTTCCCCTCCCAAACTTGTTGGAGTTAGTGATCAAGTGACCAATTATTTCTTCTTGTAATTCTTTTCTAGAATCACCCTTCCATATTATTGAAGCACTAGGGTCTATGTACCTATATAAGCTGAGAAACAGCTCTTTCTCTCACTCTTTTTTGTCTCATGTAGCAGCTGCTGGGCTTAGATGTACCGTCACACCCTAGGCCAAATGAAGCTTGTTCCAAACTTGAGTCATCCATTCCTATTGTCGCTAGTCACTTGAAATGTGTATTGATATGTGCTATTTGACATACATACCGAATTTCAAATACTTAACCTGGAAAATATGCAAAATATTTCATTAATAGACAATTTTTAATGAAATTACTTTATTTGGGATATATTCATTTGGATAACACATTATTAAAATTAACAATATTTTTTATTTTTTAATGTGCATAACTACAAAATTTAAAATTAAATATGTGGCTCACATGTGTGGCTCATTTTATATCTTATTTGTACAGCACTGTTCTAGAGATAGTGCGTGGAAGATGTCTGGTCTAACATACTGTCTCTCTGAATACACGCT
The DNA here is from genome assembly GCF_030028045.1 of Hippopotamus amphibius kiboko. Lineage (NCBI taxonomy): Eukaryota > Metazoa > Chordata > Mammalia > Artiodactyla > Hippopotamidae > Hippopotamus > Hippopotamus amphibius. The sequence continues at coordinate 66,722,444 of NC_080192.1, read as the reverse complement.
TGTTGGCATCAGGCTTCATTGGGCTTTTAAGCTCAACTAGCTTAGAAAAGATGGATGATCTACATGACCATACCAAATTTATCTCCTCTGCCTTCTTCTTCCATGCTAAAAATTAAATAGAGTGTAGCTTAAACTTTCATACGTTTTTTGCATACCACTGTCAGACATCATTTGGTAAGAGGAGACTATTTGAGATGAGTATTCATTGATTTCTCAGTGATTATAATACCATAAGAGTGATGTTGGAGGCAGTAGACTAGATACTGCTGTAGAGCTTTAGCATTTATTCACTTTATATAGGACCCTTAGTTAGCAGCAAATGGCTTAGTTGATTCTGAACTCTAAGTAAGTTAATTAGGAGAAATGTTATTCTAAGACAAGCATCTAGTCTATAAGGGAAGTAATTAGTTACACACACTCTGAATTCATTTCATTTTTTCTCTTCTGAATTCTTCTAAATTGTGCTTTTTAAATTTTTGACAGGTATAATGAGAGTTTAATCAAAGTTGTGGGGGTTATGCTTTATTTTACTTTGATTTTTATGTTTTTTGGATTATGTGGATGGAAATGAAAGGGTTCACATAGGAATTGAAATATATATATATCTTAATAATAGGTCAAAGAATTATAATATCTTCTCAGTTCTCTTTTTAGCTAAATAAAAATGATTTAAATAAACTACTTAAATAATAAAAAGGACCTATGAATTTAGATGATTCCTAGGACTTTGCTCTAAAACAGAAAGCTTATCTAATATTTAATTATTCATAATTAAGTGAACAACTATGTAATGAGTTGATTCCAGTCTAATCCTGTCAAGCACTCCTTAAAATGTGTTTACCTTATAATTTTGTTGTTGTTATATCTTATACTTAAAACATGAAGAAGACATGAAGATACCACCTCTAAAAATGGGAAGATTAAGACTCTTGACAGAAGCTTCATTTTCATCAGGTGTTTTCACTAAGAACCAAATGCTTTCCTAGAGCCTAAGAGTAGAGAAGTTGGCCCTTCTGCCCAGGTAATGCTACTGCTACTTCACTTTGTATAAGTTTTATGAATCCCTTACCTATATTAAAGCAACTATGTTCCATTCTCTATTGTCTACAGAAGGATTTGACTCTTAAATGGGTGAGAAATAGATGTTAATGAAAAGGAGTGGTAATTATTTGGGGTCATATAAAAATAAACTTCATGTCTTATCTATCATGTAATTTTGTTGATTATATTTCTTCTTATTATAGGAGTGCTATTATACTTGTATTAAAATATTGTTTCTCAATTGTTTGACCATAGAAGAATACTTATATAAGTCATTAGAAAGACAAAAAGTAGGGAAGAGGAATATGTTAAAGTAATAAACCTGAGAAGTAAAGAAATCTTGATGCACCAAAACTTATATTAAACACATATACTATCAAATTCCAGTTTATGTGAATAAAATTAATGCCCTTGAATCACACGTTAAGATCTGGATCTGATTTATTTAGTTTTAAATGTTTTCCTAAACAATGCTTATCTTTTTTTTTCTTTTAATATGATTCTATCTTTTTTTTTTAAAGTTCTTTATTGGAATATAATTGATTTACACTCTTGTACCAGTTTTTGAGGTACACCAAAGTAAATCATCTGTATTTATACATATATCCCCATATGCCCTCCCTCCCATGACTCCCTCCCATCCTCCCTGTCCTGGCCCTCTAAGGCATCACCCATCATTGAGTTGATCTCCCTTTGTTATATAGCAATTTCCTGCAAGCTAACTATTTTACAATTGGTAGTGTATATATGTCTATGTTACTCTCTCACCTCGTCCCAACTTTCCTTTCATCCCCCACCAACCCCGTGTCCTCCTGCATCTGCATCCTTATTCTTGCCCTATCATTGTGTTCATCAGTACCGGTTTTTAGATTCCATATATATGATTTAGCATACGGTATTTGTTTTTCTCTTTCTGGCTTACTTCACTCTGTATAACAATGATTATCTTGATGTGATAAAAATTATAGGCAGAATTAAGCCAGCCTTTTTAAAACGTGAATTTTCTCAAACATAAAATATAAAAATAAATATTACTAAGGATCAAATGTTTCACAAAGTCAACATGTTATTAAGAACAAGAATATTTTACCTTCATCACAAAAAATGAGTATCATTATTTTTTTATTACAAAGATGTATCTTTACAGTGGAAAAGCCAGAATAACCTTTCACTTGTTTATATCATAAATGAGGATTGGGCATTTGAAGTGTGACCACACCAGCTGGTTTAGGAGGAAGAGTTCCAGTTTATGTTATTGCCCTCTAGTGATTATGTGTAATATATTTTTTCATTCTCAAGAGCTTTGAAATTATCAAAATCAAGTGGATTGAAATTACATGGTTCTGCTGGTTGTGGGGGAAAAAATCTGTGTTGTTTAAATAAAGTAACCTACTAAGAAGCCTGAAAATCAAACCTTCATGTATTAGTCACAGGAGTATTCTGACTCATTAAGAATTCAAGATAAGTTTTGGGGAAAAACTATTTTACCTAAGTCAGTGAGCAAATGAATTTTAAAAATGGGACAGAGAAAGTAAGCAGGAGGTGGCAGAGATAAATTCAAGAGGCATAGGGCAGACATCTGCCATGGTTTTAATTGAATTCTTCATGCAAATTTACATGGGCAAGCCAGGATCATTTTAAGAATAAATAGAAATGAGTAGCTCTTCTGGTCTTTGCTGTTCTTCTTCTTGACAAATTACTTGATTTAAAAAAAACAAAACTAAACTAATTTGGCAGCAGTAGAGCAACACCTGGGGAATTTCATTTTGGTCACAATTTTGAGTAAACCAAAGGAAATATGTAAACATCATAAAAGCAATGCAACACGATGCTCAGAATTTTAGAAGAAATAATTTAATTGCTCTCAAAAAAGTTTCAAACACTGAAAATCTATTTAAATTGTAAGCATGGCATTTTTAGAGGCACACTGACAAACCAACTCTGTTCTTTCAGGGTTTCTAAATAAAATGACAAGGGTATTCTAGACCATAAATTTTAACAAAAAAAATGAATTAATGTCATGTCATATTATTAGGAACTAAATGTTTGTGTCTCTCTCATATTTATATGTTCATGTCCTAACCACTAATGTGAGGTATTTGGAGATTGGACCTTCGGGAGCTAATTAGGATTAGGTGAGTTATAAGGGTGGGGCCCTCATCATGGGATCAGTGCCCTTATAAGAAGAGGAAAAGCATGTGAGCACACAGCTAGAAGGTGGTGGTCTGCAAGCCATGGAGAGGGCTCTCACCAGAAACCACTGCTGTCACCCTGATCTTCAACTTGTAGTCTCTAGAATTGCAATAAATAAATGTTCATTGCATAAGCCATGCAATGCATGGACATTACTATGGCAGCTCATGCTGACTAAAACATAGATATTTAAATAATATCTTCTTATATACAACAGCCTGCTGTCATGTACAAGTGCACCATGTGACTACAAGCAGCCAAAAAGTTTAGGATAATTGGGTGGTCATATCATAGTACAAGACTTCATTTCCTTAAGAACAAGACTTTTATCAATGAAATCTGCCAATAGTGGATTTCAGCAGTTTATGAAACAACCACTTACTCATAAATTGAATATTTTAAATAAATGTAGGAAAAATGTACCATGGGTATTATAGATGGAAGAATGGAAGATTGATTAGAACACATAAATCTTGAAATTGCACTCAATTAAAATTTTTGCAGGAGACTCTTTTTGGTTTAGTTTACATAAAGTATTCCATTTCCATTTTAAATGTGTTTATATTGATATCAAACTTAGTTACTCTTGAACTATCTCATGTATATGATTGAAGTCTGTATGCATATTCCATAAGATTATAAGATTATAACCATAGAATGTTGGTCATTGGTATCAATATACAGTTATAAGGTATATATATATACTTTGATTTGAACTTCATAATACAGCTCTGATTTATCATAAATAGCATTCTTAGCTAACACAATAGGGTGATTCTTATTTTATACTCCCTGCTCATAAATATCAATACTTTCCACAATGTGAATGGAGATTCACAGTCTGTGTTTTGTGTATTCTAACATATATTACCAACTTCTTGATGGATGATAATAATATTCTTAAAAGCCTCTCAATTCATAATTATTAGTCTTTTTAGTACTTTTGTTTATAGTACTCCAGTTGGGTTAAGAGCATGAGCTCTCTAACTCATGTCCCTCTGTGAGTCTCTGCAACTGTGCTCTGTATTTTCACCAGTAAGATTCTAGGTCTATATCTCTCATCAACCTAGAAATCAAGATGAATTATCACCACCCCCTCTCACCTTGACTGTACTCAATTATTCCATTTCTTCACAAATATATTTCCCTTTTTTTTTTGGTAGAATAGAAAGACATCAGAAAAGTGTATGGCTAGTGAAATATGTTTATATACTACATCTGGAGCTTCTGAGCCTGTGTTTTAGAAATGGGAAGAAAGTGAATTTTCTTCATGGTTACTGCTCTCACCAAATTTGATTATTCCTTTTCCTTTTCTAATTTTTCTCTAATGTCACCTGGAATTTGGGGATTGGTGGGTGGTAGTGAGGACTATGATGAAATTGTTTCTCTCAACCAAATTGGAGACATTTGACAGTGTGATTCCTAGTGACTTGGATTCTCAGCTATTGATCTGACGACATTTTCATCACTAAATTCGTAATGACATTGTTACAATAACAATTTTGAGTACTAATCTTATAAATCAGAATTTTATAATATTATAGGAAATATAATTTTACTTAAGTAGCAATATTTTTCTTAGTAAATGCATGGGATTATTGCATTTAACATAAGATGCTTAATTTTCTTTTTGATTTTATGGTTTACATTGTATCACTCCAGATGCCAATGGGAAAGTTATGTCACACTCAGTTTAGGTAAATGAGGAGAATCTAATAAAAGGTTTATTTACAAACTTATGGGCAGGGTTTAAGAAAATAACAACAATAACAAAATGGTAGTGCATTATCCCAAAGCTAGAATCAGCAGGGAGCTATTACTAACTCTAGGCTTAGAGGGATAAGGAAAGGGAGTAATTGCTAGAAAACAAAGCAGATAGCTTTTATAAGGAGAAATTGTGGTCTTTGGTAGGTAGGACAACAACCCATGGAAGTTGGCAGGGGAATTCAGGCAAATAACCCTTCCTCATTTCTTGCCAGTGCCTCCCACTGGTCATACACAATAGGAAGAGAAAGCAACTATTGATGCAGTCCAAACACAGTACCCTCTCAGAAAAAATAGGGAGCAAACAGAAAATATTCAGCATAATGAGGATATATTTTCCATTTGATATTTTTGTTTGCTTGAAATTCCTGAAAAAAAAAAAATCCATGCCTTGAATGGTACATCGATACATGTATGTAGGATCATGACGGTGAGTACGGCTTCTGAATGGCTAAATTTAATGTTGGATTTTATTCAAAAGGATAAATCCATTTATTTACACTGGAATTCTCTTTACTTGTGAACCTTGTTATACATTTCCAAATAAATGGGAGATTCTCAAATGAGAATACTATGAATATTTGACTTTGGACTTTAGTATCAATGACCCAAAATGCCCCTTTAAGGTTCATTCATTCATAATAGTTTACCAGATTGATCCTCAACTTAAATTCCTACAGTTCTGTTTGGTTATGTCTGTTTAGTTAGTTCTTACCAATTTGCCAAGACATAAGTAGGTCAACCATTTTTATCTTTCTTCCTTATACTTTATGTCTCACTCTGTTTCTTTCAAAAATGTTCTTCACTGCTTCCCAGGTACTCAGTGTCCTCATTCTCCTTCTAACTACTCAGAATTACTGACTGGTTGATTCTCCTACCCCAGGCTCACTCATCCTAGTTAGTCCTAAATACTTCCAAAATGCTCTTTACAGAGGAAAATAAAACTTTCACTATGGTATCAGTATAAAAATGGTTAACTAGACTCTAAATGTAAAGCCTTTTAAAACGAGTATGCTAATCCATAGAAATATTTCTTCATATATAAATTTCTAATAATAACATCACAATCTGCTGTTTTTATTGAGAGCAAAGAGCCCAATGTCAGTAATTTGGGCTGGGTATTTTATTATTATCCTTTCCTGTTTTCTTGATGACATCCTCAATCTTCATGGACTTTAGGTCATCCTGATGTCTTGTTAAATGCATCTAGATTTATAGAAAAATTTACCTAGTCTAAAGCAGCATTTTCTATAATAAGAAAATGCCTTCAGTTCATATGTTTTGGGTTTCACATACAAATGCTAGACGATGGCAGAATTTTTCTTCAAAAGAACTACCATTATTTTTCATCTTATTTACTCTAATAATATTCTTATGTTTTTTTTTTTTGTTTTTTTGTTTTTTTTTATAGAGGGCTCCAGGCATAAATGTATCATTTGTATCTAAAGAACTACTATATAAGCATCAATTGAGAAGTTAAGGTCCCCAGTCAAGAGTAGGTTATATGCTCTATGCAGACATCTCTTTGAAGTATTTCAAGTTCAGGATAAATAAACTTAATAATCCCAATTGGAGCCTTCAGAGATAAGATACTTGTCTTTTCTCTTCTCTTTGATAGTTAGAAAACCTGAAATTTTGATGACAAAGGAAACACATATAGTCAGGAGTCCTACAAAGATTGGAATCAATTTATTTTCCCCTTTAATATTTGAACAGGATCTAAAGTCAAGCATTTCATATTTTCACAGGAGACCACACTACAATAGTGCACACTAACTTCTCAACTACAGTTTTTCTATTTTTCTTCTGTGTGCTTTGAGCTGTCAAATTAGTGACTCGATTGTCTCTCACTCTGGCCTTTCATTGCCCATCCCTGATTTTTCCAATTTTTGGAATTTTCCTTCCCAATTTAACTTCCCATGCCCTGTGGGATCTATTAACTACTCTAGAAAACACAACAACAAAAAATTGTCCCTGCTAGGGTATAAATCCATGTTAATTTATTTATGTCAAAATTATGTATGTCTCCCTGAGGCATTTAAATTTTCGTAAAGAACTCCTTGGAGGGCAGGAGGTATTTGAATATCATTTAAAACAACAGCTGTTTTTAAGAAGATTATATTCCACTTTAAGTAACACCTAAAATAAGGTATAACATAATTAGGAGACATTATCTTATTTATGCTATAAAATATTTAGAGTTTTGATTAAAAAAGGCCAATGAAGAAACCACAGAGGTAGGTAAAGAGCCATTATTAAGAGGGAGGATTTGCTGTGAAACTTTTAAAGAAGCAAAAAGCCACAATAGCAGGAATGCAAACAACAGGTTTATTTGAAAAGATGCTAACTCTGAGTGCAAGACATTTACATTGTGGAAAATAAGAAATAAGATTGAGAGTTTGGATTAGAATATAAAAGACTTTAAATGCCAAGATCCAAAGTTCTTCCTTGTTTTGCCAGGGAGTCATTGCAGGTTGTTTGTAGACCAAATGTGATAATGAAAGTTGAGATTGTACTAGAGGTAGAGACAACTGGGGTCATAGATGCTATTAAGAAAAGTGTCAATAGCTGTAGAACTCACATAAGATATTGAGGATGATGTCTATATAAATGAAAAATGTAGAAATATTTTAAAGACAATAAGATTTGTTACTTCTTTAGATTATAGGATTTAAAAAATAATAGGTATAATTTAACTCTGAAGTCAAGAAATTGGGGAAATTTTGAGAGGCACAGAATTTTTGGGGGGAAGGCAAAGAAGAACAATGTATTTATCTTGGATAAGATAATGGGGTATAGTGATTTATACAATTTCTAGCATATTACTGCAGTGCAAATATAAAATGAATAAATCAGGAGAAGGAAATATGATTTTGGATATTATATGAGAAGACAGGGCTGGAGAGACATGTATTGGGAAATCATCCACATGGAGTTAATCACAAGTATTAGTTAAGCCCAAGTATGATAAAACCCAGAGGAAGGCTTTGACATAGAGGACTTCATGAAATATTTCTAATTAGTAGAAATTGCCAGTGCCACTCAAAAGATGTATAGAGAATAAGTAATATCATAATTTCATGTTCATTTTTACAAGTAAAGTGCATCTCAATATTAACTTCATAAATGTGGTTATAAAGACTTTCAGTATTCTGTGTCTCAAACTTTTCTTATTTTGTAAGGGTTTTAAATGTACTGAAAATTGGAAAGGTAATACAGAGACTTCCCGTAGTAACATCTTATATTAATGTGGGATATTTGTCACAATTAATGAACCAATAGTGATAGAGTGTTATTGACTAATGTCCATGTTTTATTTAAATGTCCTTAGTTTTTTAACCTAATGTCTTTTTTCTTGCCTAGGATCCCATTCAGGATGTGATATTACATGTAGTCATCATTTCTCTTTAGACTCCTCTGGTTGTGAGTTTCTCATACATTCCTTGTTTTTGATGATCTAGACAGCTTTGAGGAGTTCTGGTCAAATATTCTGTAGAATAAACCTTTATTTGGAGTTTTCTAATGTTGCTGCTATGGTTAGCCTTGGGTTATGTGTTTTGGGGAGAAAGTACACAGAAGCAAATTTTATTTTCATCTCATCACATCAGTTTGGCTTTATCATTGATGTTAAACTTCACCAGTTGGCTGTGGTAATGTTTTGGGCTTTCTTTACTGTAAAATTATTCTCATTTCCCCTCTCTTCTCTATTTCTCCCTAATTTTCTAATTGTTCATAGATATTATTTATCCAAATGTGATTTGGAAGATAATATATAACCACAATTATCCACAATTTCTTACCAATTTACCCTCCAAAGGCACAAGATGCTTTAATAAATAAAATTTTAAACTTACACTATGTTGGATACAATGTTGGAATATTGAAAAACATAGGGATAAAATTATTAAGCACACAGACACACACAGACACACACACACACAGATGCACGTGAGCGTACACACACACACAAACACATTTTTCTAAAGACTTATTTATCCCTGAACCAGATTTAAGATTTAGGAAATAGTAAGATGTTTCTTAAGTTTGTACATTGAATCACCTGATGAGCAATAAAAACTACTGATGGTTGGGGTCCACCATGGGGATTCTTATTTTATTGATCTGAGATGTCTCCTGAGCATTATGGGATGGTGGGGGACAAGTAAAAATCTTCTCAGGGTTATTCCAACATACAATCAAGTGTGAGGTCCACCAGTCTGCAGCAATTAACTAATTAACCATGGTCAATTTGCCTTATCAGCTGTGATAATAGTTAGCTACAGACAAGAGATAAGCAATTAAAGGGGGAGGGGGATTGCCTTATTTAGTTATTCTACTAACAACATTTTGGCTCAATCAAGTGTGGATATAGAAGACTCCTTAACATGCACTTTAATAATTATATGAAAGAAAAAAGGAAAGAAAGAAAGAGAGAGGGAGAGAAAGAAAGAAAGAGAGAGAGAAAGAAAGAAAGAAAGAAAGAAAGAAAGAAAGAAAGAAAGAAGAAAGAGAGAAAGAGAGAAGAAAGAAAGAAAGAAAGAAAGAAAGAAAGAAAGAAAGAAAGAAAGGAAAGAAAGAAAGAAAGAAAGAAAGAAAGAAAGAAAGAAAGGAAAGAAAGAAAGAAAGAAAGAAAGAAAGAAAGAAAGAAAGAAAGAAAGAAAGAAAGAAAGAAAGAAAGGGAAAGAAAAAGCAAGGAAGAAGGGAAATGCTTTAAAACCTTATTTCTTTTACTAAAAAGGTAGGAAAACTGTAAAAAACAAAAACAAAAATGTAGGAAAACTGTAAAATCATTTTGAGAGAATTTTCAATATGGAACAATTGATTAAAAGTAGCATGCCTCTTATTAAGAACATTTTTAAGAAGCAGATTTTGTGTACATACTTGAGAAAATAAAAACTGAAAATAATAATCAGAGAGGTGGGTGATGTCTCACTGATAATTATAAATGGTGTGACACTACAAACATTCAAAAATCTTATGCAAAAATATAAATCATGTAAACTTGATACTCTTATTAATACAAGATAATGCTATATGAATAATGTGTAGGAGAAGCTAATAAAATGTGACCTTATGTACATTTTAATTATTGTTAGAGTAACATCAGAGGCCTTATAGTACTACAATATATACCAAAGAATTCAAACACTCTTGGGAAAAAAATGTTGGCAGATATTGAAGATTTAATATTTTTTACCTGCAAATTCTTTTCTTTTCCTTAATTGAATGTTAGGATTAGTATTTGAAAGTAGCACCCTATTTGCTGATAACAGTCATCAGTCTGAGCTAATTCAGCTTCATGGAGTAGCAAAGCATCTTTAAACAACATGCCAATACATACCAGTTGAAGTAGCAAGTGTTCATCCATCCACTACTTCCTTTTTTTTTTTTTAAGTTCTTTATTGGAGTATAATTGCTTTACACCATTGTGCCAGTTTCTGCTGTACCACAAAGTGAATCAGCTGTATTTATGCATATATCCCCACTTCCCCTTGCTCCTGAGACTCCTTCCCTCCCTCCCTTTCATACCCCTCTAAGTCATCACCCATCAGGATAAGTGGATATCTTGGCAACCTTTTGTTCCCTATAGTTTTTAGGCATTGAGTTAAGAATTATTATTTTCCAAGCTTGCTCCTTTTATTTACAATAATTATCAATATAAAAACATCCTGGAGATAAAACTAAAAATTGGAAAGCATTTATTTTTTATTATTATTTTCTGATTAAAAATTGAAATTTTAGAGCTAGTTTTTCTAAAACTATAAATTTAAAATATATAATGTTGCTCTCAGTCCAAGATCATTGATACCACTCATATACACCCACATATCTATTTTCAAATGTATTTATTAGGTGAATGAGAAAATAAATGATTTATGGACTATTTGGAAATAAGTTACAATGAGAGCACTACATAATAAAAACAGAAATAAATTGAACTAAGAAATAAATTTGAAAATGAGGCATTTTAAAAAATTAGTAAAATGCAAGAAGAAGTGAAACTAAATTAACAAGTAATTTTAAGAAACAAGAAAGGGCTTCCCTGGTGGGCAGTGGTTAAGAATCTGCCTGCCAGTCCAAGGCACATAGGTTCAATCCCTGATCCAAGAAGATCCCACATGCTGCAGAGCAATTAAGCCCGTGAACCACAACTACTGATCCTGTGCTCTAGAGCCCATGAGCCACAACTATTGAGAGTGCATGCCACAACTATTGAAGCCCAGGCACCTAGAGTCCATGCTCTGCAACAAGAGAAGTCACTGCAATGAGAAGACCACACACAGCAGCAAAGAGTATCCCCCCACACGCCACGACAGAAAGCTCGTGTGCAGCAATGAAGACCCAAAGCAGCCAAAAATAAATAAATAAATAAATTTATTAAAAGAAAAGCAAGAAAACATCATCACAATAAATATAAGAAAAAAAATGAAGAATGGAATTAATAAAGATGAGAATCATGAAAGCAAATTAATGAAGTCTGTGCTAGATTGGAAAAAAATATATAGGTTTTCAGAAAAGGTAACATCAATCACTAAAGAAACAACAGCCTATAAAAGAGAATAAGAGAGGTGCATAACCACAGATGAATAGAAAACTTACTCAATTATAAATTTGGAAATCTTTATTAATATTTTTATTGGGGGGAATCACATAGAATAAAATTACTCAAGAATAGGTACAGAACCTGAAGGGATAATTTCATAAAATTAAAGCTACTTTAAAAGCTATCAAAAGTTTACCCCCCAAATAAGGAAAATGTATTATAAGGTGTTCTAACAAGCTTTCAAAAATCGTGTCCTATGATATATAACTTTTTGAAATAATATAAAAATAACTTTTCAACACAGCCTTTGAGTGTAGGATATCCCTAATACCTACAATTGGACAAGGTAAACATAAAACTAATCCGCAGCCAATGTTACTATGAAGTATTTATTTTTAAATTAAAGGCTTAGCACAGAGGTCTCCAACATTTTTAGTACCAGGGACCAGTTTTGTGGAAAACAATTTTCCCATGGAAGGGGGTGGGGTGGGGGGGATGGTTCAGGTGGTAATGTTAGCAATGGGGGTGTGTTTGAGGCAGTAATGCAACAGGTGATGAGAGCTGTAGATGGGATTTTCTCTCTGGCCCACAGCTTACCTCCTGCTCTGCAGCCCATTTCCTAACAGGCTTGGGGACCCCTGCCTTAGCATGTAAAACATGTAAAACCTAATTACAATTGATTAAGCTTAATGTATCATGAGCAAGTAGAGCTTATCCGAGGAACATAACCAATAGACCAAATAAATTTTCTCATAATTTATTGAATGAACTGAATAAACCTATGACTTCACAAATGAATGATAAAAAATAATTTTATAAACTATAACATTAATTTGTGATTAAAAACACAAATTAGGTACAAAAGACTATTGGAAACATAATTAATACAATGATACTACCAAAATATTTCTATTGCAGTTAAAAACAAGCCCACAATATTCACAATCATCTGCACTATAAAAAGTACTCTGGAGGTTCTAATTCAATGAGAATAAAAATGGAAAAAATAATATACTTGCAAACAACATGATTTGTTATCAAAAACATACATAAAAAGACATCCAAACACACAAAAATATTAACAGTAAAATACAGTACTCTCATACAAGATTAACATATGAAAAAATATATCTTCCCCTAAATAGCAGGAGTGACTGCAAATGTATAACAGACAAAACAGATCACTAAAATAAAAATAAAAATTCTAAAGGAATGCTAAAAAATTCAACCAAGAATGAAAATTATATACAGAAACTATTGAACTTTTCAAAGGTCTTTGTAAGACACCTAAATAAATATACATCTAATCGTGTTTTGAGATATTATGACTCAAATTATCAAACTCATTTCTGTGAATAACCTATCTGTTCAAATATCCCAATCAAACACTCAAAATAGATTTTAAGAAACTGTGATAGTCTATTCTAAATGTAATCTGGGAAGACAATTATCCAAGCATAATAAAAACTAATTTAATAAAGATAAAGGAGATGGCCATGAGCATAAATTTTCCCTAATAGAAACCAAACATCAATATAGTATATACCTAGGATAAGTTAAAGAGAATTGGTTGGAAAACAAGAGAAAATCATGTCTTCCATGTTTGATTATCAACATAGTGTATGACTTCTATGGAAAAATAATTTTAAAAACAGTAAATATATGTATATGTATAACTGATTCACTTTGTTGAACCAGCAGAAACTAACACTGTAAATCAACTATACTGCAATAAATTTCTTTAAATTGAGATATAGTTGCTTTACAGTGTTGTGTTAGTTTCTGCTGTACAACAAAGTGAATCAGCTATATGTATACATATATCCCCTCCCTCTTAGACCTCTCTCCGACCCCCACCCCCCATCCCACCCATCTAGGTCACCACAGAGCCCTGAGCTGAGCTCCCTGTTCTATTCATCAACTATCTAGTTTACACATGGTAGTGTATGAGTGTCAGTCTCAATCACCCAATTCATCCCACCCTCCTTCCCCCCTCCTGTGCCCACACATCCATTCTCTACATCTGTGTCTCTATTCCTGGCCTGTAAATAGGTTCATTTGTACAGTTTTTCTAGATTCCACTTATATGTGTTCACATATGATATTTGTTTTTCTCTTTCTGACTTACTTCACTCTGTATGACAGACTCTAGGTCCATCCATGTCTCTATGAATAATCCAGTTTTGATCTTTTTTATGACTGAGTAATATTCCATTGTATACGTGTACCACATATTTTTATCCATTCATCTGTTGATGGACATTTAGGTTGCTTCCATGTCCTGGCTATTGTAAATAGTGCTGCAATGAACATTGGGTTGTAGTTGTGTTTTTGAATTATGGTTTTCTCAGGGTATATGCCCAGTAGTGGAATTGATGGGTGATATGGCAGTTCTATTTTTAGTTTTCTAAGGAACCTCCATACTGTTCTCCATAGTGGCTGTATCAATTTATATTCCCACCAATAGTACAAGAGAGTTCCCTTTTCTCCACACCCTCTCCAGCATTTATTGTTTCTAGACTTTTTAATGATGGCCATTCTGATCAGTGTGAGGTGATATCTCGTTGTAGTTTTGACTTGCATTTCTCTAATAATTAGTGATGTTGAGCATCTTTTTCATGTGCCTCTTGGCCATCTGTATGTCTTGTTTAGGTCTTCCACCTATTTTTTGATTGGGTTGTTTGAGTTTTTGATATTGAGCGGCATAAGCTGTATGTATATTTTGGAGATTAATCCCCTGTCAATTCCTTCATTTGCAATGAAAATTAAAAAAAAAAAAAGCATTCCTTAGCTCAAAAAAAAAAGGGAAAGTATGAAACAAAATAAAAAATTCATCACACAGAGATAGAGAGACAGATAGAAGCAGAGACAGAGAGAGAGAGAAACAGAAAGAAACATCCTAATATATTCCCTTGTAAAGCCATCAAGACCCCATTAGACATTCAAAGTCATTATCCCCTTTTTACTCTTCATTATTCTAATGTATATAAGAATAAGTTTCTCCCTTCCCTGTGAATGAACATAAAGCAAATCCCCCCAAATGATTGAGGTGGTGTACCTTGGATTGCACTTCATTATTTTAGAAAAAATCTATCATTTGGGAAAACTTGAGGTGTGACCATACCCAATGTCTTGCTGATTGCCAGCTTGTTTTATTTCTAACTGAGAACATAGCTTCATTTATTAAAAAAAAAAGTAAAAGGTGGAGTCATATCAAATTTTTCAACATGAAGTGTTTTTAATTTTCCTAATAGAAAATAAATTCTACAATGGAATAGAGTCTGGAAATTTAGTGAACATAAATAGGAACATTGCCTTGTATATGAATTCATGTATAATCACTTGTTAAAAAAATAACTGCACTTAACTCTTCTGGAATGGTTGACATTCTATATGAAAAAACATCCATAAATAATAATGCACATAAGATATAAAGAAAAATCTAATATATGTTAAATTTTGGATGAATATATTAGTCACCTGAGATTTTAAAATTAGGCATTATATATAAAGACACAGAAAATTTTAAAAAATAGAAAATGACATATTTAAGCAACAAAAAGTAAAACAAAAATATCTTTACATTCAAAATTAATATAATTTTTAATCAAGACATGACCTAGAAGAAAGTACTTGCAGGGACTTCTCTGGTGGTCCAGTTGTTGAGACTTTGCCTTCCAATTCAGGGGATGTGGGTTCTATCCCTGGTCTGGGAGACAAGATCCCACATGCCTTGTGGCCAAAAACCCAAAACATAAAACAGAAGCAATATTGTAATAAATTCCATAAAGACTTTAGAAATGGTCTACATCAAAAAATCTTAAAAAAAAGTGTATTTGCAGTATGTATCTTGAAAACGATAAATATCCATAACATATAGTAAGTTCCTTCAGATAAATTATAAAAGGGCAACTAAATAGAACTGTATACATAGAGTATAATTCTGCATTTCAGAGAATACATATGAGACCACTATACTCTTGAAAATGTGCTTAAACTTTTATAATATTGAGAAAAATATATATTTTGAGAAAAGAACTAGATACCATGTTTCTCACTGAATTTGAAAACATTTAAACTAGCAATAAGCATCCTATCTTAGGGCATGGCATAAGGCAGGGTGTGTGTGTGTGTGTGTGTGTGTGTGTGTGTGTGTGTTTAGGTAAGAGTTTATATGTATGTTTTTTACTTTCTAAAAAAAGATCTAGAGTAGTATACTTCAAATTGATAACAATTATCTGTGAGTTCTATGAGTCGGGGGGATTTTGAGGATAAAGAAGAATTTTCTTTTCCTTTATTTGTTCAGTGCTCTTCTTTTACAAATGTAATCATACAATATATTTTAGTTAACTATTTAAATATATCAGAAAATAACTTCTTGCAAGAAAATGTCTTTTTTGTTATTAAAAAATATAGATTCCAAATCATTTGTTATTAAGGAATTGCAAATTAAAATAGTGTAATACCACTACACACCTATCACAATGGCTAAAATTATCTCTTTTAAAAACTGCCAAATGCTGTTGAGAATGCAGAGCAAAGGAACTCTCAGTCATTGTTGATGGGTAAGCAAACAGTGTGGCCCCTTTAAAGACAGCTTGAGAATATCTCACAAAGCTAAATTTATTGTTTACCTTAGGACCCAGTAATCACATCATAGGTACTTACCCAAATGTTATGAAAGTTACGTTAACATAAACTTTGCATGTGAATGTCTATAACAACTTTAATCACAATTGCCAAAAATTGGCAGCAACCAAGATGCCCTTCAATAGGTGAATGGCTAAGCAAACTGGTGTATCCCTAACATGAAATTTATTCAATAAGAGGAAATGAGCTATCAGTCTGTAAGAATGCATCAATGAAACTTAAGCGCAGATGCACTATATTTGTAATCCGATTCCTGGTGAGAGCAAATGCTCAGTAAACATTTGCTGAGTTAAAATAAAATGAAGATACTATATATAAAATAGATAGCCAACAAGGACCTACTGTATAGCACAGGGAACTATATTCAACATCTTGTAATAGACTATAGTGGAAGGGAAGTTTAAAAAGTACATATATATATATATATATATATATATATATATATATAACTGAATCACTTTGCTGTACACCTGAAACTAACACATTTTAAATCAACTGTATTTCAATAAAAATTTTTAAAAACCTGAAAAAAAAGAGAAACAAATGCATATTTCCAAATAAAAGTAGATAATCTATCATGGCTACATACTGTAAAATTCTAATTATATGCCATACTGGAAAGGAAAATCCCTAGAGACTCTGAAAAGATCGGTAGTCACCAGGGGCTCAGGTGCAGGGAGAGGGGGTTAAATAGGTGAAGCACAGAGGATTTTGAGTGATAAAAATATTCCATATGATACAGTAATGATAAATACAAGAAATTATGCATTTGTCAAAAGCCATAAAACTTTATAGCAAAAAGAGTGAAACTGAATGTATATAAATTAAAATCAAATCATTTAGCAGATGGAAATTTCTAAGAAGGAATGCAAACTGTTAAAAAGAATCTAACCAAGTTAGGAAATGATGAAACCACCTCAGTAAAGAGGGTGGGGAAAAGGTACTGAGGTAAGTATATATGTATGTGATAGAGTCTGTAAGATTGAAGACAAAAGGAACTACACATAAGCAGTGGACTCTAGCTAATAAAGTTGTTCTGCTTTGGATACAGGAACAATTCTACTACTGATAGTAGACTTGAACAATTCATAAATGAATAACACATGGTGGCAGTGGGAATTTTTGCTGATAAGGAGAGGAGGCTGGAATAATCTAAGTGTTAATAGATTAGAGTTGGAGACAGCATGAACTCATGTTTATCTGAGTATTGATATAGATGGTTATATATAGAGATATTTATATCTGTGTGTATATGTACATGGGTTAGTCTACACACATACATTTTCTTGCTCTTTTCTCTGAGCAGGGCAACAATAAACAACATTCCAGTTGTTGAACAAATCTAATACCCAGATTTGGGTTTCTAATCCCATTCTCCAATGGAAGGAACTTGAGCTTCTTGGAGAAATGGCTGACTATAGGACTGGGGAAGAAAATAATAGTAGATGAGCCAGGAACATCTTACAGTGCTAAAGAGTAAGAAAAAACTAAAAAGAAAAAATAAAAAAATATGATGGAGTTATGTTGAAGTGATATAAGAGGTAACTGAAGGACTTCCAAATGGGCAAATCTGGAAGAAATTGAGGATCAAAATAAATAACATTGTATTGTATTATATATTTTAGGATAAATAAATACCTGGACTCATACCGATATAAATAAGAGGTTGAGTAAATTAATAAATGGAAGAAAAGGGAAAATATTTTATGCAGAAGAATTCCAAATAATTTTTGCAGATACTCCACCTACTAGGAGGTGGTAGAATAAATTGTTACTCTGTAAGTGTGGACTGTACATGGTAACTTTTTTCCAAAGAGTAGTTGGAATGGGGAAAAAAAAAAAAAAGAGTACCTTTATAGTGGGGAAATCTGACAAACATTACTGCAGACCTTTGATCAAGGTCAACATTTCCAGAGACAAATCATGTTGATATTGTGTACTCAAGATATGATTGATGAAATTATACTTTATCTCTGCAGTCTTCCTTCCGAAAGCATATAATCCAATGTAATGATAAGGAAAAGAATATCAGATTAATTCCAAAAGAAGGATAGCCTATAAAATACTTCAACAGTACTCATCAAAAATGTCAAACTCAACAAAAACAAGAAAATTTGGAGTAACGTCTGGCCAAAAGTATCCTAAGGAGACATTACAGGATATGATTCTCGAGCAGAAAGAAAAAAAAAAAAAGTATGTAAAATCTAAGGAAATCTGAATAAATTGAGCTTTATTTAATAATAACATATCAATATCCGTTCATTAATTGTGACAAAGATACCATACTAATATATGTTATTAATACTAGAAAAAACTAATGAAGGCTAGTATGGGAACTGTCTACAATCTTCTCAATTTTTTCTGTTATTATAAAGCTCTTCCAAAAATATAACATTTTAAAAAATCAATAGGATATATTTCTCTATATCCACAAACAGAAAATTTCAGAAAAAATATTAGATGTTCCATGATGAATACATGATTGTTGAAAGAAATTTTAATCATTCTAACTTTTAGAATTATTTTCTTAAACTGGACATGGATTTCTTTTATTAAATAAAGCAATAGCAATTTAAAACAACCTTTTATTTTTCAATAATCAATAGAAGAGGAAATCCAAGGCACTGTATATACATTGTATAGATTTCATTACTGTGCACTTACATTATGAATAGGTTTCAACAACAGGCTCTCTAACGCAACGAAAATGCTTCTAGCACTTTCTTCAGAGAATGAGGGGTAGGGTGGATACTCAAGTGGCCCTCAGGGGTCCAAAAAATTTATCTCAGGAACAAACTTCAAATTCTGGCAAATACTTGGATTTAATTTGGTGGAAAGTATCCACGATGTTGTTTAGGAAATAATTTCAAGTCCTGTGGTCTTTACTGGGTAATGCAGGTAAAATGAATACATAGAATATCAACCACAAAGTCCTCTCTAATAAACCACAGACTCAGTGACACATAGGGAGCTGCGAACTGAGCATTTCTAAGTATCTCAGATGGAGTGTGCCTTTTGGGAAAATGAATAATTTCTTAGCAAACACAGCGTTGGCTATTGAGGAAATTAGAGATATCTCTTAGCATTTTTATCTTGTGAAATGGATCAGAGGAATTTAAAATGCAGTTATTAAATAATTGATTCTTTAAATGTTATAATAAGAAATAGATTCAATTACATAAAAAGTGAAGTACACTTAAAATATCATCTTATTAAACTTTTACATATGTAGACTTATTTAAGTATCATCTTCGGTTATCACAGCCCACTAAAATGCTACTTGGTAAATGTTATTATTGATATCATTTGTTGAAGGAAAATAAGGTTCAGTGAGTTTAAATACATTACCACAGTTCATACTGTGTGCAGTGACAAAATCTGGGCTTGAATTATGGTATTATGAATCTATGACTAGGTATTTTTGTTTATATTTCTTTTATTTTGTTTTCAGAAAATATAGTCTTCTCCAAACCCTGAACTAAGTATACTCTTAGCAGAACACATAGTCATTGACTAAATTGATCCCAAATCATATTTTATACCATATATTGAGTGATTAAGCAGGTATAATATTAAGTTGCCCAGAAGATTCTAGTGGAATTTGAATACTCAAATTAATTTTATTAACTTTAATAAACTATACATAATACTTTACCCTCATCAACATCCAATTCATTGTTCTAACTATTATTTACTTAGATTTTAGCGTAAAGCCAAAAGGTTATTCACTACTTTCAAAACCAAGTTGTAGGCCTCATAAGAAAGCAATATTAAATGTATAAAAGCCTGATACTTCTCTGCCATATGTCCTAGACAACAAACTACAAAGACTGAACACGTGTGTGCAGAAGTTATTGTTGGAATAAAACAAATCCTTTAGCAATAGTAAAGTGATTCATATTCAGTGATGACAAACATCAAATTGTATGTTTGGACAGAATTTTGAAGCATATGTGAATAAAGCACCTAGCTGCTTATGTTTAAATTTCATCCATAATATCCCTGCCAAATCATGTCAACATTTTGTCCAGCATTTTTTTCTGTGTGTGTGTGTGCTTTTTCAAAAAAAATGGCAGTGATAATGTTTCCACTGTACACTATGTTTCTAAACTCTAAATACTATATTGAACAGCTTTGTTAGAAGATGTCTATTCATAGTTACCTGCCAACTCTTTTTTATAGCTTGTACATATTAGAAGCTTTAATCCTGACATCAGAGAAGCCATCTTTCACTGCATAGTGTATAAATATTTGCTGAGAATTTGCTAAGAACGGATAGTCTCCACAGTCAAATCCTTGGGTCACCACTGTGTATGAAATATAGTATCTGCTATCATGATATTTGATCTCAATGAGGAAATCCCTAGAGAACCTTGAGGAAGCAAGTTATATGAAAATTCTATAACCTGTCCAATTTATGTTGTCGTATGAAGACAACAGGAAAAAAATCTCCAACATATCAAAAATAATTAAGCCAAATAACAATAAGTAATGGCTAAGATGGATGGTCTATTAACACTTACATATGTTTCTGAAATTGTTCATTGCCCAACAGTCTGTGTTATTTCAAATAATTCTACAAAGCATTTATGATAAAATACAATTTGAGAGATATTAATTTTTTGTAGTTACACTAAGAACACAAATTATCATAAATAAGATTAATATTGCTAATGAATCAATATTACGACAGTGGTAGGAAAGGTAAGGAGATAGCTCATCAATATGAGATGGTACTAGATAAGCATTCAGAAATCTAATGACATTGTTATTTTTTAGTAATAATTAGTTAGTAATCACTAATCCAAAACCATAATGCAAAAAAGATTGTATTCACAATCATCAAAATCTAAATACTTTATAAGAAATTGTTCACTAATTAAAACAGTGTTCTTGAACCCAGAAATTTTCCACAGAAGTAATGGAGGAAAAAAAAAAAAGCTTATTACTGTAGAATGTAATACAGTCAAGTAAAGTTATACAGTCATAGCTGATAGGACCCACTGAAAATATGTTCTCAAAATAAGAAACAATTGGTCCTCTAGTAAGAGGACATGACAGCATCATATAGTTTATCCTAACTTTACCTGGTAATTGGGGTGCCCATCTGTGTTAGCTAATTGGATTTACCTAGAGAAAAAACAAAAACAAAAACTTATATCTGTATGACAGGAGATAGTTTTACAAATTACAGCAAGGAACCCACTGAAGCTGGAATCCTTCTGTCCTATAGAAAAAGGGAGATGGGGTGCCATCTCCCTTGATGTTTACATTTCAAAGAGACAGCTCCCAGGTCCTTAGGAAAGATAGTCCCAGGTTAAAAAACTGACAAAATGCCTATCTAGTCTTCAAAAGGATTTATATCCATTTCAAAGCAAGGAAAAAGTGCTTATAATTACAAATTTTCTAAGATAAGTGCTCCAAGAAAAAAAGAGAGGGAGATATCCCTTCCCTTATTTTAACAGGAAGAATTAAGCCTCTTGCTTTTAATTTGTATTTGTCCTTAACTTTCCTCACACTTCAACTACTAAAGCATAGGAAGGAGTAAAAAGAAAATATAGACAAAGAAACAAAAATGTATTTAGCACTAAGAACAACTAAATTAAGATGAATTAGGAAATGACATAATAAGGGAAAACTGTAAATATATATTTATCAGAAATTTACAATTTAACATATATGATATTGTACAATCTTATAAAAACACACAATTTTTAAATATGTATTATGCAAAATAATAAGAAATCCAAAAACTTTTAAAAACTGAAAGGCTGTTCAACCTTTCCTTTAATAAATGAAGTTAGTCAAGGATAAATAAATAGTATCTTTTTTAAGCATTTCATTTTATTTTATTTTTTATGGGTTCGTAACATTATATGCTTTAAGTGTACAATATTACATTTTGAGGTCTGCATACACTACACGGTGCTCACCACCAAAGACTTAGTTTCTATCCATCACATACAGTTTTCCTCTTTACCAGTTTTTGCCTCTCTCCACCCCACTGCCCACCCTGATAACCACTACTTTGTTCTCTGTATCAATGTGTTTGTTTTTGTTTGGCTTAGTTGTTCATTTCTTTGGTTTTGGGTTTGTTTTTTTGGTTTTGGGATTTTTTTGTTTGTTTTTATATTCCACACATGAGTGAAATCGTGGCATTTGTCTATCTCTTTCTAACTTGTTTCACTTAGCATAATACTTTCAAGGTCCAACAATGTTGCAAATGGCAGAATTTCATCTTTTTTATGGCTAAGTAGTATTACATTGTATGTATACTACATCTTCTTTGTCAGTTTATCCATCAATAGGCATTTAGAACTACCATATGCTCCAACTATTCCACTTTTGGGTAATAATCCAAAGAATACAGAAACATTAATTGAGAAAGTAGTACATTTTAGCTAAGAGAAACTACTTGTAGAGGGGCAGGAAATCCATTCCCTTCCAAGGTATTTCACATTTCCCATTGCTATCCATCACTGCTGTTCACCTGGAATTTCTTTCACTGATGCAGAGCATTCAAAATATTTTTAAATCAGTGAATAAAATTAATAAACTAAGCTCTGACTTAACCATTATGTCATGCTGTTTTTTGTTTGTTTGTTTGTTTTTGTTTTTTTTTAATCTCAGAATTTTGTTTCAGGCCAATCTAAGATTTAGAAATCAAGAGGCTAGGTTTGATAGCAGCTCATGTTTAAGATTTTATTATTGGAATGATCTTTAATTCACAGGATAAGTTCAAATAATGAATTTATACTTCATAGACTTCAATGAATTGAAAAATAATGTTATGTTACAGGCAGCTCAAAGGAAAAGTCAAAGAACAGCCATGTATTTTGAGCAGGAATATTGCTCATTCTTTTTTTTTTTTTTTTTTTTTTTTTTAGTGGAGGGGAAGGGGTAGACAGTATTGTCCTTCTACAAGACAAAATTCACACATAGGTCCACAACTTACAGTGTTTACTATAGCACCCATAGAATCAGAATCAGACAGTGGGAAAGGATGTGCTCTAAACACTGAGCTTTCTATCTCATTGAAGAACAAATTTGTCCCTACAGTTTCTACCACATCAGTATAATCGAATATCAGATACACTTTTATAAAAATAAAACATTTTTCTTATTTTAAATATGCTCAGCATCCACCAATAACTTGATACATTTTCTTTAATGAAGGAGCTGTAAACTATGGCCAGCTGAAAAGCCAAATGCAGTCTGTGGCCTATTTCTGTAAGGTCTTAAAACTAAGATTTTTTTGTGTGTGTACATTTTGAAAAGGTTGTAAAGAACTTGCTTGGTGGTGCAGCAATTAAGAATCCACCTGCCAATGCAGGGGACAGAGGTTTGATCCCTTGTCTGGGAAGATTCCACTTGCTGCAGAGCAACTAAGCCCATGGACAACAACCACTGAGCCTATGTTCTGCAACTACTGAAGCTTGCGGGGCCTAGAGCCCGTGCACTGCAACGACAGAAGCTCCTGCTCACTGCAACTAGAGAAAGCTCATACACAGCAACAAAGCCAAAGCCAAAGCCAAAAAAAAAAAAAAAAAAGGTTGTAAAAAAGAACACAAAGAATACTATGTGATAGAGACTATATGTGACCCACAAAGTCTAAAATATTTGCTTTTAGACAAATATAGGCAGAAAAAAATGTGTCCATTCCTGCTTTCAGTTAACTGGCTTTTTGTTGAGAGGAGTTTATTTTTTCAAAGCTGAGCTAACACGTTGCTCATGTTAAAATTTCTTTGTTTTTCAAGTCAAAAAAACCAGTTCATTTTCCTCTAAATTTCTGCCTTCCTAATTTTTGATTACTTTTTTAAAATTAATTGCATGTAGATATGTTGTATTTTCTCTTACATACATGTATGTATACACACGTGTATTAATGTGCCTTCCCTGCGGTAGGACTCATTAAATATGTGATGTTGGTGATTTTCATAGATATAAAAGAAATCATGTTAACTGAAAACATCCTCCCAGGTGGCAGCGCAACATTTAGTTTTAAAAAGCCAAGTGAGAGGTGTCCTAAGGGAATCACTTGTAGAACCTATGGATACCTACAGTGTAAAGATTGGTATCTCCTTCTCCAGAGAGACATGTCCATTTAAGAAGCATGTGTGTTGATCAGATTTACAACTACTGGTGCTGAGTAAAATAAAATAGCAAAGCCATGATAGTCAAGCATCTTGCCTTTTGGCCAGGTGGCAGAGCTATGCTGAATTCTTTCTAGTGGGTCAATTGGACTATATGGAGAATAGCTGTCCTAAATCACTTACTAGAATTGTATATAAAGAGGTCTTGCTGGAACAAATTCTCTCCTTCAGGGAACTGTGCTCTCAGGAGACCTGCCAAAGGAAATCCAAATATCATGTATATACCCCCACAAAACAGTCCATATTTAGAAACCAGGCACATAAAAGGCATTGGCAATCCATTGGTACTTATCAGAAAGCCAACATGAAGCAACAAAGAGGATCCATGGGTCAGTGAAATAGAGATCTTTTCCCTTCTTCTGCCTCCCAAACTTAAGACAGCTATAGAACTATTGCATGGAAGAGGGGATTGGAAAGAAGGTAACCATGCTGTCACTTAATCCAAAGCAGGAACAAAAGCTACCCAACTGAGATACTCTGTGGGACAGTGATTATAAGGGGAAGGGGAGCAAACTCTAATTTTTATGTGAACCTTGACTTAACCAGGCAGATTTTTAAAAAGAATGTGGCTTGAAAATTACAATAGTTGAATGAAATATCCTTCAGAAATCTGACACTAGGTAGGAGAGATTGGCACAATATATTTGAGTGCAGAGATTGGACATGCATTTGGATATAGTTGATACACAAATAAATTAAAACTATATACTATACAGGCTGTCATTATAATTGGGCTTATTCATTCTACTGGAATATCCCTTCTTTAAATGTTAATTACTTAAAAACATTTATATACATACAATCATTGGCTGATAATAAAACCTATCATATCTTTTTTTTTGAATTTAAATTATTCCACTATTTATTTCAAAGTACAGTCATACTGATCACTTTTATATTTTTATTTGTGTTTTTCTATTATTTTTTTTCTGCTCAGAGGCATTCTTACCTGAATTTAATTTTTTAAAAGGTCTTTCAGAAATTAGGTTTAATTTAGGGTACATCTTCCTTGGGGAGAATTAAATGTATTGAACATAATTTGTGTATCTCATATTTGGAGAATAAAGGACAACAATGTCACCAAATTGAAAAATAATACATTTACTCCCTCATGTGACCCAAATAGAGACTGATGTTTGAGCATAATTATCAGATACTAATTTTCCCTGACATGAAACTTGATTTTCTCACAATCGTACTGACTTCTGTACTCATTTGATTAACAGTGAATGTCTTGTACCTTGCCTTGGCTAAAACAGATTTCTCCTGACATTCACAATAATTCAATTCCATGGAGAAAAAAGGAGAAATAATGTCACCACATAATTTTAGGCTCATTGAACAACAAACTGAGCTTAAAGAAGTTCGTGGTTTTGTTTGGAGCTAATGGAAACTCAGGAGTCCCCCCCAGGCAGTACAGTCCATCCTATTGCACATCACTCAAGGTCATCAAGATGTTCTCTTACTTCCATGAGGCTCCTCATTTTTTCTCAGGTAAGTAAGCTGACAGATAACTGCTCTGTGAACTTCACAGACAGAATGAACCTTGCCTAGGAAGAGCTAGACATCTAAATCAGAATAAATGATGTCTGTGGAATTATAGAAATCCAGGTTATCTAATTGAAAGCCATAGAACACAGTGAATTATGAGTTGTGGGAAGTGTTGGGAATTGGTTTGAATATTTTATATTAACACCTCCAAGTCTAATGTATAATTAAGACATTTTTGTTTCATCAGTGTGAAATTCAGAATTGCATGTGTGTGTGTGTGTGTGTGTGATGGGGACAATGGCCACTAAAATAATTTAAAAAGTAAAAAAATGCTGCTTGGTATGTCGATAGGCTGCCTGTTTCCTTGGATATACAATTTTTGCTGCAAAAAACATTCACTTAGATTTCCTCTCTTTGTGTTATGAGGATAAATTCATTCCTTTCCATGTTTGCTGTTAACATAACAAGTGTGAGGATCATGTGGTGCAGTTCCCACAGTGGATGCTCATAGAGATTGTCATAAGTTACTGATAATTAATCAAAAATTTAGCTGTAATATTTAACCCTGGGTATATTTAAATTTGTATATACCTTGAGATTAAAAATCAGGAAACATCAGAAATCATACACATTTATTTTTTGGAATACTCTTCTGGCCCTGGAGTCTCTTCAGTTTTGGACTGTTATTGATGAGGATGTCCAGCAGGTAGCAGGGCCAGAGTAAACTTGACCATGAAGATATTCCCCAAACTCAGACACAGATTGATTTATAGCAGAAAGCAAATCGGAAAACTGTGGGCTCCCAGGCTGCCTTATATTTCCTTGTAGAGAAATTAAGTTGAGAGGCCAAATTCAGTCCAGAGGTCTTTTTATAGAAACATTAAGAACAACACAGGGAGGAACATATCCTCTGGGTCTTTTCAATTCATGGGGACACCATTTTCTTTATCACTGTTGCAAGCCCATAGCTCTCCTTTCTTCTTGTCCATTGCTAATTTTTTAGATAGTTAAAATGTCTACTCATCAATAATTTTTATTTCTGCAGGATATCTTTAGGAATAATTTTTCACTCTTTCTTTCACGGATGATACCAATTAAGATTGTAACACAATTGTTAACCACTAACCTATCCAGTAGCCTCAATACTCAGGTCAATTTTGATTTTCTCTAGGAAGTCTTCTCCATCCGCTAACCCTCATCAATAGGGTTAGTGACCTCTGGTATTTGATCATATAGCACCTTATTTATATTTTTATCAAATTATGCCATTCAGTCATTATTGGTTTACTTGCTTTCTCCTCTGCTTAACAATAAAATTCTTTAGGGTAGAACCTGTGTGTCCCATACAAATTTGCATATAGGTATACTCTCAGGACTTGGCATATAGTAGGTGGTAGATGTAACTGTATTAAATATACACATTTCAGTTTCTTATCTTTGGTCTCATACTATATGCCCTTGCCTCCAGCAGATGGAATTACAAATCCTTGCCAAGTTCATATACTGGCTGCTGAAGATTAAGAAAGTAGGTGATAGGCTTATGAAGACCTGCTAGAAATAATATTAATAAATCCTCTGAAATTTTGAAATATAAATATGATAGAAATATATTTCTGGCCAATAATTATATTAATACAAACAGGGAAACATTTTCAAGTTATAATTATCTCAGAGGTTAATTTATCCTTCTGTCTCCTTTTATCCTTCAGAATTAACTTGAGACACTCACTAAAGGAGATAGAAATATTTTAGATTCTGCCAGCTCCCAGAATCACTCTTGAGACTAATCATTACTGAACAAATAAAATAAAGAAGGGAAATGTATTTTGGTGTGTAGGTGTGTATCAATGTATCTGATCTGTGTGTTTATCACATATTATATATATACATTTGTTACACATGCCTGCAAAACACACACACATTCAAATGAATTGACTCTTCCTACTGCCATCATCTTTACCTCATCCTCTTTGCTTTCTTATTCTCATTTCCTATTGTTTATTCTGCTTTGTCTCTTACATTTAGTCTGTTTCTCACCTGGTGCAGAGTAAGTAGGATAGGCTTTGGTGCCAAAGAGATTTGAGCTTGATATTCCACCATTTTTATTTATTCTCTGAGAGGACTTGGCAAGTTGCTTAAAATTTCTGAAAGTCAAGGGTAAAGTGAGGACAATGAGGGTGTCCTTCTAGAGCTAGTGCAAGGTAGGCATTACTAAATAATAAATAATAAAATTAAAACAGTCATGTTTTCCCACATTATACTTGTAAAGTATTGATCACTTGCACCATCCTTTTTGCCAATTATCCAGTTATACCTTGTATTGCTAGTTGTTATGTCGAGATCTGCACCCACAATTAACATCAGTGTATTTTCTTCCACCTGTATTCTCCTCATTTCCACAGTTTCTATTCTAGTTCAGTCTCTGAAGATTTTAAGCACACTAATTAAAAACATTTTAAACACATTAATTAAACATCACCCCACCTACCCTCAGTTTCTCCTTGCAGATTATAGTATTGTCTAAAAATTCTCTATCACCATATGATATTCCTAAGGACATTTAGTCAGCCCCTTCACTTCTACTATATCAAAGAAGAACTCTACCTGGCTTCCAAAGTATGTAAACTTGTACTTCCTATACCAGTGCTTCTTGAGGAATGGGGCCACACTTCCCAGGCCACCTAGAAGTGTTTTTTTTTGGTCATTTTAATACTTTTTACATTTAAAAAAAATTATATTGGAGTAGAGTTGATTTACAATGTTGTGTTAGTTACAGTTGTACAGCAAAGTGATTCAGTTATACATATACACGTACCTATTCTTTTGCAAATTATTTTCCTGTTTAGGTTATTACAGAGTATTGAGCAGAGTTCCCTGTGGTATAGAGTTGATCCTTGTTGGTTATCTATTTTAAATACAGCAGTGTGTACATGTCAGTTCCAAACCCACAGTCTGTCCCTCCCCCCACCACCAACCCATCACCCCTGGTAACCATAAGTTTGTTCTATAAGTCTCATTTCTGTTTTGTCATTAAGTTCATTTGTGTCTTTTACTTAGATTCCACATATAAGCAATATTATATGATATTTGTCTTTCTCTGTCTGAGTTACTTCACTTAGTATGATAATTTCCAGGTCCATCCATGTTGTTGCAAATGACTATTTCATTCTTTTTAATGGTGGAGTAATATTCCATTGTATATAGGTACAACATCTTCATTATCCATTCTTCTGTTGATGGACATTTAAGTTGCTTCCATGTCTTGGCTATTGTAAATGGTGCTTCAATGAACATTGGGGTGCATATATCTTTTCCAACCATGTTTTTCCTTGCATAAATGCTCAGGAGTGGGAATTCTGGATCATATGGTAGCTCTATTTTTAGTTTCTTAAGGAACCTCTAGTTTTCTCCATAGTGGTTATACCAACTTATAGTACCACCAACAGGGTAGGAGGGTTCCCTTTTCTCCATACCCTTTTCAGCATTTATTGTTTATAGATTTTTTGATGATAGCCATTCTGACTGGTGTGTGGTGATATCTCATTGTAGTTTTTGATTTGCATTTCTCTAATAATCAGCAATGTTGAATCAGCATTTGGCTCTTGGCCATCCATTTGTCTTGTTTGGAGAAATGTCTGTTTAGGTCTTCCTCCCATTTCTTGATTGGATTTTTTTTTTTTTTTTCTATATTGAGCTTCATTAGCTGTTTGGAAATTTTGGAGATTAATCCTTTGTTGGTCATATTATTTGCAAATATTTTCTCCCATTATATGGGTTGTCTTTTTTGTTTGTTTATGGTTTCCTTTGCTGTGCAAAAGCTTTTGAGTTTGATTAGGTCTCACTTGTTTATTTTTGTTTTTATTTCCCTTACTCTAGGAGATGAATCACAAAAGATATTGCTGCAATTTATGTCAAAGAGTGTTCTGTCTATATTTTCCTTTAAGATTTTTACATTATCAGGCCTTACATTTAGGTTTTTAATCCATTTTTATTTGTTTTTCTGTATGGAGTTAAAGAATGTTCTAATTTCATTTTTTTTACATGTAGCTGTCCAGTTTTCCCAGCAGCATTTATTGAAGAGACTGTCTTTTCTCCATTGTATATTCTTTTCCTACTTTATCATAGATTAGGTGACCATACGTGTGTGGGTTTATTTCTGGGCTTTCTATCCAGTTCTATTGACCTATTTTTCTGTTTTTGTGCCAGTAACATACTGTTTTCATTACCTTGGCTTGGTAGTATAGTCTGAAGCCAGGGAGCCTGATTCTTCCAGCTACATTTTTCTTTTTCAAGATTGCTTTGGCTACTCAGGGTCCTTTGTGTCTCCATGCAAATTTTAAGATTTTTTGTTCTAGTTCTGTGAAAAATGCCATTGGTAATTTGATAGGGATTGCATTGAATCTGTAGATTGTTTTGGGTAGTACAGTCATTTGGACAATATTGGTTCTTCCAATCCAAGGGCATGGTATACCTTCCCATCTGAATCATCTTCGATTTCTTTCATCAGTGCCTTATAGTGTTCAGACTACAGGTCTTTTGTTTCCTTAGATAAAAACCTCAAAATTAACATCTAAGCTCAGCTCATTTATCCCTTCCATAATTGGCTCTTGTTCTCATTTTACCAAACTTAGTTAAAAGTGCTAGCAACTACCTAAGCATCCAAAAACTGAAATCTGAACTTTTTTCTCAAATCCTACTTTTTTATTCTTAGAACTAATTAAGCCACCAAGTAACATATATGACAAAATAAAATTTATATTTTAAGGTAGGGCAAGGAAAATTAAACATAAAATTCTCTCCGTGTGTTTGTTTGAGCCTCTCTCTCTTTCCCTACTGTGCAGTGTGCATCTGCAGTACATGTTAACAAGAGCACCTCAAAGATGGGAGTGCCTGTAAAGATCAATATTTTTTCTTTCTTCTGATGTTTTCAATGTAACTTCTTAAAAGAATAGAGCTCTTTCCCTACTCTGCAGGGGGTCACGCTGGCTTGCTGCTCACTCTGTATGTGCTTACCTGCACTATGTATTCTCAGTGAACTTCCTATAAAATATCAGAATGTCATTTGGATGTGCAATCTTTTGTTTCAAAACTGTATATGACTGTATCTTTGACTTCTAACAGGTGGAACAGTTCTCAGAGCTTTCTGAGAGTCTGTTTTCCAGGTTACAAACCTCAGTTTGGCTTGAATAAAATTCCCCTTTTTCTTCTTGGCTGTTAACTGATTTTTTGTTGACATATATTTGAGCTTCTAAAGATTTCTCAACACCATCTCATCTCCATTTTCTTGGATTATTTCAGGATCTTACTATCCAGCCCTTTTGAAGTCAGATTTTCACAGTTAAGAATTTATCCTGAGAACTTCAGTCCATACCTTCTTATAAAAATGGAACTCACATCTCTTAAAATAAACCCACTAGAAAGACCCAGATGTGGCATGTAAATCAGAAGTCTTTTCTGCCTCACCTACTGTCATACTTCTCTTGTGCCAGAAATATTCTCTCCCCAAAAAACTGAACTTCTTTCGGTTCCTCAGGTGGTCATGGAATCTCACAATTCTACTTTCAATTGGCCTGAAATACATTTTCTCACCTTGATCCTATAGAAAATATCTATACATCTGCTCACACAAGGCATAGTCACTTGGCCTTTTGGAACTAGTAAACCCAATTAGTTCACTTATGTGGTTTTGATCCCCACCATATAACTCTGTTAGAGCTCTCATCATTCTGAATTGCAGTTGTTTTGTGCATATTCTGAATTGCTGAGGCTGACTCATTTCTACAAATGGTTGATCAGCAAATATGCTCTGTGCAAGTTAGATAAGAATGTATTTGGCTCTCCATTATGGCTGTTGTCTCCATAATGCCATCAGTATGTGATGCTCATTCGTGAAACTCACCTCTTCTTTTGAATTTTAATTTATAGCTTTTTCTTCTTCAACATGACCAATTTTCACTTTACAATAATTTTTTTGGTAAACATTACTTCTATTAATTCTCATAACATCATTGTGAGGTAAACATTTTATCTGCTTTAATGGTAAAATTAAATGAGACTCAGAATTAATGACTGCCCAAAATTCTAACACTCAAAAACTAGCAGAACCAGGAAAGGAAATCAGAACGGATGCTAAACTAATAGTTTTATTATTATATAAAAATGTTTTAACCCCATGTAAACTCTACTTCTGAAAAATATCACAATCACTCCCTTTGTTACTTTGCCTAATTAATCTGGGCTTAAATGATCCACCTCTCCTGTAGTTAATTATGTCAATTACTTCCTGAATCACAGAGAGCTGAATCATATGCTATATTTTATAATCCTCTATTGATTTATGTTATCATATTCAGACTCAGTCTGAGATCCAAATTCTTCAACTGTAAAATAGAGATATTAATATAAATCTCAAAAGATTAAAACAAATGTTAAATGGATAAAACATTTAAGAAATGTAGCTCAAGGTCAGTACATATTAGGATCTCATCATATATTATTTCTTATCTATTTAAGATAACCTCAGCTAGTTTAAAGGTTTATAACATCAACATTTGTCTCTTTGCTACTACATATGACATAGCCCATTACATAGTATAAACACAAACTAAATGTTTGATAATGTAGGTTTTATCCTTTGCCTACTTGTAATGATTTTTTTAAGGTGTAGAATGAGGATTTCAGTATCTTTGTATATTAATACCTAGATAAAATTTTTCCTTATTGATTCATTAGGATGGAAAAATATGTTTTTATATTTATTTAATATTATTTATTTTTGTTGTGTTGGGTCTTTGTTGTTGCACATGGGCTTTCTCTAGTTGCAGTGAGTGGGGGCTACTCTTTGTTGCTGTGTGAGGTCTTCTCACTGTGGTGGCTTCTCTTGTTTCAGTGTATGGGCTCTAGGCACATGGGCTTCAGTAGTTGTGGCTCATGGGCTTATTTTCTCTGTGGCATGTGGGATCTTCCTAGACCATGGGTCAAACCCTTGTCCCCTGCATTGGCAAGCAGATTCTTAACCACTGTGCCACCAGGGAAGCCCCAGGATGGAAAAAATATTTGTCCTGGTTTTAGAAGTACAAATAAATTCATTGCAAGGAAAATTAAATGAAACATAAAAACTGGATAGCAAAAGGGCTAAAGAAAATATTAGTTTTGAAAATAATGGTTAACCTTCCAAAATTATTTGAAGAACTAATTAGAGTGTTCAGATATTTGCTTACAAGTAAGGTAAATATTGAAATCAAGATTTGTATAAAAATGGTCTGTCAATTATTATGTCATCTCCATTAAAAGGAGTAAATTACTTGTAAATATGTCCCAGAGATATAGCAATATTTCTCAACTTATGTTTAAATAAGAATACAGAAATTTATAGATTTGAATTAGGATGAACAAGTACAATAATCTGTGAAGTACAATTTTTCTTTATTTGTACAGATGCAAACCTCGAGAATCACCCTCTACTTTCCTGTGTTGCAGATCTACATATATAACACTTCAGCAAATGCTGTTAGCTGAAAATATCTCCAGAAGTTGGCCATGTTTTGCCACCTCCACTTTCACTCCTTTTGTTGCCAAGAAAAACCTGGCCTCTGTTCACCAATGCCGAATAGAAATATGGAGACAGAGCTTTAGAGGAGTAGAAAGGAATAGCTTTATTACTTTGCCAGCCAAATGGGGAACACAGTGGCTAGCACCTCAAGAACTGTGCCCCCCTCTCTAGGAATAGGGAGAGGTCTTATATTCGGGGCTCGTGGTCAGGGGTAGGCAATAAGAATCAAGGTAGTAACAGTCTTGCATTCTTCTGATGGGTTGGTGGTGAGGTAAGTAGGAGTCAGCATCATCAACCTTCAGGTCCAACTGATCTGGGGTCTAAATGCTTGTGGGCAGCATACCATTGTTAATCATTAACTTCTTGCACCTGGAGGGGGTTTCAACTTCTGCAAAATAGGTCAAAGTTATGGTTGTGTGCATTGTTGCTGAGGAAGCAGGACCTGCCCCAAGGCTGCTCTGGATTGTTTCTCCCCTGTCTCGCACACCTCCTCCCTTCACGAACTAACAACTGCTTGAATCTGCCCACTGGAACTCAGGGAAGGTCATGGAAGCTGAATGAAGGCTGTTTTCCATAACCAAAGAAATAGGAGACACAGAAAGGCTCTGTGCCCAGGAGCCCCACAGAGCACTGCTCAGTATCACTTTCACATCACAATCATCTGTCACCTGGATGAATCTAATAGCCTATTTCCTGGTCTTCTTGCTTCCACTTGGTCCCCTGATTATATAATTCACATGATTGCTATTTATAGTGCCCCTTTGAGGCATAAATCAGAGTAGGTCCCTCTACTCTGTAGAATAATCAGATGGCCTCCACTTCTTTCAGAGTAAAAGCCAAATTCATTATAAAGTCCTACATAGCCTGGCTCTATACTACTTTTCTGCTTTCCCCCTCCTACCAGTCTCTCCCTCCTACACTTGACTCTGACCAGACTGTGGTCCTGCTACTACTGGAACTAGCCAACCAGACTCCAGACACAAGGCTTTTGAACTCACTTTTCCCTCTTCAGGGATGGCTCTTTGTGACCCATAATGCAGAAGATTTATTTCCACACTGCCTTCAAGCATCTCTT
Organism: Hippopotamus amphibius kiboko; assembly: GCF_030028045.1. Taxonomy (NCBI): domain Eukaryota; kingdom Metazoa; phylum Chordata; class Mammalia; order Artiodactyla; family Hippopotamidae; genus Hippopotamus; species Hippopotamus amphibius. The sequence continues at coordinate 66,687,981 of NC_080192.1, read as the reverse complement.
CAAATGTCACCTATTTATAGTCCCTTCCTTGACCTTTCTAGATAATATAGAATTTCTAGCCTTCCCCAAGACTCTTGTCCTTTCACTGCTTTTTGTCTTTCTATAGAGTTTTATAAAATCTATCTTACCTATTAAGAAATGTAGGCTCCATGAGGGCAAAGGATTGGACTATTTTATTCACTGGGTTGTTCGAGCATGTGGAATATGACTTGCCATCTACAAAATGCTCAACCAATATCAAATAAGTTATGTGAAAAATGATTAGGAAGATTTGAAAAACAAATGCCACCCTCAGATAATTTTGGCAACAAATATAATGGAATAAATTTTTATATGTTATTATATTATTATATAAAGTGCTCCTACAAATCAAGAATATTAGTCCTTCAGTTAAGGGAGAAATTTTCAAAAGAAGAACTACAAGTCATGTATAAATACTTGAAAAGAAGATAAACCTCACTAGAAATAAAAAACGTGAAATTTTACTGCCTATTTATATAACCAAAGAAAATTGAGTTTGATCAATTTCAAGGTAGAGAAATGGGTTGAGAAACATTTTCACATACTACTATTACAACAAAAGCTTGGTACAACAGTTTTGGAGATAATATAACAATGTTGATGAAAGTTAAAATGTGTATATTCTTTGAACAAGCAATTCTTCCCTCCAAAAATTTATCCTACGTAAATAATTGACAAAGTGAAAATGTATAAAGACTGTTTTTCACAGTCTTGAAGACTTTTCATCACAGAGGTGTAGCTAATAAAAAATAGAAACAAATTAATTGCCATCAACACCACACAGTTAATTGAAATAAGTGTAAGTGTATGCAATATATATATAACATAGTAAACATATGACAGATTGATCTTTTATATTTATTAATATAAGAATATTTCTGTGACACATATTGAGGTAAATAAGTAATTATATCAATTTAATAGTGTGATATCACTTTTGTTTATAAAGCTATTATTCAACCTCTACTAAAAGAAAGAAAGGATGAGAGTTTCTTAAAGAAAAAATAAGGCTATCTCATGATGGTGCAATTACAATTGTGTGAGATGTATTTTTCTTCCCTACATTTATGTGTTTTCTGAATTTTTGTTCATAGAGATGGATTTAGATATTTCAGAAAAACAACAAATTAAATGAGAGCAATTGCCTAGGTTTTACCTGTTTTAGAGCAAGACAGAAATGGGAATTTATATAGTGCACAGATCACACCAGGTACTGTACTAAGTATTTTCCTATACCTATTAAATGATGGTATATGTATAAATATATGGTGGTATTTTTTTTTCTGTTTTTCTAATAAGGATTTAATAACATACCTGCAGGTAACCATATGTGGAATCTAATTCTAGGTTTAAGTCATTTGTAATCTGAAGTGGATTATTCAATTACAAGTTTAAATATTTTGAAATACCATTGATTTACATACCTTAGTATTTTGTCTAAATTGTTGTCATTTTAGCAACATGTGGTAGACTACATGAATCCTTGACAAATATTTACTTTTACCTCCCTCCATGCCTGAGAAGAGTATATTTCCTGTTTCTTTATAATGGGCCATGTGACAGGTTTTGCCAATAGAATGTGAGTAGAATTGAAGATGCCAGTTCTCAGCAAAGGCTTGCACAGGAGCTTTTGAGTTCTGTCCACTGCCACAAATAAATCATGCCTCAGGCAGAAGCTACACCTTTAGCCTAAATAAGAAATAATTTACCACTTCTAAATAGCTTGTTTTCAAAACATCAGCAAGAAGCCTTCATAACTATCAAGGATATCTGCAAAAGCTCTTACCATCTGTTTCAGTCTATAGAAGTTTAGAAAAAATTCTCAAGTTCTCACTTAGCCTTTGTGAATCTCATGCAACCTTCTGAAAGCTACAAAAGTGTTTGATGGCAACCATTTCTTGAGAACAAGGGCCTTCCTCCTTTCCATCTTCTAAAGCTTACCTGAATTCTTCTCATTTGCAAATTTAAACCAAGTACCTTATGAAGAAGGGGATTCTGGGAAATGCAGCTCCTGATTTTCACTCTATAATGAAGAAGGGAATGCATAATGGAGTAAGATGAGAACACACTATCTGCAAGGGCACCATTTTCTAATATAGCTCAAACAGTGTATAAATATTTAAACAACTGATGAAGCATTTTTAAGAAGTTATGGTTTTTGCTTGGCTCTATTAGTAAGCCAATGTATGACTTTGGGTCACCAGCTATAACTCCATGAGAATTAGTTTACATATATTTACAATGAGGCAGATAAACTTGATCACCATAAATATTCTTTCTAACACTGAGTGTAGATCTCATCACTGATGAATTAAAAGGTAGACAAAAAAATATGTGTATCTGATATTTAATCTGCTAAAGGTACACAGTTTGTGCAAGAGATTGTTGTTTAATTTTGATTATGTTCCTATGGAAATGAATTTTTTCCCCTCAATTGCCTTGTGTACTAATTGGCTTGCTAGGAAAGAGCTCATGTTTTGAGTCCAATAAATGCACATTGTTAGATTTCACTGCATTTGGCCATAATTCCATTCCTAATGCCTTTAAGGTACACTTTTGCTTGTGCTAATTACTAGTGTTTGTTAATCTCAACAGAATTCCTTTGTACCTCTGCCACACTGTGTAACTATTCACAGTCTACCTAACGCCATAACCCGATATGTGTTGTTTTCTCTGTACATTAACTCCATGTCTACACTAAAGGATGACACTCATAGAAACAAAATGCTTACCTTTTTGGGGGATCAATATAGAACTACCTAAAAGAAAAGGTCACAAGAGTAAGAACTCTAACATGATCTATGAGAAAACAAATTATCTGGGAGGGTAACAAGATATGGCCCCATTGTGATTGGAGCATTATAGATTCATGGCCTTTATCTAATATTTTGGAATAAAAGTTGACTGCTGGAATACTATTTAAAGAATGATACCAGAAATGACAAATGAGGAAGAAAACATCCATAGTTTTCAGTCAATATAGGAAACTCTTGGACTTACCTGATGTTAGATTAGGTTTTATGTTCAGTTGCATTACTTACCTTGAGTGTACAATGGAGCTTTTAAACTTTTTGAGAGATGTCCCCCTCATCTCTCTAAGTGAAATGGTAAAACCTGTTCTTCTCAAGCTCTTTATGTATTTGCACTTATCAAAATCCCAAAGCTGAGTTGTTTAGATGAAATTGGTTATGATGATTAATCAGAATATTAGATATGACAACTATTTTGATTAATAAATAATGAGTGATTTAGCCCTAAATTTTTAAAAGAAAATAGGATAGTGCAAAAACTCACAGTTATCAGAGAAATACACAACTTATAGTTGGGGGGCAAATATACATCCCTGTTAACCTATTTTTGGTTTTTGTGGCATAATTTTAATAGTATCCCCTTTAATCTCAGAATTGTCACAATTTGGATAATATGTTGTGAATTTGGATCATAGTGTGCAGTTTTTCACCCTATTAGAGGTTCATAAAATTATAGAAATCCAGAAAAGTCCTGCCATTGTGCTGGCTACAAGCTTTAGAGTTGGACAAAGACATGAGTGATGAGAGGGTGTTAGACATTATAGTACCTGTAGAACCAGATATTTTGTACTCAAGATAAAATCAGGAATGAGGATTTGCTTATTATTATGGACTAAATAGTTGTATGCTTTCAAAATTCGTATGTTTAAACCTAATCCCCAATATGATGGTGTTTGAAATTGAAACCTTTGTGAAGTGATAAGGTCTTGAGAGTGAAGGCTTCATGAATAAGATTAGTAAACTCTAAAAGAGGCCTGAGAGCGCTCCCTCACGCCTCCCACCATGTGAGGACTGTCCACGAACCAGGAAGCAGGTCCTCACCAGATACAGAATCTGCCAGTGCCTTCATCTTAGATTCCCTAGCTTCTAGAATGGTGAGAAATAAATATCTCTCATTATAAGCCATTCAGCCTATGGTATTTTTCACAGCAATCTGAATAAACTAAGACATTTGTATATTAATCTTCTTCTACAACCTCTTTATTAGTTTCACAGGCATGTAACTATTTACATGTGTCTTAGGTAAGTGGCAAGGTGCTGCTGAGAGAAAAGATTAAAAGATTTTACCTGCTAAGCAAGAGAGACCAAAAAAATAAGAAAAAAAATGTATAGATGTATAGTCAATGTAGTGGTAGGAATGTACTTGAGTATACATAAGTTGTGGGGGAAAATAAGAAGGCTATTCTATCCAGGGAAGGCAGAGTAAAGAGTGAGCAGTCAAAAAAACACTTCAAGGTGAGTCTACTTAAATAAGTTTGTTGACAAACAGCACAAATTCCCAGCACTGTCAATGAGACAAAATTTCCAAATAGAGGGGGACAATTTGGTCAAATGAAAATGAGGTTATGGATATGACAAAAACCATAAATTACAACCAGAATGTATGTGCATTAATTGTGGTGACCAGTGACAAATACAAAAGTAGGATTTCTTATTCATAAATTATTAAGAATTTCCAGACTTCAAGAATAGAGCATTAAACCAAACATTGGATCTGTATGAGTTCACACATCACATGCTCAGAAACTATTCCTGTCACAGATATATCAAAGGAAGAGGTTATCCTACAAGAACATAAACATAGATAATTATTGTATTGATACTGGTTAGCTACTTTTAATGGCCATAGGTTATTAGGTTAAATTTCCTGTTGTATCTGCATTTATAAATGACATCTCAATTTTGTGGACTATTCATGGATCCTGGTCCAGGTAAAGGATGAGATTGACCTACCTGTGAACTAGGGATTTTTTTTCTGAGAACATTTATCAGATCTATTCCTTATTGGTCTAGACAAATATTTAGTCTAGACAAATCTGAGTTAAAACTGGGTCTTACAGTACTGGCATTTTTCTGCCCATTTTTCAATCCCAGTTGCATCTATGACTTCAGGTTTGAGACAGTGACTTCAAATTGTGAGAGAACCTATACTGGTTGTGAAAATGGACATCTCCCATTGAGCCTAACACCTAGCCTGATGCACTGTGGGTTAAATTCTGAAAACTACATCAATTTATCCTAATTGAAGCTAGTTGTTAAAAACATTTGTCTGAGGCTATAGCTTTCATCATTATTCAGGTGAGAAGGAGGAAACTTGCATCATTCTGGCAGATGTCTGCCTTCATGATAGATAGTAGCATATGTAGCTTTCCCCTAGAAAGGATTACATAAAGTCTACTAGCATTTTTGGAGAAAACAAAGGAATATAGTAGGACATTCTGAATGTAAAACTCCCAATAATGTGTGCCCTGAACAACTGTGTAATAAAAAGAGTAAGTGGAAAAAGAATAATCAAGCATCTACTGTGACCCACATACTCCCCTCTAAGATTTAATCCAGCTATATCACATAGTTCCTAAAATAAATGGAAAGTCATTGCTATTTTCCTCATTTGGAGAGTATGGAAACTGAGATTCTAATGAGCTAAATAATTTCCCCAAATACATGTAGCTAGTGATAAAGGGAGACATGATTTGAATTTAGGCATGTATGACTTCAAAAAGCCAAGTTTTTCATACAAAGCCACAACACATGAGCAATATCTGAGAGGTACACTGATTCTTCGTGATCTTCATGTAAGTGCATTATGACACTAGAAATCCTTTTCAACTAGAATGGGCAGTGCCCATGTCTTGCAGGATGGTGCAGAAGGTGGATGGGCTGGAAAAAGATACGAGTCTGGGAGTAGTTGAAAGAAGAGTTCTACAAGATCTGTGCCAGAAAAGTAGTGCTCCATTGGGTTCATCTAAAGATAAAGTAATTGAAAATGGTAACATGAGGCAATAGAAGTAAGCAGAGGATGCAGCAGTTTCCCATTATAGAAGCAAAGTCCTTATCAGACATAGCACAGAGATAGTCATTGTATTGGTAATTCAAATTGTTATATTGATAGTATCTTTCTCATTTGGTGATGATTTTAGCCATTTACATATAAGAATCAGTCTCCTGCCTTAGCTTCATGTATCTTAAAAAGGTTCTGATAGAGAGAAAAGATGGCGGCGAAGTAGAGGGACGTGGAGTGCATCCCTCTCCACAGATGCATTGGGAATGCACGGAAGGACGCAGTCATTCCCACAGAGAACCAGCTGAACACCAGCAGACGGCCTTGGACACCAGAAAGGACTGCGGGGAGCCCGACATAGCTGGTAGGGAGGCATCTACGAGGGCTCAAAGAGGGTGAAGCGGCAGAGCTGTGGCAGACGGGAGAGAGGGACAAACATACGGAGGGTCCGCAGTGCAGCTCAGCGTTCCCGAACCAAGACACCGATCCGTGGCTGAACGGAGGGTCCGGGAGCTGGAGCGTAGGAACCGGAGAGCTGGTTCAGGGTGAGAAACATTGTTGCCAGTAGGGTGACGGACCGAGAGGACAGGAGGGAGGAGGTCTGCGGAGGGGAGTGCCCGTCCCTGAGAGCTGCCCGGCCATGATGGCAGCTGGAGGTTGCAGGCTCACGGGGTGGGGGGGGGAGCCGCGCACAAGAGCTGCGCACATAGCCTCTCTTTCTCTTTCGGCGCCTCTGTGCCTCTGCAACAGGCAGTGGAGAGACACCCTGCAGGCCAACTTGGTGCTCAGGGATAACAAGCACCTTCAGGCACTCGGGCGGGGCTAGATTAAAACCCCTTGCAACGCCAGCAGCAGGGAGGCTGCCGAGAGAAAAAAAAAAAACAACAACAACAACAGCAACAACAACAAAAAACCCCGAGAGAGGCTCAACTCTAAGACTTTCTGTTTAAGCCTGAGCCACCAGTGTCCCTCTGCAACAGGCACCTCCAAGCCCTACTGAAGCAACAGTGCGCCACTGCTCACTCACTCCCAGGAGAAGGAGCCACTATTGTACCCTCTCCCTCCCCACACACCGATGCTTACAGACAACAATAAAGTAACCTCTGCTGGTCACAGAATAATGCAAAAAAACCCAAGGCAAGGAGAAGGACACTTACAGCTGAGACGCTAAGGTAACAGAAATAGTAGTATCAATACCTATTGAATTGGTCCATTCTGGGATCAGTTCTGGATTTTTTTTTGCTTTTTCTCTCTCTCTCTCTTTTTTTTTTTTTCCTTTATTAAATACAATCTTAACCCTAAGGGATCTACAAGTTTTGTAATATAATTTCTTAATGATATTTTTTATTCTTTTTTTTTTTTTTGCCTTTTTATATACTTCTATATCTAGCTAAGTTTTTGGTAGTACGGACAATATATCTCTCATACTTTCCTTTCATTCCTATCTTTTATACATTTCTATTCCTTTCTTTTTATTTGCATATTCCAAACCACACTACAGTCTTCTGTTCCCCTTTCTTCCAGCCATTTTAAGTTTATTTTATCTTAACATACTTATAAGCAACACTATCGGTCTGCTCAGACTCCTTGCTCTATTCTCCAGATGAGTCACTGCCTTGGTATCTAATATTAGGCTTTTGTCTTTATCTTAGTTCTTAGTACAGTTGTCTAATTACATTCTGAGAATCTCCATTCTCTCTGGTGGTACTCTGGCTCTTTTCTATATTTGATCCTAGCTTACAAAATCTTCCTGGATTAATGAATGTATGTGTAAGGTGTTATTTGTTTGTTTGCTTGCTTTTGCTTTTGTCTCTGATTTGTTCTGTTTCAGTTGTCAATTTCTGTTGGGTTTCTCTTTGAATATCTGATAGCACCCTAGGGTTCTGTCAGGTCTTTCTAGAGCCTTATTTCCTAATGGATTCAGTAATCGTGTGTCTTATACATGTATGTGTTTCCTAGACTTAATATTTGTTTAATCCAATACTTGGACATTAGTCTGAGGCTTGGACAGTCTTCTATAAACACCTCTATCACCAGGACAAGCAACCCCAAAAGTTTGGACAACCATGAGGAAACAAAGAAACACCATGCAGGCAAAAGAGCAGGAAAAAAAACCCACAAGACCAAATAAATGAGGAGGAAAGAGGAAAAATGCCTGAAAAAGAATTTAGAGTAATGATAGTAAAAATGATACAAAATCTTGATGACAAAATAGAGAAAGTAGAAGAAACAGTTCATGAGAACTCAGAAAAACAAACAGCAATGGATAACAAAATGCCTGAAATTAAAATACTCTAGATGCTATAACCAGCAGAATGATGGAGGCAGAAGAAAAAATAAGTGAATTGGAAGATAGAATGGGGGAAATAAACGCCACAGAGCAGGAAAAAGAAAAAAAAGATTAGGAGACAGTCTCAGAGACCTCAGTGATAACATTAAGCATACCAACATTCAAATTATAGGCATCCCAGAAGAAGAAGAAAACAAGAAAGGGTCTGAGAAAATATTTGAAGAGGTTATAGTGGAAAACTTCCCCAACATGGGAAAGGAAATAATTAAGCAAGTCCAAGAAGCACAGAGAGGCCCATACAGAATAAACCCAACGAGAAATGCACCAAGGCACATATTAATCAAACTAACAACAATTAAACACAAAGAAAAAATATTAAAAGCAGCATGAGAAAAGCAACAAACAATATATAAAGGAAAACCCATCAGGATAACAGCTGACCTTTCTACAGAAACTCTGCTGGCCAGAAGGGAATGGCAGGATATACTGAAAGTCCTGAAAGAGAGACACCTACAGCAAAGAATACTCTACCCAGCAAGAATCTCATTCAGATTTGTGGGCGAAATCAAAAGCTTTCTAGACAAGCAAAAGTTAAGAGTATTCAGCACCACCAAACCAGCCTTACAACAAGTGCTAAAGGAACTTCTCTAAGTAGGAAACACAAGAAAAGGAAAACACCTACAAATACAAACTCAAAACAATTCAGAAAATGGTAATTGGAACACACATGTCAATAATCACCTTAAATGTAAATGGATTAAATGCTCCAACCAAAACACACAGACTGGCTGAATGGATACAAAAACAAGACCCTTCTATATGCTGCCTACAAGAAACCCACTTCAGACCAAGGGATGCATATAGACTGAAAGGAAAGGGATGGAAAAAGATATTCCATGCAAATGGAAGTCAAAAGAAAGCTGGAGTAACAATACTCATATCAGACAAATGAGACTTGAAAGTAAAGACTATTACAAGAGACAAGGAAGGACACTACATAATGATCAAGGGATCCATTCAAGAAGAACATATCACAATGGTAAATATCTATGCTCCCAATATAGGAGCACCTCAATACATAAGGCAAATGCTAAGAGCTATAAAAGGGGACATCGACAGTAACACAATAATAGTGGGATACCTGAACACCCCACTTACATCAATGGACAGATCATCCAAACAGAAAATAAATAAAGACACACAAGCTTTAAATGACACATTAGACCATCTCGACTTAATTGATATTTATAGGACATTCTATCCAAAAATGACAGACTACACTTTCTTCTCAAGTGCACACGGAACATTTTCCAGGATAGATCACATCTTGGGTCATAAATCAAACCTCAGCAAATTCAAGAAAATTGAAATCATCTCAAGCAGCTTCTCGGACCACAACACCATGAGACTAGATATCAATTACAGGAAAAAAAAAACTGCAAAAAATACAAACACATGGAGGCTAAACAATCCACTCTTAAACAACCAAGAAATCACTACAGAAATCAAAGAGGAAATCAAAAAATATCTAGAAACAAATGACAATGAAAACACAACAACCCAAAACCTATGGGATGCAGCAAAAGCAGTTCTAAGAGGGAAGTTTATAGCAATACAATCCTACCTTAAGAAACAAAGAAAATGATTGAATAAACAACCTAACCTTACACCTAAAACAACTAGAAAAAGAAGAACACAGAAACGCCAAAGTGAGCAGAAGGAAAGAAATCATAAAGATCAGAGCAGAAATAAATGAAAAGGAAAGGAAGGAAACCATAGCAAAAATAAATAAAACTAAAAGCTGGTTCTTTGAGAAGATTAAAAAAATTGATAAACCATTAGCCAGAGTCATCAAGAAAAAAAGGGAGAAGATGCAAATCAACAGAATTAGAAATGAAAAAGGAGAAGTAACAACGGACACCTCAGAAATACAAAACATCATGAGAGACTACTACAAGCAACTATATGCCAATCAATTGGATAAACTGGAAGAAATGGATACATTCTTAGAAAAATACAATCTTCCAAGACTGAACCAGGAAGAAATAGAAACCATGAACAGACAAAACACAAGTACAGAAATTGAGGCAGTGATTAAAAATCTCCCAACTTACCAAAGCCCAGGACCAGATGGGTTCACGGGCGAATTCTGTCAAACATTTCGAGAAGAGCTAACACCTATCCTTCTCAAAATATTCCAAAATATTGCAGAAGGCGGAACACTCCCAAACTCATTCTACGAGGCTACCATCACCCTGATACCAAAACCAGGCAAAGATGTCACAAAAAAAGAAAACTACAGACCAATATCACTGATGAATATAGATGCAAAAATCCTCAACAAAATACTAGCTAACAGACTCCAACAGCACATTAAAAAAATCATACACCATGATCAAGTGGGGTTTACCCCTGCCATGCAAGGATACTTCAATGTACGCAAATCAGTCAACGTGATACATCATATCAACAACCTGAAGGATAAAAACCATATGATCATTTCAATAGATGCAGAAAAAGCTTTTGACAAAGTTCAACATCCACTTATGATAAAAGCTCTCCAGAAAATGGGCATAGAAGGAAATTACCTCAACATAATAAAAGCCATATATGAAAAATCAAAAGCCAACATCGTTCTCAATGGGGAAAAACTGGAAGAATTCCCTCTAAGAACAGGAACAAGACAAGGGTGTCCACTCTCACCACTATTATTCAACATGGTTTTGGAAGTGTTAGCCACAGCAATCAGAGAAGAAAAAGAAATAAAAGGAATCCAAATTGGAAAAGAAGTAAAATTGTCACTCTTTTCAGATGACATGATATTATATATAGAAAACCCTAAAGACTCCACCAGAATACTGCTAGCACTCATTGATGAGTTTAGTAAAGTAGCAGGATACAAAATTAATGCACAGAAATCTCTTGCATTCCTATACACTAACAACGGAAGAGCAGAAAGAGAAATTAAGGAAACTCTTCCATTCACCATTGCAACCAAAAGAATAAAATACCTAGGAATAAACCTGCCTAAGGAGGCAAAATTTCTGTATGCAGAAAACTTTTAGACTTTGATGAAAGTAATCAAAGATGACTCAAACAGATGGAGAGACATACCATGTTCCTGGATTGGAAGAATCAACATTGTGAAAATGACTGTACTACCCAAAGCAATTTACAGATTCAATACAATCTCGATCAAATTACCAATGGCATTTTTCACAGAACTAGAGCAAGAAATCTTACGATTTGTGTGGAAAGACAAAAGACCCCGAATAGCCAAAGCAATCTTGAGAAGGAAAAATGGAGTTGGTGGAATCAGGCTTCCTAACTTCAAACTATACTACAGGGCCACAGTGATCAAGACAGTATGGTACTGGCACAAAAATAGAAAGGAAGATCAATGGAATAGAATAGAGAACTCAGAAGTAAGCCCAAACACATATGGGCACCTTATCTTTGACAAAGGAGGCACAAGTATACAATGGAAAAAAGACAGCCTCTTCAATAAGTGGTGCTGGGAAAATTGGACAGCAATATGTCAAAGAATGAAATTAGAACACTGCCTAACACCATACACAAAAATAAACCCCAAATGGATTAAAGACCTACATGTAAGGCCAGACACTATAAACCTCCTAGCAGAAGACAGAGGCAGAACACTCTATGACATACATCAAAGCAACATCCTTTTGGACCCACCTCCTAGAATCCTGGAAATAAAATCAAGAATAAACAAATGGGACCTCATGAAACTTAAAAGCTTTTGCACAGTGAAAGAAACCATAAACAAGACTAAAAGGCAACCCTCAGAATGGGAAAAAAAATAATTGCCTATGAAACAGCGGACAAAGGATTAACCTCCAAAATATACAAGCAGCTCATGAAGCCTAATACCAAAAAAGCAAATAACCCAATCCACAAAAGGGCAGAAGACCTAAATAGACATTTCTCCAAAGAAGACATACAGATGGCCAACAAACACATGAAAAGATGCTTAACATCACTAATCATCAGAGAAATGCAAGTCAAAGCCACAATGAGGTATCACCTCACACCAGTCAGAATGGCCATCATCACAAAATCTGGAAACAACAAATGTTGGAGAGGGTGTGGAGAAAAGGGAACTCTCCTGCACTGTTGGTGGGAATGTAAGTTGGTACAGCCACTATGGAAAACAATTTGGAGGTTCCTTAAAAAACTACAAATAGAACTACCCTATGATCCAGTAATCCCACTCCTGGGCATATACCCAAAGAAAACCATAATCCCAAAAGAAACTTGTACCATCATGTTTATTGCAGCACTATTTACAATAGCCAGGACATGGAAGCAACCTAAACGCCCATCAACAAATGAATGGATACAGAAGATGTGGCATATATACACAATGGAATATTACTCAGCTATAAAAAGGGATGAGATGGAGCTATATGTAATGAGGTGGATAGACCTAGAGTCTGTCATCCAGAGTGAAGTAAGTCAGAAAGAGAAGGACAAATATTGTATGCTAACTCACATATACGGAATCTAAAAATGGTACTGATGAACTCAGTGACAAGAACAAGGATGCAGATACAGAGAATGGACTGGAGAACTCGAGGTATGGGATGGGGCAGGGGGTGAAGGGGAAACTGAGACAAATCAAGAGATTAGCACAGACATATATATACTACCAACTGTAAAATAGATAGTCAGTGGGAAGTTGTATAACACAGGGAGTCCAACTCGAGGATGGAAGATGCCTTAGAGGACTGGGGCGGGGAGGGTGGGGAGGACTCGAGGTGGGGGGAGTCAAGGAAGGGAGGGAATACTGGGATATGTGTATAAAAACAGATGATTGAACTTGGTGTACCCCCCCCCCCAAAAAAAAAAGGTTCTGATATAACTGAATCATCAGTTAAATTACCACCCTTCTGGGACAGCCTCCATGCTACTTCCTAGATTCCTAGTTTGTATTCCATGTTTCATGTAACTGTGGCATAAAGTTGGTATAAATAATTTCTAATTCTCTTTTTTTCCTTGAGACTCTACAAGGCTGTACATTGGGTAGCTCCATGGTTTCTGAACATTTATTATCCTGACCTAATTCTGTTCCCTAAAAGCTAAAGAAAACCCAGAACAAATGCAACCATCCTTGGAAAACTTGAGTGTTAGAGTCACCTGATGCTACCCAAATAGGGTGCAGTCTAACTGTAGCCTGGACATTGTCTAAAACATATAGAGCCCCTGCCTGATCAGGTGGTCCATGGGACAAATCTAATTTGTTTTAACTACTTAATAAGGTTAAATAGAATGAATTTTAAAGGAAGCTTTAAAAAGTAACACATGGTAATTATAAAAGATATAAAACTATAGGCAATTATGAGAAACAAAAATATTAATTACAATGAAACCTACCACCTATAGAAAAACTGTGTTAACATTTGATTTTTAGTCTCCTTTTTCCCTAGGTATAAACTTGTGTCTTTCTTTGTTGTTATTGTTTTCTTTCCAATCTCTGAAAAATAGTTTAATGATAAGACAGAAGATGCATAAACATTTTAAAGTGCTGAATAATAAACCATTACATAAATAGTGATCATTCTCTTTAACAATCCACACTTAGTAAAATTTTAGGGTATTTCACCATTATAAATGATATTTTTGTTTAGCAAAGAATGCCCATGGTATGGCAATGAAAATTCTCTCCTGAATGTAGTTCTTTTGATATACAATAGTGCTTGGTACTCAGATTTTATCCTGAGTTTGCATTCCTCCCTTGGATACTCTTTCAGTCTTTCATTAGATATGGTGCCCTACCCATATTTTGGTTTACTTAAATATGTAACACCAAGTTTCATAGTCTTCCCACTATGCAATAATCCAGAAAAATATTTTTTTCTAAATTTGATATTCCTATTTCTGAAAATGTGTTAGAAAATTGCTATGATAGCTGTGGAAGCTCTGCAAAATGCAATGCCATGTTATTTTTACAAATCCTATAACTATGTCTGTTAAAATTAAGACTAGGACTGTTTGTGAGGAGTTGTTGAGGACTTCCCCAGCATTGCTTTACAAAGCATTCTTCCTTCATCACTATTTAGTTTTTATGTGCCTTTCTTATGGCTCCAACTGTTTCATTTTCCCCTATGATACAGTCTAATCTATAATTTTTATTCTTTTAAAAGGGTGTTCCATTGCCCCTAAAGATGCTTCCTTCACATGTATGGGTGTCTTCATGATGTAAACAGAAAATAGAATAAGAGCAAGCTTTTCTCCTTTCTTGTTGTTCACTTTAATCAAAACTGGCTGCTTCTGACAGGCTAGTTATAGGACAGATAAAATATCTTTTAAAACACAGAAATAACCATAGAAAAGGGAAGTTTGGTAAAATTTCCTCAGACTGTTCATTTCACTTTGTAGCAAGTGTTTATTTTGGTTACGTCTTTAAAGCACTGGCCTATACCTCAAGCAGTCTCAGTTTTGAAAGGTCCATACTACCAAATACACCTTAATTTGAGTGAACCATCATTTCTGGTTCTTTCTTTGAGTCAGTAAGTATTTTTATAAAAAAAATGTATCAAAGTATTACTATTAAAACAGATACGCATTTGTAAAACATTGTGCTCGTATCTTTAAGAAACGTAATCCCCAACTTAATGTTTTATAAAGTATTATGAAAAAATGTAATACTATAGTTTGTTTAGAATTTGGAGTGATTGCTTCTAAGGATGAGGACTTTTGTATTACCTCATAGAATATACTGCAGGACTTGAAGCTAGAGTGAGATTAAAAAAGGAAATGTGTTTGGTGGTTTTGTTATTATCCAGGATAAAGGTATGATTCCATCAAAAAGAGATTGTTGATAGAGATAGAAAAATATCAATTTCATTTAAAAAATACAATTAACTCAACCTTCTCAGAGCAAAATAAAGTAAAACAAGTCGTGAATATAACTGAGTTAAAATCACAGTCGTGTGACCTTGTCCATGTGATGTAGCATATAAATTGATGTACTGATTTATTTGTTTAATAAAATATTAAAAGGACACACGCTTACATGGCAAAGAGCTTAATATAAAATGAGAATATGTATACAGGTCTAACTAGTTATCTAATTTGTTTATCATAAATACTGTTAATCTCTTTATTGGGGTATAATTTACATATGTTAAATTTCATAAATTTTAAATTTGATGTATTTGTGGAAACCTTCACAGTGTATAACCACACTAATGATGACAAAAATATTTCCAGCAATGGCCAAAATTTTCTTCCTGTCCCTTTACAATACATCCTGCCCCACAACTTCAGTCCTTTGCAATGTCTGATTTGTTTTCTGTCACTTACAGATACTCTGGAATAATGCATTTATCTTTTTCACAAATTGACGGAAATTTTGGTTGTTTTGAATTTTCTGGATATTATGTGTAAAGTTGCTATCACCATTTAATACTACCTTTTGTGTGACCCATATATATTAGTCTGCTGAGTCATTTGCTAAATGACAAATTGTTTCTTCCAGAATGATTTGAGTATATCAGCAAATTACACAAAGCTGGGAGATTGTAAACCGAATGATAGAGCCACACATTCAAGCAGGATTAGAAATCCAAAGCAGAAAAAATACAAACCACACTTACTTACATCATGGTAACCTGCAAAGGCACAGAACAAAGAGAAATTTATGAAAGTACCCAGAGAATGAAAAATAAAAAGGACTTGACAGTTAGAGAAATAATTGAAGACAGAAACCAATGGAGTGGTGTATTCAAGTGTCTGGAAAAAAATAACTATCCTTCTAAAATTCTAAAATCAGAGAAAATAGCATTCAAAATAAATGTGAACTGATTGCATTTGATAGACAAAAATGTTAGAGAATGTACCAGTAGACGACTCAATAAAACATTTTATTCTACCAGAGGAAGGTCACTATGCAAAGAATAAATATGTGGGCAAATCTGAATGAAAGTTGGTTATAAAACAGTAATATCAATACAGGTTATTATGAAGTATATTAAACATTTAAATGCATAACTAGCATAACATATATGTCTGGGGTAAGTAGGTAAGTGCAGTTAAAAACCTCTAGTGTTCTTACATTTCCATCAAGAGTTAAATTGATAATTTCTAATAGTTGTTTAAAATTTGAAGATTCGATTAGTAATCTTAACCATTAAAATAAAATTAAAATAATGTATAATAAAATCATAGAGGAAAAAGAGGATGATATAACAGCAATCCAAAACACAGTTTAAAAAAGATAACTGATATATAGTGCATGTTAGATAGATAAATATAAAACTAGCAATATGATAGACTTAAAACCACTTTTATTGGTATTAATTACATGTAAATGTACCTAATGATCTATAAAAAGAAAAATTTGTCCTAACTGATTCATAGCAAAAGTATTAAAATTATTAAAACAAAACCAGAAAAAAAAAGGTTAATATGGCTATAAATATCAGATGAATTAGATCTCTAGGGAGAGCTTTAGCTAGAATTAGATATTTCACAACAATATGTTTAACTCATCAGGAAGATAAAACATTTCTAAGTTTCTACATACTTAATGCAGCCTCAAAGCATGTACAGAATAAAGAGTAGACCACAAAGAACATAAACAAATGCATATCAGGATAGAAAATATTAATTTTCTCAGTAATTGATAGAACAAACCACAACACTCATTAATATACTTTGCTTAAGGCATGCACAAACCATTCATGGAAACACAGCCTAGATTATAAACATGCCTCAGTGACATTCAGTATACAGAAGTTATAACATCTATGTTTTTGGACTATGGTAGATTAAAGTGATTAGACATTTAGCACAAAGAGTTAAGCAGAATATCTCATGAAACTTAAAATTATTTTTAAAAAATAATTCTAAATAAACTGTGAATTGAAGTGGAAACCACAAGCTAAATTTATTTAGAGGGAAATTTTATTGCCTTAAAGGGATGGGGAAAGATCTGAATATTCATTTTATGATGCTAGAAACAGACCAGCAAATTAAATCCAAAGAAATTAGAATAGCAGTAATAGAGAACAGAAAAACAATAGTAATTTTGTATACATATGTAAATACATTTATATGTATGCATATGTTTACATATTACATATATATTTATAATCATAAATATGAATAAAGAATATCAAAATTGATTATTTAAAAAAATAATAAACTAGATAAATATAAAGTGAAGCTGACTTTAAAAATGAGAGAGGGAGGAGATAACACAAAAGATACCTATCCTAGAAAGGAAATATAATTTTTTAGAGAAAAACACTTACACACAAGAAAATGTAAAATCTGGAATGTCTTAAAACTATTAATTACATAAAATTCAAATTTTAAATTTTCCCCCAAAAGAAATTTCAGGTCTAGATGGCTTCCTTAGATATTTCTATCAAATATTTGTCAGAAGTCGTGCTACTTTCTACATGGTGAGGCTAACATAAATCGGATTTCAAAACCTAACAAGAATATTAAAGAAATAAACTTATCATCCAATATTATATTGATGAGAAAAGTAGAAAACCCTAAACCAATCATTAGCAAAGCAATTTATGTAATATATAAATGTGAAATGCATAGCAAATAAACTGGGTTTATTCCAGCAATGCAAATTTAGTAAAATTTGAAAATAAATTAATGTATGACACTAGATTAATAAGATATAATAGAAAAATTTATATTATCTCAGTTGACACCACAAAATATCTGCTAAAATTCAGCCTAAACTTACAAAAATAAGTTTTATCAATGTAGGAGTGAAATGAAACTTACTCATGTGGTTAAGGACATGTGCAAAAACTACTGACACAGAGCAGGAGTGTAGATTCGGGGGTGGCACTCAGGAAGCTACTGGGCTGCTGGAAACATTGATTTCCTCCAGGGTGTCAGTGGCATAAGTGTGCTAATTTTGGATATTTGGTTGAATTGTGCACTTGTAATGTAGGCACTTTTCTGTGAGATATATTCCATTAAAAGTTAAAAGTAAGTTTCTGATGATCCTGTATTTCATCAGACTGCAATGACAAAGCCCTTACAGTAATCTCTGGCCTCTAGCTTATCACTTTGACATTCCCTTCTGCTTCCTATACTCTCATTCCCTGGGGTCCTTAGTGCATGTGACACATGACTGACAATTGATACCAATGGCTTAGAGCCCACTTGAGTGTGCCAAAGTTTGCTTAAATGTGAATTTTTTTCAGTTAATAACAATATGCAAATATATTTATTGATGAATCCCTTTGCTTTAAGTTCATTGTAATGTTTCACATGGATGACACCTCATACTGTCCAAGTCATGGACACCTAGATGAAAAACAAATAATTTTATTTCTTAAGCAAAACAACAGACTATAGAGCGACTTCTGCAAAACAAATGCCTTTCTGCAAAGTTTGTTCTGAAATCATTCCTTTTCCACTTCCACAAAGTGATGACAGATGTGAAATTTTTCTTCACTCTTTTGCAACCTATTTTTCAACACTGTTTATTTCATATTTATATATTGTTCTCATAGGTTTTACTTTATCTCTTCTCTGTATGCGATAAAGAGGTTGAGGGTGAGGTGTAAATGACTCAGAACAGCATTATGCTTTGTAAAGTCATTCCAGCCTTAAATTAAAGGACTAAGCTACAATGGTGTGCTTTAAAGTCACTAATTAGCAGATAAGTGTTGTGAGTTGAGGAAGGTAATTAGGAAAGTCTACTTCCACAAAACATATTACACTCCATGAGCATATACTTTATTGTTTCTTCCTTTTATCCATGAATGTTATGTGGAAATGGAGATCAGATTTTATTCTTAGAGCCTCATCTCCCTAAATTCATAGCTGAAGTAGTGACCCTGATCCAATATAGCAGGCTCCTTTAGGCTCTGAAATCCTGTTGCTACTATCTATTGTGAAGTAACTAGGATAGAAGTGAGAGGGAACCATGACTGCGAGAGTTTCAGATTCTGGTTCCAATTAACTCTCAGTAGCCTAAGAACATTTCAGACTACAAATAACATGCAACATCTTAGTTGAATCTATCACCTACACCACTGCTCTGCCACAGCTGCCCTTAGTAAACATCAGTCCTGTAATATTGATAAGGGTAACTTGATAGTTATTGTTTTAGGGAGAGATGGTCTGTCTTGTTGACTTCCTTTATGCAGGAGGGATAAAGCAGTTCTTCTGGGGAAAAAAAATCATACAACTACTTAATAGCAATATAACATTGGCATATCACTGCATATATTTAACCTCAAGGTTATGCATCTCTGAAATAAGGGAAGATGGTAAGAAAAGAAAAAAACAAAACAAAACAACAAACAAACAAAAAAACCCTAAAACAAAAAACACATTTGTAAGCTTTAATTTTCAATGATTTCTTTTGGACCATGCTCACTCTATCACTTTATCTCAGATTGCCATATATTATTAGGATACTGCCACCATCAAGAGAGTTTTGATACTGAACAACCACATGCTTTTTGCTAAGGTACTTCTAATGGTAGATAATGATATATTTATTAGGGAAACAGCCATGCAATAGGGAAGAACAAATCTGACTCCACATTGGATCTGGTTCTATTACTTTAGCCTTTATATTCTATTGCTTTTGCTACAAGCTAATCACTAAAGGAGTGTTGCCCATAGCTTAAAGTATACATAATGGCCCATCTCTGGGAATCCTGCCTTCCATGCCTGAGCTTAGTTTAAAAAAACTTTGTTTATCTCACAGGAAACATCCTAACCAGGCCCACTTATGAATGACTGCAAGAAAGAAGAAATTAACACATCCCCTCTGGAGGTCAGCAGAACCAGGAAACATTTACAACAACTCATAGCCTTTGTTAACTTTACCTCCTCACTTTCCCCTCTTTGTTCTATAAAAGAAACTAGCTTCCAAATGTGGGCAAGATGGTCTTTTGGGACACCAGTCTACCATCTTCTTGATCTTCTGACTTTCAGAATAAAGTTGCTGTTCCATGCTCCAAAACCTCATTTCTCAATTCATTAGCCTGTGGTACAGTGAACAGTATGAGTCTGGACTCAGTAACAGTCACATTAACTCATTTTCATTATAGGCTTTGTGTCTGAAGCAGGCTCAAGCTGAAAGGGAAGAGTTTGTTGAGTTTAAAGTTTGATTATTTCTGAGATGAAACATTTTTATTTTTGAATTGAGGCTGTAGAGTGTTTCATTACTTATTGCGAGCAGAAGAGCCATGGGGGAGCCAACTTTTACTTAGAACCAGGTGAAATTTTTCCCACTGAATACAGTTTGAGGGATAGTGGATAAATAAAGTTCATTTTGTTTTGTGAGTTATCCTTGTGTAACATCATCAACATCATGATTATGCAGGGTAATATAGACTCAAAAAAATCCTGAAATTCCGACCTAAAAATTGGAATTTTGGATTATATTAAAAGGGATAAGAGAGACAGAATGGCAATAGCTTATCTACAGACAGTGTCAATGATACTGGCTTTATTTCTTGGTGTTAAACTCTAAGGAAGCTTTTATTAACAGATTTTTCAGAGGATAGTGAATAGACAACAGAGCTTAAAGTCATGTAGTATTAAATGAGAGGTAAGGAACTGAGGTGTTTATTTTGAGAAAGAGGACATGAAGTTGGAAGAGGTGTGGGGGTTATACGTGAAAGAGGGATTAAGATTTCTCTGTGAAGGCTCATATAGCAAAATTAGAAACATGTTCTAAAGAAAGGTAAATTTCAGATTAGTATAAGGAAAAACATTAAATATTTAGAACTACCACAGATTGTCATGGGATACTGTGGTCATTTCTGCTTCTACAATTCTCTATCACTATATGTCACTTTAATATCACTTTTAACCTGGTAAAGTGAAATTCTAGAAAACAAGTGGAAAGAATTCATTTGAGATAATATTCAATGTGTGTTTTGAAAGTCGAGTAGTCATTTTTAGAGTAGAGAAGAAAGAATATTAATTTCTGAGGGAGAAAATTAAGTATGAAGAAATATTAATGTAAATAGATATTGCATTTTGAAGTATTAGTGAGGAATCCAGTATTGCTGAATATGTAATGTTTACACAGAACCTACATTTGATAAGGGTCTGTCTATTTCTTTTCCATATGCCTGAACCCTAGAACAATGACTTGCAATATTTCTATACACCATTTTTTGAGTACATATTGTTAGAGTTTATTACTGACAAACTTTTAAACAACCTCTCAGAGTCATGGGAAAGCATATTCGTCCATTTTACAGATTTGAATTTACAAATGAAGGAGGTATTTTCATTAATCTGTCCTCTGCTCTATCATTACATTACCTCTTTCTTAAAACCAAATCTATTTCCCCTTTGAAGAAATAAGCTTTGGAGATTGTTTCTTCTCTATGTTGGAGAATCTTACTTTCCTTTGTTTCCTGGTTTGGAGAGGAGACATATTTTTTTTTTTTTTTTTATGCTCATGTCAGCAAAGTGCTCTTCAGTGCACAAGGAATCCTATAGGATATTGACATTTGTATGCCAGTCTTTCCTCATTATTGAAGTCTGGAAAAGAGTAGTGATTCTCAATATGTTATCCTTAAGAGCCTATTCAATCTCAGGTTACAAACAAAAGACTCAACTATGTTAAGAAAACTGGTTAATGAAGGCAGAAGCATGCACTAACTAATTTTTAAAATTATTTTTCCCTGCAATGTGAATAACCAAAGGGCTCTTTGCATAATCTCCTTTGGTCCCCAAATTAAATTCCATAAAGTTTCCTGTTTCTTTAATTTAATACTGATTAAATTTAAGTTGTATGGACTTCCCTGGTGGCACAGTGGTTAAGAATCCACCTGCCAATGCAGGGGATGTGGATTCAATCCCTGGTCCTGGAGGATCCCACATGTCATGGAGCAGCTGGGTCCGTGCACCAAAACTACTGAACCTGTACTCTAGAGCCTGTGATCCACAACTACTGAGCCCATGTGCCACAACTACTAAAGCTTGTGTGCCTAGAGCCCCTGCTCTGCAATAAAAGAAGCCACCACTATAAGAAGCCAGTGCACCACAACAAAGAGTAGCCCCCACTTGCTGCAAATAGAGAAAGCCCATACACAGCAATGAAGACCCAACACAGCCAATAAATAATTAATTTAAAAAATTTAAGTTGTAAATATTTCTTTAGGGTCTTTTGAAAAACTATGTATATATATACATATACATGCATATATATTGTCTCTCTAACTTTTGTTTAAGGTAGAATTTTTTACTTATGCATATATGTACACAAATGTATATATAATATAAAGTAAATATTAAAATTATTATAACAATTACATATAATGTAGTATATATAATATATACAATATCATATACAACATATATACCATACATTCTCCATATGCAAAATTATTTATATGTATATAAGATACATGTATATATGTGTATACATACACACATATATATATTTATCTTAACTTTAAGCCTTGTATGAATGAATGTAGTGGGGAAAACATTTAAAAGAAAAAAGAAAGGGAGAGACAGTAAAGCTTCAATAATCTTGAATGTAATTATTTTGAAATTCACAAAGAAAAAACTTATTATAGATTGCTAGGAGAACTTATTCTGAAGATGCTAATTTTCCAGCATCTTTATAATGATAAGCATATCTTATCCTGAATTACAGACAAAGAGTTTTAGTGAATATTCAATTTGTTCCTGTTGTTGAGTGTTCTGAATGTCTACTTGGAAATTTAAAGAGGTCACTAGAGTAAGACTAATGTAACCTGTTTACATATGATTATCTTTGACCATGAGATACACATTTATACAAAAATTTAGATAGAATTAAGGAATGAACTAGCTCTGAATCTCACTGAGTTTATTGTGTTTAATTGTTTTTCTTTTTTCTTTTTTTTAATTTTCCCCAATTCTATGATCAACATTGTTTTCTGGAAATAACAGACATTATTGCCTATCCAGAAATGTAAATTCTATGATCAGTTCTGACAATATTTTGGAGTCTTAAGGCATTAACTAAATATTTTTATATGTCCTTCTCCTTATTTTTAAATGAAGAGTTTACATTAGAACAGTGGTTTTCAAAAGACAGTTTATGAAGGCCCTTTGGAGGTCATTGATAGATATGAAGTTCTCTGAGCTGGGAGGTTGGAGGTTTATCTCTTTGTAACCCAGAGTTCCCCTCTTCTACTCATTTTTATACTGGATTTTAAAAATTCTATTTGATGAAAGAATATTTTTGATAAAATTATACTCTAACATTGAAAAATTATGCGTGTACCATTTTTCTCCACATTTAAATCCCTCTGATCCAAAATTACCACCTCCCTGCCCCTGTCTTTTTCTACTATTGAAACTTGAAATTTTCTGGAAATTGAGAATTTTAAGTTCCTTATTAGAATAAAGATGGCTTGCAAATTTCAAACTTATTTTTTAGTGTAAAATAATTTTGTTTTCTCAGATATATTTAAAGTTTTCATTAATGTCTTCTTAACAAAAAACATTTTGAAGTGGCAAAATTGTATATATATATTTATATATATATATATATATATACAGAGAGATCACGCACACGTGCACTTTAGGCAGTTGTTTCAGTGCTGTCAACAGTCACCCAATACTTTGTCTTATCTTCTTTTTTTTCTTATCAATTAAAATTTTCTCAGTTTTATTAGTTATAATTGCAACATAACATATATTTTTCTAAGGTATAAAACATAATGATTTGCTATATGTATATATAGGGAAATGATTACACAAGAAATTTAGTTAACATCCATCACTTCACATCATTACAATATTTTTCTTGCAATGAGAACTCTTAAAGTCTACGCTCTTAGAAACTTCCAAATATACAGTATGATATTTTTAACTACAGATACCATGCTACACATTATATCCCCATAGCATATTTGTATTATAACTGTAACTTTTTACATTTTGACCACTGTCACCCATTTTCTCTATTCCCCAAACCCCACTTCTGCAATTTCTCTGTTTTCTGCTTCTATGAGGGATTTTTATTGTTGTTTCTTTAGATTCCACATATAGGTGAGATCATACAGTGTTTGTCTTCCTCTGTCTGACTTATTTCACTTAGCATAACACCCCCAAGGTCATTTTAACTTCATTTGAATTTCAATGTTGGCCATTATTTCCAAAGTATTACTTATTTGTAATAGAAGTATGATACAGTTTCTACATACTGTATATCCAGAAGTTTTAGGAAGATTTTAGAGTCAATTTCTTCTCTTTAAAAGACTTTGAATGTCTCCTTTTAGAGTAGGTCAGAAATCTACTGCACCACCGTGGGGCCAAGCCATCAAGCAACATAAATGCCCATCAGCAGATGAATGGATAAAGAAGATGCGGCACATATATGCAATGGAATATTACTCAGCCATAAAAAAGAATGAAATTGAGTTATTTGTAGTGAGGTGGATGGACCTAGAGCCTGTTATACAGAGTGAAGTAAGTCAGAAAGATAAAAACAAATACCATATGTTAATGCATATATATGAAATTTAGAAAAATGGTACTGATGAACCCAGTGGCAGGGCAGGAATAGGATGCAGATGTAGAGAAAGGACTTGATAACACAAGGGGGAAAGGGGGGGCTGGGATGAAGTGAGAGAGTAGCATTGACACATATACACTACCAAGTGTAAAATGGATAGCTAGTGGGAAGCTGCTGCATAGCACAGGGAGATCAGCTCTATGCTTTGTGATGACCTAGAGGGGTGGGGTAGGGAGGGTGGGAGGGAGGCTCAAGGGGGAGGGGATATATGTATACATATAGCTGATTCACTCTGTTGTACAGCAGAAACTAACAGAAAATTGTAAAGCAATTATAATCCAATAAAGATGTAAAAAGTTTTTCATTAACACTAGGTAGTCTGTTGTCTCAGAATATTAGAGTCAGGATAAAGAAGAACAGGAAAATGTAATTATAGGTAATATGGAAAAGAAAGATGAAGTAATTAAAATATTCACATTCTGAATAACATATCTGAGGAGCAGGATATAATCTAAGGGCATCAAACATAAAGAGAAACAGAGAAGGGAGCAGATATATAAAAATAGCAAATGGAGTTTTGCTGATTGAACTCTGTCTTGGCCCTTTGCATGTAATATCTCATTTAATCCTCATTAAAACCTGAAAACTAAATGTAACTATCACCAATTTACAGATGAGAAAACAATATGAAATGGTTTAGGCAATTTGTCCTCAAGGCACAGCACTCCCAAATCCTCCAGCTCATACTCAAAACCATTCGGGCCAGCTGCTTAAGCATATGGCCTTTCTTTTACTCCACCTGGCTTCTAGGCATGCAGTGAAACTTAAAAGAGACGATATTTCATATGATTGGATGGTAATTCCTGCATTTATTTTTTAGGGAAGAAATAAGACACATATGATACAATGAACCATACTAAAGTGTACAATTAAGTGGGTTTTAGTATATTTACCAGATTGTAAAACCATTTTCATTATATTATTCCAGAAAAAAATTATCATGTCAGAAATAAACCCCATATCTATTAGCATTTACTCTCTATTTCACCCTTCCTCCAGCCTCAAGCAACCACTAATTTACTTTCTGTCTATTTGAATTTGCCTAATTAGAACATCTTGCATAAAGAATACAATATACAGCCTTTTGTTTTTTGTATTCTTTCATTTAGCATAATATTTTCAGGCTTACCCATGTTGTATTATGTCAGTACTTCATTGCTTTTTAGGGCTTAATAATACTCCATGGTATGGATATACCAATTTTGTTTACCCATTCACCCTTTCATGGAAATTTGTGTTGTTTCCACTCTTTGACTTTTATAAATAATGCTGCTATAAACATTCATGTAAGAGTTTTTGTTTCAATACTTGCTTTTCTATTTTTGAAGTGTATACCTAGGAGTGGAATTTTGGGGTGGCAACTCTGTGTTTAATTTTTTGAGGAACTGACAATTTTCTACAGAAGCTGCAGCATGCCATACATAATCCATGCCAACACTTGTTATTTTCCCTTTTTAAAAATTATCAGTAGAGCTGTCCTAGTAGTTTTGAAGTAGTATTTATCTGGATATCATTCAATCTTGCTGAATTTGTTTACCACCTCTAAAAGTTCTCTTGTTTTAGTTGATTCCTTAGGGTGTTCTATGTATAACACCAGTACAAATAGTTTTACTTCTTTGTTTCCAGTATAGAAAAATTTCTTATGTGACAGAAGATACAACTACAAAGAAAACAGAAGTTTCATTTGATAAAAAGCTTTCTTTGAATTATCAGTAAGATAAAATATTAGATCTTGAGAACATAGGCTTTATTTTTATAGATAAAATGTACAGGAAAAAGGATATGATGTAGCATTGTTTCTAGGCCTGGTGCTGGATGCAAATATCTGATTACCATATTTATAAAATGTAAACTAAATAAACTGTGACTTATAACAAAAGACCAGTACTATAATTAGATTATATATCTATATTAAGATGTGTTTTTGTACAAAGGGCAGCCAAAAAAGGAAATATAAAGAATAAATTCCATCAAACACTTCCCTCTTTTATTCTCCCCAGAGGAGTATATGCATTTAAGTACAATTTTATAATAGGACAGCCATCTAGAACATTATTCCAAAAAAAAATTAAAAAAAGTGTTTTAATGTGGTCACATGCATGAATAAAATGAGTTAATGGAACTAGAATCCTTCTGGGAACCCAGACTTACTATATCTGGCTCCATTCATCTCCCATTCTTCTAAGTATCCTTCAGTCTCAAACTTCACTGGGACTGGCAATGAAGTATATTGGGATGGCAACATAGTAGAACTGCAATTCAGCCAGGTAACATTATAAACTAATAAATAGAAAATCTGTTTATGCTATCTCATCTTCCTTTATCCCTCTAACTCATTTACTGTGAAAAGTGTTGCCCTTACCTGAGAACCAAGTTAAATCAGAAGGAAAAATGTGATGGAAATATTCAATAACTTTAATAGAAAGATTGGCAAAAATAGGATTAATCTGATAATACTATAAGATACAAAAGCCATATATAAGCATGTTGCATTATTTAAATTAAATAGTATCAATAAATTATTTTTAAAATGTTTTCAGCACTCAGTCCTATTTTACTGAGGATTAAAATTAGCAGCGCAGTATGTCTACCTTAGTCCATGAAACCCAATTAGTTTAAGATCAACAGAAAGAAGTTAAAGAAATGCTGATTTTTCCTCAGTAAGGAAGTTATTTAGAGTAAATTGAAATCTTCAATAATATGAATTAGTTTCTCATCATAGAATATGATCCAAAATAGACTGCAATGTTATTTCCTGGAATCATGCAAGTGATCATTCAAAAATTTATCCTTTTATCTCATGCAAACAAGAGTCTGACAAGTGCCAGCAATTGGATTAGAGCAATTGATAAGAACTACTTGTGCTTGGAGTTTCTGAAGTTTACAATTTTGCAGCAGCTATAGATATAAGGCAGTAATTATATAAAGAATGGTAATAAACATTCTGGGAGAGTTGTAGAGGGTTTGGAGGAAGTGTATAATCATGAGACGAAATCTTGCCTGAGGTCCAGTGAAGGATTTCCTTAAAGAATTCATGCTTAAGTTGAAATTTGAAGGGGACTAATATTTGGGCTACTGAGACTCAGCTAATAATTTAGCTAGGATTCATAACACATTAATGTATTCACAAATATCATTTCCAAGTACATTTTATTTCCCTTAAATTAACCCATTAAAGGTTCTGTAACTGAGGGAAAAGTGCAAAAGACAGGTTTGTTTCCTTTGAGGTAGAAGGTAGTAAAGGGGAAATTTTTTTGTTTTATCTTAGAACAGCTTAGGGATCAAAGTCATTAACTGGGACCTGATTCACTTCAGACAGACTTCACTGAAGACAATCTAAGTTCTTTAGAATTCTGGGAGTTAGCAAAGAAGAGGGAGCTAGAACACAAAGAGTGATGCTGTAGAGACAGTGCCTTTTCAAAATTTTACATAAAATACACCTGCTGTACCACTATCCACATCATAAATTTCAGTGAAAGCTTTGGAGACTCTCTTAATACAACCATTGATATTGTTTTGAAATGGTAAAAGAAAAAACCCCTAACAGACTGTTCACCCTATTTTAGGTATATCTAGCTCAGCACACATTTGGGTCACTACTAAATACAGGGTTTGTGAGGGAGTAAGTGCCTATTCCTGCATAACGCAGTGTGTTAGAGTCCCTTTAGAAATTGTCTCTATTGGCATTTTAAGATCAAATAAACCAAAGTTATATGATTTATCCAAATAATCCACTTATTAAGAGGTGGAGTGGAAACATGAATGCAGTTCTACACAACTCACAAAACCAAAATAAATGAATTCCTTTTTTCCAGCATTTTTGGACTATTTGTTAAGGTGCAATAGGTTAATTTATGCTAATACAAGGGAAGAAGGAAGAATCACTGTATTAGTGAGGGTTCTCCAGATAAAAAGAACCAATAAGATGATAAATAGGTAGATAGATGATAGGTAGATGATGATAAATAGATGATAGATAGATGATGATAGATGATAGATAGATAGATAGATAGATAGATAGATAGATAGATAGATGATAGATAGAAAGAGATTTGTTGTAAGGGATTGACTTATGTGTTTATAGAGGCTGAGAAATCCTATGATCTGCCATTTGTGAGCTGGAGGTCCAGGAAAGCCAATTATGTAGCTGCAGTCCAGTTCCAAATGCCTGAGAACCAGGGCACCAATGGTGAAAATCCCAGTCTAGGTCCAAAGGCCTGAGAAACAGGAGCAACAACATCCAATGCCAAGGTGAGATGGATGCTCCAACTCAAGCAGTGAACAAATTTACTGAGGGTCTGACTAGAGCAAAAGGGTAAAGGAAGGGTAAATATAAATATGTTCACTGCTTGAGTGATGTCCACACTCAATGGTGAGAGTGATCTTTACTCTGTCAATAGATTCAAATGGTAATCTCTTCTGGAAACCCCCTCATAGACACACCCAGAAATAATGTTTTACCAACTACTTGAGCATCCCTGAGCCCAGTAAAGTTGCCTTATAAAATTAATTTTCATAATCACCATACAGAAAAGTACAAATACAAAAGAGATTACAGTTAGCTTAGAATTTTGAAATTTTAATGTAGTAGGAAAAACATTCAAAATCATTATTCTATCAAGTAAAGAAGGAATTTGTAATGAAGACACAAAACTCATAATAAATAAAAATATTCTATATTAAAATTATATTGTTTTAAAAGACAAAATAGTATTCATATGTTTTGCTTTCATTGTTAGACAATTCAAATCATTTTGGGAGATTTTTGAGTAGTGTTTGTTTACTTAATTTCTTTAGAATTTGGGAGGAAAGAAAAAGCATTGTGGCAGTAAATGATAAGTTGTCTTAGAAGTCTTTGCTTGTTTTCTGTTATACCAACTAAAGTTTAGTCAAGATTCTCCAAAGAAACAGAACCAATAGGAAAATATATTTTTTCTATTAGGAGTAATTGGCTCATGCAACTGTGGAGGCTGAGAAGTCCCACAAGATGCTATCTGCCAATCTGGAGACCCTGGAAAGCCAGTTGTGTAACTGCAAAGTCTGAAGACTTGAGAACCAGGGAAGCCAGTGGTGTAAATCTCTGTCCAAGGGGAGGAGGGGACTGGTGTGCCAGCTTAAGCGCAAGCAGAAAGAGAAAGTGGGAAATTCCTCCTTACTATGCCTTTTTGTTCTATTCAGTTTCTCAATGGAGTGGATGACCCCTTCACCACATACACACTCTGGGAAGGGCAATCTACTTTATTGAGTCCACCAATTTAAATGCTAATCTCATCTTTAAATGCCCTTATAAACACACTCCGGAAGTAATGTTTAATCTGGGCACCCTGTGGTGTACTCTAGTTGACCTATGGCATTAACCATCACTCCAATCAATACAATCTCAATGTGAGAGATAGTATATGAGAAGCAGCATAGCGAAGTAGGTAAGAGCATACAGTCTGAGACAGGAATAATTGGGTTCAAAACCCACTTACTAGTTTTATTATTTGGGTACCTAATGAATCATCCCAAAACTTAGCAAGAAAGAGCAACAAACATTTATTATCTCACATAATTTCTGGGTGATCCGGCTTCAGGCAGTGCTTAGCTAAGGGGTTCATGAGGCTGCTGTTATTTGTAGGCTGCATCTGCAGTAATTGGAAAGCTGAGTTGAGGCAGAGGATCTGTTTTTTAGTTGGCTTACTTACAGGCTTTTGGCAGAATGCTCTCTAGTTATTACGGAGGCCTCAGTTTCTTGCCATGTAGGCTTCCCCACAGGATTGCCTACTGTGTAACAGCTGGCTTTCACTAAAGTGAGCGATACAAGAGAGGGCAAGAGAGGAGAGGGACTTTCCTGGTGGTTCAGTGCTTAAGACTCTGTCTGCCAATGCAGGGGACACGGGATCGAGCCTTGGTCCTGGAGAATCCCACATGCCACAGAGCAACTAAGCCCATGTGCCACAACAACTAAGCCTGCACTTTACAGCCTGTGAGCCACAACTACTGAGCCCATGTGCCACAACTCCTGAATCCCACATGCCTAGAACCTGTGCTCCACAAGGGAAGCTATTGCTATAAGAAGCCTGCACACCACAACAAAGAGTAGCCCCTGCTTGCTGCAACTAGAGAAAAGCCTGTGTGCAGTAACAAAGACCTAATGCAGCCAATAAATACATAAATAAATAAATAAGTGTTAAAAAGATAAAAGAAGCCACAATATCTCATACAATCTAATCTCAGAAGTGACACAACATCTGTTCTGCCATATTTAACTGGTCATATGGACTGACTCTGGTGCAATATGGGATGAAACCACACAAGAGCATGAATATCAGAAGGCAGTGATCATTGGTGGCCATCCCGGGGATCAGCTACACAGATATGAGGCCTTAAGCACATTATTTAGTTCCTTTATGATATCATTTGTTCATTCGTAAAACCGATTAAAAAATGCACTGAGTCATCAGGTTTTAATGAAGTTTAAATAAGTGCTATGTTAAGAATCTGTACTCATATTGTTATATATGTATTCAACAAATGCAAAACACTTCTTATTTCACATAAAAACATATAATATTGGACTATATATAGTTCAATTTTTATAATTACATTTCATTTATTTCTCAATATGTAACAAATACACTCAATTACATATTTAAAATAATTAGAAGATTATTTCAAGTTTCACTTGAAATAATACATCTTATGGATTTGTTTCTATACTCAAGTGAATTCATCTTTTCTATCCTGTTAACTTATTTTGGATGAAGCATGTTTTTATTTGCATAGAATTTACTCTATTGCCTTTCCTTATATCCAGACAGATATTTGTCAAAAAATGAATGCTTGAGTAAACTAATAAATAAAATTTCATTTATACATGATTTACTATAAATTAGAATTTATAAAATAATGTCTTACCATAAGAGTTTTAGTTTTCAGTGTACCAAGGTGATTTCATCATTTTTTTTTTCCACCCTTATGTACCAGTCCAAATTCACAGACCCTAAGGATAACCAGCACTGCTTCAGTGTATTCTCCTGGGAATTAAGGGATCAATATATAACTCCCTTTCTACTCTGCCCATGTTCAGAAATGAGTGAGAGAAATTCAAGAGGCAGGAAGCAGGCAACTGGAGATCACTGTTTTACTTGTGGCATTGTTGAGGCTATGCTGGAGGGCGTGACTCAAATCTCATTAAAGGGCTTGTTAATGCTGCCTAAATTGAGCTTATCTTCCAAAACTAAGTCAGGGGATGCCCCAAGAACCTTAATGCTGGGCTGAGCGCAGATGAAATTGCTTCTCACATGCAGCGGGATTCCAAAAGATGGGTAAAGAAAGATGCTGAGCCACAAAGCTTAGTTTCTCTCCTCAACTCACAAAAACAATGAGTCATTTCTTTCTCCAGGGGGAGAAGAGTAAGGAAAAGTCTTCCCCATGACTATAATGTATCTTATCACATGAAAATGTGAAGCCACAAAAAAATGAGTTCCTTTCCTTTTCCCAATATTTTTAATATCTTACAAAAAGTAAGAGATATAATTTCTTTAAAATGGAAAGAACATGAATCAATTTTTATAAGCCAATTGCTATTACATAACAATTTCAGAAAAGACTTTACTCAGAATTATTCTTGGCAATTCTTCATGAAACACTACATCTGGACAGTATATCAGAGTATAATATTCTTTTCTGTTGACAGTGGACTTTGAATTTCTCACTGTAACTGATCTGCCAGTTTATTTGACCTAGCAATTGTTTATTTGCTGGATATACTTTTTATTTTTCTTTTATTTTATATTTTTCTCTGCAGTTTTTTCCATGAACTTTATATTAAGTATCTTTCCCATCTCCATGGTAAACCATTATAAATAAATCCAGAAAGTTGCTGTCTGTTGTGAGACATCCACATGACTGCTATGTGCAAACACCATTTTTATAAGTGTCATGTAGAATTATTAGGCAGTAATATAGTCACAGGCAAGTGATATCTATCTATAGAGTTAATTTTTTTTTCCAACTGAGACTGTCTTTAAAATTGTTACTTATTTAACAACTGAGGAATTATTAACATTCTTAGAAGCTGCTAGATGACTTCCAAATATTACACAAGATAATTTCTTTCTTTCTCTTTAAATATTTCCCATTACAATTTTTCTTTCTCTTTTCCAAGGGATGATATTACTATTTTTGGAGGAGAGAGATAAAATAAAAATAAAAACTTTCTCACATTTTTAGACTCATCTATGTATTTGATTGTATAGGGAAAAATTAATCAGCCAATAATACAAAATACATGAACATTTCAATCGTTCTTTAACAATGATTACTTTTAATTAACTAAGGAGTTTTTAAAAAATAATTAGCTACTTGGGTCTCACTGTAGGCTTGACTGTGTCAGAACTCATGGATTGTTTCAGATGCTCAAACATGATTTTTAAGTCTGCTTTCAATATATTGAGTATATCTCCAAATGCTAATACACAATAAGGGTTATTGACCTGAAAATGTCCTGTCTTAGAGAAGCATTTAAAAGTTCTTCCAGTGCTATTTCCAATTCTTCATCTTTACTCTTACAAATAAACTACTAACCATTCCCTCCATAGGACTCATGATGTTTTCTTTTAGTTCTTCTGCCAATAAAATTATTTACAGAGTTCCATCTCTATATTTCCAAATCCTATTATTCATTTAATTCTTAATAATTTTATTTATTTTTATGGAGATTTCTTTTGTCCTTCTTTTGAAGAATAAATTTATGACATATAAGTTGCTACTAATTTTATCTATACTTTTGATCTGATAATAAATTTGGTATATATTCTGTATTTTCATTTATGATTAACATTTATATTTTTCAAAATTATGTTGAATAAGACATGGCACATAAGTCTAAAAGATGAACAATGATTGAATAAATAAAATGAGAAAAACACAAATCCAGGTTTCTGACCAATGATAAATAAATAATAAAAAAGGAGAAGATAGAACTGCATATTCAAAATAATAATAGAGAAAGCAGGATCAAGACAAACACATCAAAATTACAGCAAAAAGAACAGCTGTCTCTGAGAACACACAAACACTAACAGAACAGCTCTTCTATAATGAAGGACACAAAAACAAACAAAGAACAAGAACATCCAGATGGATTTGAGGGGACAAAGATACAATCTAGTCAGGACCCACACCCTGGTAGGTGACCCACAAGTGAAAGCTAATATCACAAACACAGAGGTCCTTCCTAAGGAGCAAATGGTTTTAGCCCCACATTAAGCATCCAAGCCCTGGGGAATAGTACTGGGATGATGACTTTCCTGGTTTAAAACCAGCAAGGCTTACATCCAGGAGACCCAGAGGGCTGTAAGAAACTAAGACTTCACTCTTAAACAGCTTGCATACAACCTCAGTTGTTACACATCTGAGCACAGAGGCAGCAGATTGAAAAGCACAAGTGCTCTAGCTGTTCTACCAAGACTGCCCCAGCATACCTCCTAGCCCACACCAGGCTCCCACTCCAGCCACCCCCACCAAGGTGGCAACTCCCAGTAGGCACTGGCCTGTGCCAGGTTCCAGATTCAGCCTCCCAGCCCCCATCCACCAAAGCAGTAGTCCTCAGTGCACACTGGGAGAAGCCCCAACCCATGCCTGAATCAGCTCCAGCCCTCCTGCCAAAGCCAATATGTATACACAGTCTATATAGGGACATTCCTACACAAGGACACACCTTTAGGACTAGGAGAGGAAACTGTTTTTCCTAATTCATAGAAAGAAAAACAGAGTGTCAAACAAAAGTAGAAGACATAGGAATTTGTTTCAAACAAAAGAATACAATAAAACCTCAGGAAGAAAACAAACAAAAAACAAACAAACAACAACAACAAAAATGAAACAGAGGAAAGTAACTGACCTGATAAAGATTTCAAAGCACCAGTCATAAAAATGTCCACCAAATTCAGGAGAAGAATGGAGAAACATATTGAGAACTTCAACAAAGAACCAATGAGAGTTGCTAAACCCAATAACAAATGGAAACTACACTAGAGGAAATCAACAGCAGATTAGATGACACAGAAAAATGTGTAAACAACCTGGAAAACAGAGTAGTTTAAATCACCTAGAATAGTTTAAACAAAATAGTAAAAAGAAGAAAACTTTAAAATGAGAATAGTTTAAGATTTTTGTTTGTTTTAATTCATTCAGTCACTCTATGTCTTTGGAACATTTATTCAGTTACACTTAGAGTAATTATTAATAGGTATGTACTTATTGTCATTTTGTTACTTGTTTTCTGGTTGTTTTGTAGTTTGTATTTTTTTTTCTTTTCTTTTCTTTTCTTTTTTTTTTTGCTCCCCTCACCCCTTTTGATTTGATGACTAGCTTTAGTGCATATTTCAATTCCTTTCTCTTTTGTGTTTGTATCTGTTATAGATTTTTTGTTTCTGATTATCATGAAGTCCATATATAAAAAATATGGAATGCTTCACAAATTTGCATGTGTTCCTTGCACAAGGGCCATTTTTGTCTTCTCTGTAGCATTACAATTCAGTAAATGTGCTGCGGAATCTAGCACTGAAGGGTTTTCTTGAGTGAATTTTGAGGGAGCAAAGTAAGAAGCAGAAGAGTGTGAGTTAGTTAATTATTGGTGCTTAACAAGTCATGTCAAGGTTTAATGTCTTGAGAAGACAATGATTATGCACTTCTGGTCAGATTTCTCTTGATTAGATTCTATAATAACTGAGTTGGTATGTGTGTAAAAGAAGAACATATGGAGTGAGAAAAATATTTGAAAACTATATATATGATAAGGTGTTAATACCCCAAATATGCATGAAAGTTATACAACTCAAAACAACAACAACAACAACAAAATCCACTTGATTTTAAATGGTCAGAATACTATAACAGCCACTGGTCAAAGAAAACATACACATGGCCATGAAGAGATATTCACCATTTCTAACCATTAGTGAAATGCAAATCCAAACCCCACATCTGTTAGGATGGCTATTATCAAAAAGACAAGAGATAACAAATGTTGGCAATAATGTGGAGAAAAGGGAACCCTGATACAGTATTGCTGGGAATGCAAATTGGTGTATTCACTATGAAAAACAATACGGATTGTGGTCATGTATTAAAATAGAACTACCATATGATCTAGCAATTCCACTTCTTCTTATACTCAAAGAAAATTAAATCACTATCCTGAAGATATATCTGCACTCCCATGTCTATTGCAGCATTATTAATAATAACTAAAATATGGAAACAATCTAAATAACCTAAGTGTCCACAGATGAATGGATAAAGAAAATGTGGAGTATATGTACATATAATGGAATATTAATGTGTCATTAAAAGAAGATCCTGCCATTTAGGAAAACATGAATGGGTCTTCAGGAAATATACTAAGTGAATCAAGTCAGTCAGAGAAAGATGAATACTGTATGATCTTACATGTGATCTAAAAACATCAAACTCATAGAAACAGAGAGTAAAATAGTGGTTTCCAGGGGCTGAGGGGTGGAGGAAATAAGGAGATGTTGGTAAAAGAGTACAGGCTTGCACATATAAGATTCATAAGTTCTGGGGTGTAAAGTACAGCATGGTAACTCTAATTAACATGAATGTATTGTACTCTTGAATGTTGCTATGAACATAAGGCTTTTCTGTTCCCACCACCACAATGACAGCAAAATGGTAATAGTGTGAGTTGAAGGATGTGTTAACTAACCTTATTGTGACAAAGGTTTTGTCATATTGGTGGTAAACATTTAGGTATCAAATCATCAATGTCATACACCTTAAACTTACACAAGGTTATGTATCAATTATATCTCAATAAAGCTGAAAAAATGTCTTTTTCACCTTTAAGTCTCAGCTAAAATGGCTGGAGAAAGATTTGTACTTGAACATCATATTAAACTACTGGGGAAAGAACTGGCATCACATCAATATTCAGTTTTCCCTGAAAGAATAAGCAATCATGGAATGATCTCCACTCATTAAATATTCTTACCTGTCTGGAAAGTTCGCAAGCGTTCTTTCCAAAATCATTCTTATATTTTTAGCCTGTGTGAATAAGTACTTTTCACAAATGTTCTACCAGATTGGTCATGTATATAGATTTGTTTTTTTTGTTTGTTTGTTTTAATTAAATTGTTCATTAGGTATTGGATACTGAATCAAATTTATCAAAATCTATCAAGGGAAAAACATAAACAAAAAATTGTCATTGATCAATTTATGTAATTTATTTGATTAAACTATTTTGTGTTTTATTCAGAAATTTATGTAATAATGGCAAAAAGTTATAATTTTAGTTCATCACTAATGCTGTTTACAGTTTTTCACTCATGTCAACATCAAAATAAGAACACTTCTTATTCAAGAACACTGTCTTTTCTTCATTGTATTGAATTTTTAAATTTCTCTATAACACATAATAATTAATAGAAATATCACTTACTAATATTTTATTATGTTATTGGTTGGTTATTTTATGCTATTAAAATATTAACTTTTGTACATCAAATATTTGAATATTGCTGATACAAAGGAACCTTTCTGTTTTTAAATTTGGTGCTGGCCACAATTCTGAAATATTTCATTTTTAATATATTTCATGTTATTTTTTGATTATTTCAGCCATAAGATCATAACCAACTGATACATATAACCATGTGTACCTTCCACTATACATAATTTATATTATTTCTGTCATTTTTTTCCCCAGAATAAATAAGATAGACAATATGAGCAACTAAGAAGAGAAGTAGGCCATTAATTTTGTCCTGCATTGGCCCTGTTGATTAGTCACATGCAATGGATTTCTGTTCTGTATGTGCAGCACAGGTGGAGAGAAGGGGAATATGGTTATGCTTAAAATAGTCAAGCGGCCTTAACTTCAAGGGTGTGAAGATCTGTATTATTCATATATAGGAATTATGGAGTACAACCAAGAAGACCAAATAAACTGTAATATGTGTTAAAAATAGTTGAGATTTTAAAATACAAGATATGTCAGCACAGCTTTAAAAAAAGAACTTCATAACCTAGAAAGTTAGGCTTCACAAAATATTGAGTTATAACTAACTGACTTGACTTAAAAGTGGTAATTGATTCTGAGTTCACTATGGCAAAAGATTAGAAAAGAAAATTTTGATGTTTTGTTTTTGCAGAGAAAAAATTGTTGCATTTAAAGCAAAAGTTAAAGAAAACGAGGAATTATATTGATAATTTAGGTAGCTGTCAACAATGTTCTTACTAAAAATAAACACTCAAGATTAGGTAATGCTCTATTTACTAGAAATAACTTGCAAAACTGAATATTATTTATTAAAATAAAATAAAGGAATAAGAGAATGTTGGGATTATAAACTACAATTTTATGATAGAAATTTCATCAAAATGATGTAAGAAATTTTATAGAAGTGAAAGGGAGAGAAATGTTTTACTTTCTTTTTTTAGAAAAAGCTTGAGAAAAGAGTCAACATGTATGTGGAAGATGTATTTTATATGTTATGTTACATAATGTAATATATAATATACTATACAATGCATTATAAAAGTGAAAAATAGTTTCATTTACCATAGAGTTGAAATCCACTTTTGCTTATATACAGACTCCTCACTCCCCACAATGCCACTGGACTTTCCACACTTAATTTAATCTGTGTTTGAATGTGTGTTTTTTTGCTTAGAAAATATACAGTCAGGTGGTATTTCCTCCATTATTATAATAAAAATTCTATAGATATATAACAGAAAAAGGAAGACATATACTCTAATTAATTATCACTTTATTAAAGAAAGAGATTTGTGAAGACTCCCTAAGAGATTGACCATTATATAATAAATAGCATGGATTTGAAGAATCCCTATATATTTTTATCTCTGTGATCTTAGCAAGTTATTCAATTTCTCTTTGCCTGTTTGTGGAATAAGGATAATTATAATGACTACCTCAAAATATTGTTAAGATTAATTTAGAAAACTTATATTAAGGCATTAGAACACCAAATCAAATCATAAGTCCTAAATATATTACTGGTTATTTTTGATTCAGGGTAAGGGGAGATGGTTCAAGATGGCAGACAAGGAGGACATGCGCTCACTCCCTCTTCCAATAGCACTGGAATTACAACTAATTCCTGAAAAATCATCAACAGAAAGACACTGGAACTCACCAAAAAAGACACCCCATGTCCAGAGACAAAGGAGAAGATGCAATGAGAAGTAGGAGGGGTGTAATCATGTTAAAATTAAATCTCGTAAATGCTGGGTGGGTGACTCACAAACTAGAGAACAGTTATACCACAGAAGTCCACCCACTAAAGTGAGGGTTCTGAGCCATGCATCAGGCTTCCCAACCTGGGGGTCCAGCAACGGGAGGAGGAATCCCCAGAGAATCAGACTTTGAAAGCCAGCGGGATTTGATTTCAGGACCTCCACAGGACTGGGGGGAACAGAAACTCCACTCTTGGAGGGCACACAAAAAATAGTGCCCTCACCAGAACCCAGAGTAAAGGAGCAGTGACCCCATAGGAGACTGAACCAGACCTACATGCTGGTGTTGGAGGGTTGCCTGCAGAGGTGGGGGGCAGCTGTGGCTCACCAAGGGGACAGGGACACAGGTGGCAGGGTTTCTGAGAAGTGCTCATTGGCATGAGCCCTCCCAAAGTCCACCATTAGCCCCACCAAAGAGCCTGTAAGCTGCAGTGCTTGGTAACCTCAGGCCAAACAACCAGCAAAGTGGGAACCCAGCCTCACCCATTGGCAGACAGCCGATTAAAGTTTTATGGAGCTCTGCCCACCCAGCCCAACCCAACATCAGTCCCTCCCATCAGGAAGTACCCATGAGCCTCCTAGATAGCTTCCTCCACAAGAGGTCAGACAGCAGTATCAAGCAGTATTGGCAGTATTCTGTCCTGTGGAACCGGAAACCACAGCCACAGAAAGATAGAGAAAATGAAAAGGGAAAATACTTTGTACCAGATGAAGGGACAAGATAAAACCTCAAAAAACAACTAAATGAAGAGGAGATAGGAATCCTTCCAGAAAAAGAATTCAACATAATGATGGCAAAGATGATCCAGGACTATGAAAAAAGACTGGATGCAAAGATCAAAAAGTTGCAAGAAAAGTTTACCAAAGCCCTAGAAGAATTAAAGAATAAACAAAAAGAGATATGCAACACAATAACTGAAATGAAAAATACATTAGAAGGAACCAATAGCAGATGACCTGAGGCAGAAGGGTGAAAAAATGACCTGGAAGACAGAATGGTGATAATCACTGATATGGAAAAGAATAAAGAAAAAAGAATGCAAAGAACTGAAGAAAGCCTAAGAGACCTCTGGGACAATGTTAAATGCACCAACATTCACATTACAGGGGTCCCAGAAGAAGAAGAGAGGGAGAAAGGACCCGAGAAAATATTAGAAGAGATTATAGTTGAGAACTTCCCTAACATGGGAAAGGAAATAGCTACCAAAGCCCAGGAAGCACAGAGAGTCCCAGCCAGGATAAACCCAAGGAGAAACATGCCAAGACATATAGTAGTCAAATTGACAAAAATTAAAGGCAGAGAAAAGTTATTAAAAGCAACAAGGGAAAAATGACAAATAACACACAAGGGAACTCCCATAAGGTTAACAGCTGATTTCTCAGCAGAAACTCTGCAAGCCAGAAGGGAGTGTCACTATATATTTCAAGTGATGAAAGGGAAGAACCTACAACCAGGAATACTCTACCCAGCAAGGATCTCATTCAGATTCGATGGAGAAATCCAAAGCTTTACAGACAAGCAACAGCTAAGAGAATTCAGCACCACCAAACCAGCCCTAGAACAAATGCTAAGGGAACTTCTCTAAGCGGGAAACATAAGCGAAGAAAAGGACCTAAAAAAACAAAAGCAAAGCAATTAGGAAAATGGTAGTAGCAAAACACATATTGATAATTACCTTGAATGTAAATGGACTAAAGGCACCAACCAAAAGACACAGACTGGCTGAATGGATACAAAACAAGGCCCATAAATATGCTGTCTACAAGAGACCCACTTCAGACCTAGGGACACATACACACTGAAAGTGAGGGGATGGAAAAAGATATTCTATGTAAATGGAAATCAAAAGAAAGGTGGTGAAGTGATGCTCATATCAGATAAAATAGGCCTTAAAATAAAAAAAAAATGTTACAAGAGATAAGAAAGGACACTACATAAAGACTGAGGTATCAATCCAAGAAGAGGAGACAACAATTATAAATATATATGCAGCCAATATAGGAGCACCTCAATACATAAGGCAAATGCTAACAACTATGAAAAAGGAAATCAACATTAACAAGGTAATACTTGGTGACTTTAACACCCCACTTACACCAATGGACAGATCATCCACACAGAATTAATAAGGAAACAAAAGCTTTAAATGACACAATAAACCAGCTTGATTCAATAGATATCTATAGGACATTATCCAGAAACAGCAGATTACACATTCTTCTCAAGTGCACATGGAACATTCTCCAGGATAGATCACATTTGGGGTTACAAATCATGCCTTGGTAAATTTAAGAAAATTGAAATTGTATCAAGCGTATTTTCTGACCACAACAATATGAGATTAGAAATCAAATACAGGAAAAAAAATGGAAAAAACACGAACACATGGAGGCTAAACAATATGTTGCTAAATAACCAACAATACTGAAGAAATCAAAGAGGAAATCAAAAAGTATCTAGAGACAAAAGACAATGAAAACACAATGATCCAAAACCTACAGGATGCAGCAAGAGCAGTTATAAGAGGGAAGTTTATAACAATAAAATCCTACTTCAAGAAACAAGGAAAATCCCAAATAAACAATCTAACCTTACACCTAAAGAAACTAGAGAAAGAAGAGCAAACAAAACCCAAAGTTAGTAGGAGAGAAATCAGTAAGATCAGATCAGAGATAAGTGAAATAGGGACAAAGAAAACAATAACAAAAATCAATAACACTAAAAGCTGGTTCTTTGAGAAGGTAAATAAAATTGATAAACCTCTAACAAGACTCATCAAGAAAAAGAGGGAGAGGACTCAGATCAATAAAATTAGAAATGAAACAGGAGACGTTACAATGGACACCACAGAAATAATAAGCACAATAAGAGACTACTACATGCAACTATATGCCAATAAAATGGACAACCTGGATGAAATGGACAGATTCTTACAAAGGTATAACCTTCCAAGACTGAATCAGGAAGAAATAGAAAATATGAACAGATCAATCATAAGTAATGAAATTGAAACAGTGATTAAAAATCTTCCAAGAAACAAAAGTCCAGGACCAGATGGCTTCACAGGTGAATTTTATCAAACATTTAGAGAAGAGCTAACACCCATCCTTCTCAAGCTCTTCCAAAAATTGCAGAGGAAGGAACACTCCCAAACTCATTCTATGAGGCTAGCATCACCCTGACACTTTGGAAAACCAGACAAAGAAACTACAAAAAAAGATAATTACAGACCAATATCACTGATGAATTTAGAGGCAAAAATCCTCAACAAAATACTAGCCAGCAGAATCCGACAACATATTTAAAGGATCATACACCATGATCAAGTGGGTTTATCCTTGGAATGCAAGGATTCTTCAATGTATGCAAATCAATCAATGTGATACACCATATTAACAAATTGAAGGATAAAAACCACATGTTCATCTCAATAGATGCAGAAAAAGCTTTTGAGAAAATTCCACACCCATTTATGAAAAAAGTATCCAGAAGGTGGGCATATAGGGAACCTTCCTCAACATAACAAAGGCCATATATGACAAACCTATGGCAAACATCATTCTCAATGGGGAAAAACTGAAAGCATTCCATCTAAGATGAGGAACAAGACAAGGATGTCCACTCTTGCCACTACTATTCAACATAGTTTTGAAAGTCCTTGCCATAGCAATCAGAGAAGAAAATGATATAAAAGGAATCCAAATTGGAAAAGAAGTAAAACTGTCACTGTTTGCAGATGACATGATACTATACATAGAAAATCCTAAAGATGCCACCAGAAAACTACTCGAGCTCATCAATGAATTTGGTGAACTTGCAGGATACAAAATTAACACACAGAAATCGCTTGCATTTCTATACACCAACAATGAAACATCAGGAAGAGAAATTAAGGAAACAATCCCATTCACCATTGCAACAGAAAGAATAAAATACCTAGGAATAAACCTAACCAAGGAGGTAAAAGACATGTACTCAGAAAACTATAAGACACTAATGAAAGAAATCAAAGATGACACAAACAGATGGAGGAACATACCATGTTCTTGGATTGGAAGAATCAACATTGTGAAAATGACTATACTACCCAAAGCAATTTACAGATTCAGTGCAATCCCTATCAAATCACCAATGGCATTTTTCACAGAACTAGAACAAGAAATGTTATGATTTGTATGGAAATACAAAAGACCCCAAATAGGCAAAGCCATCTTGAGAAGAAAAGACGGAGTTGGTGGAATCAGGCTTCCTGACTTCAAACTATACTACAAGACTACAGTGATCAAGACAGTATGGGACTGGCAAAAAACAGAAATATAGATCAATGGAACAGGATAGAAAGCCCAGAGATAAACTACGGTCAACTAATCTATGACAAAGGAGGAAAGGATATGCAGTGGAGAAAAGGCAGCCTCTTCCATAAGTGGTGCTGGGAAAACTGGACAGCTACATGTAAAAGAATGAAATTAGAACAGTCCCTAACACCATACATAAAAATAAATTCAAAATGGATAAAAGACATAAATGTAAGGCAAGACACTATAAAACTCCTAGAGGAAAACATAGGAAGAACACTCCTCGATGTAAGTAACAGGAAGATCTTTTTTGATCCACCCCTTAGAATAATGGAAGTAAAAACAAAAATAAATAAGTGGAGCCTAATGAAACTTCAAAGCTTCTGCACAGCAAAGGAAACTAAGCAAGATGAAAAGAAAACCCACAGAATGGGAGAAAACATTTGCAAATGAATCAACAGACAAAGGATTAATCTCCAAAATATATAGTGTGTGCAGCCCAATATCAAAAAAAACAAGCAACCCAATCAAAAAATGGGCAGAAGACCTAAATAGGCACTTCTCCAAAGAAGATATAAGGATGGCCAAGAGGCACATGAAAAGCTGGTCAATATCACTAATTATTAGAGAAATGCACATCAAAACTCAATGAGCTATCACCTCACACAGGTTAGAATGGGCATCATCAGAAAATCTACAAACAGTAAATGCTGGAGAGGATGTGGAGAAAAGGGAACCCTCTTGCACTGTTGATGGGAATATAAATTGATATAGCCACTATGGAGAACAGTATGGAGGTTCCTTGCAAAACTGAAAATAGAGTTATGATATGATCTGGCAATCCCACTGCTGGCCATATACCCAGCGGACACCAGAATTCAAAAAGACACATGCATTCCAATGTTCACTGCAGCACTGTTTACAATAGCCGGGACATGGAAGCAACCTAAATGCCCATCAACAGATGAATTGATAAAGATGTGGTACATTTATACAATGGAATATTACTCAGCTATAAAAATCAATGAAACTGGAACATTTGTAGAGACATGGATGGACTTAGAGACTGTCATACAGAGTTAAGTGAGTCAGAAAGAGGAAAAAATTATCATATATTAATTCAGGGTAAGCATTGTGGATCAGAGAGTGTGGAAAGACTGATTGCATTTAACAGGAAAGATCATAGCAGCATTCAGAAAGGAGAAAGATAATGTCAGAGACAATTTAGAATATTTCATGAAAGTAAAGTTCAGAGTAGAAGACAACTTAGAATCCTTCATTTAAAAAATATCAGGAAAATAAGTTAATTGCTCAGGTTCATGCAGGTAGCACTCTGTTAATGCAAAAGGATCAGCTGTATTCTGTAAATGCATTAGAAAGTAGT
Source organism: Hippopotamus amphibius kiboko (assembly GCF_030028045.1). Lineage (NCBI taxonomy): Eukaryota > Metazoa > Chordata > Mammalia > Artiodactyla > Hippopotamidae > Hippopotamus > Hippopotamus amphibius. Next base: position 66,643,353 of record NC_080192.1, on the reverse strand, counting down.
GGAGAAAGGGCATTCTGTGTGAAGAGAATGATCCACTTTAAAGTGGAGGTGAATGAAATTTGCAAACAAAGGGCAGTGTTACCCTCAAATAAAAAGGGCTTAGGGAAAACTTTGGAATTGAGGAAAAAGTTTTTCTCCACATATTTGGGCTCCAAATGTGTGTGTGTGTGTGTGTGTGTGTGTGTGTGTGTGTGTGTGTGTGTGTGTACAGGAGTATTTTTCATGTACCTTTAAAAATAGAGGACCAGAAATATTGTTTATGCAATCACCACTCAGGTCTCTAAATTTATAAATTGACATGTGGTCTTTCAGAGATTTATACACTTTCCTTCAAATAGAGTAAAAAATTGTGTTATGATTGTTGTGTAATGTATTTTATTTATAAACCACTTTATTGAGGTATGATTGACATACAAAAAGCTATACATATTTCATGCATATCACATGGTGAATTTGGAGAAAATATACATCAGTGAAAACACCACCACAATCTATGCTCTAAATATATCCATCATTTCCAAAACTTTCCTACAGCTTTCTTTCTTTATTATAATTTTTATGATAAGAACACAATATCTAACATAAAATCTGCCTTCTTATCAAAATTTTAAGTGTAAAATAAAGTATTAAAATGGTAATATTTAAATTAATTTATATCATTTCATTTTTAAAAGAAACATCAAACTTGTATTAGAAGAAAGAAACTGTTAACAATTCTTCTAGCAAGAAAGAGGAAACATTTTTAGAGCCCAGATTTTTTATTAAAAAATAAAGTTGTTTAAAAAAAATAAGAAAACCCAAACTCAAACAGTCCTGTTAATAGCTCAGAGTATAATTCACTCACTCCCAATAAATTATTGGAATGAAATCCTTATCTAGTGTAAAAAGATGTTCATTTGCTTTCTTGCATCAAATGTTAATGTAGAAAAATCAAAGGATTAAAATGTTACATTTTTGCTTTTTCCTTTATATGTTATTTTCTTTTTTATTTCAACTTCTTTTCTCCTTATTCCTTAATTTTGTTTGTTTTTCTCCATATTCCTTTGTTTTACTCAATGCCCTTTGAACATTCTATAGTCCTCTCTTTTTTAGTGTTTCTAGTAATTTACTCTTCAATTTGAAAATGTTTTCTCTAGTGCTTTTCTAATTTTGTTAGGTTTCATTTCACATCTGGCTCTCATCTCAGGTCTCCTCTGTCTTCTTTTTTCTATTTCATTGTTCACTTTATAAATTTTGAATACATTTTGAAATGTTATTGCTTTTTTTCAATCTTTCTGAATACCTCGTCCTCCCAGCCTGGTATAGTTTCTTGCCCAAAATTATACTTGAACCCATTTTCCCAACTTAACCTGTTGTGTCTATTATGAGTCATACTCCAGGCAGAGGCTCTTAGCTCCTTAGGAGGAATACGTGCTAAAGATTTCTGAGAAATGTGCACACTGAGATTCACTTTGCCCTCATTTGAATGGTCCAATTGACTAGAGCAAGACATATTACCTATAGGGTTAAATAGTTTTCTGATGGAATAGATATCAATTTGGGTTGAATTGCTCATTCATATAAATTATTTTTCTTAAGAAAAGTCAGACATAAACTTTGTACCATTTAATAAGGGCAACAAAACAGACTCAATTAAGCATTATTGAGATGAGTTTGCTTGAGAGTTTTTAAGCAATGGATATTACCTTGGTAAAGACCAATATTGTGAGTAGTGGTTAAAATGCAGACTCTAATGTCAGAAGCTTTGAGAGAAAAAATCGGCCTCTAACTCTGACTAGATGTATGATCATAGATAAATTAATTCCTACTGGAGTAAGTCTTATCAGGTAAAACACAAGGATAATGATAATATCAAGTGAATAGAGTTGTGATAACTAAATTAATAAATACATTTAAGAGCTTAAAATATGCCTCACATAGCAGGTAGTTAAAGTTTAGAAAAAAGTAGCTGTTTAACAATTAAAATGTGATGTATAGTGCTTAGAAAGTGTGCATGTAGTCTGGCATTAAAAGTTGTGTGAGTACACTAAGGTCAATTTTTTTTTTATACTTCCCATTAGCAATTAGAGTTTGACATGCTGGGATGTATTATACTCACAGCTGTAAGTCTAAGATACCTGGTGATATATATGCAGTGTAGGGTAATACAATTTCCTTTTACTTGTATATTCTTAAATATTTATGGTAGCAAACAAATACTCCTAGAAATATACATAGCTTCTAGCTGAACTGGAATGAGAAGGATGCTATTTCATTAAATAGCAAATAAGTAAATATTTTCCCTTCAAAATGAAACACTGAGCTAAGTAGTTGGGGGATATTTGCAGATAATTTATTAAAAAATAATTCAGACTGGCAACTGGAAATGACAACTGGATATTGGAAGATTAGATGGAAATAAAATATACAGTTGTTTCTCTCAAAGAGCCTACAATGTATTTGAATAGGCAGCAACCTACCATTTGCATTTCATAATTATGTACTTTATTGTGTGTATCCTTAGGGGACACTATTTAATAGAAAATAAATTAGGATTTACAAGATGGGGAAATTAATTCTAGGTAGGGTAATTGAACCTTCTAGAGTCAATGAGGTTGTCTGAGATGTTGGGAAATTAAGGAATTTAAGCAGATGAAATGGAGATATAAGTGGCATACAAGTTGTTAGAAAAGGAGTATATGTGCAGAATGACACCTATCAGACTTCATTACAAAGACAATGAGTAGACCATTAATTTCTTCTTCCATTGACCCTGTTGATTAGTCATGAGCAATGGATTTCTGTTCTCTATGTGCAGCAGGGACGGAGAGAGGGGGGACATGGTTATGCTTAAAATAATCAAGTAGCCTTAACTTCAAGCATGTGAAGATCTGTATTATTCATACATAGAAATTCTGGAGTAGGGCCAAGAAGACCAAATAAACTTCAGTCTACGTTAAAGATAGTGAGTTTTTAAAGTACAGGATATATCTGCGCAGCTAAAAAAAAAGAAAAAGAAGAAGAAAAGATGTCATACATTAGAAAGTTAGGCTTGGCCTAATATTTACTTCAAATACATATATCTCAGACCACAGTGATGACTGTTGTGATGCTAGATATTTTAGTGTTTTAAACTATGTTTGATGTGCTCCTTGCGAACTAAGGAGACACTTCATGAACAACTGCTTCTCAATACACTTTTTTCTCATCTAACATTAAATTACCTTCTTGTTCTCAATCTATATTCTCAGATTTTGGGATGATTGTGTGATGTCAAAGTTAATAGTTGTCTCACTGAGTTGTAACTACTGATTTGGAATAAAAATACTAGTTAATTCTGGGTTTGCAATGGCAAAAGAGAAAAGAAAATTTTGATGTTTTGTTTTGCAGAAAAAAATGTGTTGCATTTACACCAAAAGTTGAAGAAAACAATTGAGAGGAATTATACTTTAGGTAGCTCTCAACAGCATTCTTAGTAAAAATAAACAAACCAAATTAGATAATGCTCTATTTTCTAGAAATAACTTTCAAAACTACTTATTTAAAATAAAGGAATAAGAGAATGTTGGAATTATACACTATAATTTTATGAGAGATGTTTCATTAAAGTGATGTAAAAATTTTTATAGAAGTTGTGAAAGGGTGAGAAATACTTTAGTTTCTTTTGTAAAAAAGCTTGAGAAAAGAGTCAACATGTATGTGGAAGATATATATTATAAAAATGAAAATGGTTTACTTTATCATGTTAATGAAAGAAATACTGCCTGACTGTATATTTTCTAAGCAAACACACACACACACACACACACACACACACACACACACACGCACACACACACACACACACAGAGATTAAATCAAGTGTGGAAAGACCAGTGGTATTGTGGAGATTGTGGTGTCTAGATGTAAGCAAAAATGGATTTCCATTCCATCTCCATCACTGTTCTGCTGAATGACCAAGATTCTTCAGATTCACAAGAGAGCAAGGAAGGACATATACTCAAATTAATCACAACTTTATTAAAGAAAGAGTTTAGTGAAGGGTCCTTAGAAGATTGACCATTATATAATAAATAACCTGGATCTGAAGAATCCCCATACATTTTTAGCTATGTGATCTTAGGCAAGTTATTCAATTTCTCCTTGCCTGTTTGTGGAATAAGGATAATTATAATGCCTATCTCAAAATATTCTTAGAATTAATTTAGATAACTTTTACTAAGATATTAGAATACCAAAAAGCAAATAGTAAGCTCTCAATATATTACTGATTATTTTTAATGAATCTGAATTATCTACAAGAGAATAGAAAATATGTATATATTGGTCTCTACTCCCAGTTCCTGGCACAAGTCTCCTAAAACACTTATAAATTTCTAATGATAGGAGCACTAAGAGCATCTTTTGCTTTAATGAGATAATTCTGAGTGGTTTCCTGGGTGGCTCTTGGATGGGGGCTTGTCACCAGAAAGATTAACCCATAATTAGATGCTTGGAATTTTTAGCTTTACTTCCCATCCCCAGAGGAGGGAGAGGAACTGGAACTGGGGATAATAATTGATCATGCTTACCAGAGAATGACTCCATAAAATCTTAACAGTGTGGGGTTCAGAGAGCTTCCAGGCTGGCAAAACCAACACCTAGAAGGTGACACAGCCCAATTACACAAGGACTGAAGCTCCTGTGCTGGAGACTCTCCCAGACCTTGCCTTATGTATTTTTTCATCTGGCTCTTCACTCTATCATTTATCATATCTTTTAATAAACTGTTAAACACAACTGTTTCCCTGAGTGCTTTGAAAGATTCTGGCAAAGTAACTGAACCCAAGGAGAGTGTTATTGGAAACTCCCATGTACAATTGTTTGATGAGAAGCACAGATGATAACCTGGACTTGCAACTGGCCTCTGAATTGTTGGGGGGGGGGCAGGGCAGTGGGTCACAGGAGGAAGGCTCCTTGGACTGAGCCCTTAGCCTGTGGGGGTCTGAAGCTTTCTCAGAGTAGACAGTGTCAGAATTGAGTCAAAATTTAGGACACCCAACTGTGTCACAGAGAATTGCTTGGTATGGGGAAAAACCTCCACATGCTTGGTGATCAGAAGTGTCACAAGTGAAGTGTTTTGTGCAAGTAGTTAAGGAGACTCACAGGAAAGAAACACACAATAAGGAAGAATTGGGTTTTTCTCAATATAGAAAGAAGAAAAGTGTAGGCTTTTCCTTTACACCTGCCATTTCCTAGTCTCTTACATGATGCATCTCTTATACCCAGCATTATCCTCTTAGAAACATTTCCCAAAGTTCCAAATTGGGTTATATTTTCCTCTTTCAGTTTCAACAAACACCCTTTTTGCCTCTCTGGTGTTCTTGTATTATGCATTGATTTATCTGCCTCCCTCAGTTTCTTGGGAGCTAAACTATGTCCCATTCTTCTTTATATCATTTAAACTTCCATATCTGTCTCATACAAATAAGCATTGCTTAAACTAGAAATTGATTGGGTACGAGGATACAAAGCACTACATTTCAAAATAGTGTTTGTTTTGTTTAAATCCTTCATACCTTCCTTCTACATAGAAATTTTCTCTTTGTCCTTAAGATAAGATTTCACTTGGTCACAATGAGATGACATGTAATGTGCGGCTTTCCTAGTTAATGAGGTGGGAAAACTGCCATGTCAAATGTATATGAAAATATTCAACTGTTCAAAGGATTGCTATTTCACTTGGTGGTGACTTAAGGTTTCACAGTGTAAGTGGGGTTTACAGTTTATCAGAAAGGCCTGAATGCTTCCCAGAATTGCTTTCCATTTTTTATGCAGCATTTTTCCATCTAGTACAGCGCAATGACTCTTAGTAATTGTAGGCCAGAGGTTATTTTACTGGAGTTTTGTATAATTCTTATTCACAGCTTTCTTTCCTTTTAATTTCAAATGAAGTTAAGGCTTCTGCCTTCAACTTCTTTTGCTTTAGGTGATAAACTTTGGCAGTGAGCAGGCATCATTTAATCAGCACACTTATGATGGTATCTGCAGTTGCTGATAAGTTGTTGTGTCACTCCTAACTAAATAATTGCTCAAACCTATAAAAAAAAGGGTCAAATGTAACATAAGATAGAGATGCAAATGGTCATCACCTAATTTTTAGATGAATATAAAGTTCAGGAGAAGTAGCTTACATGTGTCACTGAGAGATATAAGACTAAATTTCAGATCCCTTACTCAACATTTCCATTTGCTAATTGACACTTGAGGCAATAATAATAAATAAGGTCAGATTACCATTTTGTGGAACCTATCATGTAAGAAGTTAGAAGGATTACCAGGATCATGGGAACACAAAATGAACTAATAATCATCCTCAGTGAGTAAGGTCTGGAAAATTCTCATAGCAAAACTAGAATTTCAGTTTCTCCTAGAAGAATGAGTAGTGGTTACTGGATGGTTAAAAAGAGGAATTCATACTAGGTGGACAGTAACATATTTGTCAGTTCAAGATAGATCAATATTTATATTGAAATGTGGGGATTAGGTCTTGAATTGCCTTTTAAGCAAATCAACAAGTCACTTTCTAACAACATATTGTGCTTTATGAAGAACAATGCTTTGGAAATTTTCTTGACATTTCCCCACCTGAAGCTGAAGCTTACGCACATTAAAGATTTCTCAAAATACTTTGCTGGAAACTAGGTTTCCAAACTGTTCTTTGCCTAGATACTTTGAACATAGGGAGTTTCTCATTTTTTCTAGGGAACTGACATTCAGCCAATATGTTTTCCATTATCTGGTTGATATCTATATTTTTATCCTTATTTTATCCCATTCAGCTCTTGCATTTTGCACTTGACCCATGTTTCCACACACATTTATCTTATTTTTGAAACTATATTCTTCATTCCATTTTGACCAACCTAAAACTCCATCTGCCCTTCTTCTACACTTAAAAACAAACTTCCAACCTCAAATCTCTGAGCACAGAAGCAAGGTAATATTTAGGTCTTCTTCCCCCTTCCAAGTTCTAAATTAGAACTCTTCATTTCTTAATTATCTTATTAAGTTCAAGGTGTATTTATATACATAAACTAATCTTTATTTTTATTATCATTTTATCCATCATTCAAGGGCTTGCTCTATATATACTGAGTACTATTTCATCTAACCCAATGTTCCTCTTTTATTTTTCATTTTGCCATAATTCTGGGAGATGCACTGACCTTGCAGGTAACTCATCAAATAATCTATTCATCTATTTCCGAGATTTTCTAAGTTCAAATAATGTTCATGTACATTTCCCTTGATCAGGTGTTTTGAATGGATTCTAACCAGCAGGACCTAAATTGCTAGAAGTGCTTCTCCATTTCTTGGAATTGTGATGAGAAGGCTCAAGGAGTGTTAGTTATATCACAGAAAGCAGAGATCCAGGTTATGTCATACATCCTACTGATAGACACATGGTCCTACCTTTGTGTGATAGGATCTTGGATTATGCAGAGTTCTTGGCATCTATATTAACTCCTATTGAATAGAGTATAGATGCCAGAGAAGAAGTATTCTGATTTGGACAAGCAAAATTCTGGTCTCCTTTTTTTCTGTCTTCAAATGCAAGTGGGAAGGATACATAGGGCTGGTTTTAACTGAAATGTGTAGAGAACTTGGTTTTCATTTTAATACCTACAAATAATTTATGGGAAATGAATGTAATCACTATTAGTCAAGAAATAATTTTGAGCTATGAGAAAAATTCCTACACATTAGAAATGACAGAGCAAAGAGCTGGAAGAGCCTAGACTTTGTGCAGTTAATAGAGCTGTCATACTAGCCAGCCCTAGACTGTCTGACATGAAAGCTCCAGAATTATTTATGAGATAAACTTATATTGTTTTAATGTCACTGTTACTTTAATATTTCCTGTTTTGTGCAACCAAATGTAATCTTAAATATTATATTCAATGTTAATCTGTCATAATTTTCTATTTGTCTGCCTAACTCTTGTCATTCATTCTCAATATTCTTTATGGAGTTCCATTCTTTTGCCAACTTTTTAAAAATTAGTTGTCCTGAGATCTTTTCTAAGCTCTCTGCACTCTTCAATCTCTACAATTTTGTAGAATACACCTGTTTTTAATTACACAGGTTTTAATCTCATTCTTATAGACTAATTGTTTTAGCCTAGATATGTTATATACAACTGCTAGTGAAACATCTTTACTTCAATATTCTATCATAATTAAAAATCAGTTCTCAAAATTGAACTCATCATTCTCTAATTTATTCCCTAAATTTGTTCTTCTCTGTATATTCTTTATTTTAACAAAAGGCATCATCACACACTCAGTAATAGAAACCTAAAATATATGTTATTCTAAGTACATCTTTCTTTTAGTGTCTTCATATCCACTTAATCACAAACCCCTGTGGATTATTCTTTTTTAGTTATTCTCATAGTTCACCATAGTCCTCTCTTTGTTCCTTTAAGAATTATATTTTAACATAAAGTACAGCAATACATTTTCTTGGATGTTTACACTCTTCATTCTCAACTAATATAATATTTGCAAACCTATAGCCTCTGAAAGGTTGAAATATCATCTTGTATACCAGATGCAGCCACCAAAACATGATTTATGAGAAAAGAGTTGAGCAACTAACTCAGGGAAGTCATCTATATGTCTATCGGTGGCTTAAGGCTCAGAATTTAAAAAATGGTAAATTTGTTCAACCCAGTCCCTGTTTCAGGATTGTTTACAAAGTTGAAAGATTGCTAAATAACATGAGAAATGGAACTGAAAGTTTTGTAGATTTAACAGTCCAGCAAGTCATGATGATTATATGCAAATATAAGTCATAAGGAAGTTAGATGGTGTGAGAGTAGAGACTTAAGCAGATGTGTAGAGAAAATAGGGACATGACATCATGCAGTACCGAGAAACAAGAGTTCTTGTCATCCAGCATTTCAGTTTACATATGATCTGTTGTGTCTCCATAAGATACACTTTTGTATCTGCACTTATAACTTTGCAATAAATCCCTCTTTATTTGAGTGAGCTTGAGTATATGTTTCTATTTCTTATGAGCAAAAGAGCCCTAATCCAAATGGCCAAAGTACTGTGAGAAACAGGAGGAGCAAGCATACAAATGGTAATGTCATCTTCAGTAAATAAATATTGTTCTTTGATGATCTCATTCAGCAATATTATTATAATTATAATTCCTTGGCATCTTATCATCAAGTGACATATAACATCCACATAGGATCACTAAACCTGTTTATAGACGAATCTGGATGCTTTCAACATCTTGGAAAATATTCAAGAAGTCCATTTTCCTTGTTCTCCACTGCTACTCTTACCAGCATGTTTAGTATAAATGGAATAATATAATTAAATTTAGTTTATGTATCAAATGAGGCAATGGTAAATACAGTATAACTCAAGAAAAATGAAATATGAATTATCAGTCAGTGACCCTACCTATATCAGTAAGAAAATACAGTTTTAAAATCTGTAAAAGTAAAAATCTGGATAACAATCAGAGAAAAAGTTATTTAGTAGGATTTTGTTGTTATTGTAGTGGTGGTGATTGGTGGGGGGTTTCAAGCCTAGTGCATTACACTATCATTTTATTTTGGTGTCTTAATTGAACCACTGATATCATGGACATCATGCTGCAAGTCTAAGGAGCTAGAAAAAGATTTTCCTAGGGGTGATGTTTATAATTGGGTTATTGTTGCATAATATAAACCTGAAGAGGTATGGATGATAAATCGGAGAGACAGTGGAGTCCATTAAAAGATCCCTGCAGTTCTATATGTTTACCCACAAGGTTGATTATAATAGGATCACAAAGAAAAAGCCACTTATTTTGTTTCCCTTTAAATTATCAGGAAATTGGTAGTTTTTATTAATCAATTTGCTATTAAATGAAAAGTTACCATATATCTCAAACACAGGCAGAAACTTGACATTCTTTTGATGATATGTGAGGGGCTTTAGAATCTAGTGCAAGCATGTGCTTACTACTAGGAAGGAGAATTAGCATTGCAATATGCTTTAGGCGGAGGAAATGTTAATCAATAAAGTTCCATTTGGTGAAGTCCTGAGCAACCTGCTTTCACTATTTTGCAGATAGCAAGATTGGGAAGCCTGGATCTTATGAAAATAACAATCATATGTATAATGGGATTTTATATTTTGAAAGAAATACAGTCGTCTTTTTTCCCCCACTTCAAACAGCATGTTTTCATGTGCCTGTTTTGTTAGGTACTTGGGACCTGTAGTGGTAGGCGAGAAGGGCTTTTCTAACAAAGGGAACAAGCATATCTCTTCCCCTCCAGTTGCTTATAAACTAGTTGTGTTGATAAAGCATCTATAATACAATTCTGGAACATTTTATGCAAACGATGAAAGTTCTTGTCTCTTGTAGAGCATTGCCTCTGCTTTGCAAAGATAGGATAGAGTAAATAACTTTCTTCTTTATAATAATAGGTCCTTTTGCATGCCTGAATCTAATACTAACTGCAGTTTTGTATTTTGTTGCTGAAATTCTGAATCAGGCAAAATGCAAAAAATATGTACATCGTTCAAAATCACACAGGTTATTTTTTAAGCAAAGAAGCTTCAACCTAAGCCATCTTCTGGAAGTACTCTTCTAGATTTTATTCTTAAGCCTATTCAACATTCTTATCAATATTACACATTAGGGCATTTTATATCAATCATAACAATCAACTTTTAGAGTGACTTTAAGCTGAGAGATATCTAATGGAATGTACACACATCATCTATTAAGATATTGCTAACCAGATATTAATGTGAACTTTAGATATTTAATACTGTTAACACACATTAGTACTAAAACAAAATGGAGAATACTTTGTAGATAAGAGGGGACTATTATTTTTCCCTATTTTTCTTTTGATAGTTACTTAATTTCCAAAAACCTTAAATGCCCAGGTATCTATGTATTTATTCTTATTTATACGATTTATGTATTTGAGGGAAACAAAGAGTCCACCTGTGCATATGAGGAAGACAAATCTCCAAAAATGAGATGCCAGCCTTGACAGCAGAAATCTAAAATGTTCAGAAATTGTCTGGAGCACTGCGAGTTATAGGCACCAACAGAGCATGTGATTCAGAAAAGAGAAATGTTAATTATTTCTCGTCCTCGGGTCATCAAGAGAGAGGGGTTTCTATGATTTCTATACAATTGGGTCAATATGCATACTTTTGAGATTGACATGATGGCACTTTTTTTTTTTGTCTTTTTTTTTTTTTTTCTTATGGAGTCACTGAACTACAAAAATAAGTTATTTCACAAATTACATGAACTGACTTTGCTTTTTACCTTTTTTATATTTTCCCAGGTCTCCATAAATGTAACATTGGCTAAGGAAACAGAGTCTGGATTCTAACATGTCCTGTTAGGATGCAATCAGATCTAAGAAGAATAAGTCCAAGGCAGGAGATTCATTGAAACTGTTCCATACGTCTGTATATTCATTGAACATAGCATTTGCTCATGAGAGAACCTTAAGGATATTGGGAACTTAGGGAAATTTCTGGTATCAGACATGAGAATTGTAAGCACTTACATGAGTCCAAAACAAAATTGTGCATTCTATAGGTGATTATGAGAGGAAATGCATATTCAGTTTCTCTGAAGGAAAACATTTCTCATCATGAAAAAATATCTGCTTTGTGGATTACTGTAGCCCAGGAATGTGTTGTGGCACACAGTAGCACTACCTGTAGACAGAAAAGAGAGAGAGTTTTCTCACTCCATAAAAGGATACCAAACAGTTCTGGGACTGCATAATATGACATTTTTCAGCAGTTACCCATAACATTGTAGAAATATAGCAGGTAGCTCTCTGACATTAACCAGACTCAAAATATCCAATCAACAAGGGTTATGATCTTTGCTAGCTGGGAAAATCTTGTTGATGACTCCACCCACAAGTCTTCATCTTTATCTGTGCTGATGCCCCTCTGTGCTGTGTTCCTTTTTTGTTTCAGCAGTGCCTTGTGGATGTCTACAGAAATCAGATGTGCTGGAGGATCTAGAGGAACTGGGACAAGGAAGTCAGCAGGGTTTATAGTGAATTTCCTCAGTGTATCATATGGAGGGCAGACAACAGTTGCAAATTCAGACAGAATGTTGCTAATCTGACTTCAAAAGATGAAGTTCACTTGCTGGTCCCTGGAAAGAGGTCTGTAAGAGTGGATGAGTATCTATCGTTTGATGTCTTTAAAAGGTGGATCAGGCAATAAGCACTAGAGAGAGACAGTGGCGTATAGTAAATCTGGTACTCAATTTGAGGATCTTAAGAGAGGTCTTGAGACTAAAAATGTGGATAAATTACCCTGTCCAAATACAGGAATATATAATGGGATAAAATAATTGAGAAAATAAGTTACAAGAAAATTTTTAAAAAAACAACAGAAAAATTACATCTCAGCTTCGGATAAATTAGTACCGGTGACAACTTGCAAGATATGTCTGAGAACAGTGATAACTTGACAGTGCTTGAGGAAGGGATGAATGGGGCTATAATATTGATTTTTAAGAATTTTAAAAATAAATTAAATAATACTTATGGAATGTATGAAACAGTGGAAAATAACTGGCCAGGAAAATTTGACTTATCTGATGATACTCCAATTATTTTTGGTTAGAGCAGCTGCTTAGAGGAAAGTGAAGGACTGTGGATGTGAGATAATTAGAAAGATGTATGGAATTTCTTTTTTTGTGTGGAAGATATATAACTTGGCTTCTGTTTGATGACTTTGGAATAGGATGGAGACTATCCCTGAAAATGGACCCCTGCCCTGATACACATTTCTACTGAAGACTGATGATGTCCTGTGAGAATCTGTGGCAGAACCAGGACATTTTAGCCAAATGGTACACTTTAAAGGACTGACTTCCAAGCTTACTCACTCTAATCACTCAAAGAATTGCAATGACCTGAAACAACAGCCACAGGGAACTTTTTCCACCTTCACAGCCATGACATTTGATGATCTCAGTGTTGCTCTGCTAGGTCTCCATGTGACTAGCTCCTTCATACACTTTGTGTATCTGCTTAAATGTCACACACCCCCTGCTTTGAAAATGTCACCTCCATTAACCACTCTTTCTTGTTTCCAGTTCCCTTCCCAAGCCCTGAGTCTTCTTTACAAAGATACTAAAACTATTTTATTTTTTCCTGAACAGATATTATTTTTGTGTTTAGTTTTTGATTCTTCCTTTAGAAAAAAGTGCCATGGGAGGAGAGATATTGCTTGTTTAGTTTATTGCTATACACCATTGCCTAAAAAAAAAAAAACAGTGATACAAGAAGCATCTGATGAATGAATGAACAAGTTTCCTTGAAGAATTTGTGAACTCAAGGAAGTATTGTAGAGGCCAGAACAAAATACTTGCTTTTGATAGATAGCAAATTATCTCTGAATATGATTGAAGAAATTTGAAAAGAAATTTGAAAATGGCATTATATTTCTTACTAAAAGCAAATGCTCCCCTCTAAACACTAGAAAAAAACAATTTTTTTTTGATAGGTAAGCTCACGTTTGAAATTTGTGCTCATTGAAATTAAATTAGTCCTTTATACAATGCAAATACAAAAAGAAAGCTGGGACAATGATATCTATTCCAAAATGAAGTCAGAATTCTGCAAACCACACTCAGGAAAACAACAATTTTTTTAAAATTCATTTATTATTTTCTGGGGGGTACACCAAGTTCAATCATCTGTTTTTATACACATATCCCCATATTTCCTCCCTCCCTCAACTCCCCCCCACCCTCCCTCGAGTCCCCCCCACCCTCCCTGCCCCAGTCCTCTAAGGCATTTTCCATCCTCCAGTTGGACTCCCTTTGTTATACAACAACTTCCCACTGGCTATCTATTTAACAGTTGGTACTATATGTAGGTCTGTGCTACTCTCTCTCTTCGTCTCAGCTTCCCCTTCACCCCCCATCCCCCCCAAACCTCGAGTTCTCCAGTCCATTCTCTGCATTTGCATCCTTGTTCTCGTCACTGAGTTCATCAGTACCATTTTTAGATTCCGTATATGTGAGTTAGCATACAATATTTGTCTTTCTCTTTCTGACTTACTTCACTCTGTATGACAGACTCTAGGTCTATCCACCTCATTACATATAGCTCCATCTCATTCCTTTTTATAGCTGAGTAATATTCCATTGTATACATATGACACATCTTCTTTATCCATTCATTTGTTGATGGGCATTTCGGTTGCTTCCATGTCCTGGCTATTGTAAATAGTGCTGCAATAAACATTATGGTACAAGTTTCTTTTGGGATTATGGTTTTCTTTGGGTATATGCCCAGAAGTGGGATTACTGGATCATATGGTAGTTCTATTTGTAGTTTTTTAAGGAACCTCCAAATTGTTAGGAAAACAACAATTTATATGACAAAATTTTTCTGGACATGCTTAGAACCAAGATTTCACAAATCATCTACATTATTCTACCATATTTCAATGTTCTAAGTCAGATTTGATGTAAGGATAAGCTAGATCTCAAACATAGGAAATAGAAAACTACTGGATCCCTGATATAGCAAAGACCATTCAACAGTGTTATATGCAAGAATAATAGTGTCATGTGTAAGAATAGTAGTGTCATGTGTAATGGGATGAAGTAAACCAAATTATCTTAACCAACTGACCGAGAGCATCAATTCTTTACACAGAATATTGACAAAGGAAGATGGTGACATAGCTTGAAAATATGTTACATGCAGCTCGAAGAACATTAAGTCTGAATCTGGTAAGAAAAGAACTAAACGTTGGTGCATTGTAGGATGAAAGAGAAAAACATTCATTTTGTGTCACAAAGATAATAGAACTGGGAGCAACAAAAGTTGCTTCTTTGAAGATTCTAAAATAAAGAAGTAGATCCCAAAAGAGCTGTTACAGAATGTATTATTGGTAATGATCTTTCTTATCTTTTTTAAAATTTTTTACATTGTCTTTATTCAAGCAAAGACTAGAAATGCCTACCTTGTACAAAGAATTAACACTAGTTTATGCCAAATTACATATGCCTTTTGTATATCTCCTTCTGCTAAGTGGGACCAATTAGCAATTACATGATGATTCAGACATTTCCCAAACTCTGCCAGCAATCTTTGCCTTTGGGCACTAATAGTAGCTGTGAAAATTCTAATATGGGACTTTCCACATTTCTTTTTTTTTTTTTTTTTTTTTTTTTTTTATTATTATTTTATTTTATTTTTTTGGGGGGTACACCAGGTTCAATCAACTGTTTTTATACACATATCCCCATATTCCCTCCCTTCCTTGACGCCCCCCCCTCGATTCCCCCCCACCCTCCCTGCCCCAGTCCTCTAAGGCATCTTCCATCCTCGAGTTGGACTCCCTTTGTTATACAACAACTTCCCACTGACTATTTTACAGTTGGTAGTATATATATGTCTGTACTACTCTCCCGCTTCTTCTCAGTTTCCCCTTCACCCCCCGCCCCCTCCCATACCTCGAGTTCTCCAGTCCATTCCCTGTATCTGCGTCCCTGTTCTTGTCACTGAGTTCATCAGTACCATTTTTAGATTCCGTATATGTGAGTTAGCATACAATATTTGTCTTTCTCTTTCTGACTTACTTCACTCTGTATGACAGATTGTAGTTCTATCCACCTCATTACATATAGCTCCATCTCTTCCCTTTTTATAGCTGAGTAATATTCCATTGTATATATATGCCACATCTTCTGTATCCATTCATTTGTTGATGGGCATTTAGGTTGCTTCCATGTCCTGGCTATTGTAAAGAGTGCTGCAATAAACATTATGGTACAAGTTTCTTTTGGGATTATGGTTTTCTTTGGGAATATGCCCAGGAGTGGGATTACTGGATCATATGGTAGTTCTATTTGTAGTTTTTTAAGGAACCTCCAAATTGTTTTCCATAGTGGCTGTACCAACTTACAGTCCCACCAACAGTGCAGGAGAGTTCCCTTTTCTCCACACCCTCTCCAACATTTGTTGTTTCCAGACTTTGTGATGATGGCCATTTTGATTGGTGTGAGGTGATACCTCATTGTGGCTTTGACTTGCATTTCTCTGATGATGAGTGATGTTGAGCATCTTTTCATGTGTTTGTTGGCCATCTGTATGTCTTCTTTGGAGAAATGTCTATTTAGGTCTTCTGCCCATTTGTGGATTGGGTTATTTGCTTTTTTGGTATGAAGCTTCATGAGCTGCTTGTATATTTTGGAGCTTAATCCTTTGTCCGTTGTTTCATAGGCAATTATTTTTTCCCATTCTGAGGGTTGCCTTTTAGTCTTGTTTATGGTTTCTTTTGCTGTGCAAAAGCTTTTAAGTTTCATGAGGTCCCATTCGTTTATTCTTGATTTTATTTCCATGATTCTAGGAGGTGGGTCAAAAAGGATGTTGCTTTGATGTATGTCAAAGAGTGTTCTGCCTATGTTTTCCTCTAGGAGTTTGATAGTGTCTGGCCTTATATGTAGGTCTTTAATCCATTTGGAGTTTATTTTTGTGTATGGTGTTAGGCAGTGTTCTAATTTCATTCTTTTACATGTTGCTGTCCAATTTTCCCAGCACCACTTATTGAAGAGGCTGTCTTTTTTCCATTGTATACTCGTGCCTCCTTTGTCAAAGATAAGGTGCCCATATGTGTTTGGGCTTACTTCTGAGTTCTCTATTCTGTTCCATTGATCTTCCTTTCTATTTTTGTGCCAGTACCATACTGTCTTGATCACTATGGCCTTGTAGTATAGTTTGAAGTCAGGAAGCCTGATTCCACCAACTCCATTTTTCCTTCTCAAGATTGCTTTGGGTATTCGGGGTCTTTTGCGTTTCCATACAAATCGTAAGATTTCTTGCTCTAGTTCTGTGAAAAATGCCATTGGTAATCTGATCGGGATTGCATTAAATCTGTAAATTGCTTTGGGTAGTACAGTCATTTTCACGATGTTGATTCTTCCAATCCAGGAACATGGTATATCCCTCCATCTGTTTATGTCATCTTTGATTTCTTTCATCAATGTCTTAAAGTTTTCTGCATACAGATCTTTTGCCTCCTTAGGCAGGTTTATTCCTAGGTATTTGATTCTTTTGGTTGCAATGGTGAATGGGAGAGTTTCCTTAATTTCTCTTTCTGCTCTTCCGTTGTTAGTGTATAGGAATGCAAGAGATTTCTGTGCATTAATTTTGTATCCTGCTACTTTACTAAACTCATCAATGAGTGCTAGCAGTTTTCTGGTAGAGTCTTTAGGGTTTTCTATATATAGTATCATGTCATCTGCAAAGAGTGATAATTTTACTTCTTCTTTTCCAATTTGGATTCCTTTAATTTCTTTTTCTTCTCTGATTGCTGTGGCTAACACTTCCAAAACTATGTTGAATAACAGTGGTGAGAGTGGACACCCTTGTCTTGTTCCTGTTCTTAGAGGGAATTCTTCCAGTTTTTCTCCATTGAGAACAATGTTGGCTTTTGGTTTGTCATATATGGCTTTTATGATGTTGAGGTAATTTCCTTCTATGCCCATTTTCTGGAGAGCTTTTATCATAAATGGATGTTGAACTTTGTCAAAAGCTTTTTCTGCATCTATTGAAATGATCATATGGTTTTTATCCTTCAATTTGTTGATATGATGTATCACGTTGATTGATTTGCGTATATTGAAGAATCCTTGCATCCCAGGGGTAAACCCCACTTGATCATGGTGTATGATTT
The DNA here is from genome assembly GCF_030028045.1 of Hippopotamus amphibius kiboko. NCBI lineage: Eukaryota > Metazoa > Chordata > Mammalia > Artiodactyla > Hippopotamidae > Hippopotamus > Hippopotamus amphibius. The sequence goes on along the minus strand of NC_080192.1, from coordinate 66,625,630 downwards.
TTTTAATGTGCTGTTGCAGTCTGTTAGCTAGTATTTTGTTGAGGATTTTTGCATCTATATTCATCAGTGATATTGGTCTGTAGTTTTCTTTTTTTGTGACATCTTTGCCTGGTTTTGGTATCAGGGTGATGGTGGCCTCATAGAATGAGTTTGGGAGTGCTCCGCCTTCCGCAATATTTTGGAAGAGTTTGAGAAGGATAGGTGTTAACTCTTCTCGAAATGTTTGATAGAATTCGCCTGTGAATCCATCTGGTCCTGGGCTTTTGTGTGTTGGGAGATTTTTAATCACTGCCTCAATTTCTGTACTTGTGATTGGTCTGTTCATGGTTTCTATTTCTTCCTGGTTCAGTCTTGGAAGATTGTATTTTTCTAAGAATGTATCCATTTCTTCCAGGTTATCCAATTGATTGGCATATAGTTGCTTGTAGTAGTCTCTCATGATGTTTTGTATTTCTGAGGTGTCCGTTGTGACTTCTCCTTTTTCATTTCTAATTCTGTTGATTTGCATCTTCTCCCTTTTTTTCTTGATGAGTCTGGCTAATGGTTTATCAATTTTGTTAATCTTCTCAAAGAACCAGCTTTTAGTTTTATTTATTTTTCTTATGGTTTCTTTCCTTTCTTTTTCATTTATTTCTGCTCTGATCTTTATGATTTCTTTCCTTCTGCTCACTTTGGGGTTTCTTTGTTCTTCTTTCTCTAGTTGTTTGAGGTGTAAGGTTAGGTTGTTTATTCGATCATTTTCTTGTTTCTTAAGGTAGGACTGTATTGCTATAAACTTCCCTCTTAGAACTGCTTTTGCTGCGTCCCATAGGTTTTGGGTTGTTGTGTTTTCGTTGTCATTTGTTTCTAGATACTTTTTGATTTCCTCTTTGATTTCTGTAGTGATTCCTTGGTTGTTTAAGAGTGAATTGTTTAGCCTCCATGTGTTTGTATTTTTTGCAGTTTTTTTCCTGTAATTGATATCTAGTCTCATGGCGTTGTGGTCTGAGAAGATGCTTGATATGATTTCAATTTTCTTGAATTTGCTGAGGTTTGATTTGTGACCCAAGATGTGATCTATCCTGGAAAATGTTCCGTGTGCACTTGAGAAGAAAGTGTAGTCTGTCGTTTTTGGATGGAATGTCCTATAAATATCAATTAAGTCAAGATGGTCTAATGTGTCATTTAAAGCTTGTGTGTCTTTATTTATTTTCTGTTTGGATGATCTGTCCATTGATGTAAGTGGGGTGTTCAAGTCTCCCACTATAATTGTGTTACTGTCGATGTCCCCTTTTATAGCTGTTAGCATTTGCCTTATGTATTGAGGTGCTCCTATATTGGGGGCATAGATATTTACCATTGTGATATGTTCTTCTTGGATGGATCCCTTGATCATTATGTAGTGTCCTTCCTTGTCTCTTTTAATAGTCTTTACTTTCAAGTCTAATTTGTCTGATATGAGTATTGCTACTCCAGCTTTCTTTTGACTTCCATTTGCATGGAATATCTTTTTCCATCCCTTCACTTTCAGTCTATATGTATCCCTTAGTCTGAAGTGGGTTTCTTGTAGGCAGCATATAGAAGGGTCTTGTTTTTGTATCCATTCAGCCAGTCTGTGTCTTTTGGTTGGAGCATTTAATCCATTTACATTTAAAGTGATTATTGACATGTGTGTTCCAATTACCATTTTCTTAATTGTTTTGGGTTTGTATTTGTAGGTGTTTTCCTTTTCTTGTGTTTCCTACTTAGAGAAGTTCCTTTAGCACTTGTTGTAAGGCTGGTTTGGTGGTGCTGAATTCTCTTAACTTTTGCTTGTCTGGAAAGCTTTTGATTTCTCCCTCAAATCTGAATGAGATTCTTGCTGGGTAAAGTATTCTTGGCTGTAGGTTTCTCTCTTTCAGGACTTTCAGGATATCCTGCCATTCCCTTCTGGCCTGCAGAGTTTCTGTAGAAAGGTCAGCTGTTATCCTGATGGGTTTTCCCTTATATGTTGTTTGTTGCTTTTCTCTTGCTGCTTTTAATATTTTTTCTTTGTGTTGAATTGTCGTTAGTTTGATTAATATGTGCCTTGGTGTATTTCTCCTTGGGTTTATTCTGTATGGGACTCTCTGTGCTTCTTGGACTTGGTTCATTATTTCCTTTCCCATGTTGGGGAAGTTTTCCACTAGAACCTCTTCAAATATTTTCACAGACCCTTTCTTGTTTTCTTCTTCTTCTGGGATGCCTATAATTCGAATGTTGGTACGTTTAAGGTTATCACTGAGGTCTCTGAGGCTTTCTTCTAGTCTTTTTATTTTTTTATCTTTTTCCTGCTCTGTGGCGTTTATTTCTTCCATTCTATCTTCCAACTCACTTATTCGTTCTTCTGCCTCAGTCATTCTGCTGGTTAGAGCATCTAGAGTATTTTTAATTTCAGTTATTTTGTTATCCATTGCTGTTTGTTTTTCTGAGTTCTTATGAACTGTTTCTTGTACTTTCTCTAATTTGTTATCGAGATTTTGTATCATTTTTACTATCATTACTCTAAATTCTTTTTCAGGCATTTTTCCTATTTCCTCCTCATTTATTTGGTCTTGTGGGATTTTTTCCTGCTCCTTTGCCTGCATGGTGTTTCTTTGTTTCCTCATGGTTGTCCAAGCTTTTGGGGTTGCTTGTCCTGGTGATAGAGGTGTTTATAGAAGACTGTCCAAGCCTCAGACTAATGTCCAAGTATTGGATTAGACGAATATTCAGTCGGCTATGTCAGGTTCTCCGCAGCCCTTTCCGGTGTCCGAGGCCGTCTGCTGGTGTTCAGCTGGTTCTCTGTGGGAATGACTGTGTCCTTCCGTGCATTCCCAATGCATCTGTGGAGAGGGATGCACTCCACGTCTCTCTACTTCGCCGCCATCTTTTTTCCAATCTACCTGGAGCTGTAATGCATACATTTGATTCCATCACTTTGCCTCTTTTTGCAGCAAGGTGCCGGAATGCACTGGTGAACTCATCATGGGAATCAGGAGAACTGACGGTGGGGGGGATGCGAATTCACAGTCTTCCTTTAGCTGGAAATGTCAGGCCACGAGAAGCTGGTAGAGAGGAAACCGGCCTCTGGGTTGCGAGATGCCAGGCAAGCCGGGTCGGGGTCCGGACTGGGATGCTGTTAAGCTGGGGAGCCCGAGCCGGGAATACAGCGGCGCATCCGGAGATCGCTCGGCCCGCGGCTCGCAGGGCTTTCCCCGGGCACCAGCCGGCGACCGGGCTGTGGTGCCACTCACCTCCGCCCGCTCCCGCCGAGGCTGTCGCGCCCTTCTTCGCCCCGCGCCGACGACCCCCTAACTTCTCCCCCTTCTCCAAACAGCCATCTTTCGCGGAGAAGAAGAGAATGGCGAGGCAGCAGCAGAGGGGTGACTGAAAGTTGACTTGGGGACCGCCGCTGCTCCGCCGGCAGGGACTTACCGGCCGCGGTAGGCCACTTACCGGCCGCGGTAGGCCCACATTTCTTGTACTAAAATGCTATGTACAGAATATGCCTAGATATTCTTCCTCATGCATGTTATTATAGTCACAGTTTTCTCTCAAGTGTAAGTAATTAGATGGTCATGGATTTACCTCTTGTTACCAATGCTCCCCCACTACCATCCCTAAACCACAAAGAAACTAAGATTTTCCACTTAAACCCAATAAAGAAAATAGTCTGACCAGTGATCTACCTGAAAAAAAAAAAAAAAAAAAAAAGAGCAATCTAAATACATTCCCTCTACAGAATTTTGCTCCTGTGAGCAGCAGCTTATGACAGAAATTATATCACTAATTCAACAAATACTTAAGTGTACTCAGTGCTCCAAATTTGCTGTTAAAAACCAGAACTATATTGGTAAACAAAATTTAGTCATCACACTCAAAGAATTTTTAATGTTAAGTATTTAAAAAGTTAGAAGAAAGGTTCACAATTTTTAGACAGGATAGGGAAATATATGAGTAAAACAACTGAAACTGTAGTGAAAGCAGCCTCTTTGATGTCACCCTGTGCTGAATTGTTTATCCTATCAGGATCTATTGTCCCATTAAGTTATTAGAAAGGGACTTTGTCTTTTACTTCTTTCTCATTATATTCCTTGACCTCAGAGCATCATTGGGAAGACAGCAGATGATCAAGCAAAGTGTTGACTTAAAGAAAACACACAACCTAGAAGTTGTGAGTTAAGTTTTTTGGGGGTCCTTACTGAGGGCTATGGCCTGAGAGAGAGCCTCTCGGGTACCTCTGAGGAACTGCTCCAAAGAAGTAAGGGAGGAACCAGGGTATAAATGAGGATTTTTGCTGGGAAAGAAAAAATGTACTTGAACATCAAAAGATTACTGATAATCCCAAAGAACAGGCATGTCAGGTTAATAATCGCAGTGCTTTTCTATGTATCAGAAGATGCGAGAATCTGGGTTTGTTCAAATTATTCCTTAGATATGCATCTTAACTATCTAGGGACAGTATCCAAAACACAGAATGCTTCCTCTTTTTCTCCATTTTAAAATCCCCTCAGGGTGTGTTGTCCGTGGGTAGCAACATGGATTATGGTCTGATCCTTGTAAGACTGGAGTGGGGGCAATATTCTTTAAGAAAGCTGCAAGAAAGTTTTCTCTCTCCTTCACATTTCTCCATTCCACAGTGTGTCCTCATTCATCTTAGTCTAATCATCATATTAAGAATAATTGAGCTATTTTTAGATTTTTTGATGCTAAATAAAAATAAGATGGAAAGCAAAATTGTGGAAGTTATCATCAGGATAGTCACAGAGGTTTTCTCAAGTGCTTTTGCATAGTAACAATCCAAATAGTAAAACAAAATGCCTAAGGCTGTCTGCGGTGCCCCAGTAGGTCTTGGAGAAAGAACTCAGAAATAGAAATTGACTTTTACTTTGCTATACAATGTATTTTTTTTCTTATTTGCTATTCCACAGAATGAGTAAATGTGTTGTCAAGAATTTCTACTAAGCACATATCCTCCCTGTGGTTTCAGATTACACTCCCATAAACCCCAAGGATTAAACAGAGGCATAAAGGATAAGTGATGGGGACCCTGGACAAGAGAAGGGGGTATGCAAGGGAATTATGGGATTAATATTGTTTTCTGACTGCTGCAAATTATCTTTAACTCCTCCTGAGAGGTCAGATATTTTCTCTTTTGTTTCATTTTCCTTATTACTGTGAGTTTTTCAGTCCTGACTATGATTTGGGTCTACAACTAAACTGTGATAAAGCCAAACTTGATATTTCAGTGCCAAGCTTGCATCCTAAAATAGGCAAAAGGGTGAAGATTTGAGTACAAAGGCCTCCAACAGCAGCAAAGACAGTGCACTTGCTTAGAATATTCCTTGTATCTTACCTACTACTATTATAAAACTAATTACTAGCTACTATTCTTATTCATAGAATTCCTCAAATTCTTCAGGCTCATTTCTACACAAGAGATTTTGTACTTAATTTGCTCTCATTTCTGTCTGGTTCCCTTCTTCTTACTGTTCCTCATCCAACCTAAACATCCGTTGTTATATAATAATTTCCCCAACCCTCATGACTCTATCATTCCATACCTGATATTATCTTGCTTATTTAGTAAATTCTTTGTTCCTTTGCTACTGAATTGTCTATTTTCTCCTGTTTGTTTGATTCTAAGCTTCATAAAATGAGAAACTTTTCAAATTGTTCATTTATGGTATCCCCAGAATTTAGAACACTACACGCTTAATAGTGATACAATGAAATACATATATTTGAAGAATTAATTAATTAATTACCTTGAGCATAAAATGCAAAACCTGTTTTCTTCACATCTAATCACATGAGAGAGCTAACGTATACATTCATAAAAAAGAAAATAAAGGATAGAAACATCAAGGCCAAGTTCAAGAAAGCTGTGAAGGTATGGGTGTATAAATATATAAGGATTGCTCTTAACAACTTATTATTTTTATTACTTTACTCATTTGTTTTCCATGTTAATGCACTTGAAGAAATCATGCATTGTAGATAGTACTCAGATTTAAGATTACTTGCAAGGAAATAAGCCCAAAAGGAAAGAAATTAGGATAGCAGTTAAACTAGGAGTATCATTAACTTATCAATCCTACAGAATATACAATGTGAACCAGGCATGGTTTCCTTCTAAGGTGGCTTCAGGTATTTTAGTTAAGTGCAGTGTTGAAGTGAATCATAAATCATTGCGGTAAAAATGCAGTCTCCCCTACATAATTAGAAATATTATAGAATTAGGAAGATATAAACTTTATACATGAATTTCAGAAGATTCAATATTCTGCTTTCTGAAGGTGAAGCCAGTACACTTTTTATTTCTACATATTAGAAATAAAAATATTGGCACTGCTTTTACTACATCTTTGTGTCTTTGTAAAATTAGACACTATATATGTAGGTATTGTGAATTAAAACTCTCTCTGCCTCTCTGTCAATCTCTCTCCATACACACACACGCACGTGAATTATAAAAATAATATAGTCTTTGTAATTCAAAAACTATATAATATCCCAAGGAATACTTCTATTCCATTATTTGTGTTGAAGTCTTAGTGATTAAGGGCTTAGACACTGTTTGATCATGGTTTGTGCATAAAGTAGAGCTTGAGGCATGGATTAACTGCTAACACTCTTTTGGTGAAAGAGGTAAAAGTCCAAGACCATGAAGGTAAAAGGAAGTCTAAGCAAATATATAATTGGAATTGGAATTGATGCAATACATTACTATGTGGGCAAACAGCTTCACAAAGAGACAAAGTATGTTGCTCAGGTTTGTATATGTTATTCATTCTACTTCTCCAAAAACATTACAACAAAATTTGACAGATCACAAGAAAGCAGGCAAAGATAATTTTTTTGCTTGGCTGCCTCCTATTTCTTTATGGTAAAATTTCAGCCCGTGAGGAGAAATATTCCCATATTTCTGCTTTACAGAATCAGCTCCTTTGAGACCACTGAGGAAGCCAGACCCTACATATGAAGGTATACAGCCTTCTTTATGCATGGAATTGAAGGGGTGATGTAGTATGGTGCACCTTCCCAAGAGAAAGAAAGCAGGAGGAAGTCAAGAGAATTGGAGAAAGCACACAAAATATATGTTCTAATAAAGCAACTGAAGTCAGATAAATATGGGTTCAAATCTCTATCCATTATTTTCTAATATTTTAACCAGGTAGAATTTAATTTCTCTACACTATAGGGGCTTTTGTTGCTGTTGTTGTTCTAATGTACAATCCTTTCTATATCTTAAAGTTGGTTTTTAAAATATTTAGTGCAGAGAGTGAATATTAATGCATGTAGATTTAAAACAATCATTTAAGGTGTCAAAAGAATCCCATGGTAAAATGCAGATGGCGACAAAAGAAACTAACTATATTACACAAACTAGAAACAATCTCATTGGAAGAAGAGGGTGCCAAAACTGCTGACTTAACCTTCAAAATAATTGGAGCCTGTAAGACTGAAGACAGAAGAAACTTTGCATAAACACTGTAATCTTGTTGATAATATTGTATCCCACAGGAGAATCGGTTAACAATTCTAATATTGCTGTACATGTATGTTGGAATTGAAAAATTAATAAAATGACTAGAGGATGGTGGAAGCCAGGTTTCTCACTGCTGAAGTGATAAATTACAGCTAAAAAGGGGGAGGAGGCCAGAATGATTTATGTTGTGCTGTATTAGAATTGAGGACATCAGTATGACTCATGTTTAGCTTAATATAAATGATCAATTAATATAGAGATATTTATAGATATGTATGTGCACATACATATCTATATATATCTATATATCTATATATACCTTTCATCAGCTAATAGGGCCTGAAAGCAAAGCTATCACGTGGTAATAAGCACCACTAGCACTGGATCTTGGTTTATAATAATATTTACCAATAGAAAAAGGAACCAGAACTTCTTGGAGAAATGCATGATCATTGAGCTTATCCAGGAAATATATAAAATGAGCTGGGATCATTTTTTAGTGCTAGAAGAAAGCACCAAAAAGCAAGCAAACAGAAAAACCCAAACACTGTCATGGAATACATCAAGGACAGAAGCCAAAGGAAAGATCACCCAAAGGCCAAAGCTTTATTTATAAATCATATGCAATAGTGCAAATAAAATATCATTAGATTATAACTGAAATTATAATATAAACATAAGTCCATAGTGATATAAATTAAATAATTGATTTTAAAAATAAATAAATAAGAAAAATAGATAAAACTCACATACAGAAAATTTCCAAATAGTATATGTAGATTCTTCATTCTCAAAGAGGGGGAACATAATTCCCCACTCCTTCAGTGTAAGCTGGGACTTCTTTGTGACTTCTTTCCAAACAGTACAATATGGAATGATGGGTGAAAAGTGGTGTAATTTTCAATGGAGAAAACTGAAAAACAACCTCAGTTAGTTAAGATCAACATCAACAGAGATAAGTTATGTTGATATATGTACCATTGATATGACCTGACGAAAGTACTATGAATCTCTGTGATCTTTCTTTAACAACCCAAAAGCCCAATTGAATTATGAGAAAAACATATGGCGAATTCCAATTAAGGAGCATTCTGCAAAGTACCTGACCAATACTCCTCAAAAGTGTCAAGGTCAAAAAATTAAGGAAAGTCTGAGGAACTGCTCAGCCCAGAGGAGCTTAGGATGATATGACAACTAAATGCAACCAGATAAATGGAACCCTGGAACAGGAAGAAGGACATTAGATTAAAAACTAAGGAAATGTAAATAAAGTATGGACTTTTTTAATGATAATGTTTCAATGTTGGTTCATGGATTGTGACATATACTACTGAAAGATATAAATAAGAATGTATGCGAAGTGTGAAATAAATGGGGACTCCCTATACTAATTTTGTAACTTTTCTATAAATCCCAAAGAGGCCTAAAAAGTTTATTAAAGTATGATTTTACAAATTGTATAGAAACTTGCCTAGAAAATAATCTGACTCATAGAAATTACTCAGTATATATTAACTGTAATGTATCCTTTTATTTCTGTTATTTTAATAATTTTCTCCTTTTTTCTCTATTATCCATAACCCTCCCATCTCTTTCACACACACACACACACACACACACACACACACACAGACACACACACACACAAACCTTTGTGCTCCTTGCATTATGAATATTCAGGAAAACAATAGATAAACATTTACGTGCTGTTGGACAGCACCTGAAATGCTAAATAGTCTGTCCAATAAGTACTTTTCTATGTCATAGTTACCCACATTCCATTCTGTTAGATATTATCATGAATAAGGAAGTGACAAACTTCCAAGATCTATCATGTTTTATCAAATTATACCAGGTCCTTTAAAGAAATATGTAGCATAAACAAGCTCTGTCACCTCAGGAAGAAATAAAAACTTAGTCCTGAGATTTATTCTTACCATCGCCTCCTTGCCTTTTCCAACCTTGTATCCCTTGCCTTGTATCCCTTTCTTAAATTATACTTGGTTTCCTTATATCTATTCTTTTCATAAATGCCCATCTCCAATCCTGCTTCTTTCACTCTGTGGTCAAGTAGATCAGGATTGGACCCGACACACTTTTTGAAAGATGATTTGCACTTTTGTTCTGGGTTTCTAACTGCAGTATTTTTAAATGTACCTACTAAAATAAATAAATAAATATAAATAAATAAAATGAGATGTACCTCCTCTATTTTATATATCTTTCAGAGCCACACCAGTGCAAACAGCCCTGGCTGACCTCCATAACAGTGAAGTATAAATAGATAGAATGATTTATCTAAGGATTGGGAAAGGTCATAATGGTCATATAATCCAACCTTCCTCTAGTTACTGCTTCCCTTTAAAATATGTTCCTGATATTATCACTCAATATTGTTTATATTATCCACCCTAGAAGTAATAAATATATCACATCATTGAAAGGGGTAGAAAAGGATTTAAGTAGGATTGGTATTTAGTCTCCTTTGAATATTTGGTAGATTTCACCAGTGATGACGTGTGGTTGGCAGGTTTTTCATTACTGATTCAGTTTCCTTATTTGGTATTGGTTTATTTTCTTCATTTCTTCTTGATTCAGTGTGTGTAGTTTGTATGTTTCTAGGAAGTTATCCACTTTCAAAAAAAAAAAAAAAGTAACACACCTAAACTCAAATTGTGAGGCCAGCATCATTCTGATACCAAAAGCAGACAAAGACACTACATAAAAAGAAAACTTCAGGCCCACCTCACTGATGAAAATAGATGCAAAAATCCTCAATAAAATACTAGAAAACCAAAGTCAACAGTATAGTAAAAGGATTATACAACATGACCACGTGGGATTTATCCCTGGGTTACAAAGATAGTTCAACACAAGTAAATAAGTCAGTGTGATAAAACACATTTACAAAGTAAAAGGGAAAAAAAAGCACATGATGATCTCAATTGTTGCAGAAAAAGCATGAGACAAAGTTCAACACTCATTCATTTTTAAGATCCATGATGAAAAGATCACAGCTAACATCACAGTCAATGCAGAAAAAATGAAAATGTTCCTGCTTAGATCCAGTACAAGGCAAGGATACTTACTCTCATCATTCCTATTCAACATAGTACTGGAAGTCATAATAAAAGCAATTAACAAGAAAAAAATTAAATATCAAAATTAGAAAGGATGAAAATTATCTTTATTTGTAGAAGTTATGATCACATATGTAGTAAACCCTAATGACTCAACAAAAATCTGTTAATATAAGTTGAATAAAACTATAGGACACAAAATTAATGTACAAAATGAGTCACATTTTTATACATAAACAACAAGCTATTGAAAAAGGAAATTAAGAAAACATTCTGATTCATGATAGCAAAAAAAATAATAAAACACTCAGGAGTAAACAATCAAAGAGGTGAAAGACACATTATACTTAAAGATTATAAAATATTAATGAAAGAAATTAGATACAGATAAATGAAAAGACATCCGTGTTCATGGACAGGAATAATTAATATAATTAAAATGTCCATATTACACAAAGTGATCTACCGGTTCAATGCAATCCCTATCAAAATTTCAATGAGATTCTTTAGAGAAATAAAAGAAACATCCTAAAATTCATATGGACCATAAAAGATCCCAAATAGACAAAGTAATCTTAAGCAGGAAAAACAAAGCTAGAGACATCACACTTCCTGATTTCAAATTATATTACAAAGCTACAATAATCAAAGCATTATATTATTGGCATAAACCATATGTATAGATAAATTGAGCAGAACAGAGAGCCCAGAAATATGTCCATGTACCTGTGGTCATCTGGTCTTCAATTTCAGTGCCAGTAACACACATAGAGAAAGAATAGTCTCTCCAATAAATGATGCTATGGCAACTGGATATATACATGCAGTAGAGTGTAACTGGATCCTTATCTAACACCATATAACAAATCTGATCACAATGGATTAAAGACTTGAATATAAGACCCAAAACCATAAAACTACTGGAAGGAAATGTAGGACAACAGCTTCTAATATTGGCCTGGGCAATGATTTTTTGTGTATGACACCACAAGAACAGGCAACAAAGGCACAAATATACAAATGGGATTGTATCAAACCAAAATGTTTCTGCTTAGTCTGCAAACAATCAAAAAAATGAAAAGGCAACTTATGAACAAGAGAAAATATTTACAAATTATGTATCTGTTAAGAAGTCAATATTCAAAATATATAAAGAACTCAAAACAAATCAATGGCAAAAAGACAAATAGCTCAATTTTTAAATGGCCTAAGGACCTGAATAGACTTTTTTTTTAAAGAAGACATACCCATGAATAGCAGAAATATGGAAATTTCTCAACATCACTAATCATCAGGGAAATGCAAATTAAAACCACTAGATACCATCTCACACATTTTAGAATGGCTGTGATCAAAAAAAAGAAAAGATGATGTGTTGACAAGGAAGTGGAGAAAAGGGAATTCTTATGCATTATTTGTAGTAGGGCTATTATGGAAAACAATATGGAGATTCCTCAAAAAGTTAAAAATAGAACTACCATATGACCCAGCAGTCCCCCTTCTGAATATAAATCCAAAGTTATTGAAATCAGGAGTGCAGGATCACTCACAATTGCCAAGATATGGAAACCACTTACATGACTGGACTGTCAACAGATGAGTGGATAAAGATAACATGGTATGTGTATATATATATATATATATATATATATATATATATATATTTCAATATTATATGCATATATATATAATTCAATATTATTCTTTAAATTGAAGGAAATCTGTTAAGTCCATTAATTTAACAGAATGCACTTCTGAACCTGAAGTGCATTCTGCTAAGTTAAATAAGCTTGACACAAAAAAAACAGATACTGTGTTATCTCACTTATATGTGAAATCTAGAAGAGTCATAATCATAAAAACAGCAAGTAGGAGATGGTTGCCAGGGGCTAGGCAGGGGAATAAGGTGATGCTCATCAAAGAGTATAACTTTTCAGTTATGCAAGATAAATAAGTTCTTGAGATCTAATGTACTGCACAGTGACTGTAGTTAACAATGCTGTATTGCAGAGTTGAAATTCACTGAGAGTTGACTTTAAGTGTTCTCACCACATGAAAAAAATCATAACTATGTAAGTGATGTATATATTAATTAGGTTGATTGTGGTGATTATTTCATACTATATATTTGTGTATATATATATATATATATGAATATATGTATATTTCATCTTGCACACCTAAAATATGTGACTTTTATTTACCAATTTTACCTCAATAAACTGGAAAAAATACCATAAAATACTAAACACATAACATATGGAATTAAAGAGAAAAAAAAAAGTGGGGTGGGGTGTACAGGAAAACTTTGTAGCCTTTACCGGGATGTTACTGCTGTAAACTATGCAATAAAATGATTAAATTCTCTACAATACTCTTATGTTCTTTATATACAATGGAAAAATCAGCAGGGACATAGAAAGAGGAAAAATAGCATCAAATAAAACATAAGAGATTATATCTCTTGGTGATAAAAATAGGCCAGAAAATACAAAAATCAGAAATCATATATATGGTATGTGTCAGATAAATAATCACTAATTTCAAATATGGCTTTTTAAAGAAGAGAGTTAATAAGATGGACCACTGATAGTTCTAAAAATAGGGCATTAGATTCCTGCTGAATATATCTACCATGTGTAACATTACCAGGGGATCCTCTCCTAATTTTATAAAATCTACCACAGCCAATGAAATATTGCCATCTTATGTGTGTGGCTTCATGGTTTCCAAATAGGATGAGAAATGAGTGGGTGCAATTGGTTCACTTTGACTACTCTCTAACGCCAATCTCCTTTCAATGGGTATGTAAGCATTCTAGTATATAAAATGATGCTGAACAAAAGACTGTGAATTATCCCTAAAAATGAAAATAAAAATAGCAGCAGCAATAGCAATGTAAACAACAACAACAATCAAAATAAATAATAACTGAATGCAAATAAGTTTCTTAAAAGCTCATCTTATAATTGTCATATGTTCTTGATACATCATTGAGATATTGGTGTTTAGGGAAAAAAAAGGAATATGAACATAACATCATTCAACAATGGTATGTCAATTACTCAGTTACAGTGATGTTGAACCAAAGCCTTCTGATCAAATCCAGTGATGTCTCTGAACTCATCTCATTACTCTCTCCTGGCTTATACCTTCCTGATCGTCTTGGTGTCCTTTCTATTTCTCTATACATTCCAGAACTCCTCCATTTCAGGGTCTTTGGACTGGAGATTTTTCCTGCCTAGGATGATCCTCTTTTTTACAGCATTGACCACTCAGTCTCATCATTCAGTATTAAACAGTCATGATTCCAGTAAGCCCTTTTCTGGAAACTGTGTCTTGACTGCAACTTCCCCACTCTTGACTAAACCTATCTTCTTTCTGAATTTATTTTCCCTATAGCACACATCACTATCCTACACATTATCTCACTGTTTACTTTGTTGAATGCTTTTTCTATTAGGATGAAAAATCTACCAAAATTTTTCTTAAATTTATTTTCATTGCTATATCCCCAGCATATGCTTTCAATAAATGTTTTGAAAGATGACTCAATTCTTCTCTATATTTTTTCCCTAATGAATAAATACAGATGTTATATACATATTATAATTTCTCTAACAGCAATGTCAATGTTAGGGCCTTTAGTGAATTTCCAAGATGCACAGATTTCTGAACCAGTGAATGATGCTCTGCATATCTGTATTTGCATGTTCTGCTCCTTGCTAAGAGAAAGGGGTGCTCATCTGAATATATATATATATATATATATATATATATATATATATCATTTATAACTAAACAAGGATTGTGACAGAAGATTTTGTGAAAGCATATTATCATCCATAAATCACTAGATCCATCCAAAAGATAATAATGCGGAAAAAGGAAATATAACTTTTACCAAATGTCACAATATTTTTATAAAATGGAACAAAATTTGAATCTGAAGTTCAGTCTATCCCAACCTATAATAACAACATAATGGTTGAAGGGGACACAAGGAAAAACTGCTTGTGATATTCGCTTTCTACCAATCTCTTTCCAAAATTGAGATTCTTAAGTAAAGTCAGGAAAGTATTTTAAAAATTTAGACACTAAACTGAAAGTCAAGAAATACAAGATATTCACAGTTTTCCATACATAACACTAACAGTCTAATATAAATCCGATTGCAACTTTTGTTTGGTGAGCCTACAACATTAGATTTAAAGTTAATGATAAATTTGTTGTCAATACAGGGATTTCCACAGAAAAGATTTTCTGTTGTGTATATCTAAAACATTGTGCCTGGCCTTTAAAGATTAATCCTTGTCTGTATGCAATCAACAAATCAGAATTTTGGCACTGATGTGCTTTTTAAAGCTTTATGAGATGTTTCTACACAGGTGGTCAGTTTCAATATGGGCAGATTGGAAATAGTTGCAATGACTAGAATCAGCATGCTATGGTCCAGTGACTTGGATCATAGAGACACAGGCTGACTTCGGAAGTTTTGTGGATAATCCTGGTTTTGCTGCTGACCTATTGTCAAAATGCACAACTCTTATCAAACTGGTACTCTCCCACTTCACAGTTTCCATAGATTCAATGTGAGTTTTGTTTGAAGATTTGTATATTTTATAACAGAGAATGTGGCTGTGATTGACACCACCCCCCAACCCCCACCCCGGTTCTCTAACTTCATTCCATCTGCAGCTTTTCACATCATAAATCATTGGCACTCTTGGATGGACTTTCATATTTCAAATTAAGTCTTTTCAAGTCAATAGAATACATTACACAACATATTTTATGTAGATAGCGAAAGCAATAATCTCAATTCAAACTACATTAGATGCAAAATGAAAAAAAAATCAAATATAATAGCCTTGTCAACCTGGACTCGAGGCTTAAAGTCTATCATTACTGTCTTTAATTTTTCAAGCCTATTATTGTGTATTGGCCTCATTTTCTCAACTTTCTGATGCAATTTTGCATAGCCACAGACAATGCCAGCCTTCGTTGATTATAGAGGAAACAATAGGATTCTGTCTGATCAGATATCAGAGAAAGACATTGACTGGCCTGGCTTTTGCAATATTGTGACTAGGTTGACAAGACATTGTCATTGGTGGTTCTACCTGAACCACATGGAGGCCAGCAGAGAAAGTGATTCCCTGAAGGAAAAGACACTGGTCAAACAAAAGAGACCAACCCATGTTAGCAGGATTTTCTCTTTTCACGTTGCAACAGTTTTCAGAGTTGAAATTAGTATTACTATCAAATGATATTTTTTTTCCAAGCAATCTCTCTTGCTCTCCTTCTGCATAAATGGCATATGACTAGTTCAGGTACATTTTCTGCCAAATTCCTCCTGAAACCATGCTTATGTTGCTCTTTTGAAACTTATTTTGTTTCATATCAAATCTTTTATTCTACCTTGTGAAAGAGAAAGTATATTGTGGAAGAGAAAGCATATTGCATACCACTGAAATACATTTTGAAATAGGGAAAGTGATACATTTTTCAATTAGCCAAATTATGGAGAACTAACTTTGAGAACAAAGCCTACCATAGTATTTTGTTGCAAATGCTGATTTGGAATAATAAGGTTATATCTCACACACTTGGGAAGAATATGGTCAGAAAAAAATTTTCTGTCTACAAGCAAGGAATGAACAGGCTAGTTGTAAAAGGGCAAAATCATTTCACTTCTAAGAAAACTGATCAAAGGTATACTGTGGAGAATTGCAATAAAATTCAAATACTATACAGCAAAATACAGACTGAAGGACATCTTTGCCACAGAAGGGAAACTAATAACGAAATTTGATGACTCTTTGAATTGAGAAACTGCACTGTTTCTCCCTCTGATATGTGGGCACTATTGTCCTCTCTCTCTCTCTATATATATATATGTATATATATATATACACACACACATATATAGGTATATATATGTATATATATACACACACATATACATACATACATGTGTATGTATGTATATGTATATATGTATGTATATATTTATGTGCATAAATAAGGAAAATGAAACTGCCTTTCACATATGTCCTTCTATGAGATATGTGTGGCTAAAAATATGCAATTAACTTATCTTCTGCCTGAAACAAAGAGAATGAGCCTCTTGATCCCATAGTTCTCAAAAGAATTGTAAACATGCCCTGGGAATGACTCAATCAAGTCATATTAAGACTGTAGAGGAACAGGCAAGGTAAAAAGTCCTTCAACATTGCTGGAATCCTAGATTATACAGGCCATGAAAGATTTTTTTAAACACTTTATTTATATATTTATTTATTTATCTATTTTATTAGCTGTGTTCGGTCTTCTTTGCTGTGCACAGGCTTTCTTTTTTTTAGTTGCAGTGAGTGGGGGCTACTCTTCATTGCGGTGCACGGGCTCCTCATTGCCATGGCTTCTCTTGTTGCGGAGCACAGGCTCTAGGCTCATGGGCTTCAGTAGTTGCATCACATGGGCTCAATAGTTTGTGGCTCATGGGCTCTAAAGTTTAGGCTCAGTAGTTGTGGCACACGGGCTTAGTTGCTCTGCGACATGTGGGATCTTCCTGGAGCGGGGATTGAACCTGTGTCCCCTGCATTGGCAGGCAGATTCTCAACCACTGTGCCACTTAGGAAGCACTAAACACTTGTTTATTTAAATCCCACCCCTGATATTTATAATTGTGGCCAACTACTGGGGTGTCCAACCTTATTCAAACAAAGAACCACTAAGACACTTCCTGGATATAATTAGTTTTATCTTCAAATGAGACAAAAAATGTAAAAATCAATGTCCAAGAACCCTAAGGGAAAGAGAGACTGATCTTAAAATTACCTTGTAGGCTCACTATTTAACTCTACCACTCAAAGCCAATGTGGCTTAAGTAGGCAGCACTGACAATAATGCAATTTATATTGAAAAAAAAATGTTTACTGATTTTGACTAGTCCTTTATTGAATTTTTTTAACACATGTGTTCTTATCTAATTCCTACTTTTGGATGCTAAAAGCTCAATTCTGCCTTGAACACAGGTAGAAAGTGGGTGCCTATGACGACCTGTTAACTGTTTTCCTTTGCTTGAATTCCTTTCCATGGGATACCAGTCTAATACTCCAGCTTTTTGCTTGAGACTCTAACAATTTTTATTTGGTCCATAATCAGTTATTTTCCCAAGACTGGAACTTGTCTGTGATAGCTTTAACCTTGTTATCAAAGAGATTATCAAATCAGTCTTCATATGACGGTAGATAAGACTATATGGATGTCTAAACTTTGGCTCTTACAGCCTCCCAGATCACACTCTGTATTGGAAAAATGTCACCTGCTGCTATCCTAATTGTATTCACCATACCAGTGTGTAGAATTGATTTCAGAAAAGAAGCCACTTCCTAAAAGAAGGATAAAAATCATATCCTGGTTTGTGTCTACATCTCACTGACGTATACCTCATTTATTCTGAACTATCTTCCTCTTCCCTATCAGGATATCATAATGGCTGTTGTGCCATCCACAGAATTTTAGCCATACCTCAGTTTGTTTATTCTGATTGGCATCTCTGGCAAAGACAAGTTTCATTTTGCAATTACAGTAAAAAATAAGGCAACACATTAGAGGACGCCATATAAATGGGCCAATCCAGATAAAATTTTAAAGAACACAACATGCATCTACAGCCTGTTTCTTGGCACATTTCCCTAACAAAGGCAGTTGGGAAAGGGTTGAAAAAATTGCTGAATGAGGAGTTGGGAGACACTGGCTTATGTCCTGGCATCATCCTGTATTTGCTGGGTGACAAATATGAGGATAACTAAAGCTTATAAAATTATGGAAAATTATGGATGTGCCTGCACACTGCAAATTGTAAAATTCATTAAAATGTTAATTTTTTTCTTTGTTATTATGGTTGCAATTGAAACAGGTGGATCAGCTAAGGGAAAGAGAAGGGATATAATGGGTGTACAATCACACAATACATTTGTTCTACATTCAAAATTAGAACCTACTCTTTTTAATGACAATTCTATCAAACCATAAATTTGGGAAAACTGATTTTCAATTTCAACAGGAAAAGCCTTAGAGATGTGTTTTAATCACCTCCTATTCACACATTGGTGAGGGAGGCAGCCCGGATACAGCTTCATGGGGATGGCCAATCACACAACACCCAACAAAGGACAGATGAAACCACAACAGTTTATTAGTCACATTTGCTCACAGCCCATGAGGAAACAGCATGCCAGCCAAGCATGGTCACATGATTGTTCCACCTGGGAACAGAGTAAAGGATCAAGGGCTGTGAGAGGCTGCCTCTGTTGAATCAGGAGTATGCAGTGTCCTTTGGTTACCATGGGAGAATGTGATTGGTCTGTTGCAATAATTCCATGGGCTGGCAGGGAACTGACTCTGCTGTTCAGAGATGAGCAAGAACTGGGTCTGGTTGTTTTGATAAGGAAGGTTGTTTAGAATGCTTAAGGGACCATGTCTCCAGGGGCACAGTAGAGGGGAAAACTTGTTAGTTTTGGCCTTCTTGTTCTCATTGGATGTCAAGGCAGGACTTAATACTAGGGCTTAATTTTAGACCCTACCACATGAGGCATTAACTCGACTAGTCTAGATAGGAGACCTCAAGTGGAAGCTGTGACCATGGAGGCAATTTAATATAAAAAGAGAAAAATCTGAATTCAAAAGCCTGGAAACAATAACTTTTCATCAAAAGAGAAAAAGAAAAATGTCAATAAAAAAATAATGAGGAAGTGTGGAATAAGTAGGTTGAGACTAAAGAAATAATGATGTCTTGAAAAATCAAAAAACATTTCAAAAACTGGAAGATGGGGTGATCAATTATGTCAATAAATACAAAGAAAAGAAAAGGAGTCAGGTGATGACAAGATTGATTTTGAAATTATTTTTAAAATTATGAGGTCAATTTCAAAGTCCATATTTGAATATGTCTGCCACTGGGGCCAGGCTGAAAATTCTGCATGCTCTTGGAAGTGAATTTAGGAAATCAGTCAAGGGACATTGGTAATGTCATTGCATCCCAAAGAGCACCCTGAAAACCTTAAATTCTACCACTACAGATCCATCACTCCACCTTTAGCATACTTTTAAAATTAAAACAAACAAATAAGCAAAAAGTTCAACTAACTATAGCAAGATAATGTGCTCATTTTCAAATCCTGGGGAATTGTGGCAATGAAAATCAGAAATCACAGTATGAGTCACCTAAAATTCCATTAGAGAGAAATAATGACAGGTAACATACCATGGGATACTTATCATCATTGATAAATGTTAATATACTTGAAAGGGTAATGTTTTCTGTAAGGTATAAGTTATCTGAATAAAAGCCTTACAAATATGCCCAGCAAAATGAGTTCTGTTGAGAAATACCACTCTTAAAGGTAAAGAAATAAAGCAGCTCTTTCTTAAAGATTCACAAATATGGAGTTGACAGAGTAAAGATGCAGAGTCCTTTGATAAAGAGAGTTATTATATGAAACTTTATTTAAGAAAATTTTTCTCTAGTTTACATTTCCATTTCCATTTCCAAGAGATGAGCTTCCTCCACATTTCAGATCAGTTATCTAAAAGAGCTACATCATCCTTAGCCACGACTGTCAAATGTATTACTTTCTCTGCTCTTTCGGTTCCTCATTAGGTCCTATCTTTTAACTGGACCATTTTAGCAAATTCTGAGCTGAATTTCCCCAGCAACAAGCTCTCACTGTTCTGGTCCATTTTCTCTGTCGAATCACAGTAATCTATCTATAGATGATGATTCTGATTTTGTGCGATAGAAGCTGTTAAGTTTTGGTGTTCCTCTTAATAAAAAAAAACAAATAAACAAACAAAAACAGAACAAAAATGCAGTATCTTACTTTGCAATGTTTACAATATCACCACATATATTGTTGTCATAAGGGGTGCATATAATGCATAAAATTGTATGTCAAACTATGTCTTTATATGTATATTTTCTAGGTGAGTTTCCATGGCTTCTGTCACTTTCAAAAGGGATCCATGTCCCCAAATGTTAATAAATATGGTCCTAGAGCTTAGGTTAGGGAAACACAAAAATTAGACATTAGCAGCAGTGTCAGGGCCCCAGCCAGGGAAAACAATGTCCTGGCTCACGGTTTCTGTGGTGAGCAATCTCTAAATCCCTTTGCTCTGATGCCTGATACTTTATGTTTGTTCATCTTTCCAAGTGCACATGGAAAATCTTCCAACCTTGATCGTGTGTGGTTATAGAGAAGATCACATTTGGCAGTTTCTTCTAAAACTGTGCATGCACAACCTATCACTGAGGAATTTTCATCCCATGTTGTAAAAAACTGAATTGCATATATGTGAGCATTAAAATTATGTGTAAAACAATCATAGCAATATTATGCTCAAGAATCAAAAACTAAAGACTGTACAGCCACTCAGCAAGAATAGACTAGGTAGACAGTGCATACAACAATATGGATTAATCATACAAATACGGTACTGTGGAAAATAAGCTGGATTCAAACAGTGCATGCTGGATCATTCCACTGGTACAAAGTGCACAGATGGGCAAAACTAATATAATGTGTTAAATGTTAGAATGATGGTAGGCTTTGTAGGCTATGATGACTGAGATAAGGAATTGCATCTGTTATTCTATTCTATTGTGTTATTAATATTCTATTTCATAATCTACATAATGGTTTCACAGGTCTGTTCATCAAGTAGTACATTTGAGACTAGAAAAACTATTTTGTATATATGTTATCCTTCAATAAAATTATTTAAAAACATTCACAATTACCTTTTTCATGTAATTCTATTAGTATTTTTTCACACTAGCAATATTTTTGCTCCAAATTTACAGACATATTTGAATGGCATATAGTAAAAAAAAAAATCTTTTAGGGAGCAAGGATTCTAATATTATTCTTTAACTCAATATAGAGATCTTTTCACTCAATATGTAACTTAAATTTTACCAATCTGTTTTCTCTTGAAGAAGCCAAAACTTCCTTTTATTTTAGAAAGTTTATTCTCTAAGTAAAAGCATCAAATAATGAATTTCCTCAACAGTGAGAGTGATATAAATCATGTGTTGAAAAAACAATCCGTTTCCCTGTTGCACATTCTACTCTGGCAAGGTGAGGCAAAATCACTTTACGTATTTAAGAAAAATTAAAACAATAAATATTCAAACTGGATAGGATGTGCATTCCACAGGTTCACATTAAGATGTATTGGGCCATAATTTGATATCTTTGCTTTTCTACAGCAGGTTTTTTTTTTTAAGCTCTTTATTGGAATAAAATTGCTTTACACTGTTGTGCCAGTTTTTGCTATACTACAAAGTAAATCAGCTGTATTTATACATATATCCCCTATCCCCTCCCTCCTGTAACTCCTTCCCACCTTCCCTATCCCAGGCCTCTAAGTCATCACCCATCATTGAGTTGATCTACCTGTGTTATGCAGCAGCTTCCCACTAGCTACCCGTTTAACATTTATATGTCAAAGCTACTCTCTCACTAATGATTAAAGCCTTTAGTTTAAAACAAATGAACAAAAAACAACAAACAAAAAGCACACCAAGAATAAGAAAGACAAACAAAGAGAAAAGAAATAAAAGTTAGGTGGAGACATTAAGATAGTGCAGTAAGAGGACATGGATTTTACCTCCCGCAAAAAAACATATCAAAAAATACATCTATACATGGAAGAATAATAACTGAAAACTATGGGAAATTGGAAGAAGGACTCCTATACAACCAGACAACCACCTCAAAGTATTAGGAAATGAACAAACAAATCCCAAAATCTGTAAAAGAAAGGAAACAATAAAGATCAGAGAGGAAACAAATAAAATAGAGATTAAAAAATAGAAAATATCAATGAAATCAAGAGCTGTTTTTTTGAAAAGGTAAACAAGATCAAAAACCTTTAGCCAGGCTCACCAACAGAAAGAGAGAAGACCAAATTAAACAAAATAAGAAATGAAAGAGGAGAAATAACAATTGATACAAGAGAGACACAAAAAATTGTAAGAGAATACTACTAACAGTGATACACCAACAAGTTGGACAACCTAGAAGAAATGGACAAATTTCTGCCAAAACTAAACCTACCAAGACTAAATATAACATACAACATACAACCTGCCAAGACTAAATCAAGAAGAAACTATTGGTGGGTATGTAAGTTGGTGTAGCCGCTGTGGAAAATATTATGGAAATTCTTCAAAAAACTCAAAATAGAAATACCAAGTAATCCAGCAATTCCACTCCTGGATCTATATCCAGAAAAATGAAAACACTAATTCAAAAAGATATGTGCACTGCACCCCAAAGTTCATAGCAGCACTCATTACAATAGTGAAAATATGGAAACAAACTAAATGCCCATCATATATATGTGTGTGTGTTTTTGTGTGTGTGTATATATACACATAACCAGAATGGAATATTACTCAGCCATAAACATAATGAAATTCTGCCATTTGCTACACCATAGATGGACCTAGAGAATATTATGCTTAATTAAATAATTCAGACAAAGACAAAAGATAAATTTCATATGGAACATAGAAAATACTGCATGTGAGGGTTTGTGTGACACAGAAACAGAGTCAACAATAAGAAAACAAACCAGTGGTTACCAAAAGAGCGAGGGCGGGGAGAATGGCAAATTAGAGGTATGGGATTAAGAGATACAAACTATTATGTATAAAATAAGAAACAAGGATATATTGTATAGAACAGGGAATTATAGGCCTTATAATAACTTTTAATGGAGTATAATCTGTAAGAATTCTGAATCACTATGCTATACACCTGAAACTAATATAAAACTTTATATCAATTATACTTCATTAAAAAAAAGACAGTAATACTTCATGAAACTATAAATTAGAGGTTGTAGCCAAGATGAAAGTGAAACCATCTTTTTCTGTTGAAATGCATTCCAAGTCTTCCCTGACTAGCTTTAATGCCTTTTCTCTAGACTCCATAACAATGTATATCTTCTTTTAGTCAATTTGTGATGGTTCTACCTTTGCATTTTTTTGAATAATTGACGATTTTTTGTGTATCCCATTAGATTATTAATGACATTCTGGCAGGAGCCAGTTCTATTGTTACTTATATTTATGTACTCAATGCCTAGCCAAATACATGCCATAGAAGAAGCACTCAAATTTTCATAGAATAGATGAAATGAATTATAAAAATCAGGCAATGGGTCAGAAGAAAAACACCTATTCATGAAATGTTTTCCAGGAGACTTACAGAAGGCAATCCTGATGGAATGCCATAGTCTGAGAATCAGCACCAGAATTCTATAACATCTTCAGGAACATTGTATTGGATGAGGATTGTATAGGCATGAATTAGAAGAATAGTCATGGCCACAGCAGAGTTAAGGTCATTGACTAATTTCTTACTCAAGAGTTTGGCAAATGATGTATCTTATCCACAAACTAATTTTAACTGCAATTAACACATATTATATGTAACTTTAGAAAATGAACTAAAATATTTAGAACAATGTCTATAAGCCTTAGGATGGAAAATCCTAGGATATAGATAATGTGCCCAGTATACAAATTTGTCTGTAAATTTCAATCTACTCATTACCATCTTCACATGAAAAGCTTGCTAAGCTATTAAGCTTCATTAATAAGCACTATTATAAATTATAGCAAGTGCTATCATGTATGTCTAATAGTCTACAAACAGTGGGTGGTGTGGCTGTAATTCTGTAATAGTAAATACATTTTAACTATGAAAACTTTGTTTTTTTTCAACTCATGACATCTTATGAACAGATTGCTTTTTTCAATCATAAAATGTTTATGAAATTGTGGCAACAGTTGCAAAATATCTCAGTAATCTTTGGTAAATTAATAATAATAAAAGGAAAGAGATTAAAGGACAACAGTTCATTTTAAAGAAACCTAAAGAACTCTAGGGTCAAAGAGACTACACAACATTATACTTAGTGACCACGTGATCATTGGTTATCAAAGCACAGATATTGCGCTCACAGTAAAAGTTAATGATCTAGACACTTCTAATATTAAAGAAGATATAAGTAAACATTAAACTTAATACTTAATTCTGGGTCCTTGAGAAAGAACAACAAAATAAGATATTCAGAGATAAATGATAAGAAAAAGAGGTTAGTGAATTCAAATAGAGAAAAGGACCAATAACATAATCAAATATTTATTAAGACCAATTAATATATTACACACAAAGAGAGAAGAGAGAGAATGAAAGATAGAGAACACTTTATTAGGTGTTAATATAAGTGAGAGAGCTAATTTAACAACATATAAAGAGTAGGGCAATTATTAGTGAATATTAATCTATCTAAGTATATGTTAAAAATATTATTTAAAAAAATAGTCAAGAATACCCGCCTTGGATTAAGCCAAATTGGATAAACTAAAATAATCTCCTCATTTTGAGGTCCTTAATCTTAATCATATTTTCAAAGTTTATTTTGCCATGTTAAGTAACAAATGTACAGGTTCCACACATTAGGGTATGGACATCTTTAGGGGACCATTATTCTACCTATCATACACTGAAGTACACTTTTCACCTTTCTTTCTCTGTAGTTTTCAAAAATCTCAGTTTTTCAACCTACCTCATTAGGAATCAGAAAAAATACAGTCCCTAATTCCAGATTTTACCACTTTAATAATTCTCCTTCTCTCCTAATGTTTCATCATATACCTAGCTGTATGATTCCCTCAAGCACATAAATAGATCGTTCAGCTTTCCCAGTTACTTTCACTGGAAAGGCTGGTCTTGATTATCTAGTCTCATACTACCGGGAATAAAAACCAGACATCTCCATTATTTACTTGTAATGTGAAGGCGCCATACAAGGATCGTATGATTCCAAGTCATACTCCCATGCCCTGTGTATCATGGAGGATGCAAAGTTAAGACAAAGTATTTATCTTGGAGATATAAGGCTCAAAATAAGAATTCCCCAAATATAGTTAGGGAACTGGATGGATCAAAATATGACAAATACATTCATTCCAAATTGATGTTGATTTGGTAATGTATTAATCTATATATCCATAATCAACTATCTTTGTAGAACAAAATGTAAAAATAAGAATCATTCTCATAAACTGAAAATATCATGGATGAAATTTACATTTTTATATATTATTGAAACTTTTATAGTAAACTTATTTGTCCTATAATCATAAATAAAACAATATTACCTTGTGATATTAAAAGTGGAGCTTGTTCTAGCACAGTTCCTGAAACAATTTGGATAGGATCTCCATCTCTGTCATTCATATATTTTAACATCACTGTGTTCATCTTTATTTTCAACTATAGCAGAGAGAGATTTACAAATTATCTTGAATATGACATTTGATATTTGTTTCTGTCAAAATACTTCAGTAGTACATTTTAATTTTTCTACTGCAATTTTATTTCCTTTAAAATGTTTTAATCTCACCTGGTTCCATTTCACTTCAACTATTCCTGACATTTTATGCTATTTTCCTTTTATCTCTTCCTGTTTTGTCCTTATGCCTTTCATCTTTCTTTTCCAGAGGTGTCTGTTTGCTGCATCCTGTTAAGGATGTCAGACCATGTATAAACATGTCTTCTGTTTCCCACAGTAAATCATTCTTCAGAGATGTTCAGAAGTATGTTCTCCTTCAGGGTTGTCTGAGCTATGGTTTTTTTCTGTTCTGCTGAAACATTTGTCCTTTTGGGGTCAATCTTGATTTTCTTTTTCTTCTGTACTAATCCTTAAATCAAAAGAAAGAGCATGTGTGTTGGCTGTGGCTCAGCTATCTTTTTATGTAGGCATTGAATAAAATCCCTCAAAACCCAAAGGAAAATTACTCCTCAGGGAACCTTATCTGTTTCCTTTTGTTTAGCAGGCATTCATCTAATTTATAGGTTGATCTGCTGAACTTCTAGATTCTCTCCTACTCAATTTCCTGATTTTATAAAAAAGTTAGTGGGCATATAACACAACAATCTTCAATTTCCAGAGTCCAGTTTCCAAACTTCAAGGATTCATGCAGACTCTGTTATTCTTCAAGTTCTCTGTAATGGACAGTACAGATCCCACTGGTCTCTACTTCCTTCTTACTTCCTGATGATGACTTTTAGTGTTTGTGGTCTTTGAATACATATACAGAAATGGTTTCATATGGTATAAAAATGACATACAGAGATTATCCTCAGGTTTCTAAAAGTACAATTCATGTTTATGTGTTTTACTCTCTTGCATGGCCCAAACTAAAACACAGAGCCTGAAAGGCAGAAATGATAAAGAAGAAAGAAAGAGGTAACTTTTATGACTGTGTTATAGAGAATAAAAGTGACTAAATCATACAGAACAGATTCAACCTAAAATTTAGGTGATGTTACCTAAATATATACTATTTTCCCATGAAAATTTCCCATTTTTTTCTCCCTAGTAGAACTACTGGACTAGTGAGCTAGGGCAAAGACAATACCTAAAGCAAAAACATATTTATACTTTGTTTCATATGATGAAATATATTGAAACTGGACTTTGTTTTTAATTTGTCATTTTTATTTTATTTATTTTGCTCCATTAAACAAGTATTTAGGTACAAAAATTTCTCCAAATTTCAAAAATCTTAATTTGTAATATTTTGTGCCATCATCTATATATCCTCATAGGTATTTTACTTTGAAGCTGGCTATTTTATTAAGGTATATTATTTATTTTTTTATTGATGTCCAAAATTAGTTTCTAGCAGAAAGCTACCATCCCAGTGTCATCTATGCTTTGTGTGCTAATTAATATGTAAATTTTAATCTATCTTCCTTTCTTAAATCTAAATTTGTATTAAGCTTTGCTGAGCAGAATGATATTTGCCTCTTGATTTATAATTGAAGCAGGTTACTCTTATTCACATACTTCCTCTAGGCAAGGGCGAAGTATGGCTATATTTTTTAAACTGTAATAAAAGAGGATGGTTAAAGTTTAATTAATATTTCATTTTTTCATCTTTGAAAATGATAAAACTATATAAGAATGCCTTGAGGTTGAATATTTATATTCTTGAATTAAAGAACCAACATATTTATCCCTGTATCACAAAATGAATATTCTTATTATTTAATGTTATTCTGTAATTAAAATACATTTGATTTTCAAATAATTCATGTAGTTTACAAAATAACATGGGGAAATGATATAATATTGGATAAGTTAAATGAAATCAGAATATTATTAGTGACAAAGATCTGCCAGATTTTTTTTTCCTATTGCTTCAATTTGGTTCAAACAAGCCAGAGGAGGGCAAATTCCTTTATGGTTGTTAGAGGACAGAGAAAACTGGTCCTTCCATTAGATTCTCTAGTTTCATCTTCCTCTTGATAGATAAGTGAAAGAGGAAATTGTGACTGTCGACCCTTCATTTTTCTCTGATTCTTTCACAACACACTGTAAATCGCCCAAGTTCTATTCTCACAGAATATTCAAATTTCATAATATAAAAATGTTAATAGCATTTTATTCATTTTTTTTAATGTAGGGAACTTGAATTCAGAGCAAGTTCTGACTCTCCAATTCCCCTCTAATTCAAGGGCACTGATGTTGTCCATGAACTCCTTTTACAACACACACCTAATATTGTCACACACCTCAGGTGACTGAGAACTCTTCCCATCCTGAGGTAGTCAGCGTAGTCATTTCTATCCTTGGAAGGCTTTTGATGTTTCAGGGATTGTCATGCAGTCTAAATGGGTCATACTTTGGTTCCATTTATTCTCTTATTTTCCCTTCTGGGCTGCAGAGAATATATGTGAGTTTCTCCCCTCAAGTTTTTTCTCCCAACACCCCACGGGTTGCCTCACTTCATTTTATATTTCCTAGTCCTTCTCTTCAGATTTTTCTTTATTTTCTTCCTCCTCACAATACATTCTTTTCTGTATACTGCTAACCAATTATTTTCCTTATCCTTCATTTATTTAATCCTCAAAAAATATTGGGCCATTTCTATATGCCTGACAGTCAAGTCACTAGGGAAGCAGGAGTGAAAAATTAGACAAAAATCTTGCTCACATGAACTTTTGTTCTTTTACATTTTCTATCAGTTTTTACTTTATTTTCCACCCTTTTTCCCTTATACTCTAACAGAAACTAATAAATAACTTAAACACAGTTTAAAGCTCCAAATAAGCAGAATACAGCCTGTATTTACCTATCACTTAAGGAACATCATGGAAATATTGGTGTGAGTTTTATCTGAACACAATTCTATAGAAGGTTAAATGTAGTTGGACTTGATCTAAATGTACATATTTAAAAATACAATTAATCACTTTAAATATTATCCAATAACTTTATTGGAAACATCATTGTGCACAAACAAAATTATCTCATGTAAATTTACCCCTGGTGTGGTAAAGCAGGTTTCCATATGGGGCCTAAATTCAGAGTAGGCCCTGGCTCTCCTATTTATATACATAATTTGCTTCCCACAGCATTAATCTTCATGTCTTCTATGTCCATTCACCCAGACAACATCTATTGGTTACCTATTTTGTACCAGACCCTGCATCAAATGCAAGGAGGAAAAATAAAATCCTAAATTGTACAACGGTTTATAGTTCATATGATATCTTTGCATTTTAACATCTTCAAAAGTAATGGAACTTTATTAAGCCACTTTACTTGATATAGAAACATACTAAGGAATTTTAAATACTTGCTGGACATCAAACATAAAAAACAGTGTAACTAATATTGAATAGGAATTTTATCATCTCAATATCACTTCTTATTCCCTATCTATGATTCAGGGATCCATCTGATTTTGTCTGTTGTGACAGCTTAAAATATTAAATAATTTCTCCAAACCTATAAAGGCCAAGTCTAATCAGATGAAAAGAGACCTTGACTTTATCTTGCCTTCTACTGGACAATTGTTTCTTCCAGAAGGCTCTTTCCTAAAGAGATTTCTAGGCTGAAGTTCAGTAACATAAATTCTTCAGAAAGGGAAGATGGTTTCTCTGTTATCTGAATTGTGCTGTGAATGCCATCTCTTGCCTAAAGGCAAAAGTGGACTATCCACTGAATTTGAGTTTTCAGTTAGAGGGGAAAGTGGTTTGAAGCAAGATTAAGAATAAAGCTACCTTCTTTATTTTTCTGAAAGAACATTTTAAGTCTTCTGGGATAAATGAACGTCTTTTTTAAAATTACAAATGTGCATTGCATGTCTTCCTGCTAACAATGACCAGTTTAAAAACCTGTCCACTCTTACAGATTCCAACTAAATGAATATGTTTTAATATTTTCTCTGTACCCTTTTTGGCTAAGATTTAAATGGTAAGTATGATGTTGTCTACAGAGGATTAATTTAAAAAAATTTCACTTGCTAAACTTTGGGCTACAAAATGGTTAGAGCTAGTCAGTCTATAAAGATACATAGTCAAAGATAATCTTCAGATAATCTTAAACTGGAAGACAGTTTGTAGGTGACTGTTTAATAAAATCTAATTAATTAAAAATATGATGCAGGGACATTATGAAACTTCTCTAGAGTCAAAACTGTCATTGCACACTCATGACCCCTTGACTACTATTCAGACCTGTCTTTGAACCCAGAGTTTTTGCCTACACCATGCTGCTTTTCAATGACTAAAATGTTATAAAAGGAATGAATATTAATACAATTTAAAAAATTCTGAATTAAAAATAAATAGGTAGCTATACTTTTCTGAGGGTATCTGTGGAAGGCAGAGTACTATACCTGTCTTTGTGCTTTATTTCACATAATGTTTATGGCAAAAGTTATCTGTGCTCCTCATATTTGGATCATTCCCCTTCTGGACACACAGAGCCTACATGTTCCAGTTCCCTTGCAGTTAGAGCCATATAACCAATTCTGGCCAACGCACTGTAAATAGAAACAACACACATCATCTCAGGCTGGAGCTCAGAAAAAAAGATGAGAAAGCTCTATACATGGATTTCATATGGTGAACCTGAAAGATGACAGAACCCTCATTTGCCCCCATATGCCTGCCAACTAATGGGAAATGTAGCATGAATAAGAGATGCATTTTTATTTTTTTAATCTAGTCACTGAGATTCAGATGTTGCTTTTCACCAAATTGAAAGCTTGCCTAATCTAATATACTGTTTTTCACCATTTGAGCTAGGTTTTGTTAGCCCATTTTACAGGAAAGGAAACTGAAGCTGAAAGGATTCATGAAAGTTCCAGATGCTCAAAGGGATAAACTATGAGTACTGAAGCATATAGACACGTCAAAAAAGAAAAAGAAACACACACACACACACACACACACACAGGTGTGCCAAATCCTAAGCTATTATTAACTAAACTTATGTTCCACCTTACATCCTTTATCATGCTAAACACAGAAAGCTTAATGTAGCTAAATCCAAGTAAAATTTGTCATGTAGGTGTTTTGACTTAAATTTATTCAATTGAGAATTTCTATCAACCTGCACTGTCTTGAATACTACAAATTTATAGGAATTGCTTGAAATCAGATAGTATGACTTTTTTTTTAAATCAAGAAAAAATACTATCAAGATAGTGTTGGCTATTCTAGGTCTACCCATTTCTCTTGTCAATTCTTCGAAAATCTGCTGAAATTTTATAGACCAATATGGAGAGAATGGACCGAAAGTTGGGGAAGATTTACATGTTGTTTTCCCTTTAATTAATGTAGACCATTTCTCTATATGTTCATGTCTTTTATATTTTTTCACCAATGTTCTTTAACTTTCAGTGTACATGTATCTCAAGACTCAAATTTATTCTTAATTATTTTATGGTTTTGTTGCTACTGTATTTTTTCAATATTTCACTTTCCATTTGTTTGATGCTAATAGTAGACAAACACATTTGTTTACCATGAATAATTGTTAGTCATGTATAATTTATTTATCATGAATAATTTTTAAATTCACTTATTACACCTAGTATTTTTTAAACAGAATTCTAAGGATTTTCTATATATACCACTGTGTCATCTGTAAATAAAGGCAGATTGTATACTTCTTTCCAATTTTTATGGTTTTATTTCATTTTCTCTTATAATTGCTAGGACCTCTGCTACAATCCTAACTTGGAGAGAACACAAAATTTGCTTTGTATCCAAATGTTGTTGTTGTTGTTGTTGTTGTTGTTGTTGTTGTTCATTGGCTTTGTTTTTGAGGAGGTGGAAGGCACACGTTCAATATTTCACTATTTAGTAAAATGTAAAATATGAGCTATGGGTTATTTATAGATTCCTGTTTACAGAATGAGAAAGAGCCCCAGTAGTCCTTTGTCTGAGTATTTTCTTCATGAGTAGCTGTTAAATTTTATCAAGAATTTTTTTCAGTATCTTTTGAGAAGTTCATAAATATTTGTTTCATCATTGTGTTGATGCACATTGGTTGATTTTCAATTAGTTAAGTGCAGTTAAATAAAACTTAGATTCCTGAAAAAAGTTTGTCTGGGCTATCTCACTTAATCTTTATCATTTTTGTGAAGTTATTACAATTATCATCGTTTTATAGGTAAATAAAAAGAAACATCAAGATATTAAATAATCTACCTAATATCAACTACTTAGTGGGAGATTAAGAGAAGCTATAGATTTAGACCAGCTTACTTAAATTTTCTGACGAAGAGAGTGAAAATAATCTACATGTACTAAATAAACATTACAGATGGATCAGAGAATACTAAACTATGAGGAAAAACCAAAAGCTAGTGGAAACCTACTATGCAATGAACTGTAATAGCCTATTCTAGGAAAGCAAACATAAAGATAAAATAGCAGAGGCACAGAGAGGCAACTTTCCTTCATATGATTTCAAATCAAAATCTTGACCAAGATGGCATGGTGACCTGTCAACTTATTATCACCTCTTAATGGTGCCTTTCACCTAATTTGCCTAACTTTGGCCTGAGTCTATGGTAGTCATGAAAGCATTTAGACTTACACAAGGAACTGCTAGTAAATTAATTAATGCTGTAAATCAATCAATCAATGGGATTACTCAGAAAATTCAACAACTCAGGGCATTAATTCTGTGTCTACCTTGTTAAATGAAGTGTGCAAGCTTTTCAAAATGACTTCTTTGCAGACAACTCTCTATCGGCTAGAAACAGATGGGCTGATGGATAGTTTAATCAAACACCCAAACAGATGCTAAGAAAATTCATCATCAGTGAACCAAAACATTGGAATAAATTGATGCTTTTTGTCTATTTTACTTATTGGGATGTTAGTCAATCATCAACAGACTTGTTTCCTTTGAAATGTGCCCTGAGAGAATTTCCAATTAGGGCACACCAGGAAGCACAAAATAGCCTAACTGATGACAGGTATCTTAATGACCTAGCTGTAAAGATCAAATGATACTGTTAAGCAGATCAACAGAATTCAAGTCCCAATAGAACAGAGGTGGAAATTTACATTCATTTTATTGTGCTGAAGAGAACATCCTCATTTGGGTGAAATATTTACAATTATTTTGGATTTAAGCCATTAGCTTTCTCATTCTCATTCTCAGTTCCCTGATAATTAAAGGGCCATGGTTATAAACCTGTGGATATTTTTTAAGGATAAAAATGTAATGAGACGTAGTTGAAATAATCTCAATCAAATAATCTCAAATATACTCTACTACATAAATATAATACATTATTATTTCTACAATTACTATTGTTATTTTAAGTGATACTGACTCTGGATTTAGAGATGATGCTTCATGCCACTTTTGACGCCTAAAAATGAAACCCCTTCTGATTGTGTACTAAGTGGAATCACCATTTTAATCTTGCTTAAGTGTCAGATATGGACATGTTAACTAACTTTTCATGGAGGGCAATGTTTTAATTGATAACCTTTCTCAGTAAAGCCTTTGTACTTTGATTTCTTTCAATAATATTTGGAAAGAGGTAAAATTATGCTAAATAGTGAATTTTCCTGCATGGGAATTAATACTAAATGCAAGCATAAATAAGTTCATCCATTTATTTTACATACTTCATAGACTTTCGGAAATTTTGTGAGCTAAAGACAAATTGCAAAGTTAATTTGTATCATCTTATATATAAGTATTATTTTTCTACATACACATTTGAATGTATACATACACGCATACGTAAAGAAGAAAAGAGGGGTATTAAAAAGTTCTATATAAAAATAGTGTAATTATTAGAGAAGGGCAAAATAAAACCACGATTAGGACTCATCTCACACTGATCAGAATGGCCATCATCAAAAAGTCTACAAATAATAAATGCTGGAGAGGATGTGGAGAGAAGGGAACCCTTCTACACTGTTTGTGGGAATGTAAATTTATTCAGCCACAGTGGAGAACAGTATGGAGGTCCCTTAAAAAACTAAAAATAGACCTAGAGACTGTCATACAGAGCAAAGTAAGCCAGAAAGAGAAAAACAAATACCGTATGCTAACTCATATATATGGAATCTAAAAATGTGGTACTGATGAACCCAGTGACAGGTTAAGAATAAAGATGCAGATGCAGAGAATGGACTGGAGGACATGGGGTTGGGGGGGAGGGGGTGAAGGGGAAGCTGGGATGAAGTGAGACAGTAGTATAGACATATATACACTACCAACTGTAAAATAGATAGCTAGTGGGAAGTTGCTGTATAACAAAGTGAGATCAATTCAATGATGGGTGATGCTTTAGAGGGCCAGGACGGGGAGGGTGGGAAGGAGTCACGGGAGGGAGGGGATATGGGGATATATTTATAAATACAGCTGATTCACTTTGGTGTACCTCAAAAACTGGTACAAGTGTGTAAAGCAATTATATTCCAATAAAGAGCTAAAATAAATAAATAAATAATAAATAAATAAATATAAAAATAAAGCTACCATAGGATTCAGCAACCCCACTCTTGGTTGTAGCAAAAACTTTAATTCAAAGGGATACGTGCACTACAATGTTCATAGCAACACTATTTTAAGTAGCCAAGACACAGAAATAACCCAAGTGTCCTTCAACAGAAGATTGGCTTAAGAAGATGTGGTATATTTACTCAACCATTAAAATAATTGCCATTTGCTGCAACATGGATGGACCTAGAGAGCATTATATTTAGTGAAGTCAGACAGAGAAAGACAAACACCGTATGATATCACTTATATATAGAATCTAAAAAATAAAACAAATAAATATATATACAAAACAGAAACAGACTGACAGACATAGAAAACAAATTTCTGGTTACCAAAGGGGAGAGGGAGGGAAGGAGGGACAAATTAGAAGTATAAGATTAACTGCTACAAACTTCTATACATAAAATAAATAAGCAAAAAGGATTTACTGTATAGCACAGCAAATTATATTCAATATCTTGAATAACCTACAATGGAATACAACCTGAAAAAAATATAAATGAATCATTTTGTTGTACCCCTGAAACTAACACAATATTGATTGATTGATAGATAGTTGACAATTGATTAAAATCAACTATATTTTAATTAAAATAATAGTGTCAGGAATTAGAAAATCAATGTCCTACCCTACATGCGGTTCATTCATTCATTCATATATTGAAAAATGAGACTGATTATATTTATTGTATGAATGTGTTACATATATACAAATTACAGTGGTAAAAGCATCATACACTTCTTTGCTTATGGAGCATAGATTTTGTAGCAAAAGGGCAAATAAAATATTTATGACGCACTTCTTCTCCTTCCTTGTTTCCTTTACCCCTTTGCTTGGACCAATTTCCTAGCTGGCAAAAATTTGGCTGTGGTGGGGCTAGGGTTGAGGATTTGTTTATTATGCAACTGACACTAAATATTTGGCCCAGGCAACTGGCGTGATAGATATACTTGGACTAACAAATGGCCTGGTGTGACTGGCATGTTCTCTCTCCATAGCTGAGGATTTTTCTGGCACATCTGTTGTGTTCAGTAAGGCTATGACCCACGAGGCAACCACTTGGCCAGCATGTTTGGCAGAGCTCAGGCCAAAGAAGCAGCCTGTGAGTTTGATAGGTTGATTACATTCAGGGAGATGGAACACATTAGTAAATATAGAGGGATGAAATAATGTGAGTTAGGTTTCTCATTGTTCAAGAGAAGGTAAAAAATGTGAAAAGGGAGGAAACCAAAATAAACCCTGTATTATTGGATTGGAATTAGAGGTATCAGTGTGAACTCATGGTTTTTAATATATACATAAAAGTGGTTATATAACTATATAAATAAAGTCTGATAGATCTATTTATATCTCTGGAGCTAGAGCTAAAGATTAACATAAACATATGCATGGGTTTCTATGGGTGAATATATATATATATGTGTATATATATGTATATATATACATATGTACATATTCTAGCCCTGATCAGTCACTGCATTCCAGTAGCAATTAGCACACCTAACACACAAATTTTCGTTCCTAAATACTATTGCCCAATAAAAACAACCAAGGCTGATTCCAGAGCTCAGACAAGACAAGTATAGGATAAGTCTGAAATATCAAGTTGTGCTAGCAGTAGGAAGGTAAAACTTAGAAATGTAAATGAAAATAAGAAATATGCAAATTTTTGTTAAAATATTAGCAGTATAGAATTTCAAAGTTGTGTTATTCATTACTGCCACAAGCAATACATGCTGTATCATTAGCCTATGTTCTTCTCCAATAAACTTCCACTTCCATAGAATCGCAGTTGAATATTTTATGTGTCAGTCTGAGGAATTTGTCTGGGATATAGTTTATCCATTACCCAAGACATTTAATGAATGTAAACATTGAGTCTATAAAATTAAATGAGCTTAAAGTGATCAGCTCCTGGATTTTGGTATATAATACTAAATTAATTCAGTTCTGCCATCTGTTACAAAAAATAAAGGCCAGTATAAAAAATTTTATTTCAGAGAAAATGGAAATAATATAATAAACAAAATAAAAAATAAAAGGTTTTATTACTACATTAAATACATAAATTATTGATTTTATAATAAATGTCATGCAAAGGAGCCACCTGAGGTCATGGAAGTATTTTGGGATATTAAAAATTATAAAATTGCAGTGATGTGACATAAAAACAATACAAAGTATAGGTGCTAGAAACAGGAATCTCTCCAAATATACAGAGGCAAAATCATTGACAGAAAATATGAGAAAAACATAGGAGGTCTAGTGAAATTTTGAGGAGAATGGACCTTGAAAAATGGAGCTTAATTAAGGGGTAATATAATAGAACCAGATTGATCTGAGAGATGGTAAAATTAACCATTGTAAATGTAATGTTTATGCACTTTTCTGATGTGTTATACTTTAATAAATGTTAAATTAAAAAATGTATTAATCATAAGGGTTGCTAAGTGATCTCTCTAAAATGGAGCCTAGAGGCTTTAGAGGAAGTGTATCTTGTCCACATCTCAGCCTAGATGGAATCTGAACTTTGATTACGCTGTCTAAATGCAGGCATCCGGAGTATCTGTCCAATGCTCCACAAGCTCAGGATACCTGTCTGACCCTTACCCTAAAATAACTCATGACAGCCTATTCCTTAAGGACAAATATTTCTTTTCCTGCATGAGAGTCAATCATAATTCCAGCCAGACATTTAACAACTCTGTGGTTTTGCCTTTGAAAGCCCCTGACTCTCTTTTCCCCAAAACACTCTTTCAGTTTTATCTGAACCTGTGTCTTCTGAATTGCAATTCCTAAGGCTTCAAATAAGGCTCTCCATTCTTTTCAGCCTTGATACTGAGTATCTGATTATTGTTTGACAGTAGATAGTGACAGAATTAAGTTAAATTATAGGACACTCAGTTGGTGTCCAGATAATTGTTTGATGGTTATGGGGAAACCTCTCACTCAATGTTTTAGAATTGGGATTTGGACACTTTTAGAATAATAGAAAAGAAACTCTTAAAATAACTCCTCCAACTATCTGCAAGAGTGGGGGTGGGAGAGAGAGAGAGGAATTGTCTTATGTTAAAGACATTATTGGGTCTGTTTGCAGGCAGCAACACTTTGTTTAGAATTGCAGTTTAAGTGAACCTTTATTTTGGTATCAGAAAGTTATGGGTCACAAGATGGTTTCTAACATCATTTTATCCTTCTAGATAAAATTTTTCTGACTTATGTATATTTTGCTATTTCCCCTTTTCTCCTTTACTTTACTCTTGTTGTCTTATCCCCACCTCTTATCTATAGTTAGCAGAGTTATATTTGGAGGAAATAGAATGGAATAGGTGAAACTAAATTAAGCCTTCCAAAACTAGAGGGCCGGGTTAGTTATTAAAAACAACAACAACAACAACAACAACAACAACTCTCAGTTTACACAGGCATGAGCATGGAGTCAGTTGGCATAAGTCTGGTCACAAGAATATAATAAATTCTGTATGTAACTGGAGTTTGAATCCTATTGAAGATTGGTAGTGATACAATGATAGATGCTCTACACATCGTGGAAAGAACAACATCAAAAGAGTTGGAGATTCTGATGTGAAAACTCTCAGAATTTAGGAATTCAAGCTATAAGAATCAGTAATACAGACTCAGGATCCAGGCACAGCTGGACTTGAGAACAGGATTAGAATAGAAGATGGGGAGCATTCACCAGGGAAAGAATTTGCTTAAGGAGGATGCAAACCATTTGACACTGGCAAAAAGGAACAGATTAGTTAGCATAAGCAATTTGCAAAGTGACCACTAATTTAGGTGTACAGTCAGTGTACTTTGTCTTGCTTTTTTAGTTCATTTTAGTGATAAAAAGAGAGAAGAGACGGGGGGTGGGAAGGCAAGGAAAGGAGAGAGAGACAGAGGCAGGGAAAGACAGAGACAGAGAGATATCTAAGAAATCTAATGTTTCAGGAGTCCCTACACCTGCTGTCATCTTCAGAGGAAAATAGTAGCTAAGATGGGCTAGGGTGCTCCTGTAAGATGTCTTGGCTTATGTTCTCATTACTAGGTGAGGACACTTGTAATGTGTGAGAAAATCTTAGAATGTCTTTCCATCTTATATAAATTGTCTCCTGTACATTATTTATACCACCAACCTGAAGAGAGAAAAAAATAAAGTAATTTAAGATGAGGAGATGCAACAGAAACAACTGAACCTATTGGAAATCACTATTGAGCACATGCACACATGCACTTACATGTCACACATGTAAGTATATGTATGTATCTATATAGATAGATATAGATATCATCAATGTAGAAGAGTTAAAAATAGGTTTAGTTCATAATTGAGAAAGGAAATTGTATAGGGGAAAAAGTAGAACAAACAATTTGTTAAAAAGAGTGGTCAAGATATTAAAATATGCAAACCCAATGGCCTTCCTCCCTGGCACATGTAATTACAAACATCATATACATTGATTGTCTTTCTCTGTCTTACTGCTGTTGCTACTGTAAAGTTTCCATTTGTAGTCCACTGTTTCTTCCTGCTTATGCCCCATGTAGTCATAACTGGTTCAGCTTCACATAATAGATTTTAAAAAATGGGAAAGGTCAAAATTTTAAATATTTTCTATCAGAAATCCTGGGCTTTCTTTTTAATTAACTACTGTCCATTAATGACTTTGCTGAGATATGTTTGTAGATTAATGTCTATCTTTAGAATAACAAATTCTTCCTAATGTCTGTAATTTGTCATGAAAACAACCTTCAAATTCATTAAACTCTGCCTGCAACACAGAGAAATAAATGTTTGCAAATATATGGGTCTACCTGTGTTTTACAGTGATTAGAATATAAAATAGTACTGAGTTCAGAAATTAAATGTACTTTTTCAGGAATTCAGTGCAGTCAGACTTAACAGAAAATGATGACACTGATGTTATACAGGTGTTTGTATGAGTAACATATTCGCCAAATTCTTAAACAATCCAAGATACTTCAGAGACAAGCTTATTTGGCTACAGATGCAGATATTCTCTTTTGAATATTTCATCAGCTATTCTGACCCATTTTTTAAAAGATATATGCTTGTTGGATAGGGAAGGTGAAATCATTTAAAATCAGTAATTAGATACCAAATATTATACATAAGCTTAGTTGCAGTAACACACAGAGTTTTTAAAGCTTTAGTACTTTATAATTTTCAAAAATTTTCACAAGAAGAACACACGTAATCTCCTTCCAACTCAAGACAGGCATCTTTTGACTTAAGGACTTTAGCGAAGTTACGTATTTTCCTCAATGCTTTAGATTAGAAAGAGAAGAAGGGACAAAAGGGGGAGGGGGGAAGGAGAGGGGAAGAAAGAATCATCAAAAGCAAGGATCAGAAAACTTTTTATGATTAGAACATATTTTAGGGTTTTCTGTTCTCTCTTTTTTTAAAGCTACATGGTCTCTGTTGTAATTACTCAACTTAGCTGTTGTGACATGAAAGCAGAATAGGCAGCATGTAACCAAAAAGGCATGTCTTATTATGACAAAACTTATTTATAAAACAGGCAACTGACTGGGTTTGTTTTGGGGGAAGTAGTTTGCCAAAATTCCACCTAAACTTTGGTTCCAGGTACTCAACAAAAAAGTTGCAACCAATTTTAATTGATCAATGCATCCAAGTTGAAATTGATAATTTTAGCAATATATGTTACCTACAAAAGGTATATAAAAACAAATTGGATTCCTTTGGACTAAAATTATACCTGAAGGCTTCAAGCCACTTTTATTTTGAATATGTGTAAATACTATGAATACTGTCTATATTTAACAAATACTGTGAATTATTTTTACTTAGATATGATTGTGTAATAGTGGCTTGTAAGCTTCTTAATCTTGATTTTAGGAAAATAAGCTTTCTAAGGACTGTGAAATCAAAACTCCACAGTAAAAAGGACAAGGGTTATAGGCAGCCTTAGGAAGTACATTGTGTCTATAACTATTTTCTACAAAGAACACATAAAGTTTGAGAGATGAAGAGGGTCTTTTGGACTTCTTTGCTAACTCATCATTTCACCATTAAGAATCACATGGCAAATTAGTGAAAGGGTTTCTATTAGAATATAATTTAATATAACAAAAAGAAAATACTATTTATCAACAGTTCTGCTTGAGGACAAATATAAAAAAAGTTTCTACTTTGGA
The DNA here is from genome assembly GCF_030028045.1 of Hippopotamus amphibius kiboko. Taxonomy (NCBI): domain Eukaryota; kingdom Metazoa; phylum Chordata; class Mammalia; order Artiodactyla; family Hippopotamidae; genus Hippopotamus; species Hippopotamus amphibius. The sequence continues at coordinate 66,584,973 of NC_080192.1, read as the reverse complement.
TGATTCATCCTTCTGCTATGTGTGAAAATTAACATCCCTGAAGAAACAAAAGCTTTTAAAAATATATTCTAACTCTTCATCTTAAAGTGAAATCTCCAGCCTAATTTCATCTGTAATCAGCATCTCTCTTTTTTATATTTTAACTGAATAATTTTCTATGCTCATAAAGGCCACTTTGTCCTCTTCTCCTTCTTGAGGATTTATTCCTGTAAATACAGTCTTTCTGCTCTTAACTTCTCCCTCTTTCCCGGATCATTCCATCAGTAAACAGATGCATTCTAGTGAATCCCATTAAAAAAAAAAAAAAAAAAAGAAAAAGAAAAAAGAAAACATTCACAAAAATCCCCTCCCTTGAGCTCAAGTGCACCTCCAGCTGTTATTGTAAGTCTCTGCTGTATTTTATGGGAAAATAAAGGAGTTGCTTACAGTTACTTCCTCCACTTTAATAATCAAATAATCTTTTCTATTGGATTCTGTGACACCATACAGTCAGGATTTTCCTCCTTGTTCAGTGGCTTCCATTCTCTGCCTCTTTCATTGAAATTATTTTTCCAGTTGAAAATTAAGTATTTAAGTATAGTTAGGGGACTTCCCTCACAGCACAGCGGTTAAGAATCCACCTGCCAATACAGGGGACAAAGGTTTGAGCCCTGGTCCAGGAAGATCCCACATGCTGCAGAGCAACTAAGCCAGTGTGCCACAATTACTGAGCCTGCGCTCTAGAGGCCATGTTCTGCAATAAGAGAAGCCACCACAATGAGAAGCCAGTGCACCACAACCAAGAGTAGCCCCCACTCGCCACAACTAGAGAAAGCCTGTGCAGAGCAACGAAGACCCAACTCAGCCAATGATTAATTAATTAATTAATTAAAAAATAAGTATAGTTATGGTTAGTTTTGTATCCTTTTCTCCTATCTATACATATCCCTCGGGTAAATTTATTAAATTTTGTGGCTTTAAATAACACATATACACAGATGATTTCAAATCCATAATTTCAGACTTGTCCCCTGAGCTCCAGGTCTGCATCTCTAAAGTTCTCCATGAGATCTCCAGTTAAATGTCTGATAGGCAAATGAAAATTCTTGATTTTCCTCTCCAAAAGGGCCCCTCCCATGATCTATCCATTAAGACAAACATTTAGAATTATCTGTAATATGTCAAGGTCTCTTACTCTGGTCCTCAATAATCATTCCCTACACCCACACACCACACTTCACACAAACTCAAGCAATCCTTTGACAAGTTAATACACCCTGTGTGGATCCATGGTTTTTAAACTACGCTCTTAGCATTCTAATCCAGACTGCCTTATTTTTCACCTACAATATCCTAACCATCCCTTATTTTTTCACTCTTAGAATAAAATTCAAACTTATTATCATAACTTTCAAGGCCTTGCCTAACTGAAATTTCTCCATTATTCTTTTCCAAGATCCCTCTTATTCAATAAGCTGTATCCACTCTAGATAAGTAGCTTTCTTAATATTCTTAAAAAATTAATTTTGTTCTGCCTTTTAGGTCTTTCTATCTACTATTCTTTCCCCTGGAGCCACTGACACCAGATCTTCATATTTTGGGTCTTTCTAGTCTTAAATGTATTTCCTTAGATTATACCTGTTTACCCAATCAAAACTTTGGATAACTGTATACCACCTTGTATTAAATTCTTCCTAGTGTTTATCATTATTTGAAATTATGTTTCTCATATATTTGTTCATTTGGTGTTATTTGTGTCTGCCACCTTTAGATTAAAAGCTCACCTTGAGCTATTTCATCAACTGTTTTATTCACCATGGCTAGAAAGTGCATGTCTGTCAGGGAATGAACATTCAATATATATATATGTTGAAAGAAGTAATAAAATTATATACTGAACAATACATTGGAGAAGATAGTTTTGTTTTGTTTTGTTTTGTTTTCAGAAAGGATGGAAAATATGCAGCAAGCATGTGTCCCCACAGCTCTGCACCCAGAGCCCATATGAGTAACTGGGACTAGAACATTTTCCAACTGATTCTTAAGTAGCCTGGGATACCTCTCATCACAATACTCAATTTCGCTACTATGCAAACAGCATCAGCTATGAGCTGGAACACTTTTCCTGACCCTAAATTAAATAACATGGCTTAGTTTGTGCATAGTTTTCAACAAAACTGTCAATTTCATTACACAAGTGTCTGATACTTATTTCAACTCAGTAGACACTTATTGAGCATCTATGCTGAAATCTTGTTCTCTGTTTTGGAGAGATCACAGTGTAACAGGAGAAGAAATGTCAACGAAGGGATTTAGGGGAGAGAAAGCAATAATATCGAGGTGTAAAAGGTTGAATAACATGGCAGTCAAAAATTGATCTTAATGGCTGGAAGGAAGGTCAAGGACTGCTGATGGAAATAAGGCTGGGAATAGTCAGAATCACATGGTGAAAGACTTTTGAAAAGGTGATACAGAGCTTGGATCTTGATGTGCACTCATTGGTGAGGAAAGAGTGTGATCAGAGCTTTGTTTTAGAAAGATAAATGGTGCTGGAGGGTAGAGCTGAACAGAAAAGGGAAAATCTAGGGCCACAGAGACCATCTAGAGTGAAAATGCAAAATCTTAAGTGTCAGACAATTAGGACCTAGATCAGGTGTTAATGGAAAAGAAAGGAAGGAATACATTTCAGGAATTATTGCAGTTATAACCACACATTTAATGCTTGTTTTGTCCTGAGTGATGGTAATAGAAAGATATTGAGTAAAAAATATTACTACAATAGATGGTGACAGGCACCCAAGAGGGAGAAGCAATTTCAAAAGAACAAAAGAGTCCCTTTTCACACATGTTGAATTTGAAAAGCTGTAAAGCTATCAATGCAGAGTTATTTAACCATGGTAGAAAACAGAGTTTCTATGGGTCAAATATATCCCTTCTCTATTTGAGTTCTGAACTCATTGAGAAACATGAACAAAATTGATATAGTTCTAAACTATTAGTTTTGTTGCTACTTAAGCTGAATTAGAGAATATAATGTTACCAAAATCTTTAACTTTCGGTTATTGAAATTGAAATTGATTGGCTCATCCTCCCAAGCAACAAGAGAAGATCTGTCTGATGAGTATACAACATGATACTCATTTTCTACTGTTGTATATTTCATTCTATTTCAAGTTGTGAAAACATTCTGATCTGAACAAGAGGCATATCAACTGGGTTAAACCTGGCACATAATGGATCTTAAAATTGTCAGTTACTTTGACCTGAATTAAAAGTCTGACTAACAAACATTGGGTTTCACCATTAATCACCATCCTTCATCAAGTTACTCAGCTTCAAAAAAATCCAGAATTCATTGTCTGCAAACATGTGGCATAATCCCTTATCTAACTTTTAGATTGTTGCTAATAATAATAATATTTAATCCTTAGCATGGGCCACTCTGTGCTAAATATTTTGCATTCAAAATATTAATACTCATGAAAACCTACATGTTAGGTATTATTAATGCTTATTACATACTATTTTATTAGGAGTTTTAACATTTAGATTATATAAATAAGCAAAAAAGATCAAATAAAATGGAGGTCTAGAAGTCCTCCTGAACTTCACCTGATTATCTCAATCTGGTATCCATTCAGTCAATTGAACAGATTCATTATCTCAAGTTGTTTTATCCTTTGGGAGCTCTACCTTGACCTCCTAACTACACATTTTGATGTTATCCATATGTCTAGATTAGGTTTCCTAAGACTTGTGTTGGATTCACAGTATCTGGAAGAGATTTTAACTTTATTGCTTCCATCTGGATCTAGACAAGCAATGTTCTTAAAAATATGCAATCACAGATTTCCCTGGCAGCGCAGTGGTTAAGAATCCGCCTGCCAATGCAGGGGACGTGGTTCAGTCCCTGGTCCAGGAAAATCCCACATGCGCAGAGCCACTAAGCCTGGGCTCCACAACTACTGAGCCTGCACTCTAGAGCCCGTGAGCCACAACAACTGAGTGTGCAAGCCACGACTACTGAAGCTCACATGCCTAGGGCCAGTGCTCTGCAACAAGAGAAGCCACGGCAATGAGAAATCCATGCACCGCAACAAAAAGTAGCCCCTACTCATCGCAACTAGAGAAAGCCCACATGCAGCAACGAAGACCCAACAAAGCCAATTAAAACAAAATAAACAATAAATGTAAAAAAGAGGATATAAAAAAATAGAACTAAACATACACAATCATGAACATATATTTTTTCTTGATTTCTTCTGGCTCTACTCAGACATATGCCCCCTCTGCCGAAAATGCAGCTATTCAAACAGCATATGACTACTTTATTTTATCAAAACTAAAGTGTCATTAATTTTAAAAATGCACCATCAATTATGTATCACAAGGAAAGAAACACTTACAAATACCAGAATTGTTTAATTTCATCAATTATAAGACTGACATTTTAGAGTTTTTAAATGTGAAAAAAATGTATCTTGGAATCAATGACATATCATAAGTTTCTTGAATTTTCACCACCTTTTAGGTTTCTCTTGCTACTGTTATGCTTTGTTAATTAACTGCCACTCTTTTTAAAATTCCTGCCAATTTCTGTGAAGGAAAATCTCCCAAAGGTAAGTTATAGCAAGCAGTTTATCGTTACCTGCAGAGGCAGATGGATTCTTACTTCAAGGCAGATGCTTTGAATGTTGAAACTGAAGATACCACACACACCAAGAGGGAATGAAAAGTTTTATTACTGACATATTGGAGATCTCTGGGGAGAGCAGGGCAGGTCTATCAAGCTAGTCTGAAATGGCTTGGGGAACAGGGAAAGGAAACAGGCCTGGTTTTGAATTGTGATTAGGGCGTGAGGCCAAGAAAGAGTTCCCAGGCACAAGCAAGGGCTGGCAGGGTTTAAGTCTCCCTCTGAAGCCAAGGGAGGGAAGACTGGGCCTTCTTGTCAGCTTGCCTAGCTGTGGGGCACAGGGGGAGAGGAAAGATTGAGTTTTAAAATCTGTCAACAGTCAAATATCAAAAAATGGAGTCCAACCCCTATATTTATTGTCAAAATTTATAAAGGTCAGTGTTTCAATTTAATACAGCAGGCAATTCTATCAGATTTGTTATGAAGCTAACTTTCCATATATGTAACAAAACACTGAGATCTTTAGGTATGCTGGAATTTACATCTATTTTCCAAAATTCTTGAGCAACCCTTTATAGAATCTTTCTCAAAGGCTAGTGTCATTCTCTCAGCGACAAAAGATAAAGAGTTTACCTGATGCATTTTGGCTTTCTGATAAATTTCAGGCAGTTAATCATATTGTTTCTCTGATCTAATGACATGGTATAAGTAGAGAATGACTTATTTGTTTCTAACTGGCCCTTTTTTGGCATGTTGGTAGGTACATACTTAATTGACCCTTCATTTCATTTTGCATATGAAATGTTACCAAAAAAAATCATCAATATCCGAACATAGAAAATCACACCATCCAAAAGTACAGATATGAATCTTGCTTAATGCTCTCAAATTTTGTAAAATAATCTCCTCATGATTATTCTTCTATATTTCCTACATTTTAGTATTATTGAGATGAACTTTGGTTTTATAGAAAGTTTAAAACCTGCTTAAGTGACAAGTTATTACTGGTAACCAGACAACTTCTTGCCACTACTTCACTAGTCCAACATTTAGGGAAAATATGTTGTCTAAAATGGCAACTATATTTATTTTCCCTTTTTAAACTTAGTTTTCTTTCTTGTGCTTAAAATGGAAGGTTCCAAAGGCATAAGGCAAAGTGAAGCATACAACAATCAAATCTGGGTGTCCAGCCTTCAGTAGGAGAAGTTCAAAACTCAATTTCTGAACTTAGAAGTACTTATACTGGAGAGATTTGCTTTACCAAAGAATAGTGGAATCACCTTTCCCAATAAACTACTCTGTTGGTGGTGCTGTGGTGAAAGCAGTTATGTACATGAGTTACTCTGTCCTTATTTTGGACAAACAGAAATTGTTGGACACTGGACCACACAAATCACCCCAGAAAAGAAAGGATATTATTTCCAGATATTTGAGATTTGCCTTAGGTCATCTTAGCACAGAGGTCATCAGTGCTATGGTGCCTTTATTATGTCTCCCTCAGGGAAAACTTAGAAACCAATAACTCATGAAGTATAGAACTCTCACACAGAAATTTTGATGTTATAATCTTTAGCCACTACAAACCTGGACTGAATTCAGCTATGAGCTCAGGATCCTGGCCATTGGCAACCTCCCTGTGTGAATATGTCCCCCCTTTATTGCATTCAGTACCAATTACATGATGCACTGGCTTGGCAGTTACAATTTTGTGATGAAATGGGCATTTTTGTATCCATCTCAAAAGAATTCAAATCTGAAGTAATATCTGACTCTGAACACTTTATGTGACTTTTATTTGAGAGAACATCTCTAAAAGATTTAAGAGCTAGGCAATTTCTCACATGGGTTGCTTGTATTTCTATTTCAACTAACTTTTTCATAGCTTTTGAAGTAGTTTCAGATGGTCTGTGGAAACACAGGTGAATAATGCTTATGGTCTTTGGCCCACTTTTCTTGTTTTCTCTACCAGTTACTATATAAAATAAAGCAGACCTATTATATTGGAATCTAGTCAAGTCTGCCCATCCCCTGGGAATTGCAACTTCCTATGCAAGATGCATATGGCCTTGGATAGTGGGATCTTCAGATCTCCCCATCAAAACACATTAAGGACTAACACATTCCAAACTGGGGAGGGGGAGGAACAGAAAATAACAACACTGAATAAGAATAGGTGTATTCTGTTGGTGGGAATCTAAATTGATACAGACACTATGGAAAACAGTATGGAGATTCCTTACAAACCTAAAACTATAATTACCATGTGATCCAGCAATCCCACTAATGGGCATATACCCTGAGAAAACCATAATTCAAAGAGATACATGTACCACAATGTTTATTGCAGCACTATTTACAATAGCCAAGACATGGAAGCAACCTAAATGCCCATCAACAGATGCATGGATAAAGAAGATGTGGCATCTATGTACAATAGCATACTAGTTAGCCAAAAAAAGAACAGAATTGAGTTATTTGTAGTGAGGTGGATGGACCTAGAGTCTGTCATACAGAGTGAAGTAAGCCAGAAAGAGAAAACAAATACCCTATGCTAACACGTATATATGGAATCTAGAAAAATGGTACTGATGAATCTAACAACAGGGCAAGGATAAAGATGCAGATGTAGAAAACAGACTTGAGGACACAGGGGGAGAAAGGGAGGCTGGGATATATTGAGAGAGTAACATTGGCGTATACACACTACCAAATATAAAATAGGTATCCAGTGGGAAGCTGCTGCAAAGCACAGGGAGATCAGCTTGCTGTGTGGTGACTAACTAGAGGGGTGGGATGGGGAGGGTGGGAGGAAGGCTCAAGAGGGAAGGGATATGTGGATATATGTATAAATATAGCTGATTCACTTTGTGGTACAACAGAAACTAACACAACATTGTAAAGCAATTATACTCCAATAAAGATATATTTAAAAAAAAGGAGAGAATGAAATTTTGCCATTTGATGTTTTGTTGGTGGAAATTTCCACCAACAAAACAAAGAAAAACAAAAAAACAAACAAAAAAAATCAGAAAGGAATAGGTATATCATTTAAAAAAGTAATTTTGCTTTTCAAAAGTTTAAGCATCAGTCTTGAGAAAGTTTTAAGTATTGGAATTTGACCTAAAATGAATTTGTATAAATTTAGAATATGTTTTTATGGTACACAGTATGAAAACATATGGAGAGAACTGACAATTTCTTTTCAATTTTGTCTCTAGGACCTCCCTGGAAATCTGTTCCCATGAGTTCCATGTATTGGGAAAAGCAATGAATAAGAAGAGATCTGGGAATTTAGGTTCAAATTCCCTATTTCAGTGTGGTTCCAGATTAGAACCTGTCAGTGTAAAGTGTGTGAGGAGATCTGAGGGAAGAAAGGGAAGAGGGCACAGCTTTTCAGAGACAGCTACACAAGATTAAGGGGGAGGTATGAGGTTCAAAGCAGCTTCTAGGTATAGAGATGAAGCAGCCTGAGAGAGTTGGTGGAAATTTCCAGCTTATGCTTCAGAGTGGCATCAGGGAAAGCTGTAGACAAGCTACAGTATACAGAGGTAGTTGTTTGAATCATCTCAGTTTTTGAGAATCTCAGTAGCTTCCAGGCAAGGTCTTGAAATTCACCCCTTCCTATACTGCAGGCTGAAGCATAGTGGTACCTTCTGTTACCATCACTCCTCCTATTCTCCCAATGTTGGTCTAAGCCTCCACTTTATTGTTTTGAAATCTGTCAGAATATCTTGTGATTATTTTACTTAATTTTAAATAACACTGATGTTAATCATGTTTAAATTAAAAAGAAACACATGTACTCAATACTTGTATTTATTTTATTTTTCATTTTTCAGATAGTTTACAGTAAATACTAGATATCCTCTGAAAGGGTGCAGTCCCAGAACAAAAACATTATTTCAACATCTCATCAATAACACTCTGTTAGTTAAGAAGCAAGGTTTTTAGAAACCTATCATGGCTGAAATACAAAAAAAAAAAAAAAAAAGTTCAGTTTGTTGTCATTTAAACCATAATTTTCTTTGACAGTAGGTTTTCCTTAAGATGTAGGAAATTTGACACAATTTAATTTTATGCATCAAATCTGATAATATTTGGTTTCTATTAAAGGATTATGTTTCCAAAATATTTGGAACCTCACCAGGCTGATTTGAAGGGCTTTTCTTGCATTTGTTTCCTTTTGATAGAAAGGCTTAAAATAGTGGCCTACTGCTTTGGTGCTAATGCATGTTTCCTGTAACTAAGTTCAAATGTGAGAAAATATTAATAGGGGATATACAGTATTGGTTAAAGAGGTGGAGAAGGCCAGACACTATAAAACTCTTAGAGGAAAACATAGGCAGAACACTCTTTGACATAAATCGCAGTAAGATGTTTTCTGACCTGCCTCCTAGAGTAATGAAGATAAAAAAAAAAAAAAAACAAATGGGACCTAATTAAACTTAAAAGCTTTTGCACAACAAAGGAAATGATAAACAAAATGAAAAGACAACCCATCAAATGGGAGAAAAATATTTGCAAATGAACCAAATGATAAGGGATTAATTTCCAAAATATACCAACAGCTCATATAGCTCAATATCAAAAAAACAAACAACCCAATGAAAAAATGGGCAAAAGACCTAGATATTTCTCCAAATAAGATATGCAGTTGGCCAAGAGGCACATGAGTATCTGCTCAGCATCCCTAATTATAAGACAAAAGCAAATCAAAACTACAATCAGGTATTACCTCACACCAGTCAGAATGGCCATCATCAAAAAATCTAGAAATAGTAAATTCTGGAGAGGATGTAGAGAAAAGGGAACCCTCACTGCACTGTTGGTGGGAATGTGAATTTATACAGCCACTATGGAGAACAGTATGGAGGTTCCTCAAAAAACTAAAAATAGAACTACCATATGACCCAGCAATCCCATTCCTGGGCATATACCCAGAGAAAACCATAATTCAAAAAGATACATGTGCCCCAATGTTCATTGCAGCACTATTTACAATAGCCAGGACATGGAAGCAACCTAAATGCCCATTTAACAGAGGAATGAATAAAGAAGATGTGGTACATATATAGAATGGAATATATAGCGATAAAAAGGAACAAAATTGTGCCATTTACAGAGACATTGATAGATCTAGAGACTGTCATACAGAGTGAAGAAACTCAGAAAGAGAAAAAAATATTATACAATATCGCTTATATGTGGAATCTAGAAAAATGGTGCAGATGAATTTATTTGCAAAGCAGAAATAGAGACACAGATGTGAAGAACAAACATAGATACCAAGGAGGGAAGAGGGGGTGGGATGAATTGGGAGATTTGGATTGACATATATACACTACTATGTATAAAATAGATAACTAATAAGAACCTACCGTATAGCACAGGGAACTCTACTCACTGCTGTGTGGTGACCTAAATGGGAAATAAGTCTAAAAAAGAGGGGATATATGTATACCTAAAACTGATTCAATTTACTGTACAGCAGAAACTAGCACAACATTGTAAAGCAATTATACTCCAATAACTTTTTTTTAAATATATAGGAATAACAGGAAAAAAAAAACAAAAAAATGAAATGAATTATCACTGAATTTGAGGACGAAAGGGGAGAATTCACAGGCAGAATGGTGCTAAATTCTTTTGTATTCACACTAGGTCTGCAATAGGATGTAAAAACTGTAGTATAGGGATTTGAGTTTAATACTTTAAACAAAAAGTTTTGTGCTCATGAATTTGTATTTGGAATTGTATCATTGGATATTCTCTAAACATAGGATGAAATGGGATAACTTTCTATCTATCAGTTTTAAGGGGATTTTAGTCTGAATAACGATGAATTTGTTGGACGTCTCACTGCTTCCTTGGCTTACAGAGTTTTTGCCTCACTCAACATATAAGACTTGGGATGCAGAACTTCCATTTCAAAAATAGATAAGGCATTCTCCTGTCCAGTTGATAAAATGTGATCTGATATTTGATGTTGTAACCTACAATGATTTTTGTTTATTTTCTGAATGTGGTCTTGTCAAGTCAAAATTTTATGGCTTACTATATCTACTAATTCATCACTGGAATCTCTTATCTTATCTCTAATGGAATAGACACATACTCCTGTATCAACATTTTAAGATTTTCCCAACATGCCTGTATGTCAACAAATCCCCCTACCCAGAGTCCTTCTACTTAGAGATGAGCGTTCACATTTTCAGTTGATTAGTCACCTAGATTGCATAATTTTCCTATGCAGTCCCTTTTTTTTCAGTTGAATCAACTCTTGGGACCTTTTTAGGCACATGGTAGTACTGCCAAAACCACTCAAGCAAGGTCAACTATTTGAATGTGAAATTTAATTAGTTTATCATATCTCTTCCAAAAAGCATGGCCAAAATAATAACTGTCTTAGGAACTTGCCAAACATTACATCTCAAACATCACTTTCTGGCAATATTTTCTAAAGAATGAAAGAATTTTTGGAAAGCATAATTGTCCACGGGATCTAAGGTAAATGGAATTCAACTCAGTTAAATTATATTTATCACTGAAATATTCATATTCTTTCAACTGTTATGATTGAAGCAAAGTTTTAATGCAAAGTTTTCATTTTACAGTTGGACAAACAAACCTCCAATGAATGGAATTGCTTCCCAATGGTCTTTTAAGTCCCTACAATAGGAGCCTCTACTCATAGTATCTTGAATGCTTTTCATTTGCAACCTCCCTCACAAATCTTTCTCCCTGAGATTTGAGGCAGAGGAAGAGATGAAATATAGTATTTACATGAAGTACTTGGAATATCATCTTCCATACCAGGAAAAGTAAAAGCTTTTACTAGATAAGGGACATTCTCCCTTTTACCTTCCCCAGACTGGTATTCTTTTATCCCAAATGAATTCCTTTTGACCCAGGATATATAAGTATCAGGCACTGCTCCCCCTTTGGGAAAAAGAGGTCCCATAGCAGCCTGGAGAATTGGTAGCTATTCTTTGCTGAAAATTTAGGGGGAAAAGCTCACCAGACTGTAGTTTGTCAGTCTTCCATCAACTTGAAACATTTTCTTAGAGTTGGTAAGGGATGTTTTTAGAAATGAAAGAGGTGCTTCTCAAGACTCTTATAGGACTTAAGGGTTTGGCAAAGTAGAAATGCTCATCCTTTTGCTAACATAACAGAAAGGAAGAACATTTCTTGGCAAGCTGCCTACAGTGAGACTCGACTTTGATCAGAGAGATGATAAAGCTTCACTGCCAGGGGTTGTATAGCAAAAATTGGATAGAATTTTTTAACTTTCCAACCCAAAAAGTGACTAAGCACAAATAATTTTTGTGCCTTCTCTTTCAGAGAGAAACAAACCCAGAAAGAATAGCTAAATAATATAGATGTTAATTTAATGCCTGATGTATCCCCTAATGGGGATAAGAGACAAATAAAGTCTCTGCATTTCTGGTAATTATATTTTAAATAAAAGATGTAGAAATATGGAGTCAAATCTACAAAGAAAAAGGTTTTTTTTTGTGATAAAGAAATACATGGGATTAAAGCCAGAAGAAATAGTTATGACAGAGACAGAGTTCAGGTCAGTTTGTGGGTTAGACAAATTAAAAAGTGAGAAAGTTTTTTTAAAAACATATCTCAAGAAATCATCCACATTTTTTGGACAGAACAAACACTTGTTTAATCCTTCTTTAATTTTCTTAGCCTTGCTAAGAAATTCTTCAATTACAAAAGATACTTTGATACAGTTCCACTCTAAGCCAAGAATACTCACTGGGGGGGAAAAAAAACTGGTGTGACATGCTTTTATACATGCTTATAGAGATTATATTATGATCTTTATTGTGCATTATATTAAAATCTGTAGTTTTGTGCATTTTAATTTCAAATTTTTTAAAGAAAGTAGTTGGTAGTGCAGTAGTAACTAGGCAGGTCATATGTCAATATCCAAGAATTGCAGTACTATCAATTAAGGCAAATGATCAGAATGGAGTAGGAGCCATCCGGAAAACTGCTATTTGAAAGGAATTTTGTGATTGGTCCTTGATGAATATGGATATGTAAATTGGTGGAATAGAGAGGGTGTTTAATTGTGAAAAAAGATGTTTACTATTCACTGCCAATGAGAACCTTTTAAAATTTAGCATGCCTTCCCCCTTAGCCCACATTGAGAGGCATACTTCAATGGCTCGGTGCTCTTGTTTCCTTCATCTGAGGCTTGTAATTGATTGAAAGGCATTCTAGGAGAAATATAACCAATTAACGCTGTTTCTGTTATAAATGTAGACAGCAGAAATATTAGTTTCTAGAAATCAGAAGGAGTAACATAGCCCTCATAGCAAAATTTATCATAAAGTGTAAATAAATACTATCAAGTCATCTCATTTTCTATCATTTTATTCTTTTCAAACATTTGATAACCTTCTTCTTTGCTTTGTTTTTCTGATTTGGAAAAAGAAACCTGAGATCGCACTATTTTTTCTTTTATATATGAAAATTATTTTATAATCTGAAAAGTTTTCCTTCCTGGCTTATTCCTTGATTTTTTTTTTATAAGAAGTATCTTAAAGCAGGATGAACCACAAGCATTTTCATGCTTAAACTTGTGCCTAGCTTTTGGAGTAAGCAAGCTAAAGATTTGAGGCAAATGTCCCGATGACAATAGTCTGAGATAGGGAGGTGGTAAAGGAAATGAAGATTTATAGGGGAATTTGGATTTCTATTGATACAGGAGTAATTCTGAGAATGTCTATTCTCTACAATCCAGTTTTGGCTTCCTCTTTTCTCTGTTCTAGACATTTATGCAGGAAAAGCATTGAAAATGATAAATGGGGGATGAGAGTGTGCTTAGATGGATGTAAGTCATGGTTCACTAGTTATTTAACAGACTTGATTGCTTATTGGGTCAACTATGATTTAATAAACCTTCATCAATGATTGACTTATATTTTTAATGTGATTGACTTTTAAAACAAACATTTTTCCAAGTTAGTGTTTGGATTGGAACCTATTTGGTGTAGGAATTGTGCATATCTAGAAGAGTGGCATACTTGGCTGAGTATGGCAGCTAATAAAATGAAGTACAAAGAATAGCAGGCGTTTTAAATAAACAATTATAGGTACCCTGGACATGGATGCTAATCTGGACTTCATGATTTCTCCCAGAATCCAACTAAGAACCTTCAATACTCCAGGATCTTGATGGTATTGTACATTTCAGCAGAAGTTGAAAATTGAGATCTCTGGACCAGATTCAAATGATTGGTCATTGTCTACATAATGTTTACCAACACAGAATCTGTCTAATATCACTTAGTTGTCAAATAAAAATGAATTGATTTTATAAAACCAAGATCATCTGCTTCTTTTAGAAAATGAGATTGTAAGTAACCAGTGTCAACATTCATGCATGGCAAAAATTGGCTTTTTCTCAGAGTTGCTGTTTCGAAGGAGCATGTGCACTCTGATTTGCCTCAGTTCTCATTTATGTCTTTTTCCCATCCCAGAAAGCTACTCTCAGTTGGCATTTATCCTTCTCCTTGCACTATTGTTTTCCATTTAGTAAAACTAAGGGACAGTGAAATATTATTCAAACTCCAAAAAAAAGAAAAAAAGAAAAGAAAAGAAAGTTAGAGAAGGATGCATTTTTTAGGAAGTGGATATAGTATAATTATTGTTAAAGTGGACTGTTCTTAGACGCTTACTGAACAAATTGTGTTTGCTTCCAAATAAAAATCGGTTCATTCATTTACTTTTCTGCACTGGACTCTTTAGACATGTGGGCATCTGATACCTGCAGTAGAACTATTATACTCTTGAATGTCCTTGCTGTGACCAACAAATAAAGAACTCATGCCTTGCTTGCAGGTCAGTGTATATGGGTTTTCTCATCACTTAGCTTTCATTTGGGATTGATTGTTTCCTCTGACATCAGAGATTTAATGCTGTTGCCAAATTATTCAAGTTCTCCTATTTTCCTCTCTCCATAGTACAGGGTACTTGGTGAGGTGTATTTGGTCTCCCTGCACTACCAGATATGACTTGGGTCATATGGGACATCAGTGTCACTGCAAACAGGTATTTGACTCAGGTAACAACCTTGGCCTTGATCCCTTAGAATTAGGTATTGTGTTTTTATACCTTGAAAGTCAGTAATTCAGGGTTGATTTACCTAGGTATCTTTTAGGGTAAAAAATAATATCCAGCAAAACCACAAGGCAAAAAGAATGATTTCTTTTCTACTTTTTTTTTTTTTTTACATTATTTTGATGGCAACAAAATGGAGTTGATGCAAGCTAGCAATCCAAAGACATCAATGATATTGGCATGTCACTATGTATCTCTTAGGTATGGAATGCATCCTTAAACAATGTTACATCACTTCAGGGACATTCCTCAGCCCCCCGCCCCATGTCAATGAACAGTTCTTATGTGGGTACGGAGGCAAGGAGAGTTGACTAGGCTTGACATCCAAAATTGGAATTTTAAGGAAATGAGGCCAATAATAATTTTGCACATGAACTTGGGCAAGTTAGTTTTAATTCCTTAGTCTCAGTTATTTCATTTGTCAAGAGGAGATGGTACTACTCATTCAACATTTTAATTGTGAGTTCCAGGAGGCAAATGATACAGAGTAATTAGAACATGAGCTCAAGAGTCAGACTAACTGGCTTAAAATCTCTTTCCACTGATTACTGGGGTCTTGGGAGAGTTACTCAAATTAAATGAAGTTTAATTTCTTCATTTTCTTCATGGAATTATAATATGTTATTTTTAAAATTGAAAGATTCAATCATATAACGTATCTAGCACTCACTTGTCACATAATGGATGTTCAGTAATGAGGAAAATATGTATGAAAATTTTTAATATACAAAATGAATATGTTTAATAAATGATTCTGCATTCTTGAACTAAATTAGTCCTAAGACAAATTGTCTATAGAAGTACTTTACCACTCATATAGTTTTTCTCATAATCCTATTTTTCTTCAACTTTAGGAAACAATTCTTTTTTTTTCCTGAATGACATTTTTTTTTCTCAAAAAAAAAAAAATGCTATTACTGGGAAATTATCTGATACAGAAACATTTTACAACTCAAATAAAAAAATATTTATCTAGTAAATTTTCCCCTGGAATATTTATATTTTAAAACAAGTATTTTTCTAAAAGGAATGGAGATTACTAATAGCAACTACATTGTGTGGGAGTCATACTTTGTGTAGGAGATTCCCTAACCATCCCTCACTTCTGATCATCTAAAATTTCTTGGCCCAAGGCTGTCCTAGTTTGAGATATTTAAAACACAATGAGTATGTAGAGGACCTACTCTGGTTCTGTGAGAGGATTCAAAGCTGACATGCTCAGATCAAGCAGCATATATCTGCATGCCCGTTCTCCAACCAGCTTGCAAAGAATGTGGCTCAATATTGCTTTCTTATGTTATTAAAATTTACCTCAGAATGTATATGCTGAAAAAAATATGCAAAATTTGCCAAGTCCAATTTTATAGCTATGAAGAAATGCCTGGAAGCAGCAATGTCTATTTTTATCTATTAATATATTCTTAAATTCAATGGTAATAACTACCAGGATCACCTCTTTAGGTTTAGATAGGCATAACTGGCTTTGTTTTCTGCTGAATATGTTTTCAACAATAATGTTCATGAAGCATTTCCATAAGGAAGTTTTTAGTGAATTTAATCAATTCATTTGGTTTTATGGCAAAACTAGTTTTATAACTTAGATGAGCAGATAAAGATATAACTGTAATGTATTTGCCCTAAAGGTCAGTTATAATAAGACACTAACTTCTGCATAAAATCTGAAGTCCTAAAAGTTGAGCTGCTCTTAAAATTTTTCTAACTTTAGATTTAAATAACAACATATCTATCTATCTTAAAGCCAAAGAGGAAAATTAACTTGAAATTTTAATAATTATCACATGCACACTATTGATTTTTATTATTTAGTTTTCTATATATTTTATTATTTAAATCATACATATGCTGAGATATAACTCACATGTGCTCTGACACATCAATAACCTTATCAGGTGGACATTCATCTTTAAAGCAGGATCTAAATTATAATAGTAATACACTAATGAGGAATTAATTATATCAATGTCATTGGCTTATAATTGATATTATATCCATAGGTGGAAAAAGTTAAGAGATTTTCACTTGAAAAATAAATTATCTAATTCACTACATCCTAATAACTGTAAGGTTTCCACATCTATTTTAGTCCACATATTTGGGGGGCATTATGCTACCTGCTGATAGGGCTTTCTGTGCCTATTTGTGAGATTAATGCTTAAGATCAAATACAATAGTGTTTCTATATAAAACAATTTATTTGATAGGATCAAAACATCTGTCTGCCAACACATATGCCACTCAAGTTTATAATATATTAAAAAATATATATATATAGAGAGAGAGAGAGAAAGAGAGAGTGATAAAAAGAAGAGAGGAGAGAGAGATTCTTACTTTTCTATTTTCTGGTGTAAGATTCATCTTCAAGCAATTATTACTACCCTTTATACCATTATTTCTCTAGCAAAATATTAATAAACATAGGTTAGCTGAAATATCACACTCAAAACTGGCTGTGTGTGGAAAGTCAAAGAAAACACCTGGAATTTTACTGAAATCTCTGCTTGACTTTTACACATCATTTATCAGATTTATCCAATTGGTAATTATTGAGTGCTTCCTATCTCCTAGTTATAGCATTAATTTTAGAGAATATAAATAATGAATGAGAAAAGGTTTTACCTTCAAGAAATTTAAAATCACATTAGAGAACAAAATTAAATAAGCAATTTTAATATTGTGATAACGGAAGTGTGATACACATTACTGAAGCAGTGTTATACTTACTCAAATTACACATAGATGTGCAAATTATATTTATTATATTCCATTTATATCTTTATATTTATACTTGCAAGCCAACTAAGCATTTTGGAACTAATGTGTGGTTGATTGTTGTTGGGTGATCTTTTCAGCAGCTTGGAATCTTTCATGCATTCTTTTCTTCCTTCTTTTTTCCAAGATGGTGGCTTAGTTTAAAGAAAGAAGGTCCTATTTGTATTTTGGGGTCACAATGAGAAAGGAGATTGCTCAGTCTACATGATTTCCTGTGCATCTTAGCTGTTATATTCATTATAGTTTTTTGTCTTGTCTTTAAACAGTAACCATGGAGGTCCAAACTGTAGCTAATATGTATCTGAAGTTTGTGGTTTTTGTTTTCCTTTAAAGTAGGTTTTGTTATTGAACTGGGCTGCTTATTACCACTGCAACCTTTCTCTAGGAAATGCAAGAATTTCTGGATTTTTCCCACCCAAATCTATAGGCTATGGGGTCCAGGGACACTTCTAGGATTTTATCTTTCTAACGTCCTCCTACAGCACCTAAAAGCCATCTCTTATTCTAATATTTTCTAGAGCATCAAAGTGGATACTTGTATGCCTGGAGTCTTTTGTACCTCATGCCTTCCTCATCTCAGGGAATTGGACCCACAGATATTAGATGTAACGTTTTGGTAATTTTCAGGATTTCTCATTCTTACCTGACTCCTGAATTCTGGGGTGACCATGAAAGAAGGCAAATCAAGGGCACTGGTATCTGACTTTTCTATTATTCCTTCCCCTCACTTTTCTTTACAATACACCTTGGTAGAAGCAATGGACTTTTTCCTATTTCCATTCTTTCTGTACAGAATATCTGAGAGAGATTAAGAGTAGTAAAAATTTCCACGTAGACACTGCAGTATGTTCATAAAAACAGTAATTCGAAAATAGAACAAAGTTAAAGATTAATCACCAAGATTTCACATTAAAAGGTCTCATAAAGAATCAAGTAAAATATAAATGAGAAAGAGGCAAATGTGTATTATATTGACATTTAAGAACATTAAAGACCAAGAGAAAATTGTGAAAGCTTATGTAAAGGAAAATCAGGAAATGGTCAAAGGATAGAAACTAACTAATATAATACTTTCAACATCATTGGATGCAAAAAGAGAAAGGAATAATAATATATCCATTGTTGAAGGAAAATGCCTTAATATTAAACTTTTCTCACATTAACAGTTTTATTCCAAAGAATACTTACATTTCCTAGGTGAGCCAAAAAAGGCTTGCTGCATGCTTGTTAGCTAAAGCTCCAGGTACACACCATTTCTGGTTCTTGCCCAGCTCTCTGGCTTTTCTCTTCAGATAGATGAGACTGAGTTCTCTTTTGTAGGTCCTACCAATGGAGAAAAATCAGAGGGAGGGAGAGTAAAAACAATGTTGTTAACTAAATTAACAACATGCACCTCAAAAGGAGTTCCCTTTTAAACTCATTTTGGGTTGTTAAAATTTAAGAGGGGAGTGGGGGAGAAAATCAAATAAAATCTATTCATGGCATTATAGGCAAGTTCTTTTTGTGTATTTTATGTGCAAATATGAAAAAAAAACTATCAATCTAAAGAGAGCAGAGGAAATCAAGGACGTGGATTATTATAATGGAAACATTATTAAGTTCTAGAGTTTATTAAAAGTGATAGATTAGTTACTAAGAAAACAAATATTAAGAATGTAAATAAAAAAACAGTACTTTGTTAAGAATATATACAACACACTTTGAATCCTCATGCAGAGCTATAGAAAACTCACTAATGAAATGCTTTTTAATATATTTGTGGTAAATACCACTTTTATCAAACTAAATTTAAGTAGAGTAAAACCTTGGTTTGCGAGCATAATTCATTCCAGAAACATGCTTATAATCCAATGCACTTGTATATCAAAGCGAATTTCCCCATAAGAAATAATGGAAACTCAGATGATTCGTTCCACAGCCCAAAAATATTCATATAAAAATGATTACAATACAGTAACACAATACAAAATAATAAAGCAAATACAAAATATAAAGAAAAATAAACAAATTGACCTGTACTTACCTTTTAAAACCTTCGCGACTGGTGTGAGGGAGACAAGAGAGAGGAGGGTTATTGTGTAGGATGACTTTCACTACCACTAATGGAATCACTGCTATCTATTGGCTCAAAGGAATCTTTTTCTTTTCATGCAACTTTAACAAGGAACCTATCCAATGACACTTGATTTTGCTTTCTTTTGAGGATTTCACAGAAATGTGACATTGCATTGTCATTAAACAGATTCATCGCTCTCGCACTGCTACAGCCTTATTTGGGTGGTGTTTTCTACAAAATTTTGCACTGTTTCCCACATTTTACATATCTCTCTAATCTCATTTGAAGTGAGGGATTCCTCTGCCTTTTTCTCCTCCTCCTCTGCAGATGAGATCTCCTCCATAACCTCTTGCTGTTGCTCACGATGCAGATCCATCAGTTTGTTGGTGGTCAGCTCCATTGGTTCAGTTGTGATCATGTGACTTCAGCATCACACACTATTAGTATTGCAAGACATTACTCATTTATCAAGTTAAATTTTTTTAGAAATGTTTGCTTGTCTTGTGGAACACTCGCAGAACAAGCTACTCACAGTCCAAGGTTTTACTGAAATTCTATTATTGGAAAGGACTGTGGTGGTACATTCTAAAACTGTGATGTAAAAAATATTCAAAGTTACAGTTCAACTCATTCCCTGATTCTTCTTACTTTGTGCCCAGTTTCAAAATCTTCTCCATTTCCTTGCCTCTTCTAACAAAGCAGTCTCTTGAGCATATAAATCAGTTGTCTTTCTTACACTTAATTTCCCTGTTTGACCCACAGAATCATAGTGTACAAACCTATCTGTGTATTGCTTGTAAATACCTTATATTTAAACATTTCTCCCTAATGATTGACAACATTCATTGTTAGTAATATGAAAAAAGAAGTGAGAGGAAACAGTTGATGAGTGCAGTCATGAAAGACCTTAAAAGCCATTGGATAGATTTGAGAGTTTTCACCAAAGTTAGAGGAGAGGTAGTAGAGACTTCTAACATCATGAATACTGTCCTTTAGGAGACTAGACATTTTTAAAAATATAGCCATTTCTAGAATAAAACTTTTGAAAGAAGGGTAAAAAGGAATGCCTGTTAGATTTCAGATAACCAAAGCCACTCTATCTACCTCATGTAGAAAAAGAAGCAGGTCACCTAAGTAGATGTTTAGAACACTGGAAGTGCTGGAGGAGTAGGCTTATAGGCCAAAATTCCAGAAATACTCCTATAGTGTTCAAAACTCTCAGGATACAGCAGTGTTTGCCACAGTCAGGAAAACAGTGGCCAGAGAGCTGGGTCATATGAAGCTTCTTGCTCCAAGACCACCCTATCTCAGCTGTGATCCAACACCAAGAAAAACAGATACCCTGTGCTCTGATTTTTTGACATTCACAAGTCTTGAGCATTGGAATTCTCACCCCACCCCTCCCCCTCCACATAAGTCCTTAAGCTAGAATCAATAGAATTAGCAGAAATAGCAAAAGCACCAACACATCTTCATTCTTACCTTTTCAGTAGCTCATGAATGCATCTACTTGGCATAATTCACATATGTGCAGAACCTGGGCTTGTAAGATTATTTGAGAAAGGTCATTAACTTTTCAGCCTCTAGCATATCCTAAGAAATGCAAAAGAGCAGTTGGCATGCAGTTAATAAACCAATCTGCTATCTCTGCCACAACCAGGAAGGAAAAGAATGTGTATTAATGTTACATTTGAGCTGAATAAGGAATGTCTAATATTCAAACAAATCAAGTAAATGCAGCGGAGAATGCATTCTCTTGGGAGAAATTTTCTTTTGGTGATCAACAGAGACTCTACCTAAGTTTGAAAATAATGTTTTCCTTTTTTTCCCCCAGAGTCCTCATCTTGCACTAGACAGCTGGTCTTATCCACACTCTTAAAAATGCTTTGCATTTTTGCCTAAAGCAAAATCTTGCTCATTTTTCTCTCCCATTTCTCTATCATCTTGAGCTTAAAATATATATATTGAAGAAGTATTTTTTTAAAATAAGCAAACAACCCTTTTTTACTAACCTCTTTTACTTTGAATTCCTCTTCTAAAGTGGCGTTACCATTCATATAATATTAATATAATCTTGTTTTATATTCTAAATCAGAGGAGAGATAAGCACAGGAATATTGTATTAAGTGGTTTCTACTATTCACTGTAAAAGCCTCAGTGTTCCATAGTCTGCAAAATGCTATCACTGTTTGGCTAGAAGTTCAAACCACCCATACTAGACTCTGCAGTTATTTAAAAGGACATGCTGAATGCTAGTGATGTGATTATAAAGGGATACAAAATGCACACAGAAGACAAATCAGTGTTGCAGCCAAGATTTAAAATATAGTCACCAACCAATCGTAGTAACTTTGTTACAAAGCTGGTTGCCTTAGTCCTTTCAGGCTGCAAAATTCCATAAACAGCATAGCTTATAAACAACAGAAATTTATTCCTCACAGTCCTAGAGGCTGGAAGTATGAGATTAGAGTGCCAACACTGTGGGAATCTAGTGAAAGCCCTATTCTAGATTGCAGACTGTAGACTTCTCTCTGTATCTTCACGTGGTACAAGGGACTAGGGAACTCTCTTGGGCTTCTTTTATGAAATCATTAATCCCTCTATGGATGTTAGCATAACTAACATCACCTTGGGCCTGCTTAGTTCCTCCTGTCCTTCCACTGACCCTACCTAGGACTATACTCTGTATTAGATCTCTTCAGTCATCAAGGTCTTTGTAGTTAATAGATATTATTTAATGACCAGTAGGCCCAGGTGGCCTCCATGCTCTGTTAGTCTATAAACAATGATGAAGACATTATATGAAGTATTCACAGGACCCATGAGATTAGTTACCCATCAAAAATTTTGACTTAGGAAGGCTCCCTCTTGTGAGTGTATACCCCTACGCCCTATGGTAACTATAACATTTTTCCCAGTGGCTCCTTAGAGGTTCAAGAGTGCGGCTGCTAATGCTTTTGAATCACAATCTGCCTGATCTTACCTTGTATGTAGATCACCCTGTAATATACCAATTCATTGATTATATGGAACTGTCTGCCTCATACTTCAGTCTCAAGATACCTTCCCAGTTCAGTGGGCATTTGTTGTTCTCTCTGTCCTCCAACAATCCCATTCATGAGGCCCTCTTTTATGAAAGCATTAATCCCATTCTTGAGGGGGGGGCATAAAATTCCATCTATAACACTAGCTTTTGACTGTTTAGTTTGAAAAGTAGTCATTTGAAAGTAAATTTATTTATCTGAATATGTCAGTAAAACAAACATATGAACCAATAAACAAACAGGAGGAGGCAACAGCTTCTAGGCAGGCAAAATTTTTTAATGTGAAAGAATGTTTAGAGGAACTAAAGCAACGTGTCCCTGATTAGATGGGTATAAAGCAGTGCAACCATTAGAGTAATACAGAACCTCACATAGACTGATTCTTAGGCTTGAATTATCTCACTGCTTGCATTTTGATAGAGAGATTTTTAAAAAATATAAATAAAATAAAGACTTCAAGTAAAAGAAGAAAATTGCAGATCGGATATAGGGTGCTAATATATACTTTTATATGCCCTTCATATGTTATACATATGATATCAAGATACAGAAATAATGAATACAAAAGAGTGGTAAAATATTTCACTCAAATACTAACAAAAACCAAGATGATGTTTGTATACTATAGCATAGAGTAATCTTTATGATTAAAAATACTACTGGGCGTAAAGATGGTCACTTCATGGTGATAAAAGCTCTAATTCACAAGTAAGATATAATTTTAAAGAAGAATACACCTGATAATAAAGGCTCAGGATATATCATTGATAAAATTTAAAGTGATAGATTTATAGTTATCTCTGTAAAGGATAGAAAAAATGGACCATGAATTCATAAATTTATAAAAAATTGGAACAACACAATTGGCAAATGTCTATTACCTATCCTAAGGAACTTTGCACTAAGCAGCTGCAGATTAGCCACTGTATTATTTTTGTTTCCACATCAAACATTTAAAAACCATTTTCACATGCTATTCTATAAAGCAAAACTGAGAAATTACAAAGTACTGAAATAATGTAAATGCAGTTGAACCGGAAATAAATAAAACAGCAGCAAAAATGAAAACACATGCAAAATTTTTGGAAATTTAAAAATGTATTTCAAAATAACCCATGGGTAAAAGATGAACTCATTAAAGGAATTAAAAGATGAACTAAATTAAAACTTGTTAAGGGCTGTTAAATTTATGCCTGCCAGGAAATAGACTTAAATGAACTCAGTATGAAAGAATAGGTGGGAAAATCAATATATTAAGCATTTTTGTTTGGTAGTAAGTGGAAGATCACTGACTGAACCCAAACACAATAGAAGAAATTAATGAAGTATAAAAATAAGAAAAAGAAAGCAGGATAAAAAATCTAAAATAGAATCAAGATATACTGAAAAATAATAACATAGTTCATGAACATCAGTTAGAAATGAAAAAAATCTCAGGGAAAACATCAGGTTATGATAAGTACCCATTACCATAGGGATCTAATAACATTAAAGAGACAATAAAAATCATAGACCACCTCTATGCCAAAATATGTGAATATTTAGGAGAAGCATACCAATTCACACCCAAAAAACAACTTACCAAAACTAGCTTAAAAACATTTTTAAAAAGAGTAAACAGAATAATAAATTGATTCTATAATTTAAAACATAGCTACAAAGGAGTCTTCAGATTCTAATAACTTCACCAGCAAAGCCAAATACTTAAAGAAGAAATACTGCCAAATATGCACTAACTTTTTCCTATAACAGTATAAAGGTAAAAATCCTAAATGATTTTATAACACCAAGACATCACTGTACTTAAAAGGAAAATTATAGCCCAATCTCACACAAACACAGATGCAAAAACTTAAACAAAATATTAATAAGTAAAATATATAAAATAATAAGGTATATTATAAAAATAAAATAAAGTATTAAAAATAAGAATAAATAAAATAAAAAGTAAACATATATAGAATAATAAAATATACAAAAAGCTTATATGTTATAACAAATTTGAGTTTATTATAAGGATTCCAAATTTATTTGAACATTGAAAATTAATCATTGTAAAACATTATGTTAATGGGATAAAAAGAAAAACATATTAACATTTTAGCTGATTCAGAGGAAATATTTGCCGATAAATTTCAAGATCAATTTTTACTTTCAAGCTTTCGGTAAATTAGGAAAGAAAGCAAATTTCATTAATCTGATAAAGTACATGTATTAGATATCTCTTCCTGCTTAACAAAGGACCCCCAAAATAGTGACTTTAAAATAAAACCCTTCAAAAAATAATAAATAAATAAAATGAGAAAACAAAACAAAACAAAACCCACTTTATCTCACAGGTTTCCATGTCGTCCATCAGTCTGAGTACAGCTTAGCTGAATGCCTGTGACACAATATCCTTAACAAGGCTGCCATCAAGGTAGCCACTAGCTCTCAGTCAACTGCAGGTGTGACTAGGGGGGATCCACTTCCAAGTTCACTCACATGGTTATTGGCCTCAGGTCCTTACTGACTAATGACCAGAGATATCAGTTCCTCATCACATGAGCTTTCTCAGAGTACTAATCAAAACATGGCAGATTGCTTCCTGCAGAGCAAGTGCTCCAAAAGCAAGAAAGCAAAAGCAGGTAACCTAATATCAGAACTGACATAGCATGCATCACTTAAGGGATAGCATATTCTTTAGAAATTAGTGGCACACAAGGGTTGCAGATTACACAAGGGTTTGTGTACCAGAAGGCAAGAATCACTGGGATCCATCTCAGAGGGCTGTGTACCACAATGTGTCAACCTTATCAGCAACAAAAAAGACCTTCAGCAAACCTTGTACTTCATGAAAAAAATATTGAAAGTATTTCCTCCAAACTTAGGAATAAAGCATGATGGTCTCTCACATATTAAAAATTGTACTCCAGGTCCTACCCAGTACTATAATGTAAGAAATTAAATAGTATTAGGAGATTTCAAAAAAAATTAGGAAATCATTATTTGAAGAAGATACGATCATGTATGTAAATTTTAAAAAATCTATCATAATATGACTTTAAAAAGTATTATTTCAAGAGAGCATTTCAAATAGCATGAAAATATTTTAAAAGGTAGAAATAAATCTAATAAGAAGGGTAGAATTCTCCATATTGAAAACTGTAAAACACTATTTAGAGGAATTTAAAAAGACTTGAATAAAGGAAAGAATAATTCATGTTAATGAATTTAAAAACCAAGTATTGTGAAGATGTCAATCTTCTCATTATTCCAGTGGATTCAGTCAAAATACCAGCTGGGTTGTTGTTGTTCTTGGCAAAAATATGATTTTTTAATGAAAAAAAAAACTAAACAGGAAACAAACACACATAAACACATATAAAACAGAATGCTATATGTTGTAAATTATTATGTTAGTTTACAAGGCATATTTTATAGCTTCACTAAGGAAGACAGTATGGTATTGGTATTGACACAGACTAGAAAAGACCCATGTTATAAAACAGAACTTGTCAGAAAAAAAGACCGTTTCACCATAATCCCAAAAGAAACTTGCACCATAATGTTTATTGCAGCACTCTTTACAATAGCCAGGACATGGAAGCAACCGAAATGCCCATCAACAAATGAATGGATACAGAAGATGTGGCATATATATATACAATGGAATATTACTCAGCTATAAAAAGGGATGAGATGGAGCTATATGTAATGAGGTGGATAGAACTACAATCTGTCATACAGAGTGAAATAAGTCAGAAAGAGAAGGACAAATATTGTATGCTAACTCACATATACGGAATCTAAAAATGGTACTGATGAACTCAGTGACAAGAACAAGGATGCAGATACAGAGAATGGACTGGAGAACTCGAGGTATGGGAGGGGGCGGGGGGTGAAGGGGAAACTGAGCTGAAGCGAGAGAGTAGCACAGACATATATATACTACCAACTGTAAAATAGTCAGTGGGAAATTGTTGTATAACAAAGGGAGTCCAACTCGAGGATGGAAGATGCCTTAGAGGACTGGGGTGGGGAGGGTGGGGGGGACTTGAGGTGGGGGGAGTCAAGGAAGGGAGGGAATACAGGGATATGTGTATAAAAACAGATGATTGAACCTGGTGTACCCCCCAAAAAATAAAATAAAATTAAAAATAATAATAATAATAATAATAAAATAAGACCGTTTCAAAGATAGCCAGTTGACTTATGACAAAGTGTGAATTCAGTACACAAGAAAACTAACTACAAAAAATAAATTGTTATATGTTAAAAGAGTTTCTGTTTATCAAAGATCCAATTAGATAAAAAAGAGAAGAGAAAAGCAATAACCAATTAAATAAAGGAAAGAAAAGAAAAGCAAGCTACAAATTCAAAGAAGATACTGGAAACACATGTAATCCTATAAGATGTAAAACTTGTGGCCAAAATGTGTTAAACAAACAAAAGAAACAAAAATCTCCTCAGAATAAAAAAATCAACAGAAAATGGATCAAAGATTTGAAACGCCACTGAACAAAAGGAGGTATGAAATGGTCAATAAATATAGGAAATTGTGTGCAACTTCATTAATGAGGTCAAAGCAAATTATGTGTACTGTAAGTTACCAAGTGATTGTCATGGAAACCACAAACACCATGTAGAACAAAGCTGACATCCAAGCACAATTAGAAATCAAAAAGATCCAAGTTTAAATAGGTTAAATTCAACATAAAAAACACAAAGCAGCAGGTAAACTTAAGCTGTTTAATTTGTATTAGTTGATCATTTTGATAAGCTAAATTGACAATTATTTACACCATTTATAGACATGAAATTTCCTTGCATTCTTATGAGATTTAGAAGACAGTGATTTTGGTTTTTAAAAATAATTCCTCATTTTTTTAAAATTCTACTGCCTTGTTTGTTTATTCTTAATATTTTATATACATATTACACTTTGTGTTCACAAAGTGATTCCTCGTATCTCACTTCTGTGGTGCCACTAAGCAACTCTGTATGTGATCTAAGTTCCCACCGCCAGGAAATGGAGAGCACTACTCATTTGGAGTCAGGGTAAACTTCCTTCCATTTCAGGCACCACTAATATCTTTTTTTGTTGTGAACTTAGGTAGGTAACTAATTTATTTCAATGTCATTTCTCATAAAATGCAAGAAAATATGATTGCATTTTCCTCACTGCGTTATTAGGCAAACTCTATAAGATGGTACCTTTGAAAACCATTTTAGACATTGCCAAGAATTGGACAAGTTATGATGATGATGATGGATTTGTGCAGTTTTCCTGAGCCCAAAATTTCCTCTTATGTCTACAATACCAATCATAAAAAAAAAAAATGTGAGAAACTGAGTATGAAATGAACAAATACTCCAGCCATATACTCCACCAGTCTGTAAAGGAATTTTCATCTAAAGAATATTTAATTGAAAATCATTAGTGTAGACACACATTTGTAGCTAAGCAACAAACTAAAATTATCCTGTACTTCTACTGGCCATTTTGCCTCATATTCATTAAAGTTCTTTCAAAATCCACTTTGATTTTTTTTATCCCCTTTGATTTTGATTTTGTATTTTCTTTTGAAGTTGCTATGTACTAATATTTTGCAAGCTATCATAAAGTCATCTTTTTAAATGAGCACATATAACAACATATTGATGCCTAATTCAGTACAAAGCCCGGTTTATGTTGGAAGCATTAGATTAATTTTATTTATACTGTGACATAATTCAGTTTCCATGGGAACCTGGATGTTAGTCAAGCCAAGTGAGGCAACATGGAGTTTACTTCTGATTCAGCACCACTTGCGAAGTTCCTTTTCTAAGGTTTTTACCAAATATAATTACATTAGTTTGGTGGAGATGAAGCAAAATTGCTCTGTTGTGCAGGTGTGTTTTTTTTAATTGTTGTTTGTGTTTGTTTTTTTTTTTTTTTTTAATTTTTGAGTCTTACTTTGTTTGATTCTCCCTAGAGGGACAGAGGTATTTCTCAAAGAAAAATTTATTTCAAGCAAGTTGAAGTAATACTTGGGCTTTGAATTTCTGAGCAGTGAGTAATTATCAAAGATTTTTGAGCATGCCAAATATTTAAGTTAATCTATAAGTTGTATAGCATAAAATCAATTTCTATTATGTCACACACACACACACACACACACACACACATATTCTACCATCAACTAAAGTAGAATTTCATTCTCAACCATTGAAATTAAAACAAAGAGAATAGGAGAGAAAAGCAGAGTGAAACAAATTTCTTGTCATGTTACTGCTTAATTACATTATGCAGTAGCAGATTCATTTTAATGCTGAGGATGAAGACATATGTTTATTTTATTCTTAATTTGTACTATAAATTCAGGGATGTTTTCAGAGTGGTACTATATCTGGCTAAATAGAAAAACACCATACAGCACTTGCAGCAAGAAAAGATTTGAAAATTGTGAATCCCAGGTATCTCCAGAATCAACATAGAAATCAAATACCTCAAAATATGTTGTTTGGATCCCTATTACATACCCAAATTCTGCTAGATTAGAATGTAAGAGAAAAGTGCTATTTCTCTACATTCAAAGTGTTAACAATAGAGCTCAAGCACACTCATGAACAAAATTGTATCAGCATAAGGGACAGGCTATGATAAATAATGCAACTGACTTAATATAGTTATCAACAAAGGGGTATTGAAGAATGCATGCCAAAGGGAATGAGACAGAGGAACTAATGTTTGTTATATATGTTTTGTATTTTGATTTGTATTTGTAAATTTGTGTTGTTATGCATGTTGCTTTACACATGTAACTCAGACAAAACTCTACTCAATACTCTGTAATGGCCTATATGGGAAAAGAATCTAAAAAAGAGTGGATATGTGTATATGTATAACTGATTCACTTTGCTGTACACCTGAAACTAACACAACATTGTAAATCAACTCTACTCCAATAAAAATTAAAAAAAATGAAGATGATGTTACTTCCTTCTTATACTTAATGTGTTTTATGCTGGAAATCAGGCACTACAATATTTATTGCAAACATTCTTTTTTGCTCTCCTGTGCTCAGCAATACTTCTGTATTTGTTAATGATTTCACATTAAATTTAACTATTGCTACTAAGGATAGTGTTTCTGTGTGTCTTTTTTCCAGGTGTACCTCTTTCAATTTTGTCTACACTGAGACTCTTTTCATCTTCACTGATACCTTAGGTGAATAGTAGCTACCTGACCTGTTGTCAGGAGGCTCTTGATATAGTAAATTACCCTACAAGATGTCTTTCTGTCACAATGATCATCAATAATATCATCACCATCTCTATCATTTTTCTTTTTAAATTTTCTTTTTATTACTAGAAAATCTTCCTTAATCTTTTTCTTTGGTTTTCTCTTACTATTTTTTTTCCATTTGGATTTTATCTACATTATCATTGCAGATCTATCTATCTACCTATCTACTGATCTACCGATCTATCATCTATCACAAATTAATTCTTGTGTGTGTGTTTTCCATGTAATCCTTCTGGTTGTGTTTCTCCAGTGGAACCCTGACTGATGCAAATTTTGGTAGAGTGGTTCTAGAAAATCTTAGGGAAAGTTTTATGAATTGATCTGGGTTCCCCACATTGGTTATCTAATATGATTAGATTTAGAGGCACTAATGATTCTATTTCCACTGGTAAATAAGGCACTGATTATCCATGTCATTATGTGGCAAGAAAAATACTAGATACTGTTAACCAAATATTTATAAAGGAACAGCAACTCAAGTATTTATTGTGTTGGCCAAAAAGTTTGTTTTTCATAACATCTTACGAGAAGACCTGAACAAACCTTTTGGCCAACCCAATATTAGTAAAACTAAGATGTCTAATCAGTTTAGCTGGTTATTCCTATCTGTGTGGAAGAATTTGGGAAAATAAAAATGATGAGCTCAGGACTTCAAATTTCAAATTCCCAGCTCAAGGCATAAATTACCTGTAAGTCTGCCCTTTAACCTTTATATCCTGTAGGTGCAAGACTGAGGCTTTTTCTGAAAGCCAAACCCAGAGTCTCATCCTTCATGTGATGGAAATATAATACCAATTGACCGGGAATTCCCTGGTAGTCCAGTGGAAAGAACTCTGCACTCTCACTGCTGAGGGCCTGGGTTTGATCCCTGGTTGGGGGACTAAGATCTTGGAAGTTGCACACATTGCCTAAATAAGTAAATAGCTAAATAAGGAAATATTTAAAACAAAACAAAAAACAAACTGACCAACCTTGCAGAGTATGTGCTATTAAAGACATTGAATGGGAAGGAAAATTATGCTGGAAAGTAGAGTGAGGACACATGGGAAGAGCCCACTGAAGCTTGGAATAGAAAACTCAATTCTGCTGAGTCTTCTTTACCAATAGATGTAGACTTTCCAACTCCATGTGAAGAGGTTGACTTTTTTTTTTTTTTAATGAAGAAGCTGCAATTGCTTACCTTGACTTTGCTAGACACTGCTGATTCCATTCAGGACCCAATCTCATCAATTTTCTTTGCTTGTAGACTTATGCATAAACTGAAGTACCAGCAGGACCTAAAGGGTGAGATAGGATGTACAAGCTACCAGAAAGGATATTCAACATGAAGACAACTTCATGATGTTTCCAATTTATACAGAAAAATATCTGGACAATATATGTGGGAATAGATATTAAGGATGTGGGATAATGGTGAAAGGAGAATAAAGTTGGATCAGGTCAAATCTATTTATGTAGGGCCACTAAGCAGGAATTCTAGATTCAATGTTTTAGAATGAAAATTAGAAAGAGTTCTAACTGCTTATTTGCTTCATTGGCTGAAACATGGACCTAAAAGTGGTCTACACTAAATAAGGTTGAAATGCCAGAACTGCCTTGGTATTCTTTACAGGAAAGTATCCAAAGTCTTAGGGAGATTGGAATAGTATAGTAGATTTATTGTATAAGACTGGCTTACACACTCCTGGAGATTCCCAAGGACACACCTTTCAAAACAGCTGTGAGAAATAAATTTGTGAATGGAGCCCCCATTATCATTGAAGAGGTTGGTTTCCACTCTTCTTATTGGTCAGAAACTATAGTGGAAACTTCTGCAATGGAACTGACATCCCCAAATGCAGTGGAGAAAATTGGATAGCAATTGTCAAGGGGCCAACTGGCAGCAATTAATCATCAAAGCCCAGGTGGTCATGGTAAGTATTCTGTAATGGATAGCTAAGTCCAGGTAGTTGTCAGAATAGTCTAATTTGTAGTGACCTATGCTGTTAGCTAGTTGATCATGGTGTTCCTATAAAGGAAATAGATGGACAGTCTCATAATTGCTACTTGATCCATAAAGTATATGAATTCTAGTCTGGATATACAGAAATCAAACTTGAAATACCAAAACAACTATGGCCTTTTTATTAATTCCGGCTTTAGGAAGTTTAGTGATCCTGGGACTTCGCTGGTGGTGCAGCGGTTAAGAATCCACCTGCCAATGTAGGGGACATGGATTTGATCCCTGATCTGGGAAGATCTCACATGCTGTGGAGCAACTAAGCCTGTGCACCACAACTACTGAGCCTGCATGCCACCACTACTGAAGCCCATGCACCTAGAGCCCGTGCTCCACAACAAGAGAAGCTACCACAATGAGAAGCCCATGCACCGCAAGGAAGAGTAGCCCCTGCTTGCTGCAAGTAGAGGAAGCCCACATACAGCAACCAAGACCCAACACAACCAATAAATCAATTAATTCAAAAAAAAGAAAGTTTATAGATCCAAAACCACTTAAATGAAGGAGAGGATGGGTCCCTTTCAGGAAGCACTCTGCTATAATTTATATGTTATAATTATTAAAATGCCCCAAAGAGGCCTGTCACTATTTATAAAGGTGATTGTTTACTATGAAAAGGGAAATATTCATATTTTCAAGTTTTTGGAGAGATTGCTAGACACTGACTCTAAATTGACACTACTTCAAAGATACCCAAAACATCTCTGTGGTCCAACAGTCAAAGAATAGGTTTTTAGGAGTCCAATGCCCAGTGAAGTTTTAGCTCTGGCCCATCTCCCAGTGTATACAGTACATTGCAAAATCCACCCTGTGGTTACTTCCCCAATACCAAGTAATAGTTATATGCATCAACAGGTAAAACTGTTACCCTGTTTGTC
Organism: Hippopotamus amphibius kiboko; assembly: GCF_030028045.1. Lineage (NCBI taxonomy): Eukaryota > Metazoa > Chordata > Mammalia > Artiodactyla > Hippopotamidae > Hippopotamus > Hippopotamus amphibius. Next base: position 66,552,184 of record NC_080192.1, on the reverse strand, counting down.
TGACCTGTGGAGTAAACATCTATTTTAGAAAAGGATGAGTGGAAACAAGTAGACCTGCCTCTATCTAAATAAAAATAAGCAAACCAAAGGCACTGACACATTCCTGAAGGGACTGCAGAGATTAGTGACAGTATCAAGGACTTGAGAGATGCACAGGTAGTGATCCCCCCAACCTCCCCATCCAGTTTGCCTATTTGGCCTGTGCAGAAAACAGATGGATCTTGGAGAATGAGAATAGATTATCATATACTTAACCAGGAGTAACTGCAATTGCAGCTGCTTTCCCAGATGTGGATTTATTGCTTGAGAAAATTAACATATCCCGGTACCTGGTTTGCAACTATTGATCTGAAATTTTTTCTCAATACTTATTAGTAAAAATCTCCAGAAACAGTTTTCTTTCAGATGACAAGCTAGCAATATACTTTTAGTGTTCTACTTCAGGGTATATCACTCTCCATCCCTACACCACAATTTAGTCTACAGGAACTTCATCACCTAACCCTTCCAAATGACATCATACTGATAGGTTGCATTGATGACATTATGCTGATTGGACCTAGTTAGGAAGAAGTAGCAACTATTCTAGACATAATGGAAAAACAATTGCAGGTCAGAAAATGGGAAATAAATTCAACAAAAAATCAGAGAACGTTCACCTCAGTGAAATTTCTAAGGGCCTAGTGTTGTTGAGTATCTTCAGATATTTCTTCTAAGGTAAAAAATGCAAAGGATAAATCACTGCACTGCCCTCCCTGTAAACCCTCCCCACACTAAACAAACAAACAAACAAAACCTTACTCAGTACCCAGTGGACCTCTTTGGAATGTGGAGATAGCATACTTCTCATTCAGGTGTACTATTCCAGCTCTAGTGGTCAAAAAGCTCTAGTTTAGAGTGAGGCCCAGAAGAGGGGGGCCCACTTGAAGGGTCAGTGGTAGATAGAGACTCTATTTGGATCCTTTGGCTGACCCTGTAGATGAATCACAGCACAGGCTTCTTAGGATTCTGCAGCAAAGCCCCACCATCTTATGTGTAAATTACTTTCCTTTGGAGAAGCAGCCTTTGGCTTGCTACTGGCTTTTATAGAGACTAAAAGATTTACCATGAGTCCCCATGTTACCATGCAACCTGAGCTTGGTTTCTGACTCATTAAATCATAAATTTGGGCATGCACAGTAGCACTCCATTTTCAAATGAAAGTAGTCTATAAAAGATCAAACTTAAGCAGGTCCTGAAGGCACAGTAAGATACATGAGAAGGGCCCTGAATGCACAGGGCCCCTACACTTACTACATTATCCATTCTCTCCCTGCCCATATGCATGGCCTTATCTGGAGTTCCCTATGACAAGTTGAATAAGGCAGAAGAAACTCAGGCCTGATTTACAGATAGCTCTGTATGATATTCAGGCACCACCCAAAAGTTGTGTCTTCCTGAGACATCTTTTTTTTTTTCTTTTTTTTTTTTTTTCTGGCCACCTGGCATGTGAGATCTTATTTTCCAAACCAGGGATTGAACCCACACCCCCTGCATTGGAAGCACAGAGTCTTAACTACTGGACTATCAGGGAAGTCCCCATAGGACATCCTTTAGGGACATTGGTAAAGCAAAATCCTCCTAGTGGGCATAAATCTCAAGCAGTGCAACTGTTTGTTTATTTTGCCTGGAAGGTGAAATGGCCAAAAGTATGAGTTTACACTGATTCATGGTTGTGGCCATAGGTTTGGCTTAAAGATCAAGGTCTTGGAAGGAATATAATTAGTAAAGTGCCAACAAAGATATCTGTGAAAGAGGTATATTGATTGACCACAATGAACGGGCAGAAAGGTAAAGATATCTGTGTCCCAAGTGGATGATAACCAATGTGTGACCTCAGCAGAACAGGACTTTAACAGTCAAGTGGGTAGGATGATCTGTTCTCTGAAATTCAACTAGCCTCCTCCCAGAGCCATTCCTTTCATTTTCCAGTGGGCTCATGGTTTCAGTGATGAGCTCAGCAACATGGACTTCCACTCATCAAAGCTGACCTGGCTATGGTTACTGCCAAGTGCCCAATCTTTCTGCGTGTGTGTTTTCTCTATCTTTTCTGTTACAGTCCTAAACATATGTATCATTATTATTTCAATTTCCTTGTCTGTTAATGTCATCATCTGTGTCATACCTGAGTTGGTTCTGATGCTTGTTTTGCCTTTTCAGACTGTGTTTTATTCTTGACCTCGGTGTGCCTTGTAATTTTATTGCTGTTGTTCTTGAAAGCCAGACATGTTGTATCAAGTAATAAGACCTTTTATTTAGGCTAGTACTTTGACTTTGTTTTGTATTTATTTTTGCTATTGTTGTCAGAGGATATGAAATCCTCTAGAGTCCTTGTTTTTTTCTCCTGTTTTAAGTTTTCTCAGTACTTCTCAAAAAGAGTCTGTGTCATGCAGTTCTTTCCTCTACAATCAACTATTATTATACTGGAGTGTGGTGGTAAGGTATGATGAAGGGGAAGTATTTTATACCATTATAATTAAATCTCAAGCTTTTCGTGGGCACAAGTCTCTGGCCAATGATTTTCACAATTATTTCTTATTTTATATGAGGGTGAGTCAAACATTATCCGCACTCCAGTTCTATTAAAACTGCTATAAATTCTACAGCCAGAGTGCAGAAAACATTTGACTTGCCCTTGTAGTTTCCTCCATCCCCACTAATGAGAAAGGAAATCCAGAAGCTGCTGGACTGAGAGGAATGCCCTTCACCCACAGCTCTTGGACAAGGATTTGCTAAGTGTTTACTTGGAGATTAGATACTTGTGATGGAGAATGATTTTTTCTCCCCCTGCCACAAGGTGATTTTCCTTGGCTTTTCACCATGAAAACCTCCTGGAATCATAGAGGTGAGTCCCATGAAAGTGTGAAGCATCCCTAAAACTGTAGTCCCCAGGAGCTTCTCACTCTCAATCTAGTCTTTAATATTCATCAATTGTTCAAAATTAACATGTAGGTGTGTCTTCCAGTTGATGGCTGCACAGATTCTGCTCCAAGTAAGCAGACATTGGGTGACCTAGCTATTCAGATTTTGGAGTGGCATTTCACATTGTAAACTCAGTTTTATCATGGGTCCATGAAAGTTATTGACTTTTAATTTGTCTTTCTTTTTGTAAGGACAGAAATGATCATTTCCAAGGAGTTTACATGCCAAAACTGAAACTGAATATCAACATTAATTTTGAATAGTTGGTTATACTTCAGTTGGATATCCCATCATTTCTATTGCCCATTTTATACTCATAGGAGCTGTATGTCCTGCAACATAGGAATTGTATGTCCTTGAAGTTCCTAAACATGCCAATTTGATAACCATAGTTGTGGCTATTATGTCAGAGTGGCATTAAGGGTAGAAAATCTCATAATTGCTTCTTATAAATGCAATTTTCTGGAATCCACGTTCTTAAAGGAGGGAACAAATAAAATCTTGGAACAGTAATTTTGCAAAATTCTTATTCCACAATTACTTTTGAATATCAGGTCACCGACTGGAAAATTTTTTTATGTAAAATATGTCACTGGGTAGTAAAAGAACAGATTTTGAGAGTGGCAAATAGAATATGAAGGGATAAAATAGGCTTATTAGTGCTGTGGAATATCTGTGTATTTATGCACGTATTTCCTCACGAGCTAAAACGTACTTGGCAAACAGTAATTCATTTCATCCTCACTGGGTTGAACTGGTTGTGAGAAAACTACAGAGATATTCATTTCTCCAAATGTACACATTATATATCTTACAGTCCTGAAGAATATGTCTGTCAAATTCCTGTCTGCAGGAATTTTCTTAGACAGGCTTGAACTCTGTATCTCTTAAGATGCTTCCAACTTTGACTTTGTTATTTCACACCAAATACAAAATACTGGGATTAGTTCACACCAATTTCTCTGGGAATTTACTGCATTGTTTTCTGCTTATGTAACCATTAACATTTGTCTTTATTTTGTCTCTTGTCAAATTTTTATCAGTTACATCATGTTTCATTTTGGCTACTATACATTCATGCATTGGAAGTGAGATTTTTAATTCCCTGGCAGTATCACTACTGATGGATTCATTTTTCTCCAATGCTATAGTTTAAAATATCAGATAGACAGGTTTGAAATTTTTCTCTATCTACTTATTGTGTGACCTGAGGCAAAGTATTTAATTTATCTAAACATCATTATTTTCAGCCATTTTATGGGAACACCAAAAGTATCTACTGCATAGGGCTATAGTAAGATTGTAAAAAATAATTCATTTAATGGGTTTAGGTTACTACCTGCCACAGTGTGTGAGCCAAATGAACCTGAGCTATTATTCTATACCCCATCCATTTATTTTTCAGTAGTGGAAATAAGGCAGATTTTTAGATGGGACAATTTAATTATTTTTTAACTTTAGGTAACACTTTTAAATAGCCAAATTCTGATAAATTTAAACCAAATTCCTGATACTGTACTCCACTGTCTTTTTCATATTTTTATTTCTTTATTTATTTATATTTTATATTTTAAGCTCTTTATTCGAATATAATTGCTTTACACTGTTGTGGCAACTTTTGCTGTACACCAGAGTGAATCAGCTGTATTTATACATATATCTCCATAGCCCCTCCCTCCCATGACTCCCTTTTACTCTCCCTATCCCAGCTCTCTAAGTCATCACCCTTCATCCATCAAGTCCATCTTTTTATGTTATGCAGCAACCTCTCACTAGCTATCTTTTTTACCTTTGGTAGTGTATATAAGTCAATGTTACTCTCTCACTTCGTCCCAGCTTCCCCTTTGCCCCCCCCCCAAACCCTTGTCCTCATGTTTCTTCTCTATATCTGCATCTTTATTCTTGCCCTGTCACTGGGTTCATCAGTACCATTTTTTTTTTTTTTTTTAGATTCCATATATATGACTTAGCATACGGTATTTGTTTTTCTCTTTCTGTCTTACTTTGCTCTGTATGACAGTCTCTAGGTCCATCCACCTCACTACAAATAAAGAAGTTCATTGTCTTCTTAGTGTGAGAAGTCAGAGTAACACTGAAGAAGTTAAGAAAAAACAAAAACAAGGGGCTAATCACAAGTTTAAATAAAAAAAGCAAGAACAAAACCTCAAAGCCATAATATAAAGAAGGTTCAATAAAGCAAACATATTGAATTATAAAAATCATATTTTCTCCCAACTAAAGGACAGTTAGAAACATATATTTTCACTTTGGGGGTAAATGAAATGGTCCATTGTATACAAAAAAAATCATGCTCCAAATTAATGCAGTTTCATCACTTAATTTTCACTGGAAATGCATTTTTAGAATTAGTGAGAAATGTAGCTTGGGGGAGTTCATCATTTGAATTATATTTCAATAACTTTGAGCATCATTACAATGTCCAATGTCATCAATCCATGTATAATTAAAATATATCTGAAGTAATAATATTACACAGTTTCATTTGTATTCCAATAAACATTTTGCATTTTGCTTTTAGATTTTTCATTTCAAATGGACTGTCAAATTAAATGAGGTGGCGAGTTTTCTATATTTAGCGCCATCCAGTTTTAATTTGTACTTTCCTGGTCAAAAAAATGTGAACAACTTTCATCACTGCTGATGATAACTGAAAAGAATGGAGCAATTTAAAAATTCCCCAAAAGCTTATATTTATCTTTCCTGACAAAAACACTCTGTCTTCATTTGCCTCAATTACAAAGTCAGTGTTTTAAATCTGACTGAAGTTAAAGATACTTTTTTGACCTAGTGTAGGAAGACTTAAGCCTTTACATTTTAGAACTATTATATGATAAATCTCATACCCATAGTCTTAAATATCCTCATGTTAATAAGAATGAAAGTATATGTACTTTGTGATTTTGGTTCTGAAAGGTTTATTTATGGCACATATGGAGGTACAGCAATATATTTGCTATAAGGATTAAATGAGGCAATATATGTAAAAGGCTGAAGACAGTGCTTATAATATTGGGTTATGTGTGTCTGTTAGCACTGCTCACATTGTCTTTATCTTGCTTCTTTATTCTTAATTATTAATTATTTATATTAACTAATGCTTAATGTATTTTTCTGCTGGGGTAAATGTTATTACTATATAAGATATTAAAAATCAAGGTTATAATTTTTGGAAATGTGGATAGACGATAGAACGTGGATTGTATTACATCCCTTCAACTAGTTTCCTTATGAAAGATGCCAGATGGCATAATTCACTTTTTAATTTGTTGAACTTATTAATAAATTACTAAAAGTTTAATTCATGTTTTTTTACATAATAAAATATATGTAATTAAAATTAGAAGAACTTAAACTCATAATCATCTAACAGCTCCAGAGTCACTTCTCTTCATCTTTTAAAAAATTATCTCATATCTCAACCTTCTTCTTTCCAACACTTCTATTGTATTTATTGATGATTTCAGTCTCTATGTAGATAATCTTTTCAATAACATGCTTTCTTGGTTCACTGACCTCTTCTCCTCCAATGATGATGTCCTTCACTTTAATTTGCATACTCCACAACAGATAAGCCCTAGAATGTGGCATTACCAATAGCTACAGCACATATTATATTGATCTCAATTATCCTGTTTTGTGACCATCACAATTTTTCTTTCTCCCACTGATATTCTGACTCAACCTTTAGAATGACACACAATTAATTAGTCTGAGGAAATTTTAGCTTTCTATCATTGCTTTCATGCCCTCATTTCCCTCCACAACCAATTTACATTCCATAGCCAATGATCATAATCTTTGTCTTATAATTTCTAATTGTTCTCCTTCCTTTAATGTCAACTTAAAACTGTTTTTTCCTGTAAAGCAATGAGGTGTTGTAAAGTGTACAGAGCCAGACTCCTTAGCAGTGTGCCACAATGATTCTTTTCATTTGAGTTATAGATGAAAAATTTATGTATTTTCTCATTTACATGCACAAGATTTTGCTTCCTTTGTATTCTTGAGTGTAAGCTGCTAACCATAACACACAGTCATCTTCAACATTATTAGATACTGCCAAATTGTGTTTTCCAAAATTTATATGCTCAAACACAGTGTATGAGTTCCTTTTACTGCACATATTAAGAGAATTGCTGAACTGTCAGAGTTTATAATGCTTTTGCAAATCATGCATTTGAAAGTATATGTTTGGCTTTATTTAGCATTTTCCTTACTACTAGTAATGTGGAACATTTTTGCAAGGTTTGTTAAACATCATTGGTGTTTCTTCTTAGATGATTTGACTGTTGATAGACTCTGCCTCTTTTACAATTAGGCTGTTTATATTACAGTCATTGATTTGTAGAGCTCCTATCTATCTACCTAATCCATCATCTATCTAATCTATCAATCTATCTATTATCATCTGTTATCTATCACCATTAAACACTCTTGCTTTGTCAATTACATGCATTTTAAATATCTCTGCCTACTCTCTCATCCAGTGTTAATTTTCACATATTTATACACTGTTTTTTGAAAAAAATAATAATATAGATTAATTATATATGTATATGTATACATGTATATATATGTTTTTGCTAATTTTTGTTTACATTTTTCATATTCTCAAATTTCACAACTATTTCTTATATTTCATACATACTTTAAATATTCCTTTTCATATTCAGGTTTTTAATACTGCTGATTTGTTGTGTTGTAAAGATTACATTTGATTTTATGGATTTTTTGTTTTAAATGGATGTCTAGTGTACCAATACAATTTTTGATTACATCTCTACTACCTTTTATATTCTGGCAATTTACCTAGAAATGCATATTTTAAAATTTTCAAGTCAATAGAGTTTTAAAGTTTATTCTCTCTTTCAATCTCTCTCTCTGTTTCATTAAATTTGTTTTAGAAATTGCCTATTTTATGCTGAGTTTTAGAAATTTGTCAAGAATTGATTTCTGTCCTATTATACAGTTTGTTTTTAATGTTCTATTTTATTACTTTAAGACTATGTATTCACTCTTTGTTTATTAAGGTTATTAACTGTGTTCTTCAAATGTCTTTTATCCTTACCAATTTATTAAATCTATGAATTAACAAAAATGTTGTTAAAATACTTCTCATTATAAAGGCAAATTTATCATTAATTAATTAAAATTATGTCATTTTTCTCTGTTTTTTAAGCAGACATATGCAAATTAATGTTGCATTTTGATGAACTGAAACTTTCCTATTACCAAATGACCCTCAACTTTACTAATAGTTTTTAACACAAAGTCTGTATTTCTCTGTTAGAGCAACCACACTAATGTTTGTTTAGTATTAAAATACTTTGTTTTCAAACCTCTATGTGCTTACCTTTTCAAAAATACGATGAAGATTTTAACCCAACCCTTTAGTTATAGATTTTAGTACATATTTGTGTATGGTTGCCACTATAATTTGAATTATATCTGTTGCCTTAATTTTTGAATTTTTATATCCATTATTTCTACTTATTTAAATCATTTTTTGTTTTTTCCCACCTAGGTTTTTAATTTTTTCTTTTTTTTTGCTTTTCCTATCCATACTAGTATTTATAAAATTTGTTTAGATTTATATATTTTCTTTATATTTATAATTTTATTGTCCATGTGGAAGAACACATGTTAATAATTAATGCAATGTACTTCATCATTGTTGTTATTGTTTTGCAACAGCCAGTATGTGTTTTGCTTCAACCACTTTCTTACCTCCTTAAATCTCCCACCATTTTGTTGGCACCTTATTCTTTCATGTGATGTTATATTCCTTCATTGGAATTATCTCACTTAGCATTATTTACTGTGTTTATTATCCCACTCTTGGATTAAAATTTAGTTTGGTTTAGAAAATGATCTTGCAATAATTTTTACTGTCTTTTAAATTTTTCATTTGCAATTTAAAATATTTTATATAAGCTTTTATATTATGTATTAGGCAATACTAGCATTGTGATGTTTATTTTATGTTGAGTCTTTTTTTTTTACCCCTTTCCTCTTGTTTTTAGTTAACTGATATTAATTTGGGGATTTCTGAATGAAAGAAAGTTATGTTCTCTAGAAATGATGTTTCCTTCTCTCAAAACTACTGAATTATATGTATAAAGTTTTCAGCAGCAGTTACTATATACTTGGCATTATTTTAAGTGCTTCATAACTATTAACACAGTTAATGTTATGTAACTATTTGGCTTCAAAAGTCTTGGAAAACATTCATACCTCATTGTATACATTCATACCTCAGTTTTTTATAAGGGCCAAGTTATGGTTATAAAAATCTCAAGATATTATCTTGGCATCCTTACCACCAAGCGGCAAGAATGACTTCATCAGATCTCTGTGCCATCTTCTATTCGTGATGAGTGTACATTTTCTAATTATCTACTTCTCAAAAGTCTGTAGGCTTTATACATGATTTTACTTAAATGAAGCCATCAGGAATGGGCCCAAGTCTTCATACTTATGTAATCATTAACACCCAAGACAGCATTTCTTTGGATTTTACAATCCACTCTTTTCAGTCATATTTTCAGAGGTTTTTTTAATCTCTCAAGAAATTTTATTTATAGCTTCCTTATAGAATCTATATCCTAATATTGCTCTTATTGTCTTGGGATATTAGCTGCACATGGAAAAATGATATTACTAGAGCTATAAAAATGATTTCTAGATGTTTTAATACAGCAGGTGCATTTCAGAATTTGGAGAAGTTTAAGTCCATATCCATCAAAAAACGACATGAATCTACACAATGGAAACCAACGTGTTAGTTCAAAATATGAAAAAGGGCCCTGTGACCTTTGTAATATTTATGTGATAAAAGATCAATACATATGAATTAATTTATGTAAAAGGGAACATGCATAAACTATTCTAATCTGTGTACATTTTGCACAATATTACACCATAAAATATTTAGAGGGCTAAATATTTGTATCTGTGATTTAAACTCATGTAGAATAGTAGGAAGAAAAGAATGAAGAAGGAATTTTTTTCACATTTTTTGTGATTATTTTTATCTAAACCTACACACACATTTTTAGTTTATCAATGAATTTCAATGTGCCATGATAGTTAAGATCAAACATGATGGAACCTGACTCTACTGTATAGAGTGTTATTGGAAGTTAGTCCTTTAATATTGTTGTGGTTCATTTCATTATTTATAATGAAGATAACAGTACCCTTATAATAGCACCCTATTTCATAGTGCTATGAAGAAGAAATGAGATAATATATGTAAATGACTTAAAGGATCCAAATTCCCATTGTCCTTTTCTCCCTCAATTTTTACTTAAGGAAATCAATTGTAAGTGATTTTTAAGATTACATTTGAGGCTAAATATAAGCAAGTGTCACACGAGGTAAGGATTATAACAACAAGGAAAGGCAGGGAGACAGTACTGAAAATTGTTTCCCTCTCATGTGTCTAGAATAGTGCAGCCTTATAGCTTCCCAATTATAGAGACTAGAACTAGTAATGTGTATAAGATTTGGAAATATAATCTGAATAATCAAAGCTATTTATTACAACCTCATATACATTAATTAGAGCAAGACAAAGGTCAAATAGCAATGCTGGGTAAGTGTTAAAGGCTCATCATCTCAACTGTATTATAATAAGTGATTTCAAAAGAACATAATATGTGGCTAAGTAATTATAAATGATGGTATTTTAATTTTAAAGGTCTAGTCTATTTATCTTAAGACCTTCAGAAGCAATTTGCTATTCCAGGTTAAAAAGGAGTCATTGGAGGTCACAGAAAAGAAAGACATTTTAACAAGAATGTTCTTACAATGTATACACTAGAATTAGCTTGTATCATATTAATCATTAAAAAAAGAAATAATAATAATACCTAGAGCTACCTCAGTTTAAATTTAGGAATTGCTGTGCTAAGTATTAATATGTGTCATTCCTTTTTATTCTATTCTGTAATTTTTTAAATAAAAATTATAATATTTTAAGTGTACAACATGATGTTTTGATGTACATACACACAGTGAAATTATTACTAGTCAAGCTAATTAACATATCCATTTGCTCACATAGTATCTTTATTATTCATTCATTCACTCACTGATTTATTGGTAAGGCACCTGAAATCTACTCTCAGCAAATTCCCAGTATACAACACAGAATTATTAACTGTATTCACCATGCTATACACTAGAACTTATTCATCTTACATAACTGCAATTTTGTACCCTTTGACCAACATCTCCCCATTTTCCCTACCTCCCTCCGCCTTGTAATCACCATTCTATTTGGCTCCTATAGATTCCACTTTTGGAATTCCTGTGTGGTGAAGTGGTAAAGAATCCACCTGCCAATGCAAGGGACACAGGTTCGAGCCCTGCCACAGAACAACTAAGCCTGTGTGCCACAAATATTAAGCCTGTGCTCTAGAGCCCATGAGCCACAACTACTGAGCCTATGTGCCACAACTATTGAAGCCCACATGCCTAGGGCCCATGCTCCACAACAAGAGAAGCCACTACAATGAGGAGCCTGCACACCGCAATGAAGAGTAGCCCTGCTCGCAGCAAATAGAGAAAGCCTATGTGCAGCAAAGAAGACCCAACACAGCCAATAAATAATAAAATAAATAAATAGATTCCACTTTCTTAGATTCCACACATAAGTGAGATAATTAAGTACTTTTCTTTCGGTGTCCAGCTTATTTCACTTAACATGATGTTTTCCAAGTTCATTGATGTTTTGTACATGACAGGATCTCCTTTTTTTAAAGGTCAAATTATATATGTGTGTATATATATATATGTATGTATATACACACATATAATAATGCTGCAGTGAACATAGGGATGCAGGTATTTCTTTAAAGTACTGATTTAATTTTTTGCATATGTACCCAGAGAAGGGTTCCAGGATCACATGGTAGTCCTACTTTTAAATTTTTGAGGAACCTCCATATTATTTTCCATAGTGGCTGCACCATTTTGCATCCATCAACAGTACATAACTGTTCCCTTTTCTGTACATTTGCACCAACACTTGTTATCTTCTCTGTTTTTGTTTTCTCAATAATAGCCAAACGATCCCTTCATATTGTTTTCCTTCCACCAAACATTTCAATGGGCACCAAAGCCCAGAATATAGAAGTTGGTGACTAGTAATTTTTTACAGAGATATATGTTATTTGTTGATTCTGCCAAGATTAACTATGCACAGATTCAATCACTGAGAGGAAAATAAAGTTTTATTTTAAAAATTTACTTGAAGACATGTTTAAAGAATGTAAGCAACTCATAAAATTTCATATTTTTGGCCTCATTCTGTGATTCTAAGATAAATAGAAGTCAGTTGCTAGCAACATGCAAATTATTTCCTGCACAACATTTTTTACCACTTCAAATATTGGTCCAGGCACAATTGCAATGTGTTCATGATTAAATAACAACTGTATCTCAACAATGGCAGGGCATTCCCCATGTTTTAGGAAGGGGATTTTCCTCATTTCTTTCTGGGGACTTAAAATCTGCATTACTGAACCTCTCAAATCTCATAAATTCTCTTATCCCTTTGAACCCTCAAGACAAAAACCTCTATCTAGGGCTTATGTAAAAGTTCTGCTCCCAGAACACCTAAAAGAAAAACTCAGTGTTGTATATACTGTAGTAAAATATCCTTCACATTTTGGAGTAGGCAAATGATGACAACTGTGCAGGCAAGTGTCAAAGGGGAGAAACATAACTATAATTAGGAAATGGATGTCTACCCTTTCAGTCCTAACTGGGCATCTTGAAGGCATTTTTTCAATGTAGGTATCACAGCATTGTAACTCTTCCCATAGGGTGTTTAAAGTACTCTACATTCTTTGTTGTTGCTATTTTCTGAAATTATTCAAGCCAACATTTCAATTTAGAAGTTATTTGTAGTAATAAGTTTCAACTAAATTGTTTGTTGTAATTATTTGATGCTTTTATAGACCTCATAATAAAGAAGACGGTATAAAACGAATCAAATGTATTATCTTACACAAGCTATTTTATTCTGATCATAAAAAATAAGAACATCAAATTACCATGAATTATACATAACATTACTAGTGTCATGTTTTATTTTGTTTTGCCTTACTGAGAATAATATGTCACTGCTGTCGTAACATTTGACAGCACAATAGGGGAAGTGATACACTATGCCGTTACCCAAAAGGTATTTATGTTTTCTGTATCACAGCACTTAGGCATTATTGCTGTAATAAACATAGATGCTACCAAACTTCTAGGGTCATTGCCATGTTACCTAATGTTTAGGGAGAAACAAATAGTTTTTCAAATATTGATGTTTTGGTTTACATCTCACCTATAGTTTTATAATCTCAGTTGTACACATGCTTCTATAATGAGTCATACACCCTCAGAATTGGATCAAAAGTGCGTAATTCTATTCATCTAACACCCTAGATTTTTCTGTATGCTGCTGTTTTACTTTTCGTGTTCTTCTTATGTAACACCATACACATTGATTACTTTAGTTATTGCCTCTTTTAGGAGAAATCCAGACCCAAAAGCCTTCAAATGGAGTGATACTTCCAGGTTGCAAACAAGGTTGCAGCCCTGTTTCTGTTATTCTCTCATCTCTTGTCTTCCAGGCTAGCTTTCCTCATGTTTACAACAATGACAAATAACAGTTGTGAGAATTTACTACCCTGTTCATGTGCAAAGGGGGAAGAGACAGGGTATCTCCAATAACTAAGGAATAAAACCTCTTCTAATCAATGTAACTAAGCCAATTTAGATCACTCCATATCCTAGAACAAATTACTCTTTCCAAGGCAACATTGTTAGCTGATTTTCTTAATTCTGAGCTCTGGCATCTATCTGGGACAAAATGACTGAGATTATCATGATTACTTTAGAAGTTTGGATTAACCTTTCTCAGAAACTAGAGATGGGTCAACTTCCGCTGAGTTCCATGGATTCTCTGGGGACAAATGGATCCTTGAACTAGATTGTTGCTATGGTACGGTCTGAATAGGGGAACTGATGCTGGTTAGACAACTTATAAAGTCCAGTGAGCCATCCATGTGTTCAGAATATCTATATTTGTGTATTTAGCCCAGGACTCTCTTCAGATCTCTCAACAAAATTATTCAGTTGTTACTTTATATTTTCAGTTGAGTGAAATAATTGTAATAATATCTAAGAATCATTAGGCATTTTCTATGCATTCACTACATTTGTTAAATGTTTACTCTCCCATTCAATTTAAGAAAAAAAAAAGTCATTTCCATATCTCATTTTAGATTGGCAGCATAAATACTATCATCACCTGAAAAAAAAAATTGACAAACTTTAAAGTTACTAAGAAAAGAGAAGGCTTGAAGCAGTGATAAAATTTCTTGTTGAAATTGGGACTGTAGGGGAGTTTTATTTCTTCTCCAGAAGAAAATTTATCCTAGACTAAATACAGGTATGAGGAGAGATCTGTGGGATTCTGGAAGATGATATTGTGGATCTTAGAATGTTAAGAACTTAAGCAGACTCAAAAAATATTCCTGCACATCCCAAAAGTGGCATGGAAGAAATAGTAACTACTGAAATTAAATTGTGGAGGACATAGGATGGTGTATCCACTTGTGGATAATCTTCATGAGCCATTGACAAGAGGGTTTTCCCTAATATTCGAGAACTATGCCAGATAATGATCTAGGGCACACTCTAGGAAGGAGGGGTACAGAGTTAACAGTAGAAGTTTAAAAACTTAAGTCCTTAGAGATATAGGTAATCATTTCTTTTTGGAAAAAAAAAGGCATTCACAAAAGTAAGAATGATCTTTCTTGTATGACTAAATTTTTGGAATGTAATGAATACTTCCTACATTAAGAACAGTCTCATTAGGTACATACTTTGATTACTTCCACTTTATAACTATAAACTAAAATTATACAAAGCTGCATTCATAATGTCCCCCTCTACTCTCTTCTTTTCTGAGTGGACAGCATTACATAAAAATTTTCACTTATTTGCTCCATCTAGAAATCTGATAGTCGCTGGTTTTGTTTGTTTGTTTGTTTGTTTGTTTTTCCAGATCTTTATTGGAGTATAATTGCTTTATACTCTTGTGCCAGTTTCCACTGTACAGCAAAGTGAATCAGCTGTATTTATACATAGATATAGATATAGCTAGATATAGATATCTCTTCATATCCCCTTGGTCGCTGTTTTGATGTAGGCTTACTGCTCACATAAACTGATGTTCTAAGTTATGCCACTACTGTTTTCTAAACATCATTTTATCCCAGCCACTTGTAATCTCTATGATTCCCTAATTCAAAGAGTCATAGCCTCTAACTTTGCTTACTCTTTCACTTCACATAAGTTCCCAAAATGCTCATTTCACATCCATTCTTTCAATTTTTTAATCCATTTTCTAGGCTCCCATTTGTCAGAATAAATATTTTCATAACCAAATCTGGTTACTTTATTTCTCTTTTTGAATTATTTAATGGATTTAATTGATCTTAGGGTGAAATTGACTTCCTTAGTATAAGACATGTTGAGTTCCAAATCATTTGATATTCTATACAGCCTTGTTTCTCATTGCCCTCCCTTTGTTTTGTTTTGTTTTTTTCTAATCCAGTTATATCAACCTTTTAAATTTAAATGTCTCTTAGGTACTATTTTATTTTCCACAAATGCTGTTTCTTGTGCCTATAATTTTTCTTTTTATACAAAGAAAACTACATTCTCCCCAGAGCTTGCCTCATGCTTCAGTTTCAGGATCAGGGTCCCTGACTCATGAGACATGATTGGGAATATCTATATCTATAGATATACAGATATATAGATATATATACACACCCTCCATGCCCACAGTTTCCTCCTAACTGCTCTCTCTACAAAACTGAAAACCCTGTGTTGTTCACTGTACAACTGTCTTTTAATAACCTGCATACAGTAAGAATGCAGGATTTGGATATAGCTTCTTTGGATCATCTCTTGATTCTGGTACTGACTGACTAAAGGCTGTGATAAAGAATGTCTTTATTTTCAGCTAGTTCATTTTCTCTCCTTGCTTGACACCAGTTCCAGTTCTTGACTGGATCATAGAAACCTGTTATGTATGGCCTTCCATGGCCTTTCTTTGTCCACCAGTTTGTTTACAATAAGTGAAATGAACTGAGAACTCAGGATTTGAAGATAAGCCACAAGAAAGAAGACACATATGTCCTTGAATCATTGTTTAAGGGAGCTGCTCATCTAATTGAAATAGTCACTTGGAGCTTACTAATGTGAGATACTAACTTCTATTACATCCTACCCATTACACATGTTTGGTTTATTTCTTGTAACATGTATTCTTATACTAACAGAACAACTCTTAACCTCTCTGTGATTCCAATTTCTCCCATTTCTTATAGGAATAAGGAAAACACTAAATCACAGACTTTTTGGAAACAATTAAGTTTTAAAAATATATGTAAATCAATCATAGCAATTGCTGACAGTATGTCCACTATTTGTTGAATGGATGCATTATTTTAGTGCCTGTGATTAAACAAATTTGAAAATGTTCCAAAGTAGTGCTTCACAAGCTATATTTAGTTCATTGAGATATAGTGTAGTGGTGTATGTAATGTTGGCCTGTAAACTGTCAAACACATATATATTGGCTAATATCAAAAATTTTTAGATTTCCTATTAAAATATAAATTTCTGGTATAATCTGAAAATATATGAGGAGTGGGTCAAAATTTGCTCTCATTTCCAACTTGATAACAACCAGGTGAAATAAATAGCTGCCACTGCCTTTTTTTTTTTTTTTAAGCTCTTTATTGGGCTATAATTGCTTTACACTGTTGTGCCAGTTTCTGTTGTACAACAAAATGAATCAGCTGTATTTATACTTATATCCCCATATACTCTCCTTTCCAAGACTCCTTCCCACCCTCCCTATCCCACCCCTCTAAGTCATCACCTATCATCGAGTTGATCTCCCTGTGTTATGCAGCAGCTTCCCACTAGCTATCCATTTTACATTTGGTAGTGTATATATGTCAATGCTACTCTTTCAATTCATTCCAGCTTTTGATGGGACACACACTCTTCAATGGGTCCTGGTATTACAACTTGTTGCTATCTGCTCACTCTGAGGCTAACTGATCATTTATTATTGTATTTAGGGTATGTCTATCAAAGTTGGAAGAAACAACTGATGAACACAGAGAGAATTGAATGTTTTGAAAAATGGGCAGGGACATATTTCTTTAAAAGGTGAAAAGCCTATCATTCTTTAGGCTTTACCCCTAAAAGACAAACTGGCATAATCTTGTGAGTATTTCACTGTTACTTCTGATACAGCAACCATTTATTGAATCAGCTTGTATTTAAATAAGATGGGACATCACAAACATTATATTTAGAAAACTTTTGTGAGTGGTATAACTGTTCTTAATGCCGTGTATGAGAAATAGTAAGATATCCTATTTTCACTATCAGAAGGTCTGTTAGGTTAATATTGATGCAAATATGCTTTCTATAAGAGCAGCATAAGCAAAGGTATTTGTAAAGGTACCTGAGATACACTCTAGTTTCAACACTCATGCTGATTCTCCCTTTTTTTTATATAGTAAATAAGAAAATTGTGATATCTTAAGGTTTTCAAACATTATTCCATCCAGTTCTAGTGATAAGGGGACAACAGAGGTAGAACGTGTGGATAACTGGACAAGAATCTTATCCCCAATTGCAACCTCAAACAGTATCTACATCATATACTTTATAAAGCATTAGAACTTCATGAAATATTTTTAAATGCTATATCTTTTCAATTTAAAGGTTTAGGCAACTAGTAGGTTAAATGAAAGCTATAACTCTTTCAATTTCTTAAAAAGCAGAAAACAAGCAAACTGATAATAATAATAAGAAGAAGAAGAGGAAGAAGAAGAAAACAAAACAGAAAACAATCTATTGGACTATGCTGAGGGTTTGGTTTTTCATGTTTATGATTGCATGAAGCTATATAAACAAGAAGAAAGTTATTTCTATCAGGTCATGTTCCCAGATACCACATAATATCATGTAAGGTTAAATAATTTCTCTTATCTCTAATATCAACATTTCTCCTCTAACTAGTAAAATGACCTAATTTTCTGGGCTACATGTCTTCATATAAGTATAAAACAAGATTTAGTAGATATATATTTGATTATCTCAATATACAGTGTTAATCTTATAAGACTACACAAATCTAATTTTCTTCTAAAAACATTCTTACTCTGACTTGTATGACTATGAGATCATGTTTAACACCAGGAGTAACTCTATGGTCTGTTTCATCAGAAACAGGACCTTGGGTTATTAGGTTAAAAACAAAGGAAATTCCAGCTCCATCTTTACTATTCAATGATGAATAATCACTATTTACTATTCTGTCCAATTCTATTGTATCTCAATGTTTTTGCAGTATCACAGAAGTTAAATAGAACTCAAGTTTTTGCTTTTTTTTTTTTTTATGTATGAGAGAGAGGATAAAACAGAGAGAGAGGAAAATTTTGAAAATTTAGATTCAACTATATCTAATATTAGCAAATGTTTAAGACTGATGAGTCTTTTCACAAATTTTAATTAAGAGAATATTTATAGATCTCAGTGGAGAACAGAGGCTACTGAATAGGAGATTTTCTTGCCAGACTGATTTAGGCCAAGTCTTCTAAGGACAATCTGCTTCAAGATTTGAGAGGAGTAGACTTAAACATCAGGCATGTACATATTCCAATGAACTTCAGATTCTTTTAAAATCTGTGTGCACTGACAATGTGATAAGGTTTTGTTTTCTAAAGAGAAAAATCTGTTTACAACTGATTTGTATTGAAAATGTTAATAATCTCCTTCCAGTCATTTTCTAAATCATGAAGTTTCTCATGTCACATAACAACAGATTATTGGCAAACAGCCTAAGACTGTTCAAGAAAAAAATGAAGTTGTTCTCTTCAATTTAGATTTTACTTTGATGATTACTTCTATCCATAAGTTCTACATAGGAAGAACTTATAGATAAATAAATTGGTAATTCATAAATAAATAGTGTATCAGACTGTCAAATGCATATCAAAACTTAGTCTAACTGTGCAGCATATCAAGTTGTCATGTCTGATAAAGTAGGAGATTTCTATCTACTATTCTTGGGCAATCTCATCAAGAACCAATATTATGCTGATTACTCCAAAATCTATCTTCAGTTCATACATATTACAGGGGGCAGAATAATATCTTTGGATACCTGCTGAACAGAAACACACTGCAAACCTATATGCTTAAGTGATCCCAATAACATTATTTCAATATGTATTCCATTTCAATTGTCTCATTACATGGCACTGTATTCAACACATTCAGCCAAATGATTAATTTAGACATTTTCTCTGTTTTGTCCTTCTTTATCATATCACTGAAGTTACCTGCACTGGTATAAGTTCTAATGATTCTTTTTAAATATAAATTTAAAATATGGCACAATAATCTTCAGTTTCCCTTTTCAGGGATTCATCATATTTTATCTGAACTGAATTCCTGCCTCTATAATCACCCTAATTCTACATTTTTTTAAAAATTTTACCTAAGCAGCAGAGTTACATAGTATATAAATTTAAACATCATTCTTAATTTAAAACATTATCTGTTAATAATTCAGTCAATTTAAATCATAGTCATACATAAAAATCTGCCCAACAAATACAGAGATGTGTCTTTTTGAAAGTCCTTAGACATTTTAAAACGTTTTAACAAAGATATAGTCTACTGCAATTGGAATGTTGGAGTAAATAGGGGATGAGAAGAGGGTGGGAGAGAGCATGGATCATACTCACTGAGCTGGCTTTATGGCTGGGGAGAGAATTCGTAAGACAACATCTTTTTCTCTCAAATTATCATGGTCATTATTATCTATGTCTATGACATTATATTATGAAGGAACAGAAATACGATGCTCTTCTAAGCTTATTCCTTTGTAGGTACCTTGATTTTTAGTCTCAGAATGATGGAGAAATTATTTCTTTCATAATGTGATTTATATTAAGATATGAAAAAAACACTTTAAAGTCCTCTAAAATCAAATCTTTCAGATACACCACAAAACAATTTGAGATATAAAATTACATAATATGGTATTCAATTTAGAAATACATAACTGTAAAAAATGAGGAAACCTTTATATATAAAGTTACTATGCAATGAAACAAATAAAATCTGTAAATAAGTTTTCAATACTAATGAAAAAATAAAATAATTTAAAAATTTTAAAAAGCTAGGGATGCTACAATTTAGCACCAACAAACTCAAGGAACTTCTGGAAAGTGTATTTGAAAATGAAGAAAATGATCCAAGAATGAAAGTCTTAGATGCAAGAAAGGGAGGGAGAGAGGGAAGAAGAGAGAAAAGAAGGGAAAATGAAATAAGAATACAACTAATGCCCAGATTTTAGTTTCTAATACCATTCTTCATTAAAAGAACTAGAGTTCCTGGGATAAATCCCAGATTTTAGGACTAAGGCAGAAATAGATCAGATGAGTGTTATAATGCTAGAAAATAAGAATGTGCTAAACACACACACATGTACATACATAAATGGAGATGTAGGATATATTAGTGGACACATAGATGTCAACTAAAAGAGCTCCCATTGGACAAAGTTGGAATAGTTTGAGGAAAATAAAAGTTATTGGATTATAACACAAACTTTAACAGGAGAATCCATGACTATGCATATAAGCACGAGGTTCAATACATAGATGGGAAAAGATATGCAAAACTCTTTTGCAGAAATATTCATGTAAAATTATGTTGATTATCCATTCCCAAAGAGGTAGAATATAACCCCCTACCCTTATATGTAGGATATGTAAAGGGATTTGCCTCCAAAGAAGACAGTGTAGAAAAAAATCACAGTAAGTTTACAGCAGAGAAATCTGACAAACACACCCTCAGCCAGGCAATCAAGGTTAAAGTCAATAGTGATGAATCAGCTTGACAATACGTGTCCTTGCTGTGAAATGTTGAGCATGGCACATTACCTCTGTGGTCCTACTCCCATGAATATATTACTCCAGTAAATTCATGAGAAACCCCAAATAAGGAATATTTTATAAAATACCTAACCAGTACTCTTACCGGATTGGTGTGCCTTGTGTGAAAGAGCTTCAACCGAGGGAGGCAACGGAAGACCCGGACCAGCAATCTCGATCCTTGTGATAGCAAGCAAAGACCTGCAGACTATCACTTAGGGCTTACATGCAAAGCAAAGTTTATGAAAGCATAGTTACACTCTCAGAGGGAGAGTGGGCTCTTTCTTCGAAGTGAAGTCAGCCCTCCTGTGAATGGTGCTTATAAGGAGTGTTCTGCAATGAGGTGGGGTACAATCATGAGTGAGTGACAGTGGATCATTATTTCATTGACAGTCCCAAGGTATGTTACAAGTTCATTATTGAGCATGCCCTTACCTTTGATTCACTAAGAAAAGCCCAAGGGGAGTGGGGGAGGGATGAAAAACCACATGAGGATTTTATTATAGTGATGGTGTAATGAGTTTGGGTTTACTATGGTCATACTCCTGTCTAGTCTAGGCATGCACAGCCCTGGGAAGCTCCCTCGTGTTAATGTGCTCTCTCTTTATCAGGATAAGTTTCCCACCACCCCACCACAGTTTTGCACATTCTGGGTGGGGTCAGGGGAGGGTCCCCAGATGGTTGGGGTGTAACTTGACTATTCCCCTCTTCACCACCATCACCTCCTTGTTGCTAATGTCTGACTAACTACCTAACAGTACTTCTCAAAATTATCAGGTCCATTAAGAATAAGAAGTCAGATGAACTAAGGAGAGATAATTATTAAATGTAATGTTTGCCCTGGATGGGATTCTGGAGCAGTAAATGAACATAAAGCAAAAAAAAAAAAAAAAAAGTGAATAAAGTGGGGACATGGCTTAATAATAATGTATCAATGTCTTGGCAAATACATTAATGTAAAAAGTTAATATAGGAGGAATTTTTGTGGGTACATAGAAACTCTCTGCAATATCTTTGTATTGTTTTTTATAAATGGCAAACTGTGTTCAAGTAAAAGGTTTATTATAGAAAAAAGAATGGGATTCTGGTTCCAGTTCTGCATATATGGAGCTATACTATCAACAAGTAAAAAGCTGAACAAATTGAAAAAATCAACTCTTCTTTGATACTTAAGAGTGGAGAGGACACAGGGCAAAATACTGCCCTCAAGATTGGAGACACAGACAGCAGATTGGGAATGGTGGCTTACCAAAGTGGAGACACATAAGCAGAAACCTTGCAGATATCAGTGCCAGGGTAAGAAAGCCTGAAATGGAGGAACTGCTGGAGGCTCAGTTGGGCAAATCTGACAGTTAAGTCCTTCAGGGACCCCAGTCATAAGAGGATCCCCACACTTTTGTGAGATTTACCTCCAGAAGCTCGACCAAGTTCTCATAGTAAAAACATCTGAGAAAAATCCCCATTGGCTTCTGGTAGGGGGAAGGGAAAAGGAACCATTTTGAAATGCCACAGAGCACCGGGTTCTTTTTAACAAGGCCTGCCCTCTGGGGAAAGTAATTAACCAGAGCCTAACCTTCTGGGGTATTAACACAGCCTGATTAACTTGGTGGAAGGGAAATATCCCAATTGAGCCCTCTCTAGACACCCTGTCCCACCTAACTGGTGACAAAAAAGAAAAACAAAAGAACTGAGAAATGCTTGTGAAGTTCATAGTTTAGAGGCACACTAAAAGACTGAGACTAATCATAAGATTATAGAACACTTCCCCTCCCACCTCATCTCACCACCACATTACCAAAAGCCTATTTACAGCAGTCTGTCTACCTAGTACATTATGTCCCCCTTTCAAAAAAACAAAAACAAAACAAATTACAATGTATACCAAAAGTTAAAACAAACAAAAACAAAAACAAACAAACCAGAAAAACCCACACACCTGAAGAGACAGAACAAGCATCAGAACAGACACAGCAGGGATATTGGAACTTTCAGAATGAGAATTTAAAACAACTGTGAAAAAGACTTTGATGGGCTTCTCAGTACAAAGAACATAGCTGAGAAAATAATCTCTGAGCTAGAGGCTATATCACATAACCTTGAAAACCAAAAAGCAAAGAGAACAGAGACTGATAAAAACAGAGAAGACTATCCAAGGACTGTGGGACAGGTGCAAAATGTGTAGCATGTATAATGGGACTACCAAAAGGAGAAGAAAGAAAAGAATGGAAGAAATATGAGAAATGATTATGACCAAAAATTTCCCCAAATTAAGATCAAACACAAAACCACAGATTCAGGAATGTTATAGAACATCAAGCATGATAAATGCCAGAAAAAAAAAATTCCAAAAAACACCAGATGGGACAAATAAACACCTTATCTGCTGAGGAACAAATACAAGAATTGCGTTTGACATTTCCTCAGAAACTGTGAACAAGAAGAGAGTATACTGACATAAAGTATTGGGAGAAAAAAAAAATCCTGCAATGTTGTGCCCTGTGAAATTTTCCTTCAAAAGTGCAGGAAAATTAAAGACTTCCTCAGACAAACAAAAATTGAGGGTATTTGTTGCCAGCAGACCTACCCTACAGGAAATGTTATAAAAGTTATTTTATAGAGAAAGAAAATAACATGGGTCAGAAAATTGGATCAGTATGAAGAAAGGAATAGCATCAAGGAATGAATAAAGTTAAAATAAAAACAGT
This sequence comes from Hippopotamus amphibius kiboko, assembly GCF_030028045.1. NCBI lineage: Eukaryota > Metazoa > Chordata > Mammalia > Artiodactyla > Hippopotamidae > Hippopotamus > Hippopotamus amphibius. Next base: position 66,528,453 of record NC_080192.1, on the reverse strand, counting down.
TATTTTTCATATTATTAATTGATTAGATAAGAATTTGTTAAATATGATAATATCAAGAATGCATTGGATTATACATGTTTATATTTTATACACATATGTGTGTATGCTTATGTATATGTGAAATGAATGACAGCAGTGATACAAGGGATGGGGGAAAACTGGGATTGTTTTGTTATTGTAAGGTACTCATACTGCCTGTGATGTATATAGTATTATTTGAAAGTGGACTTAGATTAGCTGAGAATGTATATTACAAACTCTAGGACAAATATTAAAAAAAATAAAAATAAAAAATAAAACAAAAAACAAACTGCAGCCAACTAAGTTGACCATGCTCTTTTCCTCATGGGGTTCCTGGTGTCCAAATGCTGCAAGCAGTAGTCTATTTGGTAATGTATGCAACCTGTTGCTCATGCGTGTTGCCCAAAGAGACATGGCAACAGCCCATTCTAGTAGATATTCATGTCTGACCTCATACTGTCCCCAGCATAGGCTCCAGACAGGTATGGAGTGATAGCTTCAAAAAGCCTGAGCCAGATTGGCCAGGGTCCACATTGGCCAAATCATCATGTCCATCTACACCAAACTGCAGAGCAAGAAGCATGTGAATGAGGCCCTATTCAAGGACAAGTTCAAGTTAGCTGGCTGCTAGAATTCTACATCTCCAAGAAGTAGGATTTTACCAAGTTTAACGCAGATGAATTTGAAGGCATCACAGCTGAAAAACAGCTCATCCTAGATAGCTATGGGGTAAAGCACATTTCTAATAATAACCCTTGGACAAAAGGTGGGCCTTGCATTCATAAGAGCTTCAGCACTGTCCCATGTTTACTCACCAAGAAATCCTACCTTCTGTTCAAAAACAAAAACAAAAACAAACAAAAAACAAGTATAATTGATATACTAATGAGAAAAAATGTAATCACATTTAATGCTCATTTAAAACCACAAAAGGCAGAGAAAGAATGGAATACAAAAATAGAAATAAAGGCAAAATACAGATAAGGAACAGATATAATCAGTGCTAACTACATCAAAATCACTCAGAATGTCAATGGTCTATATGGACCAATTAAATGATAGAAATTGTTAGCTTGGATCAAAAAACAAGACCATCTGTATGTTATGTACATCAAACCCAACTTAAATATAAAGGCACACATTAATTAAAAGTAAATGCATGAATAAAGATATACCGTGATAACGCTAATCAAAAAAAAAAAAAAAAGAGAGAGCAAGAAAAGCTAGAGTAGCTATATTAACTTCAAAATAAAGCAGAAAAAAAGCTTAAAATGTTATCAGGAAAAAGAGGGGGTATTATATAATGAAAAAGTGGTTTATTCTCCAAGAAGACATAACAATGCTTATGTATCTAACAATACAACATCAAAATATATGAAGCAAAAACTATTAGAACAGCAAAGAGACATAGATAAATTCACTATCTAAGTTAGAGTCTTCAACACCCCTCTTTCATCAATGAGCAGATGTAGGAGGCAGAAAGTCAGTAAGAACCTAGTTGAACTCAATAACACTATCAATTGGATGTAATTGATGTCTATAAAGTACTTCACTCAACAACAGTAGAATACACAACTCTTCTCAACCATGTGTGGAATATTCACCATGATAGACCACATTCTGGGCCATGAAATACTTAAACAAGTGTAAAAGAATGGACATAATGCAACCTCTGCTTTCAGACTACAAATGAATTAAACTAGTAATTAAATAACAGAAAGATTAACTGAAAAATGCCAAATAAAACACATAGAGACTAAACACCATACTTCTAAATAACACATGGATCAAAGTAGAAATTTCAAGACAAATTAAAAAAAATATTTTTTACTAGGTTAATATATATAAGTTAATGGCTCTTCTATATCCCATGAATAAACAAGTGAAATTTGAAATTAAATACACAATACCATTTACAGTAGCACTCAAAAATATGTAATACTTAGGTATAAATCAGCAAAACATACAAGATCTGTGCGGTGAAAACTACAAAACTCTGATAAATGAAATCAGAGAAGAAGTAAAAAATGGATAGATAGTCCACGTTCATGGATAAGAAAAACCAACTTTGTCAAGATGTCAGTTCTTCCCAATCTGATCTATAGATTTGACATAATTCTAATCAAAATTCTTCAAGTTATACTGTGAATATCAACAAACTGAAAAAGTTTACATGGAGGGGCAAATGAGCCTGAATAGCAAACACAATGTTGAAGGAGAAGAACAAAGTGGGAGAACTGACACTACCCTACTGTGAGAATTCTGTAGTGCTGTAGTAATCAAGACAATGTGATATTGGTGAAAGAATAGACAAACAGATGAATGGAACAGAATAGGAAGCCCAGAAATAGTCCCAGTGAATATTGAAGTTGGTCTTTAACAAAGGAGCAAAGGTAATAAAATGGAGCAAAGATAGTCTTTTCAACACATGGTGCTAGAACAACTGGACACCTATATTAAGAAATAAAACTAAAAAAGAATCTAGATCTAGATCTTACACCCTTCAAAAAACTTAACTCTAAATTGATCACAGGCTGAAATATAAGACAAAAATCTATAAAACTCTTTGAAGATAACAGGAGAAAATCTAAATAACCTTGAGTATGATGATGACTTTTTACATAAAACAACAAAGGCATGATCTATGAAAGAAATAATTGATAAACAAGTCATTAAAATTAAAACTTAAAATATTCTGTGAAAGAGAATGATAAGACAAGCCTCCAATGGGGAGAAAATATTTTTTAAAGGCATATCTGATAAAGGACTGGTACCAAATATATATTAAAAAATCGTACTGATGAACCCAGTGACAAGACAAGAATAAGGATGCAGATGCAGAGAATGGACTGGAGGACACAAGGTTGGGGGGGTGGGGGGTGAAAGGGAAGATGGGATGAAGTGAGAGAGTAGCATAGACATATATATACTACCAACTGTAAAATAGATAGCCAGTGGAAAGTTGCTGTATAACAAGGGGAGATCAACTCGATGATGGATGGTGCCTTAGAGGGCCGGGACAGGGAGGGTGTGGGGCAGTTGAGGGAGGGAGGGAATATGGGGATATGTGTATAAATACAGCTGATTGACTTTGGTGTACCTCAAAAACTGGTACAAGAGTGTAAAGCAATTATATTCCAATAAAAAAAGTCATATAACTCAACAGTAAATAGACAACAATAACATAAAACAATAAAAAAATGGACCAAAGAACTTAACAGACATCCCACCAAGAAAGATATATGCAGGGCAAATAAGCATTTGAGAAGAAGTTCCCCAACATACTTTGTCAGGGAAATTTAACAATGAGATATCACTACATACTTAAAAGAGTAGCAAAAATCTGTTAACACTGACAACAGCAAATTTTGGCAAGAATATGGAACAACGGGAAATCTCATTTTTGCTGGCTGGAATGGCAAATTGTACAGTAACTTTGGAAGACAGTCTGGCAGTTTGTTACAAAACTACGTATACTTTTTACCATATGATCCAGCAATAGCATTCCTAGGTGTTTAACCAAAAGAGTGGCAAAATTATGGCCACACAAAAACCTACACGTGGATGCTTAAGCTATTTTCTTCATAACTGTCAAAAGTTGAAAAAAATCCAAGATGCTCTTCAACAGGGAAATGGATAAAGTGTGGCTCATCCAGAAAATGAAATGTTTTCAACACTAAAAAGAAATGTTATCAAACTCATGAAACAATATGGAAGAAACTTAAATGCACATTACTAAGTGAAAACTTAGTAGGCAATCTGTAAAAGGACACATACTGTATGATTCTAACTTTAGGACGTTCTGTAAAAGGTGCAACTATGGAGACATTTAAAAGATCAGGTTTGCAGGGGAAAATGGCATGAAGAGGCAGAACACAGAGGAATTCTGGACCGTGAAAGTACTATGCAAAATACAGTAATGATGCATACATACACTTATATATTTGTCAAAACCCATAGAATAGACAATATCAAGAGTGAACCATAACGTAAGTTATTGGCTTTGGGTGATTACAATGTAGGTTCATAAACTGTAGCAAATGGACCTCTCAGGTAGAGGATATTAAAAATGTGGGTAGTTTATAGCATGGGTGGGGTCAGAGGATATATGAGAAATTTCTGTACTTTCCCTTCAACTTTATTGTGAGCCTTAAATTGCTATAAAACACAAAGTCTTACTTTTAAAAAATAAGGTGAAATAAAAACTTTGCAGGTAACAAAAAACTTCAAGGAATGTATTCCCAGCAAACCAGAGCTAAAGAAATGTTAGAATGTTTAAAAATTTTTAATGTTTAAAAAATAGTTCAAGCACAAGAATATGATATGAAAGAGTAATTTAAATGAAAAAAATAAAAGATGGAGATTAAACATAAAGACATTAAGATATATACATATAAATACATAAAACTTGGGCTATAACCAGTATGGAAAGATTTGAATTTTAGCTGGGATGAATGTTTTTTATGTTGAAGAAAAGTTGATGTATCCTTAAAGTTAAGAAAATAAACTCAGAATTAGATAATCCTCTGTGAGACTCAGTTTTTCCCAACCCCCACAGCCCCCCCCCCCAAAAAAAAGAATAATGAGGATATTTAAGTAGGGTTATCTAGAGTATAAAATGAGTTGTATGCCATGAATAAATGAACAAATAAATAAGTAAATGACCTTTTCCCTCTTATTTTTAACTTCTTCCTATTATGCAAAGGGCCAGATAGTAAACATTTACACTATATTTGCAGGCTATAAAGTTCTGGTACAACTACCCTACTCTGTGTTTGTAGAACAAAATTAGCTATAGGTGATACAGAGACAAATGAGCATGGCTATCTTTCAATAAACCATTTTCAAAAATATACCTCAAACTAGTTTTCACGCACCAAAGAATGTTTAAAATTAGTATAAAAATTGTAAACTCTAATATAAAATCAGTGAGATATCAGAAAGAAATTTCACCAAATAAAAAATAGAGGGTTAATACACAAGTGAAAAAAGTATCCAAAAAGATGGCGGCGAAGTAGAGAGACATGGAGTGCATCCCTCTCCATAGATGCATTGGGAATGCACGGAAGGACGCAGTCATTCCCACAGAGAACCAGCTGAACACCAGCAGATGGCCTCGGACACCAGAGAGGGCTGTGGGGAGCGCGACATAGCCGGTAGGGGGGCATCTACGAGGGCTCAAAGAGGGTGAAGCGGCGGAGCTGTGGCAGACGGGAGGGAGTGAGAAACATACGGAGGGTCCGCAGCGCAGCTCAGTGTTCCCGGACCAAGACATTGATCCGCGGCTGAACAGAGGGTCCAGGAGTGGGAGCGTGGGAACCGGAGAGCTGGTTCAGGGTGAGAAACATTGTTGCCGGTAGGGTGACGGACCGAGAGGACAGGAGGGAGGAGGTCCGTGGAGAGGAGTGCCCGTCCCTGAGAGCTGCCCGGCCATGATGGCAGCTGGAGGCTGCAGGCTCACGGGCGGGGGGGAGGAGCCACGCACATAGCCTCTCTCTCTCTTTCCGTGCCTCTGCAGCAGGCAGTGGAGAGAAGCCCTGCAGGCCACCTAAGGCGCTCAGGGTTAACAAGCACTCTCAGGCACTCGGGCGGGGCTAGATTAAAACCCCTTGCAATGCCAGCAGCAGGGAGGCTGCTGAGAGAAAACAACAACAACAACAACAACAGCATCAAAAAGAAACCCCGAGAGAGGCCCAACTCTAAGACTTTCTGTGTACGCCTGAGCCACCAGCGCCCTCTGCAACAGGCACCTCCAAGCCTGACTGAAACAACAGAGCGCCACTGCTCACTCACTCCCAGGAGAAGGAGCCACTATTGTACCCTCTCCCTCCCCACACACTGCCGCTTACAGAGGAACAATAAAGGAACCTCTGCTGGTCATGGAATAACGCTAAAAAAACCCAAGGCAAGGAGAAGGACACTTACAGCTGAGACGCTAAGGAAACAGAAATACTAGTATCAGTACCTATTGAACTGGCCCATTTTGGGATCAGTTCTGGATTTTTTTTTTTTTTCTTTTTCTCTCTCTCTTTTTTTTTTTTTTTTTTTTTTTTTGGTCTATTAAATGCGATCTTAGCCCTAAGGGATCTACAAGTTTTATAACATATTTTTTTAATGATATTTTTTATTCTTTTTTTTTTTTGCATTTTTATATACTTCTATTTCTAGCTAAGTTTTTGGTAGTACGGACAATATATCTCTCATACTTTCCTTTCATTCCTATCTTTTATACATTTCTATTCCTTTCTTATTATTTGCATATTTCCAACCACATTACGCTCTTCTGTTCCCCTTTCTTCCAGCCTTTTTAAGTCTATTTTATCTTAACATACTTATAAGCAACACTATCAGTCTGCTCAGACTCCTTGCTCTATTCTCCAGATGATGCACTGCCTTGGTATTAATATTAGGCTTTTGTCTTTATCTTAGTTCTTAGTACAGTTGTCTAATTACATTCTGAGAATCTCCATTCTCTCTGGTGGTACTCCAGCTCTTTTCTATATTTGATCCTAGCTTACAAAATCTCCATAGATTGATGTTTGTATGTGTAGGGGGTTATTTGTTGTTTGTTTGCTTTTGCTTTTGTCTCTGATTTGTTCTGTTTCAGTTGTCAATTTCTGTTGGGTTTCTCTTTGAATATGTGATAGCACACTGGGGTTCTGTCAGGTCTTTCTAGAGCCTTATGTCCTAACAGATTCAGTAATTGTGTGTCTTAAACATGTATGTGTTTCCTAGACATAATTTTCGTTTAATCCAATACTTGGACATTAGTCTGAGGCTTGGACAGTCTTCTATAAACACCTCTATCGCCAGGACAAGCAACCCCAAAAGTTTGGACAACCATGAGGAAACAAAGAAACACCATGCAGGCAAAGGAGCAGGAAAAAAACCCACAAGACCAAATAAATGAAGAGGAAATAGGAAAAATGCCTGAAAAAGAATTTAGAGTAATGATAGTAAAAATGATACAAAATCTTGATAACAAAATAGAGAAAGTACAAGAAACAGTTCATAAGAACTCAGAAAAACAAACAGCAATGGATAACAAAATAACTGAAATTAAAAATACTCTAGATGCTATAACCAGCAGAATGACTGAGGCAGAAGAACGAATAAGTGAGTTGGAAGATAGAATGGGGGAAATAACTGCCACAGAGCAGGAAAAAGAAAAAAAGAATAAAAAGATTAGAAGACAGTCTCAGAGACCTCAGTGATAACCTTAAACGTACCAACATTCAAATTATAGGCATCGGAGAAGAAGAAGAAAACAAGAAAGGGTCTGAGAAAATATTTGAAGAGGTTATAGTGGAAAACTTCCCCAATATGGGAAAGGAAATAATCAACCAAGTCCAAGAAGCACAGAGAGTCCCATACAGAATAAACCCAAGGAGAAATGCACCAAGACACATATTAATCAAACTAATGACAATTAAACACAAAGAAAAAATATTAAAAGCAGCAAGAGAAAAGCAACAAATACCATATAAGGGAAAACCCATCAGGATAACAGCTGACCTTTCTACAGAAACTCTGCAGGCCAGAAGGGAATGGCAGGATATACTGAAAGTCCTGAAAGAGAGAAACCTACAGCCAAGAATACTCTACCCAGCAAGGATCTCATTCAGATTTGAGGGAGAAATCCAAAGCTTTCCAGACAAGCAAAAGTGAAGAGAATTCAGCACCACCAAACCAGCCTTACAACAAGTGCTAAAGGAACTTCTCTAAGTAGGAAACACAAGAAAAGGAAAACACCAACAAATACACACCCAAAACAATTCAGAAAATGGTAATTGGAACACACATGTCAATAATCACTTTAAATGTAAATGGATTAAATGCTCCAACCAAAAGACACAGACTGGCTGAATGGATACAAAAACAAGACCCTTCTATATGCTGCCTACAAGAAACCTACTTCAGACCAAGGGATACATATAGACTGAAAGGAAAGGGATGGAAAAAGATATTCCATGCAAATGGAAGTCAAAAGAAAGCTGGAGTAGCAATACTCCTATCAGACAAATGAGACTTGAAAGTAAAGACTATTACAAGAGACAAGGAAGGACACTACATAATGATCAAGGGATCCATCCAAGAAGAACATATCACAATGGTAAATATTTATGCCCCCAATATAGGAGCACCACAATACATAAGGCAAATGCTAACAGCTATAAAAGGGGACATCGACAGTAACACAATAATAGTGGGAGACTTGAACACCCCACTTACATCAATGGACAGATCATCCAAACAGAAAATAAAGAAAGACACACAAGCTTTAAATGACATGTTAGACCATCTCGACTTAATTGATATTTATAGGACATTCCATCCAAAAACGACAGACTACACTTTCTTCTCAAGTGCACATGGAACATTTTCCAGGATAGATCACATCTTGGGTCACAAATCAAACCTCAGCAAATTCAAGAAAATTGAAATCATATCAAGCATCTTCTCAGACCACACACCATGAGACTAGATATCCATTACAGGAAAAAAAACTGCAAAAAATACAAACACATGGAGGCTAAACAATTCACTCTTCAACAACCAAGGAATCACTAAAGAAATCAAAGAGGAAATCAAAAAGTATCTAGAAACAAATGACAACGAAAACACAACAACCCAAAACCTATGGGACGCAGCAAAAGCAGTTCTAAGAGGGAAGTTTATAGCAATACAATCCTACATTAAGAAACAAGAAAATGATCGAATAAACAACCTAACCTTACACCTAAAACAACTAGAGAAAGAAGAACAAAGAAACCCCAATGGGAGCAGAAGGAAAGAAATCATAAAGATCAGAGCAGAAATAAATGAAAAAGAAAGGAAAGAAACCATAAGAAAAATAAATAAAACTAAAAGCTGGTTCTTTGAGAAGATTAACAAAATCGATAAACCATTAGCCAGACTCATCAAGAAAAAAAGGGAGAAGATGCAAATCAACAGAATTAGAAATGAAAAAGGAGAAGTAACAACGGACACCTCAGAAATACAAAACATCATGAGAGACTACTACAAGAAACTATATGCCTATAAATTGGATAACCTGGAAGAAATGGATACATTCTTAGAAAAATACAATCTTCCAAGACTGAACCAGGAAGAAATAGAAACCATGAACAGAGCAATCACAGGTACGGAAAGTGAGGCAGTGATTAAAAATCTCCCAACACACAAAAGCCCAGGACCAGATGGATTCACGGGCGAATTCTATCAAACATTTCAAGAAGAGTTAACACCTATCCTTCTCAAACTCTTCCAAAATATTGCAGAAGGCGGAGCACTCCCAAACTCATTCTATGAGGCCACCGTCACCCTGATACCAAAACCAGGCAAAGATGTCACACAAAAAGAAACGTACAGACCAATATCATTGATGAATATAGATGCAAAAATCCTCAACAAAATACTAGCTAACAGACTCCAACAGCACATTAAAAAAATCATACACCATGATCAAGTGGGGTTTATCCCTGGGATGCAAGGATTCTTCAATATATGCAAATCAATCAACGTGATACATCATATCAACAAATTGAAGGATAAAAACCATATGATCATCTCAATAGATGCAGAAAAAGCTTTTGACAAAGTTCAACATCCATTTATGATAAAAGCTCTCCAGAAAATGGGCATAGAAGAAAATTACCTCAACATAATAAAAGCCATATATAAAAAACCAAAAGCCAACATCGTTCTCAATGGAGAAAAACTGGAAGAATTCCCTCTAAGAACAGGAACAAGTCAAGGGTGTCCACTCTCACCACTATTATTCAACATAGTTTTGGAAGTTTTAGCCACAGCAATCAGAGAAGAAAAAGAAATCAAAGGAATCCAAATTGGAAAAGAAGAAGTAAAATTGTCACTCTTTGCAGATGACATGATATTATACACAGAAAACCCTAAAGACTCTTCCAGAAAACTGCTAGCACTAATTGATGAGTTGAGTCAAGTAGCAGGATACAAAATGAATGCACAGAAATCTCTTGCATTCCTATACACTAACAATGGAAGAGCAGAAAGAGAAATTAAGGAAACTCTCCCATTCACCATTGCAACAAAAAGAATAAAATACCTAGGAAGAAACCTGCCTAAGGAGGCAAAAGATCTGTATGCAGAAAACTTTAAGACATTGATGAAAGAAATCAAAGATGACACAAACAGATGGAGGGACATACCATGTTCCTGGATTGGAAGAATCAACATCGTGAAAATGACTCTACTACCCAAAGCAATTTACAGATTCAATGCAATCCCCATCAAATTACCAATGGCATTTTTCACAGAACTAGAGCAAGAAATCTTATGATTTGTATGGAAACACAAAAGACCCTGAATAGCCAAAGCAATCTTGAGAAGGAAAAATGGAGTTGGTGGAATCAGGCTTCCTGACTTCAAACTATACTACAAGGCCATAGTGATCAAGACACTATGGTACTGGCACAAAAATAGAAAGAACGATCAATGGAATAGAATAGAGAACTCAGAAGGAAGCCCAAACACATATGGTCACCTTATCTTTGACAAAGGAGGCACGAGTATACAATGGAAAAAAGACAGCCTCTTCAATAAGTGGTGCTGGGAAAATTGGACAGCAACATGGAAAAGAATGAAATTAGAACACTTCCTAACACCATACACAAAAATAAACTCCAAATAGATTAAAGACCTACATGTAAGGCCAGACACTATCAAACTCCTAGAGGAAAACACAGGCAGAACACTCTATGACATATATCAAAGCAACATCCTTTTGGACCCACCTCCTAGAATCATGGAAATAAAATCAAGAATAAACGAATGGGACCTCATGAAACTTAAAAGCTTTTGCACAGTGAAAGAAACCGTAAACAAGACTAAAAGGCAACCCTCAGAATGGGAAAAAATAATTGCCTATGAAACAACGGACAAAGGATTAACCTCCAAAATATACAAGCAGCTCATGAAGCTTCATACCAAAAAAGCAAATAACCCAATCCACAAATGGGCAGAAGACCTAAGTAGACATTTCTCCAAAGAAGACATACAGATGGCCAACACACACATGAAAACATGCTCAACATCACTAATCATCAGAGAAATGCAAGTCAAAGCCACAATGAGGTATCACCTCACACCAATCAGAATGGCCATCATCACAAAGTCTGGAAACCACAAATGTTGGAGAGGGTGTGAAAAAAAGGGAAGTCTCCTGCACTGTTGGTGGGAATGTAAGTTGGTACAGCCACTATGGAAAACAATTTGGAGGTTCCTTAAAAAACTACAAATAGAACTACCATATGATCCAGTCATCCCACTCCTGGGCATATACCCAAAGAAAACCTTAATCCCAAAAGCAACATGTACCATCATGTTTATTGCAGCACTATTTACAATAGCCAGGACATGGAAGCAACCTAAATGCCCATCAACAAATGAATGGATACAGAAGATGTGGCATATATATACAATGGAATATTACTAAGCTCTAAAAAGGGATGAGATGGAGCTGTATGTAATGAGGTAGATAGAACTACAATCTGTCATCCAGAGTGAAGTAAGTCAGAAAGAGAAGGACAAATATTGTATGCTAACTCACATATACGGAATCTAAAAATGGTACTGATGAACTCAGTGACAAGAATAAGGATGCAGATACAGAGAATGGACTGGAGAACTCGAGGTATGGGAGGGGGTGGGGGGTGAAGGGGAAACTGAGACGAAGCGAGAGAGTAGCACAGACATATATATACTACCAACTGTAAAATAGTCAGTGGGAAGTTGTTGTATAACAAAGGGAGTCCAACTCGAGGATGGAAGATGCCTTAGAGGACTGGGGCAGGGAGGGTGGGGGGTACTCGAGGGGCGGGAGTCAAGGAAGGGAGGGAATACAAGGATATGTGTATAAAAACAGATGATTGAACCTGGTGTACCCCCAAAAAAATAAAAAATAAAAAAAAGTATCCAAACTTACATCTAATCAAATAAATATACCTTAAAATTATAAGTAACTAGCCTTTTATATGCCGAATTAAAAACTAATTGTTAATATGATCATTGTTCCTTTTGTTAGTGTAGCTGTTTTTATGGTATTACCTGTGCTGACCCTTGGCTAGACAAGCAGGAAATGTCATATGTGACTAGTTAAACTGGAATTTATTGACCATTTCCTAGTGTTAAGAGCATGACAGAAAACAGGAAGCCTGAAAGTTAATATGTCTTTTAGTTCATCAATACCGCTTGGGAATTGATTACTAGAGAAACATTCTGTTTTAATCAATGAATGTTTATTGGAAACCTGCTAGTCCACTGGTGTTTAAACTTTAATATCAGAAGTACCTAAGTCTTTGGAGTATAATTTTTAATGATATGCTGGATATTTTAATAAACCTAGGCTAATAAATCTGATTATAAAATAGCATTCAATATACTCTCATTTTGTTACAATTACTTACATTTGCATCTATTTACAAAATATACAGAAGCATAACTGCTAAAATCTTATGGATATTTATATGTATATATATCATTTTCCACACTGTACTTTTCTTATTATAATATGTACTGTTGTTTTGCAAAATAAATTCTATCCTAAGATATAATGAAAATTTACATTTTCCTCATAGAAAAGTTGGAAAGTAAATTTAGTATCAGTACAAAAATTAATCCATGCCCTCACAGAGTAAATTATTATTTAAGAAATCATTTTTCTAAATTTCATATAATCATATATATGAAGGCTTATATTTATAATAGCTTCATTAATAAATTTTAACATCCTAAGGATGAAATGTGATTTTTAATGTATGCATGAAGTATTAATAAGCATAGTTGTTAATAGCTGCATAATTCTACATAATTTTACATAATTGCACACAGTCCTATTTTTCTGAAACCTATTTAGCTATTTCTGGACAATTATATTTCTTATATAAATATTATACACAGTACTGAATTACATATCTATATGTATTTGCATGAGTTTTTAACTATATAAATATTGATCTTTTAAACAGACTTCTAGAATGTATATTGCAGTATGAAAATGCTTAACATTTTAATGAATTTGTATATAATGTAATGGTTTTTTCTTTAGAAATTTTGATGCTCTTAAAACAGATCACAGATTAATTGTAGAGATGTTAGCAGTTTAATATTGATTATATCGATATTGTTCTCTAAATAAATGGCTAAATTCTGAATTTAAAACATGATAATTTTGGAAAGAAGACTAATTTTAGGAATGGGCATTTTCTTATGGAACGTAGTACACAGAGTTAGTTAGGCAGACACCAAAAGACACTGGATAACTTTTAGGAATAAAACAAGGAATCCTCAGGTTGCGAAAAACATAAATGAATAAAATGAATATGTATGATAAATAATCCTGGCTACTTTTCCTGGCCCACACCAACTTGTACACACCTATTGTTTCCATATTGAGCAATCAAGCCCTGCTGTTTACCTTTCACAGATGGAAATTTGAAGAAGTAAAAGAAAAAAATGATATTCAGTGGGGTTTAATATCCTTACAAAGTTAGAAATCAATTTGAAAATGCCTTTTGGGGGGCAAATTATGGAAATAGCTGAATGTCAGCTTTGGGCTGCTACATATGCTGTGGTTGAGGGTATCTGTCTCAGACAGGACTGGAGGTGAATATTGAGTTTCTACTAGGAGATTGGAAGCTGCCTGTTGAGATTTGCTGCCCACTGCCTTGAACACATTTGGGAAAAAAAACAGCCAGTTTTGTTCAAGGTGAAAGACAGGAAGACCACATATAAATCCTTGCACTACTGGCTATATTTTAACTCCTCTGCATCTTCAGGATACATGGTTTGGCTAAAAATTTCTATTTCTTCTCCTAAGTCTTACTAAAATCAGTTGGATATATATATATATATATATATATATATATATATATGTAATTTTTCTTCACCTGGAAAGAAGTTTTCTTTGGGGACTATATTTACAGTCTCTGTATTGAGATGAAATTTTTGTTTGTATAAATTTTGTTTGTATGAATTTTGAGAGTATTCCATAACACTCTATTGAGACAGGCCAGCATAACTCTCATGTAGGATATTCCCCAAAATAGTAAAATGTAAATGTATCAGAGCATGAACTAATCACCATAACCTGAGTAAAATTTAGTTTTTTTTTTTTTTTTGGGCACATGGGCTTAGTTGCTCCGCGGCATGTGGGATCTTCCTAGAGCTGGGATCGAACCCATGACCTCTGCATTGGCAGGCAGATTCTTAACCACTGCACCACCTAGGAAGCCCCAAAATTTGTTTTAACCATTGAGTGGAAATCTAGCAAGAAAGTCCAGGCTGCTTGGAAAATATGGACTTTATAGCCTGTGGGCAGCAAGAAACAAATGCTGAGTTTTAGACTGGAAAAATAGAAACATAAGTGTTTGTAATTATCCATTCCTTTATTCATCAATTATTGAAAATTAACCACTGAAAATACTAGCAAGTGTAATGCAAGGTCATAGTCTCCACCCCCAAGGAACCAATGAGACAAGTTGTAGATATCTAAGAACTATTCAAACAATGTTACTTTAAGGAATAGGATAAGTGATCCTGAAAGTAGAAAATCCAGATATATGAGCAGTCTAAAAGCCTGATTGTGATTTATTCATTTCTAATTATAGAAATACGAGAAGAAATATAGACACATTTTAGATTTTTTAACATGGAAGTACATGAAAAGAAGACTAAAATATTATTCATATTTTATTAGTGAAAAACAAGTACTTGTATTTCTATGAATTTTTACCTTTAAAACAATTATAAAGAGTTCAGACAAAAAAAATAATGGTAATCACCATCCACGAGGAGAGTTTTTATTCTTCCTAATTATTTCTTTATATTTTAAATGTACTCAATATTCACAATTATATATTAATTCCTATTTGTAAATATTCAGATCCCCATTTTTTAATGTACTTTATTTTAATTACCTTTCTATCTTTCTGCTTTAAGTCCACACGTGCTTCAAAGTTTATCTTAATGCTACCACATCATTTCCCTACACAATATCAATAACAACATTTTCTGTATATGGGTCCATATTAAACATCAAGGATGAATACGATATTGAAGTCTAGGATGATGGGGAGGTAGTGGAACAAACCCAAAGTTGCATGCCAATTATTTGTTTCCCAATGTCCATTTTTTTTAGTCAGTTTGGGTGGCTGTAACACAATACCATATAGATTGGGATGTTTAAACAATGAAATTTTATTTCCCATGGTTCTGGAGGCTGGGGGGTTACCATCAAGTTGCAGGCAGATTCAGTGTTTGGCAAAAGCCAGTTTCCTGGCTCATAAATTGTGGACTTCTTGCTGTGTGCCTTTCCTTCTTGCCTGTCCTTAGGGACAAAGTGCTCCACGTCTCTTCCTCTTCTTACACAGGTATTAACCTCGTCATGAGGACCCCACCCTCATGAACTAACTTAACTCTAATTACCTTCCAAATCCTCCACCTTCAAATACCATTACATTAGACATTAGGGCTAGAATATAATGACTTGGGAAGAGGGAAGAAGGACACAAATATTCCATCCATATCACCTTTATAGTCTTTCCAAAGGTCTGTTTCTTTTACCACTGATTGGCAAATCAGCTGCTCAAGTCCAGCATGATATATGACACATATTTTTTAATCTAGCTGAGAATAGATCAAAAGATTAAGTCAGAATTTTTCACAACCAGTATCTATATGCAAAGGAGTAGGACTGATATATCTAGTTTAAACACATAGAGGAAGAGCCTTATTCTACCAGGTAAATCTATGTGCCATATATTTCTACCATTTACACAGTCCTCTATCTGTTTGCTCTATGTATGTATCCTCTTACTACTCTAGATAGACTTCAAAAAAGTAGAGGGCAGTAGCAGTGTTATTACCTAGTGTTTCATTATAATGCATAACATATGATATGTGAAGCCTTTAGATTGAATTCATTTCTCCATATTCTCCAGCAATGACTGCTTGAGGGAGGAAGTGGAGAAGGTTAGGGGAGCAAATGAATTTCTGTAATTCTTCAGTCCCTTTTCCATTCCTGTACTCCTCATCTATCAATCACAGACAGATCTATATTCTTACTGAAGTATCCATACACAGTCAAACAACATCCTGCCACAGAAATTCATCTGCCTGGGAACATACCCTTGCATTTCAACTTTTTAACCATGTTTCACAGAGCACTTGGATTATTTCATTTTTGTCTGCTCACTGTTGATGACGGAATATAGGTTATTCTGCTGTCTTTTTATGACTAAATAAATAAGTAATCAAAATTGTGCTAACCAAAATCAGTTTAAACTGGTGGTAAGTTAAAAGGGTCAGCAGTATCTGCTTATCTGTTACAGGATAAGGAAACAAACCATGCCCTTGGAAACAGGAATATTTGCTTGTGTGTTAGCTTCCACAACTAGCTTCAGAGGGTTTATACCGGGCCTAAGCCTCTCTTCCCAAACCCCACATTATCATGTTTACCAATATCTAAGTTTACTTTGTAACTGGACTCAATCCTTCCATATTTGGAAACCTTCACAAGTGGCCTTGAAAGCTGCAAAGTTTCAGAGGCAGAAGATAGTCCGGAACAGCTGCAAGTCTATCAAAAACGTCATGTTTCTGGTTCTTCTCTCTTGTAAACTCATCTATTGGTCCCTTCAAGGTACTTATAAACCAAAGGAAGCCAATATCCACTCTATTCAGGCAAACAGAAAAGCAGCTCATTTTACCATCTTCTAAATAACTGAAAAATTTCTTCTGTATTTTATTGTTATGTACAACATCATCCTAAGGAGAAAAAATAAATCCCTCCACCAATTACTATATTAATTAACTTGTGCTTATGTTTTTCCTTATTGATAAACAATAATTAAAATACTGTACATAATTATGTACTTTATGATCAGATTAAGATAAGCATAAAGTAATCGGAGCAAATGGAGGGGATAGAATGAGCAAGGTCAAGTTCCTAGGCCCTTTTGCCTACCTGCTTTTACAACTACACTGTGATTCTCTGTTTGGATTATCAAACACACTTTTTTTTTTTTTTTTTTTTTCACAAAAATGCTGTCTTCCCAGAGAAAGCACTATTTCACAGCAGGTTAAACATTCAGGAAATTGGAAAATACATTAATATCTGTAGATTGTTTTAAGTGTAATTAAGGATCTAAGAAACTACAAAATAAGGAAGGTTGACCAATTAATTCCAATGGCTTATTCAGAAGATTGGCTTAATTCTCCCCAAATATTCATTGCAGATATGTTACTCTAGTGTTGTATTACTTCTAATTGCCACCTTGCAAGCAACAAAGAAAATAAAATTTAGCATGAGGAGATTTCCAATGGAATCAACATTAATAACATTGAACTCTGACCTTTCTATCCAACCTCCTTTCTGCAAAGTTGGAATCTGTAGTGGACACTGCTGGTGCTCTGTCCAGAATCTACCACCCAGGGGCAAACATTCCTTAACTGTTGTAAATATTGGCTGCTAGCAGCTCACAGCTCTACCCTTCTTGTGAGAATTGCCCTTAACCAACACAAGCCAAATTATCTGGAAATGCTTGGGAGGTAATGCCCTCACCCTGGGGGTAACCCACAGCCAATGACAGAATCATAAAATATATAATACAGTAAGTCTCCTATATATGAACGCATTCTGAGAGCACATTCATAAGTCCAATTTGTTCTTTAAGTCCAACAAAATTAGCTTAGGTACTCAAGTAACACAATCTGCTATATAGTACTGTACTGTGATAGGTTTATAATACTTTTCACACAAACAACACAGGAAAAAACAAACACAAAAAATAAAGAAAATATTTTTAATCTTACAATATAGTGCTTTGAAAAGTACAGTAGTACAGTACAACAGCTGGCATATGGGGCTGGCATCAAGGAAATAGGCAAGAACACTTACTGACTGGAGGAGGGAGAGGAGGTGGGAGATGAGAGAGCTGAAGGATAGTCAACAATAGGAGATGAAAGCAAGCTGCAATTTCACTCACATCTGACACAGATGGATCTCACATTCACATCTTTGGAAGTTTGCAACTTGAAGGTTTGTATGTGGGGGACTTACTGTATTCTGGTCTTACTGCTTCAAGTTGATGGTTCTCTATTGCCATTATTTTTTAGTTTATTGTGAATTTTATTGGAACATAATTGCTTTACTCTGTTTTTGCTGTACACCAAAGTGAATCAGCTGTATTTATAAATATACCTCATATCCTCTCCCTCTCACAACTACCTCCCACCCTCCCTATCCCAGCCCTCCCTAAAGTCATCACACTTCATCCAGTTTATCTCCCTGTGTTATGCAGCAACTTTGCACTAGCTAGCTATTTTACATTTGGTAGTGTACATATGTCAATGCTACTCCCTCACTTTGTCCCAGCTTCCCCTTCACCCCCCACCCTGTGTCCTCAAGGCTGTTCTCTACATCTGCATCTTTATTCTTGCCCTGTCACTGGGTTCATCAGCACCATTTTTTAAAATTCCATATATATGAGTTAGCATACAGTATTTGTTTTTCTCTTTCTGGCTTAATTCGCTCTGTATGACAGTCTCTAGGTCCATCCACCTCACTACAAAACACTCAATTTCACTCCTGTATTAAGGCTGAGTGATATTGCATTGTATATATGTGCCACATCTTCTTTATCCATTCATCTGTTGATGGGCATTTAGGTTGCTTCCATGTCCTGGCTATTGTAAATAGTGCTGAAATGAACATTGTAGTATATGTTTCTTTTTGGATTATGGTTTTCTCTGGGTATATGCCCAGTAGTGGGCTGTACCAATTTAGATTCCCAGCAACAGTGCAGGAGGGTTCCCTTTTCTCCACACCCTCTGCAGCATTTATTGTTTCTAGATTTTTTGATAATGGCCATTCTGACTGGCGTGAGGTGATACCTCATTGTGTCTTTGACTTGCATTTCTCTAATGATTAGTGATGTTGAACATCTTTTCAAGTGTTTGTTAGCCATCTGCATGTCTTCTTTGGAGAAATGTCTATTTAGGTCTTCTGCCCATTTGTGGATTGGGTTATTTGCTTTTTTGGTATTAAGCTGCATGAGCTGTTTGTATATTTTGGAGATTAATCCTTTGTCTGTTGCTTCATTGGCAAGTATTTTCTCCCACTCTGAGGGTTGCCTTCTTGTCTTGTTTATGGTTTCTTTCACTGTGCAAACACTTTTAAGTATCATTAGGTTCCATTTGTTTATTTTTGATTTAATTTCCATGATTCTGGGAGGTGGGTCATAAAGGATCTTGCTTAGATTTATGTCATACAGTATTCTACCTATGTTTTCCTCTAAGAGTTTTATAGTGTCTGGCCTTCCATTTAGATCTTTAATCCATTTTGAGTTGATTTTTGTGTATGGTGCTAGGAAGTGTTCTAATTTCATTCTTTTCCATGTGGCTGTCCACTTTTCTCAGCACCACTTATTGAAGAGGCTGTCTTTTTTCCATTGTATATTCTTGCCTCCTCTGTCAATGATAAAGTGCCTATATGTGTATGGGTTTATCTCTGGATTCTCTATTCTATTCCATTGATTGTCCTTTCTATTTTTGTGCCAGTACCATACTGTCTTGATCAGTATAGTCTTGTAGTATACTTTGAAGTCAGGAAGCCTGAATCCACCAACTCTGCCTTTCCTTCTCAAGATTGCTTTGGCTATTCAGGGTCTTCTACATTTCCATACAAATTGTAAAATTTCTTGATCTAGTTTTGTAAAAAATGCCTCAGATAATTTGATAGGGATTGCATTGAATCTGTAATTGCTTTGGGTAATATAATCATTTTCACAATGTTGATTCTTCCAATCCAAGAACATGGTATGTCCCTCCATCTGTTTGTATCACCTTTGATTTCTTTCATCAGTGTATTATAGTTTTTTGCATACAGGTTTTTTGCCTCCTTAAGCAAGTTTATTCCTAGCTATTTTATTCTTATTTGTTGCAATGGTAGGTGGGAGTGTTTCCTTAATTTCTCTTTCTGCTCTTCCGTTGTTAGTGTATAGGAATGCAAGAGATTTCTGTGAATTAATTTTGTATCCTGCTACTTTACTAAATTCATTGATTAGTGCTAGCAGTTTTCTGGTAGCATCTTTAGGATTTTCTATATATAATATGTCATCTGCAAAGGGTGACAATTTTACTTCTTCTTTTCTAATTTGGATTCTGTTTATTTTTATTTCTCTCTGATTGCTGTGGCTAAAACTTCCAAAACTATGTTGAATAATAGTGGTGAGAGTGGACACCCTTGTCTTGTTCCTGTTCTTAGTGGGAATACTTTCAGTTTGTCACCATTTAGAATGATGTTGGCTGTTGGTTTGTCATATATGGCTTTTATCATGTGGAGATAAGTTCTTTCTATGTCTATTTTCTGGAGAGTTTTTATCATAAATCGTTGCTGAATTTTGTCAAAAGTTTTTTTCTGCATATATTGAGATGATCATATGGTTTTTATCCTTCAATTTGTTAATATGAGGTATCACATTGATTGATTTGCGTATGTTGAAGAATCCTTGCATCCCAGGGATAAACCCCACTTGATCATGATGTATGATCCTTTTAATGTGCTATTGGATTCTGTTTGCTAGTATTTTGTTGAGGATTTTTTCTTCTATATTCATCAGTGATATTGGCCTGTAATTTTCTTTTTTTGTGACATTTTTGCCTGGTTTTGGTATCAGGGTGATGGCAGACTCATAGAATGAGTTTGGGACTGTTCCTCCTTTTGCTATATTTTGGAAGTGTTTGAGAAGGACAGGTGTTAGCTCTTCTCTAAATGTCTGATAGAATTTGCCTGTGAAGCCCTCTGGCCCTGAGCATTTGTTTGCTGGGAGATTTTTAATCACAATCTCAATTTCGGTACTTGTGATTGGTATGTTCATATTTTCTATTTCTTCCTGGTTCAGTCTTGGAAGATTGTGTTTTTCTAAGAATGTATCTATTTCTTTCAGGTTTTCCAATTTATTGGCATAGAGTTCTTGTAGTAGTCTCTCATGATCTTTTGTATTTCTGTGCTGTTGGTTATTACTTCTTCTTTTTCATTTCAAAATCTGTTGATTTCCATCTTCTCACTTCTTTTTTTCCTGATGAGTCTGGCTGTGGTTTATCAATTTTGTTTATCTTCTCAAAAAACCAGCTTTTAGTTGTATTCATCTTTGCTATAGTTTCCTTCATTTCTTATTCATTTAGTTTTGATCTGATCTTTATGATTTTTTTCCTTCTGCTGACTTTTGGATTTTTTCGTTCTTCTTTCTCTAATGGTTTTAAGTGTAACGTTAGGTTGTTATTCAATACTTTTCTTGTTTCTTGAGGTAGGACTGTATTGCTATAAACTTCTCTCTTAGAACCGCTTTTGGTGTGTCCCATAGGTTTTGGGTTGTGTTTTCATTGTCATTTGCTTCTAGGTATTTTTTTATTTCTTTTGATTTCTTCAGTGATTTCTTGGATGTTTAATAATGTATTGTTTAGCCTCCATGTGTTTGTATTTTGTAGTTTTTTTTTTTCATGTAATTGATATCAAGTCTCATGGAATTGTGGTCAGAGAAGATACTTGGTATGATTTCAGTTTTCTTGAATTTACTGAAGCTTGATTTGTGACCCAAGATGCAATATATCCTGGAGAATGTTCCATGTGAACTTGAGAAGAAAGTGTATTCTGTCATTTTTGGATGGAATATCCTATAAATATGAATTGTCAAGAAGGTCTAATGTGTCATTTAAAGCTTGTGTTTCCTTATTTATTTTCTGTTTGGATGTTCTGTCCATTGGTGTAAGTGGGGTGTTCAAGCCTAATACTATTATGGTGTTACTGTCAATTTCCCCTTTTATGGCTGTTAGCATTTGCCTTATGTATTGAGGTGCTTCTATGTTGGGTGCATAGAGATTTATAATTGTAATATGTTCTTCTTGGATTGATCCCTTGATCATTACGTAGTGTCCTTCCTTGTCTCTTGTAATAGTCTTTACTTTAAAGCCTCTTTTATATGTTATGAGTATCACTTCTCCAGCTTTCTTTTGATTTCCATTTGCATAGAATATCTTTTTCCATCCCCTCACTTTCAGTCTGTATGTGTCCCTAGGTCTGAAGTGGGTCTTTTGTAGACAGCATATATTATGTGTCTTGTTTTTGTATCCATACACCCGGTCTGTGTCTTTTGGTTGGCACATTTAATCCATTTACCTTTAAGGTAATTATTGACATGTATGTTCCTATTACCATTTTCTTAATTGTTTTGTGTATGTTTTGAAGGTCTTTTCCTTCTCTTGTGTTTCCTGCCTAGACAAGGTCCTTTAGCAATTGTAAGGCTGGTTTCATGGTATTGAATTCTCTTAACTTTTGCTTGTCTGTAAAGCTTTTGATTTCTCCATTGAAACTGCATGAGATTCTTGCTGGGTAGAGTATTCTTGGCTGTAGGTATTTCTTTTTCAAGACTTTCAGTATATCCTGCCTCTCCCTTCTGGCCTGCATAGTTTCTGCAGAAAGATCAGCTGTTACCCTTATCGGGTTTCCCTTATATGTTATCTGTTGCTTTTCTCTATCTGCTTTTAACATTTTTTCTTTGTGTTTAATTTTCATTAGTTTGATTTATATGTGCCTGGGTGTGTTTCTTCTTGGGTTTATTCTGTATGGGACTCTCTGAACTTCTTGGACTTGATTAATTATTTCCTTTCCCATGTTGGGGAAGTTTTCCACTATAACCTTTTCAAATATTTTCTCAAACCTTTTCTTTATTTCTTCTTCTGGGATACCTATGATTTGAATGTTGGTGCACTTAATGTTGTCACCAATGTCTCTGAGACTGTCTTCCATTCTTTTATATTCTTTTTTCTTTTTTCTTTTTCCTGATCTGTGGCATTTATTTCAGCCATCCTACCTTCCAACTCACTTACTTGTTCTTCTGCCTCAGTTATTCTGCTGCTTATACCATCTAGAGTATGTTTAATTTTACTTATTGTGCTGTTCATTACTGTTTGTTTGCTCTTTAGTTCTTCTAGGTCCTTATTAAATGTTTTTTGTATTTTCTCTATCTTGTTTTTGAGATTTTGGATCATCTTTATTATTATTACTCTGAATTCTTTTTCAGACAATTTACCTAGTTCCTCTTCACTTACTTGGTCTTGTGGGGTTTTATCGTGCTCCTTTGCCTGCAAAGTGTCTCTTTGTTTTCTCATTTTGTCTAATTTAAGGGATTTGCTATCTCCTTTTCCTATGCTCCCTGGTACTAATTCCTCTTGTTTCTGTTCTTTGCCCCCTGTGGTCGGGTTGGTCCAGTGTCTTGAGTAGGCTTTCTGGTGGAATAGTCTGGTGTGTGCTTTCTTGCATGTGGCTCTGAGTCTTTTCCTTCTGATGAGCAGGGCTATGTCAGGTGGTGTGTTTTAGGGTATCTGTGAGCTTAATATGGCTTCAGGTAGTCTGTGTGCTGATGAGTGGGTTTGTGTTCTTCCTTGTTTGTAGTTCAGTGTGAGGTATCCAGCACTGACCATTGCAGATAGTAAGGCAAAGCCAGGTCTTAGACTATGATAGAGGTCTCCATGAGAATTCTCTGTGGTTAATCTTCCCTGTGGCTGAGGACTCTCTAGTGGTCTAGCATCCTGGATTCAGTGCTCCCTCTGCAGAGCCTCCAACTTGACGTCTGGTTGAGGTAACCAGACTCCAGAGGTCACTGGTGGCAGACATGTTGGTTGCAGGAGGAGCAGCAGAAAGAGCAATGGCAGGATGCAGCAAGTCAGGCTTTGCAATCAAGGTGAGATTTTATGCTCTCTCTTCCTCTCCCTCCCTCCCTCTCTTTCTCTCTCTCTCTTATCTTCCAAATCACTGTAGCAGCAAATTGCCTTGCATTGTCTTCCCTTTCAATCACAAAAGGTCCTCCAAGCTGGGAAGCCAGTAGCCACCACTTTCTTCCTGGAAGTGTCTGCCTCTCTTCTCAGAAACTCTTGAACCCCTCTCTTTGGTTCTCTCCATGTTTACCCATCTTATTGCCATTAATGATTCAGAGCTTCCTGTGGAATCAACCTTGAACCTCAATTTCACCTAAATCCAGTTCTTTGCCTGCTTTTTTCCCTTGTCCTGTTTTGGTTCCTTCACTTTCTTACAGACCTCATCAAAAAGCTCTTCCTCAAGAAACCAGTCACTAAAGAACCCCTACCTCATCTTATGCTTCTAAGAAATGTGACTTAAGACATATATCTCACCCAATGGGGCAGGCTTCAGCTTATGCATAGCTAACACTATGAGCTTGTTTGCCCCTCTTTTGTGGCAATAATATATAAAAAGATACATCAGGGCAGCAATGTGAAATTGAACAGTAAATCAGATCGCAGAAACCACCAGATTAACAAAATGAACTCCATAATTTCCCAATCCTGGGTTCTGCTTTGGTGCAATAATGCTTTCCCAGTAGAACAGATATAGTGATATGGAGACACACACATTTGGGTAATTTATAAGAGCCAATGGTTATGTGTGTTGGGGGATAGGGTGTGGGATGTGAGAGAAAGAGAGAGAGAGAGAGAGAGAGAGAGAGAGAGAGAGAGAGAGAGAGAGAGAGAGAGAGAAAGAGAGAGGAGAGCAGGAGGGAGAGAGAAAGAGAGAAAATAACTAATACAGTGATTCTCAAACTTCAGTACACATGACAATTACCTTGAGGGCTTGTTTTAACAGACTGCCTCCTCTTCCATCCCTCAATTTCTAATTTGGGATGGGACCTGAGAAGTTGCATTTAAATAACTTTACAGGAAATACAGTATTGTTGGTCAAAGCCGCACTTTGAGAACCACTGGCCTACAAAACTGATATGCAATAAAATATTTTGAGATAATAGAATGTAATATGATCTTTGTTGTAGTCACTATTAACTGGGTATATCTAAGAGGTCCCTATCTTGTAGGCTTAGTTTTAACCATTTTAATTTCTAACTGAACACTATATCCTTTCAGTGTCATTTATTTTCCATTATATTGGGCCCAAACACTTGATGAGATCTTCCTCCGAGATGCAAGTGCTAACTGCACTCTTTTAATTACTATAAATTTTATTTGTCTTTGATTTTTCTTAATGTAATGTGATTAAGTAAGAAAGCCCTGTAAGCAAGACATCTTGGAGCAGCACTTGCTAAGCCAGACTGTTTTGCTATGTGACATATTTCCTACTCATTCTTACCTGTCTCACTTTTAGGTTATTCAGTATAAAAATATAAATTAACTGTTATCATTCATATCACAATTTTGTTAGCCAGTTATGGAAGTTTTTTTCTGTATCTTTCAACTTAATTTTTTTTTTTTTTTGGAGTTTACTGACTGACTTTATATATTCATTCATTAAATATACACTTCCTCCTTCCAGTACAGTTTTTTTGGAGCAATATTTTCCAAAACCCTAGCCACCTCCTACTTGTTTTTCTAAATTACATAAAATGCTATTAAAAAATCTCAAGTTACAATTTTTTACTCTCCTCAAATTCACTTCCCACCATTTCTTTTGATGCTTATAACTGAAACATTGACTGTCCCTCATTTATTTCAGAAATATTTATAAATCATAAAATATGATCAAGGGTACACTTTAAAATATTTTGGATATTGTGCTCATGCAGATTAAAATTTAGTAGACAGAGTATTTATTTCTTTAATGAGACATGGTATAATAAATACAAGTAATAAGTAATAAATATAAGTAACATTGCTATGCAAGTTTTAACAAGAGTTGCTAAAATCCATACAGTATTAATATATGATGACTTTTCTAACAAAGTCTCAGTTCATATCTGTGAAGTATCATCCAACATATTTATGGGAATAGAAGAGAGAAAATGGAAGCAGGTCCTGATGCAGGACAAAGCATATTAAAAAAAAAAATATATATATATATATATATTTTTATTTATTTGGTTGTGTTGAGTCTTCGTTGCTGCATGGGCTTCCTCTAGTTTCCATGAGCAGGGGAGACTCTTTGCTGTGGTACGCAGGCTTCTCATTGCAGTGGCTTCTCTTGTTGTGAAGCACAGGCTCTAGATGCATGGCCTTCAGTAGTTGTGGCTCATGGGGTTAGTTGATCCACGGCATGTGGGATCTTCCCAGACCAGGGCTCGAACCCCTGTCCCCTGTGTTGGCAGGCAGATTCTTAACCACTGTGCCACCAGGGAAGTTCCCAAAGCATATTTTTTATTTGAGTTATTTGTTCTCTTATTGTTGAATTTTAAGAGTTTATTTTTTTATTTTGTATAACACTCCTTTATCATATATGTTTTTTAAAAACGTTTACTCTCAGTGTGTGGTTTCTTCTCTTTCTCTTGACTGTCACTTACACAACAGAAATTTTTTTTTCATTTTAATAAAGTCTAGCTTGTTAATTGTGTCTTGGTATTGTATTGTGATTGAATTTTGTGTATTAACCTTGTATCCTGCAACCTTGCAGCAGTTGCATATTAGTCTCTGAACTTCTTTTTTGTTCTTGTTGTCATTTATTGTTTGTGATTTCATACATAGACAATTATGTAATCTAATAACAAAATAGTTTTACTTCCTCCCAGTCTGTATATATTTTCTTATCATGTCTTATTGCATTATATAGGACTTCCAGTATGATGTTGAAAAGGAGTGGTGAAAGGAGATATTTTTCCTTATTTCTGATCATAGTGGAAATGCTTCAGTTTTCTTATGATTTAAGTATGATGTCAGCTATAGATTGTTTTGTATCATTAGATGCTTTTGCTAGATGTTTTCTTCAAGTTGAAGAAATTACAACTGTATTCTTAGTTTGCTGGGATTTTTTTAACATGAATATGTGTTGAAATTTATCAATTTTTATGCATCTATTGATATAATCATGTAATTTTTCCTCTTTAGCCTCCTTATGTGATGGATTAAATTCAATGATTTTCTATATTGAAATTACCCTGCATACCTGGGAAAAATCCTACTTGGTAATGGAGTATATTTTCTTTTTATATATTGTTGGATTTGATTTGCTCATATTTTGTTGAGGATTGTTTACACCTATGTTCATGTGAGATATTGGTCTATATATTTTTTTCTTGCAGTGTTTTATCCAGTTTATAATTAAGGTAATGCTGACCTCCTAGAATGAATTACTAATTATTCCCTCTGCTTCTGTATTCTGAAAGTGATTGTAGAGAGTTGGTATAATTTCTTCTGCACCTGGTGCTTTCTGTTTTGGAAGGTTATTGGTTACTGATATGCACATATGTTTATATGTAGTAGTTATATGCCTACTCAAATTGTCTATTCCTTCTTTTTGTGAGTTTTTTCAGATGGTGTCTTTCAAGGAATTGATCCACATTATCTAAGTTATCAAATTTGTGGACATAGAATTTTTTCATATTATTCATTTATTTTCATTTTAATGTTCATGGGACCTATAACGATTTTCCTGCTTCATTTCTCATGTTAGCAATTTGTATCTTCTCCATTATTTTCTTAGTTAGCATGGCTAAAATATTATCATTTTTATTGATCATTTCCAAGAATACACTTGGTTTCATTGATTTTCTTTCTTGATTTCCTATCTTTAATTTAATTGATTTTGGCTCAAATATTTATTATTTCTTTTCTTCTTCTTACTTTGGATTTAATTTGCTCTTCTTTTCCTCATTTACTAGAATGGAATCTTAGATTATTGGTTTTAGATTTTTTCTTCTTTTCTAATTCAATTTTATAAATTCAATTTTATAAATTTTATAAATTTATAAATTCAATTTTATAAATTTCCCTCTAAGACTTTTTTTTGCTGCATCCTACAAATTTTGATCAATTATATTTTCTTTTTTGTTTTGTTAAAATATTTCAATTTATTTTAGTATTTTTTATTGACCCATGTGTTGTTTTGTAATGTATTATTTAATCTCCAGGTATTTTGGGATTTTCCAGATATATTTCTACTAATGATTTCTAATTTAATTTATTGATGGCCTGATAGCAGCAGTCATCATATGATTATTTTTCTTTTAAATTTATTGAGGTGTTTTTTATGTGTTTGGCCAATATTGGTGAATGTTCCATGTGAGCTTGAGAAGAATGTATATTCTGCTGTTGTTGAATGAAGCACTTTATAAATGTCAGTTATATCCAGTTCATAGATGATGTTATTGAGTTCAACTATGTCCTTACTTGCTCTCTGCCTCCTAGATCTGTCCACATGTAATAGAAAGATATCAAAGTCGCCAACTTAGATAGTGGATTAATCTCTTTCTCTGCAGTTCTATTAGTTTTTTTTTTCTCATGTATTTTGATGCTATATAGTTAGGAGTATATGGAATGTTATATCTTCTTGGAGAATAAATCCCTTTTGCAATATGTAATATCCCCACTTTATCTCTGGTAACATTTTGAACTCTGAATTCTGCTTTATTTGAAATTAATATTCCTATTCTAGCTTTTCTCTTTTTATTTTTTGATTAATACAGCATGGTATATATTTATCCATGCATTTACTTTTAATTTTTTTTTATATTTAAATTGGTTTTGTTGTAGATGACATTTAGATGGGTCTTGTTTTTTCTTTTTTCCTACTCTAACAATCTTTGTATTAAATTAGTGCATTAAGATGATTGACATCTAAATTGATTACTGATGTAATTAAATTAATAGATACCATATTTATTACTGTTTTCTACTCC
Source organism: Hippopotamus amphibius kiboko (assembly GCF_030028045.1). Lineage (NCBI taxonomy): Eukaryota > Metazoa > Chordata > Mammalia > Artiodactyla > Hippopotamidae > Hippopotamus > Hippopotamus amphibius. Next base: position 66,499,768 of record NC_080192.1, on the reverse strand, counting down.
TCACCATTGTTTCTTGTACCTCTTTTTGTCCTCCATTCTTTTTCTTCCTTTTATATTTTTCATTGAGTCTTTTTATGATTCCATTTTTTCTTCTTTTTTAGTATATCAATTATACTTTCTTTTTTAGTTTTTTGAATGGTTACTCTAGAATTAGAAATATACATTTACAACTAATTCAAGACCACTATCAAAAACCACTACACTACTTCACAGATAGTGCAAGTACCTGATAATAAAAACAGTATTCCTTCCTCCTGTCCCCTGTACTATTACTGTCACTCCTTTCAATTATACACAAGCATATATAAGTATACACACATGTATATGTAAGTATGCATAAATAAATATATTGCTGTTATTATGAACAAGATTTATCTGTTAGATTAAGAGTAATAAAAATAATGTTTTCTATTTTACCTTCATTTATTTCTTCTCCAATGCTTTTCCTGTTTTTATGGATATATTGGTTTCTTACATATCATTTTCCCTCTTCCTGTTAGAATTTCTTGCAAGGCAGGGCAACTGGAAAAAAAATTTCCTCAGTTTTTGTTTGTATGAGAAAGCCTTTATTTCTCCTTCGCTTTCAAAGGATAATTTCATAGGGTAACAAATTCTAGGTTGTTGTTTTTTTCTCTTTGTGCTATAAATATTTCTTTCCATTCTCTTCTTGCTTACTTGGTTTCTGAAAAGAAGTCAAAGGTAATTCTTATCTTACTCCTGCAGAGGTAAAGTTTTTTGTCTTCTTTTTTTTTCCTTTTCTTTTAGCTTTTAAGATTTTTTTTTTTTAATCTTTGATTTTCTGTAGTTAAAAACTGTTATGCCCAGGTGTAGGGTTTTGTTTTTGTTTTTTTTTGTTTTTTTGGCATTTACCCTGCTTGGTATTTTATCAGATTCCCAAATCTGTGGTTTTGTGTTTGATGTTAATTTGGGAAAAATCTCAGACATTATCATTATGTATATATTTTTTCTGTTTCTTTCTCTGTTTCTCTCTTCTCCTTCTGGTAGTTCCATTACACATATATAACACATTTTGATAGTCGTCCCATATTTCATGAATATTCTGTTATTTTTTCTCTCATCTTTCTTCTTTGATTTTCTATTTAACATGTATATCTATATACATACGCATATACATACACACACATATATATGTGTGTGTATGTATATATATATGTATATATATATATATATATATATATATAATGATCTGAGAGTCTTTCCCCAGCCATGTCCAGTGCATTAATGAAGTCATCCTTCTTTAATGTTTCAGTGTTTGATTAGCTAGCATTTCTTTTTGAATCTTAGAATTTCCATCTCTCTGCTTACATTGCCAATTTGATTTTTCTTGTCTGTTTTATCCATTATAGCCCTTAATATATTAATTATGGTTGTTTTAAACTCCTTTTCCAATGGTGCCAACATTTCTGCCATTTCTGAGTCTGGTTCTGATGCTCGATCTGTCTCATCAGTGTTTTTAGTATGTATTTTTTTGTTGTTGAAAACCAGAGGTACTGGTTCAAAGGAAATCTGGTATATTGACCTTTATTGGTATTGGTAATGTGATAAGTCAGTTAGGTGTGGGGGAACAAGAAGCATTTACAATCCTATGATTAGGTCTCAATTTTTTTTGTTTTCTTTTGAGCCCGTGCCCCTGGGTTGTGAACTTCACAAATACTTCTCAATTTCCCTTCTATTATCAGTGGAATAAATGTCTGTGGCAGGAACAGAGTTGGGTATTTATTATCCCCCAGGTTGGTTAGTGTCTAAGAAAACCCTAATAGTTTAGACTCCATTAAAATAATTTCTCTCATGGGCAAGCATGTTATGAAGAACAGAATGTTCTGGCATATTTGAAAATGGTTTATTTCCCTTCCCCTGCCAAAGCACTAGGGAATTCTTCTCTTCTATTTATTATGACAAGTTGCTAGAGCTCCTGATGGTAAAGCTCACAAAGATCACAGGGTGCTGTTTGACTCCACTCCACCCCCTGGGAATTTTTATCTATCAGATGTGTTCACATTGAGCTTCTAGCAATTTGACAATTATGGTTTGTATTTTTCTACCCCAGAACTAGTTCCTTTAGAGTCTTCTCCTCTTGGGTTTCTGCACTTAGTTGTGATTCTCTATGATTCCCTGTGTGTGTTTCTAATTTGAGTGCAGCATTTTGCCCTATAATCTTACTTCCTTTATGGATCTAAGATGAAACTTAGATTTGTTAGTATGTTCAGCTTTTTATTTGCTGTTTTGTCATTTTTTAATATGTTGGCTCTTTGTATGCTGGATTGGAAACTGGAAGCCACCAGTTTCAATTCCACATCTCCTATTTATTTTGTGAAGCTTTTGCTGATATGTTTGAAGGACATATGGGTAGGAGACTTGAGAAGGTGGAGACATTCTGTAATAGATGTTGGAGGCAATGAAAACGATGACTTTAAAAGATGAAATGTTTTCTGGACAATGTTAATGTCTACTTAACATAGGAAATCATGTTTGAAGTGGCAACAAACTCATAAAGAGCCAACAAAACTTCAAAGTCCAAGCACAATATGGATAAAGCAATAGTTGAGTGCAACCAGAATGCCAGGAGAGGGCAAGTTATTAACAGAGTGCCCTGTGAGTTTTAATATTGATTAGAGAATTATTAAAATGGTGAACCAGATGTGCCAAGTATGAAAAATGGAAAGCAAAATAAGTTAATGTATAAAGGTTAATATGTATGTCAATAAACTAGAACTCTTAATCAGGAGGATAACTTTGAGAGGTAGCCTTCATAGAGTGGAATTCTGGAACTAAGTAACTACATTTTGATTAGTTTGATGTGAATGTCAAAGTCTTAGGTGTAGCTTAGAGTTATTTGCTAAAATCAAGAGAATTTCATAGGAAATGAGGTCAAGCTATTCAGGATTTAGGTTTTTTAATACGTTTCTCATTCAGATATTAAAACAAACAAAGGTGATGTCAAGAGTTGCTGTGGAGAGAGACATTTGCAAAAGCTGAGAAAAGTGATTGACATCTTCTCCCTCACACTCAAATGCATCCAATTACTAAGAGCTGTGATTCTACTGCTGGAATCTCTTTTCAATCTGACCACTTAATGTCAACATAGCCATCAATACTTGCATTATTTAGATTGAGAAATGGAATATTGACTGCCTTATCAGTAAACAAACGATGTCACAGTCATCAGTGATGGTAGCCACCACAAAGATGAGCTGGAGAGCCCCGAAGGAACTCAGGAAGGAAAAGAATACCTGCTTAGCAGGCATTGGGCCACTGCCACTCCTCACAGTGAGCCCTGAGGAAACTCAGGATAGACAAACACAGGATACTGGCCCCAGATAGCTGAGTTCAGTGAGCCCAGAGTCTTGCATCTTCCCATACATAGAAAAGCGCTAAATTCCTCAACTTGAGATATTTGTTTTTCTTTCATTAACAATAATCTCTTGAATTCAGACTACCTGCCCTTTGTTGCAAAACTCCTGTTTATCCTGTCCCCCACCCCCCCACTTCCTTGGAGCAGATCTCTCAGGGTTATTTTGAGATGCTGCCTCAGGGTCTTGAAGTCCTAAAACTTTCTGCCGAATAAAACATAACTCTCAACATTTAGGTTGTGCATATTTAATTTTTTAGTAGACAAGATGAATTACTATAATATTTTTCTAAAGGATCTCCTGCTTTACAAATGTATTTGTTTTAATAGTTTCAGCAAGTAAGGTTTTTATAAAAATGCAGGACTAATCTTACCATTTCTTTTCTGAAGTTTTTTCAGCTTTTCGTTGTCCTTAAGATAATATACAGAATCATTACTTCATCCTGTAAGTCAGGCCAATCTCTCTTACACATCTGATATCAATAATTCACTTATTTTCTAGGCTAGATTGACATTTTTTTCAGTTCCTGGAATACAATACATATCTTTCTAGATCTTGATCTACAAACATGTCATTTTTAATATCTTTAATTTTTACCACTTTTTCCATTTTGCATCTCCTGTGGTGATTGCCAATGCTAAAGGTGACCTGCAAATCATCCCTTTGATTAACTGTTTTATAACCTTGCTTAGGATTGAAACCACTATCCAGTTTGCAAATTCTATCTGCCTCACTGTGTGTAAATTTTACTGATATAAAAAGCCCACCTCAGATCATGAGGAAAAAGGCCACACTCCACTGAAAATGGCACATAGAGGTGACAGGTGTCTGATTGCTTAAAGCCTTTGTGAGACTGCCTTAACTGTTCTGTGTATTGTACATGTGTATATCTTTTATATCTACTGAGTTGTTAACTGTATCTTGTCTCTCTTCTTGTCACCCCCATCTTTATTTTTGCATTTAGAAGTAATCCATAAACTGTAAACAGGATTTCTAAAATACTTTTCTGTGACCTTTTTCATCTGAATATCTTCTTTTTTTATTGAAGTGTAGTTGATTTATAATTCTGTGTTAGTTTCTGATGTACAGTAAAGTGATTCAGATATAGATATATATATATATACATATATCTCCTTTTTTAGATGTTTCCATTATATATTATTACAAGATGTTGACTATAGCCCCCTATGTGACACAGTAGGTCCTTATTGTTTCTCTATTTTATATATAGCAGTGTGTATCTGTTAATCCCAAACTCTCAATATATCCCTCTCTGCCTTCCCCTTTGGTAACTATAATATTGTTTTCTATGTCTGTGAGTCTGTTTGTGTTTTATAAATAAGTTCATTTGTATCATTTTTTTAGATTCCACAAATAAGCAATATCATATATTTGTCTTTCTCTGTCTGATTTACTTCACTTAGTATGATAATCTCTAGTTCCATCAATGTTCCTGCAAATGACATTATTTCATTCTAAGATTTCTTCTTTAATGACAATATAACTTTGATGTGTGGAATAGGAAAAGAGAGACCAATCACAACTTAAGTACCAAACATAAACAAATGCATGAAGAACAGTGCAGTGGATATCTAGGGAATAGATTTGACTTGGAGTTTCAATTTTAAAATGTGCAGTTTTTGCTGTGGCATTTGAATTAATACCCTAATATTGGAGGGATGTCAGAATATGCTTCTGAGCTGAATGCAAGGCTGGGAGAAGACACGCGTGTTCCATTTGAAAAAGTATTCTCTGTCATTAAATGTTTTCTTTCTTCAGTTGCTCAAAGATAAAACCTACAGTTTCACAGATCTGCCTCCTGTTCAAATATTTCATAAAGCATTTTTGATAGCCTTATATATTTCATGTTAATACATTTAGATATATGACTGAATGCATGGATTAATACCTTCTCCACATATTTAATTAAATTATGTCTATACTGGGAAGATTGAGCCTAATTATTTTTATTACACCTGTTTCCTTTAGTAATTTATCCATCTTTACCAGGTGAATTGTGTACTTTGGTTATTAACTATCATTTTATTGATGTTTAACTTCAAATGACTAGATTTATGTTTACCTTATTTATAGAATTAAACTGTGCTAATCACAAAGAGTATATTGAGTTTACCATCATCCACATAATGTTCTTACTATGAGGTTAGGTTATTTACCTGCCAGATTTAGAAACATTAGTAAAAGAAGCTCATATTAGAAATGGAGGGAATGTGAGTCTATTTCAGATTCAATGCATTGATACAAATACTGTTAGAAGACAAACTATTCAAATAATGTCAGAAAACAAACTATTTGAATTTATTCTCCTATTTTGTGATTCATAAGTGAGTGGTTATTGTCATGATAAATTCAGATCTTTAAACCTAGTTTGTGCCTTGCTGTCATGATACATTGTTATGCAGAATCTCTTTTGTGGGAAGTTTTGCACCATGTGCTCAGCTGGTGCAAGTCAGAGACATAGTTTATGATTTTAAGAAGTTAAAATTGATTTGGGTAGGTAGAAAGAAACATACAGCAATATTTCCCAAAGAGATATGGACTACAAAGGCAAATAGAAATCACATTTCTAAACTACAAAAATCAAAGCTAATAACCATAATCAGAGGGCAAATGCATAGAGATATTATCTTATATTGGCTTGGAGTATGACAGAACACAGAGATAGAAAATAAAGGAATCTGTCATTCCATTCTTTAATAGATGCTTTTAAAATATTATAATCTAACAGAGGTTTGTGTTCCTGTTGACTCACAGGTAGAGATTAATTAAAATTTATCTCTTTGGCTCAAAAAATGAAACTTAACTTGTAGTCTCCAGATATGTAAAGTTCTGAATAATATTTACTTAAGTTGAGTTCTTCAATGTAATTAAGGGGAAACTCTCTATTTGTAGCCAGATGTATTTGTTTAATGATCTTATGAGTCATGGCAGGATAGAATGCACCATTAACACTTTGACACAGCTCAAAAATTACTCCTACATGTTTATCAATTCCTTTATCTAATAAGTGTAGAAATTGATTCACTTTTTAAAAAATTTATTTTATTGAAGTATAGTTTATTTGCAGTGTTGTATTAATCTGCTGTACAGCAAAGTGATTCATTTACACACACACACATATATATATATATATACATTATTTTTCATATTCTTTTTCAGTATGATTTATCACAGGATATTGAATAGAGTTCCTTGTGCTATACGCTAGGACTAGCAGCTGCAAACTGTTATATACAGAATGGGCAAATAACAAGGAATTGATTCTTAAGACTAAGATTTTGGTCTATTTTGCCTCAATTTCTCAAAAAAAAAAGAAAAGAAATATACATTAGCAATATATATCCTCCTAATACTTCGTCCTTATTCTCTTTAAATTCTCCTGAACTCTGATACTCATTTTCATAAATCTTATTTCTTAACAATATCATTAATTGTTAACTACATTATTATTGTTTCTCTACTATGCCACCCTGACTTCACCCTAAGCCTAGTCAACCTTGCGGTCTGGAGATGGCCATCACAAATAAAGCATCATTCTTTGTGGATGTTGGTTTAAAAAATGAAAGAAAAATCTTGTCAGAAGCATTAGATGTAAGTCCTTCCTCTCAATAGTGCTGGATCACTTTAGGTTATATGACCACTTTTAGACAAATAAGTTAGCAAGAAAATAGCTTGAGCAGTTTGGCTTGGATTTGTTTCCACTATGGAACTGGGGACATGGTAGGAAATCCAAACAAAACTGGCATGGTTCTTAAGTTGGGACCTGACTTCTAATTGAGAATGAATAAAATAGGTTAATGACATTGAGGGGGAAAATGGGTTAAAACTGCAGCATTCTCTCATGGTTCCACGTGTTTAAAAGTAGGATATGTAGTTTTTGTCTATTATTCCTAGGTGATTTCACATTCTTTAAAATGATTACTTTTAAAATTGAAGTATACTTGACTTAGAATATTATATTAGTTTCAAGTGTACAATGCAGTGATTTGATATTTTTATACATTATGAAATGGTCACCATGCTAAGTCTAATTACAATCTGTCACCATGGTTATTACGATATTATTGACTGTATCCTCTATGCTACACATTACATGTTCAACACTTATTTATTTTAAAATTGGAAGTTTGTACTTCTTAATACTCTTCACTTACTTTACCCATTCCCTCTCTGCCCCTCCTCTGGCAACCTCTAGTTTGTTCTCTGCATCTATAAATCTGTTTCTGTGGTTTATTTTTTGGTTTTGGTTTTGTTTTGTTTTGTTTTGTTTTGTTTTTGCCATGCGACATGCAGGATCTTCTCCACCAGGGATCAAGATCATTCCCTCTGAAGTGGAAGTGTGGAGTCTTAACCACTGGACCACCAGGGAAGTTCCAGTTCTTTTTGTTTTGTTTTGTTCTTTTAGAATTCACATATAAGTGAAATTGTATGGTATTTATCTGTCTTTGTCTTAATTATTTCACTTAGCATAATACTCTACGGGTCTATCTGTGTTGTCACAAATGGTGAGATTTCATTCTTTTTTATGGCTATTATTCCATTAAATCTGTATATGGCTTTGGGCAGTATGGGCATTTTAACAATATTAATTCTTTCAATCCATGAGCACTGTATATCTTTCCATATGTGTCATCTTCAATTTCTTTTATCAGTGTCTTACAGTTTTCAGAGTACAATTTTTTACCTCCTTGCTTAAATTTATTACTAGGTATTTTAATCTTTTTGATGCTTTCTGGGCCTGGATATTTGTTTCATTCCCCAGGTTAGGGAAGGTTTCAGCCATTATTTCTTTACAAAAGTTTTCTGTCCCTGTCTCTCTCTCTTCTCCAAATGTTAGTATGCTCGATGTTGTCCCAGAAGTTCTTTAATATATCTTATATTATTATGTTTTTCTTTTTGCTGTTCTGATTGGTTGTTTTCCACTATTGTGTCTCCACCACATTTGCTTATATGTTTTTCTGTATCATCTAGTCTGCTGTTGATTCCCTCTAGTGTATTTTTCATTTCAGTTATTGTATTCTCCAGCTCTGATTATTTTTTTTTCTACCTCTGTTGCAATTCTCATTGTGTTCCTCCATTCTTCTCCAGAGTTTACTGAGAAATTTTATGGCTTTGAACTCTTTATCAGGTAAATTGCTTATCCCATTTCATTCTTTTTTTTTCCCATTGGGGTTTATGTTTTTCTTTCATTTGGAACAAATTCCTCAGTGTCCTCATTTTGTTTGACTTTCTGTTTGTTTCTATGAGTTAGGTCTTGAAGGCGTGGTCTTATGTAGGAGCCTCCGCTGTGTAGAACATGTGTACTGAACAGCTTTGTCAGGCCAGCTGGAGCTAGAGTGGGTTCAGGCCAGGGCTATGCTGGGGTGGCCTTGGCAGCTAGAGTGCCTTTTTAGACCCCTGCCTTTACACTATAATTTGGAGTTAGTGAGTATGTGCAAAACCCCTTTAAGAGTAGTGTCTTGAGTACCTATAGTTTTCCAGTTCTCCTGGATATAAACTCTGCTGCCTTTCAAATCCAGTAATAGAGGCTCATCTTCCTGGTGCTAGTCTCCAGGGATGGGGGGCCCAATATGGGCATAGCCCCTGTTGCTCCTCAGGTAGGACCTCCACATTTGTGATATCCTTAGGTTTATGTTTTGCTGCACCAGATGTGTGAGTCTTGATTAGATTGTGTCTCTGCCCTCATATCCTCATATCCACTTTGATGTATTTTTTCATTTCATCCTTTTTTTTTTTTTTTCTCGGTGTGTTGGGTCTTTGTTGCTCTGTTTGGGATTTCTCTAGCTGTGGCAAGCAGGGGCTACTCTTCTGTGCATGTGCTTCTCAGTGTGGTGGCTTCTTTTGTTATGAAGCAGAGGCTCTAGGCATGCAGGCTTCAGTAGTTGCAGCACACTGGCTCAGTAGTTGTGGCTAGTGAGCACTAGAGTGTAGACTCAGTAGTTGTGGCGCATGGGCTTATTTGCTCTGAGGCATATGGGATCTTCCCGAACTAAGGACTGAACCCATGTGCCCTGCATTGACAGGTGGATTCCTAACCCCTGAGGCACCAGGAAAGTCCCCATTGTATCCCTAATTGTAGAATAGCTGTTCTGCTAGTCTTCAGGTTGTTTTCAGAGAGAATTGTTCTACATGTAATTGTAGTTTTGGTGTAGGAGGTGGTGAGCTCAGGATCTTCCTGCTCCACCATCTTGATCCTTTCTCCCTAATTTAGTACTTTGACAAAATTGCTTGTCCTGTATCTCTGATACTCAAAATAGTTGCAGAGAAAAGAGGATATATGCACAGAATAATTAATAAACATTAATATTCTGAGCTATTTCACTTTAAGGTCCAGGTTCCTGGCAATGAAAGTCATCATACCTCTTAATGTTGCAGTTCTATTAGGTGAAAACACATCGATATCTGTCTGTATTTGTATATATTTGTGAATTTATTTACTTGTTTCATAAACACACAAACTTAATTGGCTATAGCCATTGATCATCTGTCTGTTGTAGTGTTTGTCAGATTGATGCACTATAAACTTACTCTTTTTCCCTTTTTCTCCACTGCCGTTTGTTAGAAGGAAGTCATTTTGTGCATCCCACACTTACTTTAAGAGTGGGGGTTATGCTCCACCTCCTTAACAGCAGAGTCTCTACATAAATAATTTTGGAATTCTACACAAGAAATTTGTCTATTTTCTACCGTTTATTTACTAATACAATCATTTAAAATATGTATATGTCCATGCGTATGGAGTAATGATCATTTATTTTAAGGTTTTACTTATAATCTACTAATACTTCATAAATTCTATTGCTTACAATGAGGTATCACCTCACACCGATCAGAATGCCCATCATCAAAAAATCTAGAAACAGTAAATGCTGGAGAGGGTGCAGAGAAAAGGGAATCCTCCTGTACTTTTGGTGGCAGTGTAAATTGGTACAGCCACTATGGAAAACAGTATGGAGGTTCCCTAAAAAACTAAAAATAGAACTAAAGTATGACCCAGCAATCCCACTCCTGAGCACATACCCTGAGAAAATCATAATCCAAAAAGAAACATGTACCAAAATATTCATTGCAGCACTATTTACAATAGCCAGGACATGGAAGCAACCTAAATACCCATCAATAGATGAATGGATAAAGCAGATGTGGCACATGTATATAATGGAATATTACACAGCCATAAAAAGGAATGAAATTGAGTTATTTGTAGTGAGGTGGATGGGCCTAGAGTCTGTCATACAGAGCTAAGTAAACCAGAGAGAGAAAAACAAATACAATATGCTAACACATATATATGGAATCTAAAAAATAGTACTGATGAACCCAGTGACAGGGAAGAATAAAGATGCAGATGTAGACAATGGACTTGAGGATGTGGGGGGTGGATGAAGGGGAAGCTTGAATGAAGTGAGAGAGTAGCATATACATATATACACTACCAATTGTAAAATAGATAGCTAGTAGGAAGCTGCTGAATAAAACAGGGAGATCAACTTGATGCTGGGTGATGACTTAGAGAGATGGGATAGGGAGGGTGGGAGGGAGTCGTGGGAGGGAGGGGATATGGGGATATATGTGTGAATACAGCTGATTCACCTTGTTGTACAGCAAAAACTGACACAACAGTGTAAAGCAATTATATTCCAATAAAGAGCTTAAAAAAATTCTATTGCTTATATTGTTCCAGCTTTATCCATTGGGTGCTTTCAGTTGACTCTTGCTCTCTTGGACATATCCCCCAACACTGTGTACTTTGTTGAGCACTTTCTTAATTTTTGGCAATATAAAATTATTGAGGCTCATCTTATATAGTTCTTTGTGGTTCTGCTATTCCTACTAAAGGCAGCCAGAATCTGCCTTGCTATCTTTGTATTAAAGATGGTACTCCAGTAATATTGATATATTTTTTGTCTTTCTTTGGGTTTATAGTGTTTTTTTTTCTTCTACCCTGACCTCAGCAACAGTGAGTTTTGGTGCTCCAGTTTCAGCAGCTTAACACTTTTGCCTTCTATAAGGGATGATTCCAAACAGGGTGGCAGGGTTTGTTTGCCTTTTCTGGAACTGGAGCCGTCTTCCTTTTCATGTCTTCATCAACAAGGAAGATTCTATCTTTTTTTTCCACATTGCATCCAACGTTTCTCAAAAGTACCTGTGAAGGCTATGAAAAAGATCTTATAAGGATCATAAACTCTTAAATAGGGTTCCCCACAGAAGCTATATTTTCATGATAGTCCACTGTACATTTTTAGCAGCTTTTTAAAATTCTAGTTGAGTTGTCCTTACTAACTTGTGTTTAGGCATATTTTTGTCCTGTGCTCTGCTTTTGGTGAGATATTGCATGTGTTCCATCTTTCCTCGATGGTCCTGCTCACTCTTGGTACGTACATTTATTTTCGCTAGTACCTTTGTTGGATTCAAGACAGTTTTAATTTTGGATTTTAAGAGAGTTTTTTTCATGATTACATTGGAACTAATATTTTTTCAGCTTTTAAACATTCGGATGTTTAAACTCAAGTTGGAAGATGAACTCCAGTCCTTTGATTGCTATATTCAATTCAATTTTTCTAATTTAGGCTTTCTCTTACATGTGATACACTTATATTATTCCAAAGTTAAAACTACATAGATAATTTTTTACTCCATACTTCATCAACCTGTCCCTATGAGTAATTATTTTATTAGCTTTTTATATTTCCAGTATTTCCTTTTGCAAATATAAGCAATGATGTATAATTTATTCCCACTTTTCTATCATCAAAATTTCACACTGTATAATCTCCTTTTCATCATTTTTTTCACTTAAACTATAGATGTTGAATCTATCTTCATATAACTATTATATAATGGTTTCATGTTACTCTATTTTGTGAATAAAGCATGTTTACTCATCATTTCCCGTGTTCTGGGTAAATACCAGAAAACCCCAAATGGGTTTTTTCCAATTATTTGCTGTTAGTCTGAGTAGATACCTGAATGATTTGAGAAAAGAAAAAATATTGGGGGAAAACATTTTAGAAAGGGAAACATCATCATAATTCTTAGAGTTAAGACTAGTTTGATGTGTTTGAGCATGGGTAAAAAGTAGTATTAGCCAATAATTTTGAAGAAAAAGGAAAGAGCTCATTATATGAGGTTATAGCATATGGCAAAACTGATATTTCTCTAAATGTAATGGATAGCAATTGAAAGGCATCAAGCATGGGAATGGCATGATATAATTTGCATGGTGGCCTTTGCTCTGATGCTTACATGTAATATAATGGAAATAACCTACACAGTGAAGGCTGTTACCTACCTTATCCTGGTTGGTATAATTATGTTTGCTTTTTGGTTTCACTGTTGCTACTCTATTGAAATATCATTTAGCCAGGTGAAAGGGAAAGTTGTTCAAAATGCAGTGGTTATGATTTGACCATAGTCCACCTTTGCTTTTACTCTTTAATCCTACAAGCATACATTAGGGAAGTTCTAATACATTTTCATTTTGATGTTATATTTTTCAGAATGTTAAATCATCACTTTATCCTTTGTAACTTGCTAAAGTCTTGACACTTCCATAATTCATAAGTGAAATCCTTCATAGATTGCTGTACAGAATTTCACTCTTCCTCATTTTCAGTGCTAATAGAGGTGTTTTCCTGTATTTATATTTACCTGCTAATTTCATTCCCACTCATGAGTGTTGGATTTAAACATTTGTGCTCACATTATTTATTCCCATGGATGTTTTATATAAACCTGAAAGAAAAAAATTCTTAGATAATAATATTTTCCTTGATCATATCAGATTACATCTTATAATTGGATAAGAAGAATGCCTTTATAAAAGATGACTGATGAAAAGCTACTTTAAATATGGGGTTGATAAGTAGAGAGAACTGGGCAAATGAGAAAATGCTACAATCATAAAACAGCAAAAAAGTAATTGTCATTTTTATACTTATTAAGTATATTGAGACTCTTTGAAACTAAAAAATTATTAAATAAAACAAAGTTGGCAAGAATATATTACATACACACAAACATATATTTTATTATGTTAATGAAACATATTTTAAATTGTTAATGAATATGTATAGCCAAATCTGCTTTAAGAGATCCAATTTTAGTATCTTAAAATAGGACACATGGAGGAGGCAAAAATATCAGACTATGTTAGTAAATGAACTTAAGAAGGAAGAAATGCTTTTGCAATTAAGAGGGAGAACAGGGTGTATGTGATATAATTGAATGTAAGAGGTTGCGAAAAAGGTGTAACAAAATTCAATTATGAGCATACTTATTTCCAAAGATAAAAATAAAATACTAAAAAATGGACTTAAACATTCTACACAGAGCTTTTCAATAAATCCTGAACTTTATATTTCTGTAGCTAACTCTGAAGTAGTACAACTAATGCTTAAAATCATGACTTTGAAATAGAGGTAAAATTATTCCTTCTAACTTTTTGCTTCTGCTTCTGTCTTTTCCTGATTGTTTTTCTTTCTTTCTTTCTCTTTCTTTCTTTCTTTCTTTCTTTCTTTCTTTCTTTCTTTCTTTCTTTCTTTCTCTCTTCCTCTCTTTCTTTCTTTCTTTCTTTTTTAACAGCTATGGTTTTTTCACCTCACCCATGCAGTTTTACCCATAGTTTTCCAAGATAACAATTTCTGACACACTGTAACTGAAAGCACTACATTCAGGTCATGTGGGGCAATGAAGGCAGAAGAGAGAAGAGTGAGAGAGGAATGAATAAGAGGAAGAAAAAGATAATAAAAAGAAAACAATATTTCAAATCCAGCAAGTAGACTGGGCCCAGTGTCTGACTTTCTGAGGGTTTAGGTGTTGATGGTCCATTCCTCTAAATCTTATATCAATTTAATGAACAATCATTTTAGAGACCAAACCAATGACCTGGCTACTCAATTATTTTACTTTTATTTCCACCCCATTGACAGGAGTGGGTGCTATGGGCAACTGTTGCTGGGTCTCCTATAAATAGTACAAAATGTTGAATTCTGTGATGTGTCACATGGACTATGGGAACTTCATGACATCTTGTCATTTTGCAGAAAACTGAACAGGCCCAGAAGGTGGAGGTCATTTTTCCTGAGCTCATACTGTAATTAATAAATATGTCACTTGATTGTAGACCCCCTGCCTCCCATTGACTTCCCATGAAATAGGGAGAGCTGATCACATTCATTATCAAATGGCATGTGTCAGTCCTAATCATCCTTCTATTTGCTAAACACAGAATCTTTTGTATGAACAAGATTCCAACTTTTTATAATATTGTAAACAACCTTTGTTTTTTCCATTCATATGGTTCTTACTTCATTCATTTAAAAATAATTTTAAAAAAAATTCTACTATGTGGACTTCTAGGCTTTGATGTGTGCCTCCCTTTCCTTTTAGCTGAATTCCACTAGATACAGTCACATCCTCTTCAATGTTGATTTCACTGGGTTATGGAAAAAGTACTTGCTTAGTGGTGACATTCCCAATCCTCAGACTAGGTTACATACCACCATTACTAAGTATGGCTTTAGTTCTTCTTTTGAACTAGTTTAAATTTGTGTCTCTCAAACAAGAGATCGGTTTCGAGCCCTTTAAAATTTAAATCTCCTTCAGGTTTTTTTTTTTTTTTCCCCCTCCAGACATCCAAGAAGTCACATAATAATTAAGAGCTAAGAGAGTATAGCATTCATAAAGCAGCTCTGCTAGAAGCAAAATAAATTGTCAGTGCAATTTAGATGGTAAAAGAACATACTGATTTCCATACACAGCCTATCAGGAAACACATTTGGGCAGAGGGTGACCCTTTTGTAAATTCTTCTGAATGCCCTGAATTCACTAGCTTCCTGATCCAGTGAGATGTCAAGTCTTTCCCTGATTTTGAATTTTAAAAATCCAATAAACATTTTCATATTAGCCTCAGCATTTGTGAGAACACATTTTTAAGCTTCATTACTTACATTTGGAGAGATATGTGCCTTTTATCACTGCCCCTTAAGCATCCTGTACATCCTTACCAATGATTTCACTCAGATTTCCAAAACTTTCTTTTACTTTGTATATCAATTGAGAATTCAAAAGCTCTAGATATTTTGACAAATTATAAATGCCACTTCTATGAAAAGTTGATAGCTCTTTTTTTAAGACCTCACTTTCTTAAAACAGTTTTAAGGTCACAGAAAAATTGAGTAGAAATACAGAGATTTCCTGTATATCTCCTGCCCCCATACATACATCGCCTCCCCCATTATCAACGTCTCTCACAAGAGACGTACATTTCCCACAATTGTTGAACATACATTGACACATCATAACAACATTATGGTTCACTCTTGATGTGAAAGATTATACATTCTATGTACATTGTATATCAGAAAAATGTATAATGATGTGTATCCATGTTATAGTATAAAACAGATATTTTCACTATACTAAAAATCTTCTATGCTTTGCCTGCTTATCTCAAAGCCCACTTTACCCACAACTGCCAATCACTAATCTCTTTACTATCTCTATAGTTTCATATTTTTCCAGGATGTCATATATTTAGAATCATACAGTATGCATTATCTTCTTTCACTCAGTAAAATGCATCTAAGGCTCTCCCTTGTATTTTCATGGCTTGATATCTCATTTCTTCTTAGTACTGAAAATATTCCATTGTGTGAATGTACCACAGTTTATCCATCCCCTTACTGAAATACATCTTGGTTGCTTCCAAGTTTTGACAATTATTATTAAAGAAATCTGCTATAAATGGTTGTGTACAGACTTTATATGATCATAAATTTTTAAATGCTTTGGGCAAATACCAGGGAGTACGATTGCTGATTGTATAATAAGAATATGTTCAGTCTTCCAAATATGTCTTCCAAAGTGGCTGCACCATTTTGCATTCCCACCAGCAATGAATGGGATTTCCTGTTGCTTCACATCCTCACTAGCATTTGGTGTTGTCAATGTTCTGGAATTTGGCCATTCTGATAGATATGTAGTGGCATCTCATTGTTTTAATTTGCATTTCCCTGATGACATGTAATATGAAGCATCTTTTCATATGCTTATTTTCTATCTGTATATCTTCATTTATGACTTGTCTGTTAAGATCTTTGGTCTACTTTTAATCAGGATGTTTATTTCCTTAATGTTAAATTTTGAGTTCTTTGTGTATTTTGGATAACAAAACTTTATCAAATGTATCTTTTGCAAACATTTTTCTCCCAGCGTGTGGCTTGTCTTTTCATTCTCTTTATATTTTCTTTAACTGTGCAGAAGTTTTAAATTTTAATGAAGTCCAGCTAATCAAGTATTTCTTTCATGAATAATGCCTTTGGTGTTCTATCTAAAAAGTAATCGCTATATCCAAGGCTATCCAGTTTTTCTCCTATGTTGACCTGAAAGAGTTTTATAGTTTTGCATTTTATATTTATAACTATCATTCATTTTCAGTTAATTTTTGTGAAGGGTATAGGTCCTTTTTTTTTTTTCATGTGGATACCCAGTTTTCCAGCACTATATATTGAAAATATTATCTTTGCTTTATTGTATTGCTTTTGTTACTTTGTCAAAGACCAATGTGTTTTTTGTTTTATTATTATATTTATGTTGGTGTATTTCTGGGCCCTCTGCTCTGTTTCACTGATGGGTTTTCTACAGTTTCACCAATACCACACTATCTTGATTACTGCCATTTTGTATAAGTCCTGAAGTAAGGTAGTGTCTGTCCTCCAACTTTGTTCTTCTCCTTCAATTTTGTGTTAATTATTCAGATTGTTTTTCCTCTCCATATAAACATTAGAATCAGTTTGTTGGTACTTAGAATATATTCTTATTTCTATTGTAACTACAGATAGCTGTTTTTAAATATTTTTAGAACTCAATGCAAGAGCAAACAAAACAAAAAATTAAAACCTCATAAAAATAATCAATGTCTTCCTTAATTTGGAGGACAATATTTCCTGTATACATAAGCAAACAATTGCATTTTATTATTCTAACTTACTTTTATTATACCCAAGAGTAGGATGAATTTAATGAAAGAAGTGACAGCTCGCCAAGTAGAAGCACCTAAAGCTTGCTTCCAATGATAGTTTGCATCATATTGACCTCAATTACATGGGCAGCTTAGATCTATTACCTTTTTAGGGTCTTGATTAATGTATTCAACATTGAGTAATATAGGTACCTGAGGCTATATTATGTTTTAGGTGCAAAAACAAATTAAACAAAGGCCCTCCTTAGAGGGAGATTAAATATATTGGTGGTATATATTAAAACAATCAAGGGACTAATTAGAAAGTGCTATGCTTATTTATTTAACAAATATTTATGGAGTACCTATAGTCAACATATTCTACTAGGTATTGGGAATACAATAGTAAATATAGACATTATCTTTCCTATGAAGTAACTTGCATTCAAGATGGGTGACATAGCTAATAAGAGGTAAAAAATTAATATTTTTGGCTAATCTATTTGTAGACAAAAGTGAATCAGAGTAAAGGTAATATAGAGTCATCTGAGTGGTGTTATTTTTTAATGGTAGAATCAAGGAAGACTTCGCTGATTAGGTGATGTTTTTGACCAATGTTTTGAATAACGTGTACAAACTGGAAGGATTCTAGCAAAGTTCTTGGAAGGGGTATTCCAGGTATAGGGAAAAAGCAAACACAGGGGCAGAAGCATTTTTTATATGTTTAAAAAATAACAAGGAAGCTGGTGGCGTCAGTGAAGTAAGCCAGGGAGAAAGGATATTAGGAAGAGAATGAGAGAGTCATCTGTGAAACAGGTCAATGAATACCTTTTAAGTCATAGTAAGGATTTTGAATTTACAGCACATGGGTTATGTACCTCAATATTTGGCATCTATAAGTCTCTTGGCTGTGACCCTGTAGGATCTATACCTCTGATTCCATATTCTTTTATGTCCTTTTAATTCTTGAATATCATTTGCTCAGTGAAGATTCTCTAGACCAAAAACATAATAGGACTCCAAACTTCAGTGGTGTTAAAACAATGCAGAGCATCTACTGCAGAGAAAAATATAATCTTCTCTAAATTTTTGAATGTTCTCTTATCTTGAAATTTACTGTGACCACTCAGGAAATCTGATATTTTAAAAAATGGAAGAAAGGTAAAAAATGTTGGAAGTGTGGAAATTGGGTAAGTTTGAAAAATAGGAAAATAAAGGGGGAGATTTGAGGAAGATTGGGAGGCTGGCTACAGTGGATACAGCTGATGCCTAACTCCATTTCCCTCTACACACCTGAGTTCAGTCTCAGGCACAAAGCTGGTGGACAGGTGCTTTGCTTGCTCATAGTTTCCTATCTCACGCACCCAAGGCTCTCAGCTGCTTCTTGACCCAAGGTCTTCCTCTGGTGCCATGAGAATTTGCTCAGTGGATGCAAGACACCCTGATGTGATGAAAAATGAATGACATATAAGCAAGCAATAAGGACTGGAATCCAAATAAACACTCCTATTTTAGCAGTCTTTGGTTGGTTGATCTTGAGATGGTTTTTCCTGGCTCCCTAAGGGTCACCTACAGGATTCAGTTCCAGAGTCCTTCAGTGGTAACCTGCTAAGTAGTAAAGACTATTGACTGTATATCCTATCTTCCTGTCACACTTTTCCTGATCTTCACTGGTTCTTCCTAAAATCACTTCCCACAAAAACTATCTGCATTCAATTTCTTGTCTCGTGGTCTGCTTTTGAGAATTGTGTGCTAAGTGTTACTGCCTGAGAAAAGAATTGTTAGAAATCTTGGTACCAAAAAGTAGGAAAACTTCAAAGGAAATAATTTTAATTAGTATTAAATAAAGGACTTCAACAAATAAATTTCCTTTATTATCCAGCACAGGAATAAGAGTATTAAAATTATTTAAAATATTAATATCTTTGCCATATTTGATTTTTTCCTGGCTGTGTAAGTACTGTTAGATGTCTCTTAATATATGCTTTGTACTTGAAGCAGGCAAGTATATGTAGAAGATTCAATTAGTGATTTCATTATAGATACAGCCTTACTTGAAGGACCATCTCCAGCCCTGGCTCTGGTAATCAGAGATCACAAACTCAATTATTCAGTTCTTATATACACATAATTTCCCACTTGCTGCTGTGGAAAGAAGGAATAATAGTTTGGAGATTCAAAGCACTCCTTCCAATCCTCAAATGTTCTCTTTCAGTGTAATACACTTAGTCTTCATCACGTCCCTGTGTAGGGAAAGTTGGATAATAAGAATAAAACACAATTATATGATCAAAGAGACTGCATGTTCCATATATATGAACATTCATTTATTCAACCAACTTTTGTATAATTTTTATGTAGTTAGTTTCATATAGTTTCACATCTTTTCTATATCTTAATCAGGTTTCAAACTTAAGGGATAAAATTATAAAGTTGGATCCAGAATGTATCTCTCCCTGATTTTATCCTCTTTTTTTTACCCCAAGATTCACAATTGTTATAATCTTAAATATTTTCTAAAAGCCATGTAAATCTTATGCATATATATATAATATACGGTATATAGCATAATAACAGTATATATACAATTGCAATATTTTTTAATATTTTAAAATGTAATGTAAATGATCTCCTTTGTATATATGATTCTAAAACTTGCTTTTTAAATCAAAATTTAAAAACAATTTTTGACTATATCTGTAACAATACATTAGTATATTGCATTGGTATATTTTGTGAATACCTTTTAATTATGTAATCATTTGTTTTTGACATTCATGGTTTTTCTAATTATTTGTTTTTTATAAACATTTCAAAAATAAATATTTGTATAAATATTTTCTTGGGCACATGTTTAAAATTCCTCAGACAGTATATTTTAGACTGGAATTGATGGTGGTAGGATATGTGCATTTTTATCTTTAACATAGTCATTTAATTGACTGGTAATTTGTTTTGTCATTCAAAGCTGCTTTAGCAAGTTCTATGATTGCCGAAAGAGAATGTGAAAGTTTTTTTTTTAATTTCATGCATATTTATTGGAGCATAATTGCTTTATAATGTTGTGTTAGTTTCTGCTGTACAACAAAATGAATCAGCTATTTTATACATATATCCCCATATCCCCTCCTTCTTGAGCCTCCCTCCCTCCCTCCCCATCCCACCCCTCTAGGTCCTCACAAAGCCAGAAGCTGATCTCCCTGTGCTACGCACCAGCTTCTTACTAGCTATCTATTTTACAATTGGTAGTGGATATACCTCAATGCTACTCTCTCACTATGTTGCAGCCTCCCCTTCCCCCACTGCGTCTTCAAGTCCATTCTCTACTTCTGCATCTTTTTTCCTGCCCTGTCACTAGATTCATCAGTACCATTTTTTTAAAATCCCATATATATGTGTTAACATATGGTATTTGTTTTTCTTTTTTCTGACTTACTGTGAATAATTTTACTTCCCATGATTGCCAACAGTTTGTATTGTACGGCTTTAATTTTTTTTACCAATTAAATGGTATATCATATTTGTTTTAATTTGCATTTTACAATTTCTCTGGTAATTTTTTTATTGAAATATTTTCTGTTTTTTATTGGCTGGCCATATTTCCTTCATAAGAATTGCCTATTCATTTACTTTGTCTATTTCCCTATCTGAATTTCTTATTGATTAATAGGATGTAAATATTTACAAACACCTTTGTGGTAAAACCTTGACAACAGAATAGAATAAGAAGATGCCAAAGCTTCTCTTTGTCAGTAGGAGCCTGAATATTCAGAAAAAGCAATTTGAACCATATTTTCTATATGCCACCTTGTGAATGCTATTGCCTTTATGATTATATCTGAAGAATGATATGGTAGAATCAGTGAATGAATTATTTGTGATTTATTCACCAGCTTTTATTGATACAAGTTACTTTTTTAATTTGTGTATTTTGTACATAACCAGCTGCTATTCAAATGTCAATCTATTTTATTTTACAGTTCTGCTATTTTTATGAGGTTGAATTCTTGCTATGAATAAGATATAAAAGCAAATATAATTCATTCCCTCATATATATGCATGGATGATGAATATATATATATATACATATATGTGTGTGTGTGTATATACATATATACATACTATATATGTATAGTGGATACTATAGTTTTGTTTAAATATTTTGTAGGTATCTTCTTCCATTCTGTATCTCAGATTTTCATTTTGCTAATAAGATCTCTGTTCTAAGATTATTTAAAATTTTGGTAAGCAAGTTCCATTTTTCCATTATTAAGTTTGTATTTTTAATCTTTAAATTCATCCAGTTATAAAGTTAAAAGTATGTTCTATATTTCCTTCTACATTGATATATTTTTAAAGTCATATTTATATCTTTGAGTACATGAAAATTAATGTTTTCTTGATCATATGTGAAAATCAATTTTATGTTTCCACATGTATAACAGTTATTACAACACCAATAATTTAATTATTCATTAATCATTTATTTCTATCACACACTTAACAAGCATCTATCAAATACTGCCTTCTCTGCTGGCAATGTCGTAGGCAATAGAGTTTATAAAAATGAACATGGTCTATGCTCCCTAGGAGTGCTGTGGGGATGAGAGGACAGGGCTGTAATAACCCAGTTCCTTAGCCTGGACTTAGAGGAGAAAGGAAGTTAAAGCTTTAGTTCAATAGTTTTTGATTTGTTTGTTGCCTTTCAGTTTTCAAATGATAATAAATCTGGTTTACTGAAGGTTGCTTGAGGTGTTCTGGATATTGTACTTGAACAGCAGACTAAGATCAGAGCTCTCACTAATTTTAGCAGCTCTGAAGGTGCAGGAAGGAGGCTTATGAGGTTAGAATTGAGAGATGCCTTTCTCTTCCCCCTAAAATTATCCTCTAGGTGGACATTACCCTGTACCTAAAGAGAGCTCAAAAATTCCTGGTACTCAGAGAAGGTAAAAAGAGCCAAGAAGAGGGTCCTAATAAAAGTATCTAAGCATTTTCCTCTTTAATGAAGACAGTAACTTGGGATAGGCTACCCACTACCATTTCCCTATCCTGCAATTCCTGTTCTGATACCAAACTCTGGTGGAAAAACTATGTTGAAGTTATGTAATATAAATACATATTAAAATGTTTTGTCTTTCATATAATCAAATAATGCTTTACTTGTTTTTAACTTTTTCATTTTTATTGGAGTATAATTGCTTTACATTATTGTGTTAGTTTCTGCTGTACAAAAAGGTGAATCAGCTATATGTATACATATATCTCCATATCCCCTCCCTCTTGAGCCTCCCTCCTACCCTCCCACCCCTTTAGGTCTTCACAAAGCATTGAGCTGATCTCCTTGTGCTCTGTAGCAGCTTCCCACTAGCCATCTATTTTACATTTGGTCATGTATATATGTCAATGCTAATCTCTCATTATGTCTCAACTTCCCCTTCATTGCCTGTGTCCTCAAGTCTGTTCTCTATGTCTGCATCTCTATTCCTGCCCTGCCATTGGGTTCATCAGTAGCATTTTTCTAGATTCCATATATATGCATTAGCATATGGATTTGTTTTTTTTCTTTCTCATTTACTTCACTCTGTATAACAGATGCTAGGTCCAACCACCTCACTACAAATAACTCAATTCCATTCCTTTTTATGGCTGAGTAATATTCCATTGTGCCTATGTGACACATCTTCTTTATCCATTCATGTGTTGATGGACATTTAGGTTGCTTCTATGTCCTGGCTATTGTAAATAGTGCTGCAATGAACATTGTGGTACATATATCTCTTTGAATTATGGTTTTCTCAGGGTATATGCCCAATAGTGGGATTGTTGGGTCATATGGTAGTTCTATTTTTAGATTTTAAAGGAGACTGCATACTGTTTTCCATAATGGCTGTATCAACTCACATTCCCACAAACAGTGCTGGAGGGTTCCCTTTTCTCCAAACTCTCTCCAGGATTTATCATTTCTAGATTTTTTATGATGGACATTCTGACTGGTCTGAGTTGATACCTCATTGTGGTTTTGATTTGCATTTTTCTAATGATTAGTGATGTTGAGCATCTTTTCAAGTGTTTGTTGGCAATCTGTATGTCTTCCTTACAAAAATGTCTATGTAGTTCTTCTATTCATTTTTCAATTGGGTTGTTTGTTTTTTTGATATTGAGATGCATGAGCTGCTTGTGTATTTTGGAGGTTAATCCTTTGTCAGTTGTTTCATTTACAAATATTTTCTCCCATTCTGAGGGTTGTCTTTTTGTCTTGTTTATGGTTTCCTTTGCTGTGCAAAAGTTTTTAAGTTTCATTAGGTCCCATTTGTTTATTTTGGTTTTTATTTCCATTATTCTGGGAGGTTGGTCAAAAAGAAATCTTGCTATGGTTTATGTCATAGAGTGTTCTACCTATGTTTTCCTCTAAGAGTTTTGTAGTGTCTGGCCTTACATTTAGGTCTTTAATCCATTTGAGTTTATTTTTGTGTATGATGTTAGGAAGTGTTGTTCTAACTTCATTCTTTTACATGTAGCTGTCCAGTTTTCCCAGCACCACTTATTTTAAAGGCTGTCTTTTCTCCATTATATGTTCTTGCCTCCTTTGTCATAAATTAGGTGATCGTATGTGTGTGGGTTTATCACTGGGATTTCTATCCTGTGGCATTGATTTATGTTTCTCTTTTTATGTCAGTAGCATACTGTCTTGATTACTGGAGGTTTGTAGTATAGTCTGAAGTCAGGGAGCCTGAATCCTCCAGCTCCATTTTTCTATCTCAAGATTCCTTTGGCTATTCAGGGTCTTTTATGTTTCCTGTGAAGAATGCCATTGGCAATTTGATAGGGATTGCACTGAATCTGTAGATTACTTTGAGTAGTATAGTCATTTTCATAGTATTGATTCTTCCAATCCAAGAGCATGGTATATTTCTCCATCTGTTCATGTCATCTTTGATTTCTTTCATCAGTATTTTATTTTCTGAGTACAAGTCTTTTGTCTCCTTAGGTAGGTTTATGCCTAGGTATTTTACTCTTTTTTTTTTTTTTTTTTTTTTGCAATGATAAATGGGATTGTTTCCTTAATTTCTCGTTCTGGCTTTTCATTGTTAGCATATAGGAATGCAAGAGATTTCTGTGTTTTAATTTTGTATCTTGCAACTTTTCCAAAATTTTGTTAAAATTAATTTGTTTGCTTTTAAAGAACATAGTGCAGTTATTAATATGATTATAAGATCAGGTGTGAGGAAACAAGTACTTTTGTTCCACACCAGGGAATAATACCAAACCTTTCTCCCAATAAATTTCCCCTAGTTCCTCTACTGGCTGGTGAATAGTTCTATGTTTATAGATTCTTTTTCTCTCATTTTCTAGCTTTTTATGGGTCACCTAAACTAAAACTTGCATGCTACTTCCATTTGGACAAGATATTACAGGTTGCATAGTTTTCTAAATCACCAGTTCACTGATGCAGCTTTCAAACAAATTGCCTTTCCAGTGTGAGAGTGATATTTTTTCCTCATGGCCAGCAGTGCATGCACTGTTACTGGTTTGTCAATAACATCATGGTTTGGGCTCAGCTCTCAAGGCTCACTTAGTTAAATTTCTGTTGCTACCAAAGTTGTAAGTGTTCAGGATGCCAGATCAAGGTTATCAGTGAGGCTTCTGGCCAGAGAAGCAGAACAACTAACAAGATGAACCAATGACCCTGGTTCATGAGTATCAGTTCTGAATAAATGAGCTAACTTGCCAGAACTACCTATCAGCTACCCAAGAAAAAAACCTGCTGTAAAGAAGAAAGGTGCTCTTTTTTCTCCCTTCAGTTTTCTTACCAAAAAAGGTCTGATGTTCCTAACCCGGAACACATAAAGTAATTTCCAGAAGGTAATGGGGATTTCAGAAAAGTTCATAAAGCCTCTGTAGTATGTAAGACTAGAATCAGTGCATGCCTAAGAATAAATGTTCCCCCTTTCATAAACCAATTTTTATTATCCAGTTCTTCTACACTGAGTCTATAAGAAAAATCACTTCTTAAAATATTTAACACCTACTATATTAGAGCAAAAGTGAATTAATCTGGCATTTATGGTCTAGTTGTCATGGTTTAATCCCTTCTTGGTTTTATGGAACTGACTGAATTGTTACTCCTGGGTTATTGAACTTTGATGCTTTCCCATCAATATGTATAGGGCTATAAAATTGTGGTGAGAATCAGAGAGCAGCATTCAGCAATAATGGGGACATCTTAATATTTTCACAGAAAATGTTGATCCATGGTGATGCATAGATACTCTATAATGTTTTTAAATTGGTTAAGTAGGTACATACACAACAAGTCTACACACACTGAATTTCAGACCTAAATTTGGAGGTAATATTGCATATAATAAGAGCTCTATTTTTTAGAGGGAAGGAAAAACCAGAAGTATTGGCAGTAGAAAAAATTTTCTGAAATCACATACTTGCATTGTTAGAGTTGGAAATAGAACCTTAGATCAGAAACTGTAAAATCCTATTCACCATCCCAAGAAATTTACTCCTGAATAGGTTGTGTTGCCTAAAATACATTCTGGACAAATATTATTTCTACAGATAGCTTCTGGGTTCAAGTAAGGTGGTGACACACCCCCTCCCCCATACCCTACTCTCTTCTTTGAAATTCATAGTTCCTATTTGTGTAGAAATGGTTTGGAGAATTTTGTAACAAAGAATCATACACATTTTTAAAGGCATATTTTTAGTTTATTCTAAAGTTAGGCAATAAGAAAGGGGACAATGGTGTATCTGATAGCAGCAAGTGAAGTGAGGAGAAGGTGCACCTAGAAAAAGACCCAAGTACTCATCCTTTATTGAATATGATTTTCCAGATTTAGTCTCTGTGTTTAACTCAAACTTGGATAGTCTGATGCACCATCACCTTTATTGATAGAAACTAAGTTCTACACTCGTTGTTTCTGAAACACGGTTTTAGAAATAATGGTTCCACAGATTCTTGTTACTTTGCCTCTTTGAGTTGCCCTCTCATGACTCCTGCTCCTGGTAATAACCATTGTGTGGTAGACGGTAGCCACACGCTAAAATTGGTAGCTAGCTGCTGCCGCTGACTCTTCAACTCCCTCACAGAGAAGGAGTAGTCTCTCTCTTCTTAATTATCCTCGGAGAACTGAGATAGGGCTGTTGCTCTTAAGAAGATTTTACTTAAGGTTTTATATCACGTAGCTAAACTATGTCCCTGTGGAAGCTCTGTCTCCACTAGTGGGAAACCCTGAGCTGAAGTCAGTTAATTTCCAGACCAACAGAGCAGAGAAAGCCATTTCCTCAAAGTGTTTCAAGAACCATCTCCTTCATCTTTATTTTCTGCCCCAGGGCTTACCCCCTTTCTGGATGAATGATATTTTTGATATACAGTTATTTATGGAAAAATCTTAAATGAGTTCAAATATCCCTATTTTCTAACATCTGGAATCAAAAAGGCATTTTTTTTTTTCCTACCTGTAATCAAAGATTGCACAATAGATTTGTTCACATGCTTATCCTAACAGGAAAGGTATCCTCTTATGTTCCACATGCTTAATTCATGTGTCCATCAGATCTAAATTCAACTGCTAGCTCTCTTACTAATTTATAATTTCCACAATTCTCTGTTGAATAGAAGTAATCTGCCTTGCACCCTAAAATATGTAACCGCACATATACAAATATACAACTATATTTATATAAATAGTTTTTATTGCTGTTTTTTATTGATCTTGTGTTATAATTGATTAATGTGGTGTAGATTTTGCTACCTATATAACAGGGTGGGGACCATGGCTTTGTAATAAAAATAAAACACACTCATAATGCCATTAAATAAATCTGGAAATAAAGCTGCCTCCAGAGTTATACAGCTATAAGCCTTTGAAATTATTCTTCAACTGTTTCCTATTCAAAGATACTCAAAACACATAAAATAGGAAAAGCTAATCTGTATACCTGTTTTGGATTTAACTACAAGTCCTAGAAAGAAAAAAACTCCAGAAATATCTTTAAATGGGAAAATTAGTTACCACTCTCAACTTTGTAGCGCTATTTTTTTCTAATTGTTTTGATCATACAGACATCTCTACAAAAATGCTTTTTTTCTCCAAATTTGCAAAAAAAGACCTTGAAAAATAAGTATTTTCTGACACTGATATTTAGCTTTCTAATTTAAAAAATCAGGCATTAATATATGCCCAGAAAATGTTGTGAGAAATGTATAAGTTTATGAGTATGTATATAAGATTGTGTATACACATACACACACACACACACACACACACACACACTACAGAGCTCTAAGAGTGCTCTATATTATAGTATTTCCTCTTAATTTTCTACATAAAATGTAAGAAACATTCTTCCCTGGAAAGGAAATTCAGTAAAAGTTTTGAATGAGTGAGTATTGTTTTCTTCCCTAGATATTAGGATGAGAAAATAGCACTATCTGTATTATTATCTGTATCACCAATGACATGCAATTGTAAGATGGATGACCAGGGTTTGTAAGATTAATACTTGATATGTAACTATGTGAGGCTCAGACAATATGGGGAGAAAATCATTGACTTGCCTCCTGGACCCCACACTCCCATTAACTTAACTAACCAGGCCAGAATGCACACAGTGCATTTATCCAGGAAATTCACTTTTCTTGCAACTTGGCTCAGAGCACCTATGTATTAACTAAAAAGCAAAACAAAATGCTAATTTCAAAGATTTTACAAAAGATGGTGCTGTCTACACAGGCTTGATTAATTGTCATAACACAACTGTGTTTGTCTTTTTGTTTTCTAAAAAGCAATGTTTATTTAGCAGCATAATTTATTTGCTTGTTTTAAGATTTATATTGCAGGACATTTCATGTGAGAATTGGTATATCTTTGGGAAATATACTGTGGATACAAGGATAATCTGTCAAAAGGTATTTGGTTTTTAAAGTGACTAACATTTGTTTTTAATACTGATGTTATTGGTGCTTCTAAATCTTAAGGTTTTTTTCCTTAAAAATGAGTTAATTTAGATGAATATATATAGCAGCAAGACTATGCAGAGGATGAGTATTTAAAGTACCAAGTCAAACTTAACCCTAAGCAAAATACTAAATGAAAAAACATTATCCAAACCTTTTTTTCTCCAATAGTTTCATTGGCTTGGATGATGGCTACCTCATGCTTTAGTGAAAACCCACATTTTGTTTTATTTCTAGTTGGTCTTTCCTCTTCTTACTATGCATGAAAAGGAAAAGAAAAGAAAAGAAAGAATATAACAAAACATACTAAAAGATCTCCAGTGCCTTCTTTTGAAAGTGAAGCTTCTCTCTGACAACACCCATCTTTACACCAGGCACATATATGCATTTTTGCTAGCAAATGTGCTCATGCTCACACATTCTTTTATAATCGTATATACATATATGATTATACATATATAAATATTATAATATATTATGTATTTATAATATTATATATTACATATTTATAATCTTATGTATTATAAATATATGATATATATTATAATATATAGACATTCCTCTTATCTACAGTTAAGAGCAATGGAGGTCATGGTGGTGATAATAACTGGTACTAACTCTATCTCAGTCACTATGCTTTGTATTTTACCTGTATTGCATTACTTATTCTGCAAAATCATCCTGTGCATTAGGTATACTATTGTGCATCACACAAATGACAAACTGAATGTTATGGAACTCATGAAAAATGGACACAGTCAAAATGCTAACATGTGATATACCTGAAACCCAAACTCACATCCAAAGTCCATGGTTTCTCCAAGTCACACATCTGTTGGATTAAATTCGGAAACAGTAACAGCACCACTGAAGTTTAAAGTGGGGTTGAAGTAAGATGAAAGAGTCGACAAAATCATATGCTTATTTAGGGGCCAAACTAATTTAAAATATTGTGATTCAATAAAGTGCAAATCCAATTAACTGATGTAAAAAAAAAACCACAATATTTTGTGGATGATGATGATGCAGAAATATGTTTAATATTGTCCCAAGGCAGTACCCACAATGGTTATAGCCACATCTAACATGTTTTATTTGTACACAGGCCATAGAAAGATGTATTTCATCCCATTGTGTATGCTTTCCTCTTGCAACTGTCTTGCAACATCTTTAATAAAATTACTCTGATGTTGCAGAAGATGATTCATGCAATTTAAAGATATTTGGTAACCACTTATCTCCATATGACTGAGCACCAAGGAACTGGTACATTGAAATAAAACCAAATATATGAGAAATGTGCTTGTATCTTCTTAGTAGGAATGTTCACATTTGCGTACACAGTCTTATCTAAATTCCACCCAAGTAACACATCTTAGTATATATTTAGATGGTCAATTGTAAGATGTTTACTGAAACTTATTAAACCATTTCCTCAGCTTTTTACCTCACAATAAATCTTAAACATTCTACATTAGAGGCACTTATGTGGGTTAAGCCCCAGCTGAAATGAAAAACAATGTTTGGGAGAGGTAATACTTTTGTACAGTATGCTTAGTGACATGAAATAGAAACTACATGCCAGGATCTGTTCTTGCTACTTTATATTTACAAACATATTTAGTCCTCAGAGTGATCTTTACATTTCTCTTATCATTATATCATAAAATATAATAGTATTTGTAATATTTATAATATCCCTTATATAGATAATGTTTAAAATAATATTTCATACTATTTTATAGGATATTTGTAGTATTCTTATTTTACAGAATATACAGAAAATCACCAAGTAAACTTAGGTGATTAGATTTTTAAAAAATTACCATCCTGAGGTATAACTTACATGAATCAAATTTCATCCATTTTATGTACACAGTTTTATGTATACATATTTTATGTATACCTTTAGATAAATATATATATTACTATAACCATCGCTGTAATGAAAATATAAAATATTACTGTTTCCCCAAATGTTCTCCAGCCTCTTCCCAGTCCATCCTTGCTTACAGTAGCCCAGGCAATCTAATAGCTGCTTTTTCTAATAAAAAAAGATATGATGTATATTTTCTAAAGTTTGACATAAGTGGAAGTATAAAATATGTTCTGTTTGTTTTGCTTGTTTATTTGTTTTTTACATTGATCCATGTTATAGATGAGTGGTTTGTTCTCTATTATTACTGAGTAATTGAGTAACATTTCATTTACAGTTTCTTTAAAAGTTAAAATATAACTACTATCTGACCCATCCACTCTACTCCAAAGAATTTGAGAGAAATAAAATCATGTACCCCTAGAAAAACATTTTCAAATTATTGTTCATCACAGCCTTATTTTCTTAACATGATAAAGTACAATGTTTAGTAGCATGGGAATATTCACATTGCATTGTTAGATAGAAAATATGTATTAATATGGTGGTCCAGTGTAGTAAATATATATAATCTCCTCCATTCCATTCATAAGCAGGGCACTGGGAACTGGCATCTTCTCCTGCTCCCCTTCACCATGAATATGGGACATATATATTTCAATTATAAAATTGTATATATTTATACACAGTTGTCCCTTGGTATCCATGGGGCATTGGTTCCAGGACTCCTCACAGATACTAAAATCCTGAGACACTCAAGTTCCTTGTATAAGGAATTTGTAGTAGTGTAATGTTTGCATATAACTGACATAATACTCCCATGTATTTTTTTCCAGTTTTAATGAGATATAATTGACATATATCACTGTATAAGTTTAAGGTGTACACCGTAATGATTTGACTTACATGTATCATGAAATGATTACCACAATTAAGTTTAGTGAACATCCATCATCTCATATAGATATGAAGTTTGAGATAGAAAACAATTTTCCTTGTGAAAACTCAGTATTTATAATCTTAAAAACTTTCATATAAATGTACAGCAGTGTTAAGTATATTTGTCATGTTGTATGATACATCCCTAGTACTTATTTATTTTACAACTGTAAGTTTGTACCTTTTGAATACCTTCATCCCATTCTCCCTTCCCCCACCTCTGTCACTAGTAATCACAAATGTGATACCTTTTTTTATCAGCTTATTTGTTTGTTTTGTTTGTTTGTTTTTTGAAGTATACTTGACCTAACATTATGTTAGTTCCTGGTAGAAAACACAGTGATTCAATATTTCTGTACATTACAAACTGGTCACAGATGCCAATCTAGTTACTATTTACCACCATACAAA
Source organism: Hippopotamus amphibius kiboko (assembly GCF_030028045.1). Lineage (NCBI taxonomy): Eukaryota > Metazoa > Chordata > Mammalia > Artiodactyla > Hippopotamidae > Hippopotamus > Hippopotamus amphibius. The sequence continues at coordinate 66,468,214 of NC_080192.1, read as the reverse complement.
AATATTACACTATCATTGACTGTTCCCTGCTCAGTGCATTTCTTACCAGTGACTTGTTTGTTTTGTACCTGGAAGTTTGTAGCTCTTAATCTCCCTCACCTATTTCTCTGATACCCTTACCCAACCCGCCGGCAATCACTCATTTGCTCTCTGTAACTATGACTCTGTTTCTGTTTTGTTTTGCTTGTTCATTTGTTTTCTTTTTGGATTCCAATGTTAATGGAAATCATATATTAGTCTTTGTGTATCTGACTTATTTCAGTTAGCATAATACTCTCTAGGTCCATTTGATGTTGTCCCAAATGGAAATATCTCATACATTTTATAGTTGAATAAAATTCAACCATATATATATATATATATATATATATATATATATATAATCTCACTTCTTTAACCATCCATCTATTGACAGACACTTAGGTTGCTCCCATATCTTATCTGTTGAAATACTACTACAATGAACATAAGGGTGCATATATGTTTTATAATCACTGTTTTAATTTTCTGGGGATACATACCCAGGAGTAGAATTGCTGGGTCAAAAGGTTGCTCTACCTTTAGTTTTTTGAGGAACCCATATAATGTTTTCCACAGTGGAAATCATGGTGACTGCACTGATTTACATTCCTGCTAGCAGTGCAGGAGGGTTCCCTTTCTCCACATCCTGGATAATACTTGTTATTTGCTGACTTTTTGATATAACCATTCTGGAAAGTGTGAGGTAATATTTCATTGTGGTTTTGATTTGTATTTCCCTGATGATTAGTGATTTTTAGTATATTTTTTGTACCTGTTGACCATCTTTAGGTATATCTGTACAATGGAATAAAAATCAGCACTTAGATTATGGGTAATGCAGAACAAAGTGGATAAACAGTTTATTTAACATGCAAACAACATCCCAAATGAGAATCTGCATTAGATACACACTTACCTTTAACTGTTGCTTACTATATTAGAGGCTTAAAATATTATTTCAATGACATCTCTTTTACTGACTAATAAAAAAGGATATATATATATACACACATATATATTTATTTACATTCTCAAAACTGCTAATTGAGCATAGGAAAAAATGCTACACTGGAACTGGATTCAGTGTACTGAAAACATACCACTCTCAGTTTCTGACACAAAACAAATTGGAAAAGGTAATCTGATATACACTTCTTAAACTCCTGCTTTGGCATTGTCTAATATCTCATTGTATGTTAGAATATTTTTATGTTATGATTGAAGATATGTAGGGTTGTATTTGTCCTATGCTAGGAAAGAAAATGCACAATGTTTACTGGAATCTTGAGACTAAGACATAGTGAATATATGTGGTAACATCTTCTTCTTGCCAAGGGAAAAATAAAATACTGGAACCAGGGTCAAGTTATAGCACATAGCTCAGAGAGTCACAATCTTAGTTCAAAGCATTAATGGGTGCTTTGTTCATTTTAGCATGGTTTCTTTGTTTCTTTCATCTTTACTTTGATTGTTCCCTGGGTTGATTAGATTTTACTATCATTTTCTTTTCAGGAAAGTCAAATAGATTCTGTATTCTCTACATTGCTTGTAGTATGTAGGATCAATTCTACTTCTGCAAATTATAGCTGGATTGGGAAAGATGGAAGACAGTATGATGAATATGTATATACCTAGGACCAACTTTACAATTCAGTGAATACATGCAGTAAAAGTCTTTGAACTTTTTGACATCTGGCACTATGTGTACTTAATATAATTAAGAAATCTTAATTTTAATTAGGTTTTAAACGTACTTTCTGGATAAATGAATGCATGTGTTTGCATGCACACACATACACACATAGAGCTCTTTCATGCAAGTACAATAAGATCTCTAATGGAGAGTGTTCTTAAGCAAAGAAACTTTGGACAGTGTTATTTCTGTATTACTCTATTAAAACATGTAATATAAAAAAAAAAAGACACTGCATCTCAGAAACAGTGAGACCATATCCAATTAAAATTTAATTCTACAACATTGTTAACTTAAGGGTTACTTAAATAATGGTTTTAAACATCCATAAATAATTCATTTGTTACTAATTAGAAGCTTCTACATTACCTCCTCAACTTCTGTTTAACAAGCATCCTCAGATCTTTAGGAAAATTTGAAATTGTAGATTTAGTTAGTGAGGGGATAAAAGGTAGGTAACCACTGAGTTTTTTAAAGCAGACACTAAGGTTTCTTGAAATAATACTGTTTTGACAGAATAAAAATATTTATTCTCAAGCCAATTATAAGAATAGTATATAAATTACAATAAATCTCTCTTTCCTTTCTTATTCCTGGGAGGGTAAATCTTGCACTGGAACAATCTGTGAGATTCTGGCAGGTCTGTAAATTCTTTAACCAAAACAGGATGGTCATAACTAGGGTAGATGATTCACATAGAGAAGAGTGGTCAGTTAATCTGTTATTCTGTAACATTTAGCATCTTATTATCTGAGCTAGGAAAGGAAAGCTGAAAATGACTTTAACATGATACTTCTTTGTATATGGATGATGCTAATGAGCCACTGTACAAATTAGGTGAATATGAGTTGCGTAAAATCACATTGTGGTAGCCCTTCTTGGGATCAGTGATCTGCTCACCTGTGTGAGGCATTAACCAAAGAGTCAAATCATGTCCCCTTATAAGGTATCAATTCACTGAAATACAATTGGTATGTTCAGAGAAAAACCTGCTATAGAGGCAATATTTATCTCATTCAGTAATTGAACTGAGAATACTGTACCAGAAAATTGGAAGCTTATGCTGACCAAGAAATTCCATAGAGAAAATGCATAAACTATTTGTCTCTCATATAACATCTAAATGTATAGTAAAGAGAGTGAATCCAATAGGCATTTGGAAAAGGGAAAGTAAAAGCCTTAATAGGCAATGGTCTGGAGAAGATTTTGTTGAGAATGAGACTTCGAGGATTCAGAGGGTTTGAATATGTGGAAAAGATGGAAACTGCCCTTTAGACAATGAAGGTCTCTGAATCCTTGCTTAAACAAAGGCTAATTTTGTTGCTGATGTGTTAATTTGCATCTGTCTATGTGATTCTCAGTGTAAACATCTCTGAAATTAAGATAATACTTGCCAAAATTAGGGGTTTTTTGATGAAAACCAATTATCACAAATATAAAATGAATGAATAAGTAATAATAGAGAGATACATTTAAAAACAATAACTAGAGGTTACAAAAGCCCTAAATCCATTGCTTTGGGTTCAAAGCTTTGAGAGATGCTGCTCCTGTCTTCTTTTCCATTCAGCACTACAAATGGCTCAGCGAACCGGATATGGACAACCAACAAATAACATGCATGTACAATAGGATCTACATTTTAACTCATATGGTCTCCTTTTCATGATACTGCCTGTAAAATTAAAGAAGGCTTTGATTTTTATTTTGCAGAGAGTATCCATTAGAAGGGAGTTGTCTATGAAAATGATGAGTATTTACATTCATGTATGTTAGTTACTAATGTAACAATGATCCGAGCATCATAAACTATCTTCATTTATTGCTTTATCATTTACTTTTGGTTTGCTCTCATTCTCCTCAATGCTATTTTTTTAATTTAACTTTATTTATTTATTTATTATTTTTTGGGGGTACACCAAGTTCAATCATCTATTTTTATACACATATCCCCATATTTCCTCCCTTCCTTGACTTCCCACCCCTTCAGTCCCCCCCACCCTCCCCACCCTGGTCCTTTAAGGCATCTTCCATCCTCGAGTTGGACTCCCTTTGTTATACAACAACTTCCCACTGACTATTTTACAGTTGGTAGTATATATATGTCTGTGCTACTCTCTCGCTTCGTCTCAGTTTCCCCTTCACCCCCTGCCCCCTCCCATACCTCGAGATCTCCAGTTCATTCTCTGTATCTGCGTCTTTGGTCTTCTCACTGAGTTCATCAGTACCATTTTTAGATTCAGTATATGTGAGTTAGCATACAATATTTGTCCTTCTCTTTCTGACTTACTTTACTCTGTATGACAGATTGTAGTTCTATCCACCTTATTACATATAGCTCCATCTCATCCCTTTTTATAGCTGAGTAATATTCCATTGTATATATATGCCATATCTTCTATATCCATTCATTTGTTGATGGGCATTTAGGTTGCTTCCATGTCCTGGCTATTGTAAATAGTGCTGCAATAAAAATGATGGTACAAGTTTCTTTTGGGATTATGGTTTTCTTTGGGTATATGCCCAGTAGTGGGATGACAGGATCATATGGTAGTTCTATTTGTAGTTTTTTAAGGAACCTCCAAATTGTTTTCCATAGTGGCTGTACCAACTTACATTCCCACCAACAGTGCAGGAGAGTTCCTTTTTTCTCCACACCCTCTCCTACGTTTGTTTTTTCCAGATTTTGTGATGATGGCCATTCTGATCGGTGTGAGGTGATACCTCATTGTGGCTTTGACTTGCATTTCTCTGATGATGAGTGATGAGCATCTTTTCATGTGTTTGTTGGCCATCTGTATGTCTTCTTTGGAGAAATGTCTATTTAGGTCTTCTGTCCATTTATGGATTGGGTTATTTGCTTTTTTGGTATTAAGTTTCATGAGCTGCTTGTATATTTTGGAGGTTAATCCTCTGTCCATTGTTTCATAGGCAACTATTTTCTCCCATTCTCAGGGTTGCCTTCTAGTCTTGTTTATGGTTTCTTTCACTGTGCAAAAGCTTTTAAGTTTCATGAGGTCCCATTTGTTTACTCTTGATTTTATTTCCATGATTCTAGGAGGTGGGTCAAAAAGGATGTTGCTTTGATGGATGTCATAGAGTGTTCTGCCTATGTTTTCCTCCAGGAGTTTTATAGTGTCTGGCCTTACATGTAGGTCTTGAATCCATTTGGAGTTTATTTTTGTGTATGGTGTTAGGAAGTGTTCTAATTGCATTCTTTTCCATGTTGCTGTCCAATTTTCTCAGCACCACTTATTGAAGAGGCTGTCTTTTTTCCATTGTATACTCGTGCCTCCTTTGTCAAAGATAAGGTGCCCATATGTGTTTGGGCTTCCTTCTGAGTTCTCTATTCTATTCCATTGATCGTCCTTTCTATTTTTGTGCCAGTACCATAGTGTCTTGATCACTATGGCCTTGTAGTATAGTTTGAAGTCAGGAAGCCTGATTCCACCAACTCCATTGTTCCTTCTCAAGATTGCTTTGGCTATTCGGGGTCTTTTGTGTTTCCATACAAATTGTAAGATATCTTGCTCTAGTTCTGTGAAAAATGCCATTGGTAATTTGATGGGGATTGCATTGAATCTGTAAATTGCTTTGGGTAGTAGAGTCATTTTCACGATGTTGATTCTTCCAATCCAGGAACATGGTATGTCCCTCCATCTGTTTGTGTCGTCTTTGATTTCTTTCATCAATGTCTTAAAGTTTTCTGCATACAGATCTTTTGCCTCCTTAGGCAGGTTTCTTCCTAGGTATTTTATTCTTTTTGTTGCAATGGTGAATGGGAGAGTTTCCTTAATTTCTCTTTCTGCTCTTCCGTTGTTAGTGTATAGGAATGCAAGAGATTTCTGTGCATTCATTTTGTATCCTGCTACTTTACTAAACTCATCAATTAGTGCTAGCAGTTTTCTGGAAGAGTCTTTAGGGTTTTCTGTGTATAATATCATGTCATCTGCAAAGAGTGACAATTTTACTTCTTCTTTTCCAATTTGGATTCCTTTTATTTCTTTTTCTTCTCTGATTGCTGTGGCTAACACTTCCAAAACTATGTTGAATAATAGTGGTGAGAGTGGACACCCTTGTCTTGTTCCTGTTCTTAGAGGGAATTCTTCCAGTTTTTCCCCATTGAGAACGATGTTGGCTTTTGGTTTGTCATATATGGCTTTTATTATGTTGAGGTAATTTCCTTCTATGCCCATTTTCTGGAGAGCTTTCATCATAAATGGATGTTGCACTTTGTCAAAAGTTTTTTCTGCATCTATTGAGATGATCATATGGTTTTTATTCTTCAATTTGTTGATATGATGTATCACATTGATTGATTTGCATATATTGAAGAATCCTTGCATCCCAGGGATAAACCCCACTTGGTCATGGTGTATGATTTTTTTAATGTGCTGTTGGATTCTCTTAGCTAGTATTTTGTTGAGGATTTTTGCATCTATATTCATCAATGATATTGGTCTGTAGTTTTCTTTTTTTGTGACTTCTTTGCCTGGTTTTGGTATCAGGGTGATGGTAGCCTCGTAGAATGAGTTTGGGAGTGCTCCGCCTTCTGCAATATTTTGGAAGAGTTTGAGAAGGATAGGTGTTAACTCTTCTTGAAATGCTTGATAGAATTCGGCCGTGAACCCATCTGGTCCTGGGCTTTTGTGTGTTGGGAGATTTTTAATCACTGCCTCAATTTCTGTACTTGTGATTGGTCTGTTCATGGTTTCTATTTCTTCCTGGTTCAGCCTTGGAATATTGCATTTTTCTAAGAATGTATCCATTTCTTCCAGGTTATCCAATTGATTGGCATAGAGTTGCTTGTAGTAGTCTCTCATGATGTTTTGTATTTCTGAGGTGTCCGTTGTTACTTCTCCTTTTTCATTTCTAATTCTGTTGATTTGCATCTTGTCCCCTTTTTTCTTGATGAGTCTGGCTAATGGTTTATCAATTTGGTTAATCTTCTCAAAGAACCAGCTTTTAGTTTTATTTATTTTTCCTATGGTTTCCTTCCTTTCTTTTTCATTTATTTCTGCTCTGATCTTTATGATGTCTTTCCTTCTGCTCACTTTGGGGTTTCTTTGTTCTTCTTTCTCTCGTTGTTTTAGGTGTAAGGTTAGGTTGTTTATTCGATAATTTTCTTGTTTCTTAAGATAGGACTGTATTGCTCTAAACTTCCCTCTTAGAACTGCTTTGGCTGCATCCCATAGGTTTTGGGTTGTTGTTTTTTCATTGTCGTTTGTTTCTAGATATTTTTTGATTTCCTCTTTGATTTCTTTAGTGATTCCTTGGTTGTTGAAGAGTGAATTGTTTAGCCTCCATGTGTTTGTATTTTTTGCAGTTTTTTTCCTGTAATTGATATTAAGTCTCATGGTGTTGTGGTCTGAGAAGATGCTTGATATGATTTCAATTTTCTTGAATTTACCGAGGCTTGATTTGTGACCCAAGATGTGATCTATCCTGGAAAATGTTCTATGTGCACCTGAGAAGAAAGTGTAGTCTGTCCTTTTTGGATGGAATGTCCTATAAATATCAATGAAATCAAGATGGTCTAATTTGTCATTTAAAGCTTGTTTGTCTTTATTTTCTGTTTGGATGATCTGTCCATTGATGTAAGTGGGGTGTTCAAGTCTCCCACTATTATTGTGTTACTGTTGATGTCCCCTTTTATAGCTGTTAGCATTTGCCTTATGTATTGAGGTGCTCCTATATTGGGGGCATAGATATTTACCATTGTGATGTGTTCTTCTTGATTGGATCCTTTGATCATTATGTAATATCCTTCCTTGTCTCTTGTAATAGTCTTTGTTTTCAAGTCTAATTTATCTGATATGAGTATTGCTACTCCAGCTTTCTTTTGACTTCCATTTGCATGGAATATCTTTTTCCATCCCTTTCCTTTCAGTCTATATGTATCCCTTGGTCTGAAGTGGGTTTCTTGGAGGCAGCATATAGAAGGGTCTTGTTTTTGTATCCATTCAGCCAGTCTGTGTCTTTTGGTTGGAGCATTTAATCCATTTACATTTAAGGTGATTATTGACATGTGTGTTCCAATTACCATTTTCTGAATTGTTTGGGGTTTGTATTTGTAGGTGTTTTCCTTTTCTTGTGTTTCCTACTTAGAGAAGTTCCTTTAGCACTTGTTGTAAGGCTGGTTTGGTGGTGCTGAATTCTCTTAACTTTTGCTTGTCTGGAAAGCTTTGGATTTCTTCCTCAAATCTGAATGAGATCCTTGCTGGGTAGAGTATTCTTGGCTGTAGGTTTCTCTCTTTCAGGACTTTCAGTATATCCTGCCATTCCCTTCTGGCCTGCAGAGTTTCTGTAGAAAGGTCAGCTATTATCCTTATGGGTTTTCCCTTATATGTTGTTTGTTGTTTTTCTGTTGCTGCTTTTAATATTTTTTCTTTTATTTAATTGTCATTAGTTTGATTAATATGTGTCTTGGTGTATTTCTTCTTGGGTTTATTCCCTATGGGACTCTCTGTGCTGCTTGTACTTGGTTGATTATTTCCTTTCCCATGTTGGGGAAGTTTCCCACTATAACCTCTTCAAATATTTTCTCAGACCCTTTCTTGTTTTCTTCTTCTTCTGGGTAGCCTATAATCCAAATATTGGTATGCTTAATGTTATCATTGAGGTCTCTGAGACTGTCTTCTATTCTTTTTATTCTTTTTTCTTTTTCCTGCTCTGTGGCATTTATTTCCCCCATTCTATCTTCCATCTCACTTATTTCTTCTTCTGCCTCAGTCATTCTGCTGGTTATAGCATCTAGAGTATTTTTAATTTCAGTTATTTTGTTATCCACTGCTGTTTGTTTTTCTGAGTTCTTATGAACTGTTTCCTGTACTTTCTCTATTTTGTTATTGAGATTTTGTATCATTTTTACTATCATTACTCTGAATTCTTTTTCAGGCATTTTCCCTATTTCCTCCCCATTTATTTGGTCTTGTGGGTTTTTTTCCTGCTCCTTTGCCTGCATGGTGTTTCTTTGTTTCCTCATGGTTGTCCAGACTTTTGGGGTTGCTTGTCCTGGTGATAGAGGTGTTTATAGAAGACTGTCCAAGCCTCAGACTAATGTCCAAGTATTGGATTAAACAAATGTTTAGTCTAGGAAACACATACATGTAGAAGACACACAATTACTGAATCCATTAGGACATAAGGCTCTAGAAAACCTGACAGAACCCCAGTATGCTATCAGATATTCAAAGAGAATCCCAACAGAAATTGACAACTGAAACAGAACAAATCAGAGACAAAAGCAAAAGCAAACAAACAAACAAATAACACCTTACACATACATACATTAATCCAGGGAGATTTTGTAAGCTAGGATCAAATATATAAAAGAGCCAGAGTACCACCAGAGAGAATGGAGATTCTCAGAATGTAATTAGACAACTGTACTAAGAACTAAGATAAAGACAAAAACCTAATATTAAATACCAAGGCAGTGCGTCATCTGGAGAATAGAGCAAGGAGTCTGAGCAGACCGATAGTGTTGCTTAAAAGTATGTTAAGATAAAATAAACTTAAAATGGCTGGAAGAAAGGGGAACAGAAGAGTGTAGTGTGGTTGGAAATATGCAAATAAAAAGAAAGGAATAGAAATGTATAAAAGATAGGGATGAAATGAAAGTATGAGAGGTATATTGTCCATACTACCAAAAACTTAGCTAGATATTGAAGTATATAAAAAAGGGAAAAAAAAAAGAATAAAAAATATCATTAAAAAATTATGTTATAAAACTTGTAGATCCCTTAGGGCTAAGATCGTATTTAATAAAGAAAAAAAAAAAAAAAAGAGAGAGAGGAAAAGAAAAAAAAAAAATCCAGAACTGATCCCAGAATGGACCAGTTCAATAGGAATTGATACTAATATTTCTGTTTCCTTAGCCTCTCAGCTGTAAGTGTCCTTCTCCTTGCCTTGGGTTTGTTTGCATTATTCTGTGACCAGCCGAGGTTCCTTTATTGTTCGTCTCCAAGTGGCAGTGTGTGGGGAGGGAGAAGGTACAATAGTGGCTCCTTCTCCTGGGAGTGAGTGAGCAGTGGCGCACTGTTCTTTCAGTCAGGCTTGGAGGTGCCTGTTGCACAGAGACGCTGGTGGCCCAGGCGTAAACAGAAAGTCTTAGATTTGGGCCTCTCTTGGGTTTTTTTTTTGTTGCTGTTGTTGTTGTTGTTTTTTTCTCGGCAGCCTCCCTGCTGCCTGCTTTCCGAAGGGTTTTAATGTAGCCCTGCCCAAGTGCCCGAGAGTGCTTGTTATCCCTGAGCGCCTTAGGTGGCCCACGGGTGTCTCTCCACTGCCTGTTGCAGAGGCGCCAAAAGAGAGAGAGAGGCTACACACGCTGCTCCTCCCCTCACCTGTGAGCCTGCAGCCTGCAGCCGCCATCATGGCTGGGCGGCTCTCAGGGGCCGGCACTCCTCTCCGCGGACCTCCTCCCTCCTGTCCTCTTGGTCTGTCACCCTTCCGGCAACAATTTTTCTCACCGTGAACCAGCTCTCCGGTTCCCACGCTCCCGCTCTGGACCCTCCATTCAGCCGCGGATCTACGTCTCAGTCCGGGAACGCTGAGCTGTGCTGCGGACCCTCTGTATGTTTCTCACTCCCTCCCATCTGCCACAGCTCCACCGCTTCACCCTCTTTGAGCTGTCGTAGATGCCTCCCTACCAGCTATGTCGGGCTCCCCACGGTCCTTTCTGGTGTCCGAGGCTGTCTGCTGGTGTTCAGCTGGTTCTCTGTGGGAATGACTGCGTCCTTCCATGCATTCCCAATGCATCTGTGGAGAGGGATGCACTCCAGGTCCCTCTACTTCGCCGCCATATTTTTTTTTTTTTTCTTCAATGCTATTTTTACCATTGCTCTTTGTGTTTTCATATGTACCTAGATGATCCTCTCACTTTCCTGGCACTTCAATGTCTTGACTTTCTTTTTTCCAATGACTCATTTTCAATTTTCCTCCAATCATTTAATACCATGATTATACTCTACATTCTGGCCATTATCACTAATTAAAACCCTCCAAATCTCAATTTCAAGCATCTCATGCCATTACTACCTCTACCATCATATGTTTTTCAGCTGAATCCCTCTAGTACACTAACTTAAATAATACTGAGATTCCACAAGAACTTATAGTCCCTCAGTTTTTTTTTTTTTACTTTTTCAACTGTTTCTTCTTCATGTTCTTACTTCGTTTCTCACTCATTGCAAATCCATGATCTGTTATTATAATGCCACTCTGGCATGCATCTTACATTTTCTTTCTGGTATCTAACTTTGTTGTCATTATATGGGGAGGGCAATCCTGGATTTCACCTTTTCATCTCCTCTCCACATGAACCTGAACAGTTTATCGCAGCATGAGAAAAACACCACTCAATTCTCTCTCCAATAGCTATAAACTAATGATTGCTGATGTTGTCAGGGGGCCCTATGGACTATGCAACAATTATAAAATTACTTTTACCCATATTTTGCTTTCCTTTCTTTTTCCTAGAAGAATATTTCAAGTCTTTGCCTCTTTCCTCAAACCTCCAACATCACATCTCCCATCTTCAGGCCTTGTTTTTCTGGTGGGAAAATTGACACAATCGGATGCAAATGGCCATAACTCCCAGCATCACACACACCTCCATCTGTGCCTGTACAGTCTATCCTCTCCCTATTCTTAAGATGTGGGTATATTAATGATTATAATGAACCAAGTCATAGTCCTCCTGGATCTTACCTTTGATCACCAAGAAATAAAATTTTCTAGAAAAATGATACAAATGGACTTATTTACAAAACAGAAATAGAACCACTGACATAGAAAACAAACATATTTATAGAAGGGAAAGGAATGAGAGAAGAATAAATTAGGAGGCTGGGATTAACATATACACACTACTATGTAAAAAATAGATAATCAATAAGGATCTATTGTATAGAACAGAGAGCTATACACAAATAATTTATAATAACTTATAAGGAAAATAATCTGAAAAAGAATATATGTGTGTATATATATATTTGTTCATGTATATGTATATAAAAATCACTATGCTGTACACCTGAAACTAACACAACATTGTAAATCAACTATACTTTAATTAAACACATAAATAAAGAATTAAACTAAACTTTTGTACAATTAAAAATTCCACAATATCCAAGAAAAAAAAAAGAAAGAAATTTTCAAATAGAGATAGATACTGTAAAATCATGAATAGAATTAGAGGTGTGTATCCTTTTAAATAAGGAAAATGTAATTAAAATAGTAATTTAAAGGTCACAGTCAAATTCTTACAAATCATGTAAATTCATAGCAAGTAAATGGATAACAAACAGCCTATAGGAGATAACATCTATGAGAACTGTTATCCCTGAAGAATCCTGCTACTTCTTCAAAAGAATCATGTCTCCATATTATTTACTGATCATTCCACCCTCCAGTTAGCTCTCACACCTCTTACTTTTGTTGATTTTGTTATCTATTTGACTCCATTAACACATGTGGTTGGGTATTTTTAAGTCATATAATGTGTTTAAATGTTGTATTTGCTCAAGAAAAACCATGTTTCTAAAATGCAATTACCATTTTTTTCCTCTGTAATATGCAGCACAGGCTTCTGCAGGTAACAGAGACATAACCAATATTAATTCAATTCATGAATAATTAGAATCAGGAAAAATTTAATAGTAGATTATAATGATTAGGGCCCCATCAAGGTAGCAGAAATAATAGGAGGTTATAGAATAAGGGCCTTATAGAGATTTGACATCATACAATTATGGAAAATGGTTAAACAGTTTATGTCCAGAGATTCCTTCTGTGTTTCATCCTGAACTTGAACTCGGCAAGGCAGGCAGTGGGGAAGGAGAAATGGATGTGAAATGAGTGAGAGAAAGAGAAAACTAGAATCCATGATAATAAACCTTTAGGTCTGTCTCTCTACACCTCCAACTTTGATGACACAGGTCATTTATAGGAGAAGTGTGTGTCTTTCTTCCGAGTTAAACATGTACATGGTCTATGTGATGAAAAAAATGACAAAAGAGTTTCAACCTTTTCTGGAAAAACTACATGCTTTGCTTCTGCCTCACATTAACCAGGTGTTGCAACAACATATAAGAACTGCAACAGTGCCTGACTTTACACTGACCTTCCAAAGAGAAACATGGCTGCTGCTTCAGCCTAACAAATCTTGTGAAAATTCCCTCTTGGCCAAGTCTAGCCTAGAAATAAAATGAAAAGAACTTTAGGGAAATATAGTTCTAGGTTAGGCAGGTTGATACAGTATAAATCCATCATAGTTTATATCTCATTAACTTGGTTTATACACCTCTTCTACCCATATATTACTTCTAAATACAGTCAATAGGAAAATCATACTATCACCTAACACTATGTTATTAACACTTTGTATAATTAAAGCTATAGTAACCCTTTTCACAAAAAAGGACAAAGTATCTCTGTGTCCACATATGAGTACTATCAACTTATCTTCTTGATCAATTGCCCTCTGTAGCTGAAATACCGATATACAAGAAAGACTACTAATAATGCATCTTACATTAGATTGTAGAGGGATGGGAGAAGGAAGGAAATAAATGATAAACATATACACTTGAAATAAGGGGAAAAACCCTCTTAAGGATTTTAGTCCTTATTTCTGCAAGTGTTTATATCGTTGTAGTGGTAATTTATGTAGATATCTTATTTACATAAATACTATTCATTCTGTTTTCCTTTTGCCCTCTACAAAAGGAATTTTCTTATCCAGTGAGATGATCTGAACCATTATTTCCTGATGCATAAGAACTATTAGTAACCTTGCTTGTATTGCTTTGTTCTAGTTTTTCATTGACTCGAATCACAGCACAGGGATATACTAAGAGACATTCCAGGAACTCTTCTACATGCCAGGCTTATTTTTCTTTACCCCAAATGTGTTGCTATACCTAATTTCCTTATGGTAATCAGAACCAATCACCTACACTACAGCATTAAACTTCATCTTTGTCTCTTGCTCCACTGTCATGAAGTGGTCCAAAGTGGCCAAGTGATCATTTTGACTTTCAGCCTTAACTTCCAGGGGAACAATTGCCATGACCCATGGTGAAAACATTCCTCCCTTGGGAGCTAAGATTTCTAAACCAGTACAGCCCAAGTAGAGAGGGGAGGGGAGGAATTTTTTTCTAGGGATAAAATAACCCTTTCCCATTACTCTTTCTTGATTCCTGGATCCATGAATCCTGGCTATAGGAGATATGAGTCCATAATAATGGTTAAATTAGATCAACTGCAACCCTACAAGGTGTCGTAACTGAATGTATAAATGGTCATTTCTCTTCATCAGATCATGGATTCAAGGTGATGGAAAGTATGATGAGACCAGTGAGTTTGAGAACATTGATCTCATGTTTCACCTCATTTACAGTCAAATGTATTGCTTGGTCATTAGAGATGCTGTGTGGAATGCCATGATTATGAATGTATGCTTTATATATTGCTATGTAACAAACTGTGATCAAGTTAGTGAGGCAAAGTGACAAATACCTTATTTTGCTCTTTCCTTGGTTTTGGAGTCTAGGCATGGCTTAAATGGATCATCTGCAATGAGAAATTTGCAAAAAGAAAATTAAATAAATTGATCCTTTGACATTGGAGGAAATTCAAACCACAAACTCATGCTTTAATGTAGTAACTCAAGGAAAAATAAAAGCTAAGATTTCAGCTATAAGTTACTGAAAGTGTACAGATCTAACACTTTCTTTCTTTACCAGAAGGAATTCAAAGTTAAATGCTGCTGCAAAATGTTTCCTCTAGGAAATATGGTCTGGAGGAATGAAGTCTCCAAAATATTTATCTTTTGATATATTGTTTAATACAAATAACTCAGTAGGACAATGGAAACATTTTCTTTGAAAATAGGGGAATATAGTTATTTTTAGTGATTTTTTTAGTGAGATTATAAACTTTGGTGGCCACTGTTTTCTCTGATCCTTCATGCAGTGATGTACAATCTCAACAAAATGGAAAATTGAAACTTCATGCAAATATTCAGCTATTTTCAGTCAAACTGCATTTCTTGAAAACAACTGATGATTGCTGTCCTTTAAATTTACTTTCAACTGTTGATTACAAAGTTACTCAAATATCTAATAAGTACATTTTCCCCTTTTGAGAATTGTTTGCAATGATAATAGAGAAGCCTACAAGTAAAGGTAATGTAAATTTATGGTAAAGATTAATAAAGAGTATAAAATGGTCTTCATTCTGATCCATTTACAGAAAACAGTTAATATTTTCACAATACATAGGCAGTTATGATTTTCAACTAATCAAAATGATTTTCATGACAAATTTTTAATAAAGATATTTCACATATTTAATCAAGTATTTTTGTTTTTAAGAAAGATGTCTTTTTCCCTCTGATGTCTCTGATTTTATATTTTGAAATTTGGAAAGTACTGAACCCAAGTAATCTATAAATAGCTAAAAGCTCTTAGAAATGAAAATCATTTTAGAAATTGTAATTAGTTGACCTTCAAAATCCTGTAGGGGTTTGCTTTTTCACAGCAGTGTTCTTAGTTGCATTTTTTTTTTTTTTTTTTCAAAAACAGTGGTTAAGAATGTACTCTTTGACACTCAACATCTGAGACCTGTTCTTCGAATCTGAAACTCTCTAAGTAGCAAGGAATTTATTTTACACGTCTGTGCCCTGGACACAAGCACTTAAGCTATTTATCACTTTGGAAACTTCACTGAAAGTAAAAGCTGTGCTGCATTGTATGTCAGAGTAGATAGTCATGGCTTGGAATATCCTGATGCTACTACAGGCCACCACATGGAGCAGATGGGGTAGTAGAAGATCCTCTACACAGAGAAAGAAGAGGAGAAAGAACATAAGCAAGTTTTCATGACTTTTTGTCCTTAATATGTTAATATTATTGGTAATTTCTTCATGAAACCAGATATATTGAGTCTGTTTCTTGTTCATTCTTAAATAAAAATTGTCTATGCTTCCAGGATATCTATGCTACTGTTTAAAGATGAAGCTGCTGGTAGACATTATCTATACTTATATAATGCTTTCCACAAGGATCAAAGAGGATGATATATAATTTTCACAATTATGAAGTAAGAATGCCACCTGCTGTATCAGTAAACAAAGGATGTTGCAACCATCAAGTCACCACATTACAGCCACCCTGATGGTGAACCCTGAGGGAACTCAGGAAGGAAACAAAGAATGCCCACCATCTAGCAGTCATTAGACTGCAACCACCTCTGACAGTGCAGTCTGAGGAAACTCAAGATGAGACATCACAGGGTACTGGCCCCAGATAGCTGAGATGCATATTGAAGGATTGCTTTCAGTGAGCCCAAACTCTTGCATCTTGCCATATGTAGAAAAGAGGTACATTCCTTAACTTGTGATACCTGGTTTTCTTTTATTAACAGTAATATTTTGATGTTCTGACTACCTGGTTTTATTGCAAAAACTCCTGTATATCCTGTCTTCCCTCTTTCCTCTTCAGAACTGTTCCTCAGAATTATCTGAGATGCTGTGCCCTGGGCTTAAGTCTTCAGATTTGTCCACATAATGAAACATAACTTTCAATTTTTAGGTTGTGTATTTTTTTTTCTTCCATCAACACAGTGTATCCAAGTTTGAAGTATATCCTGTGTTTTACATAACTCATACTCTCCCCACGTATGGCTTCCTTTGTTCCCATATTTCAGTAGTGCAATGACAGGCATGGATTGATTTCATTGTGTCAATATACAAAATACCTGGTCATACAGGAAAGGAAAGAAAGATATTTGAGTTAAAAGAGAAGGTTTTGGTGGATAAATCTTTAATCTCTTTGTTCAAATTATCTGATTGTTAAGTAGTGATGGCCTGATATTAAATAGGTTTTCATAAACATTGATTTGTCTTTGTTTTCTAGAATTAGGCATTATAATATACTTATTTTAGCCTGGATACAACAAAATTACATGGTAGTAAACATTTTACCTTCCTGTCTTAGAATGTTTTGACTTCATGTCTTCTGAATGTGATGCATAGAACTTAGGTAACATTGGCTTGCTTCAGAGAGGGGAACAACCAAGTAATATTCATATTTCAGGGGAGGTGAAATCAAATGAACCAAATTAGTTCTGCATTTAGTGTACTGACGGAAGTGTCAAACAAACCATCCAAGAATCATTATTTCTAATGGGAAACCAATATCCAATTATCATGCTTTGTCATCTCATCTCTCCTCATATTGTCTTTACATAGTGGATGTATTTCTATAGAACTGAAAGATATGAACTAAAGAGGATATGAAATATTACAATGGATGGTTTAATTAGTTTTTACTTGTATTAATGTCAGTTGAATTGGCATACTTGAGTTCCCTTTGAGTCAATTAGTGTGTCTCCCATTAGGAGAAAAACTACTCTTTATCATTCTTAAATACCCTAGCTTTTTAAGAGCTAAAATTACCATTAATTATATAGACTGGAGAAATTGTTATGGGATCAGAAATAATGAAAAATAAATAAACAGCTAAGATATAGAGATGTTATCATAGTATTCCTATTTATAAAATATTCTAAAAGTTTAATATCTTTATTTCAGACCATTTTAAAATGTCTTAGAGTTAAATGTCCCCCAGCCATGAATATCTCAAAACTTCCATTTAAATATGTTTTCATCAATGTCCATTCCTGTTATAATGGACAGAAAGAAACACCAGAGACCTCATTTGAATGTAACAAAAATAAAATATTAATGGCTTAGACATTTACTGAGGTGTTGGCAGAGGTGGGAAGTGATTTGTACATTTAGGTAAAGGAGAATATCTGCATATACAGGGTTGTGAGTTACTTCCTCTGAGTAAATTCTCAGCTTCTTTGCCAGTAACAACCTGAAGCCTGGTGCCACTAAGACATAGCACAGTCAGACTTGGACTTAGCTTGCTTCAGATTGACAGAGCTCCTAGAATCATAAAAAAAGCATGGGAAGGGTGCACCTAGTTCTTTCATATTTTTTATGGGCATCATGCATAGGTTCAGAGTCCAATATCTTCCTACAATTATTCCTATCTAACATTATTTCTGTGATATTCCATCTTTTAAAAGTTTTGTAGGGTTTTGTTGGTGTTTCCTCTGCCACCCAATTTTGCATGCTTCTTAATGATTGCAGGCATGATTTCTGGGTGCTTCTTTATCTTTTAAAGTAATATAAATAGAAACACTGTTTGCATTCCAGCAAATAACATTGATTATTTTCACATTTTTTTCTCCCTTAATGAAGTGTCTTTGTTGGTGACATCTTCTAAAGGAAGTATTTTATAGACACATGCCAATGAAATTGATGTTTGATTCAGGTATGATAGCATCTGTTGGACTGATTTGCTCCAAACACTATAGTCACAATGATCTCCCTTCAGTTCTATTTTCAGTTTGTCAACTCACACCCCAGTGTGGGAGGCACATACTGCTGTTGCTGCCTCTTTCCACACACAGCTGCACCTCCAGACCCTTTTCCACAGTCAGATGTCCAACACAAGATTCTGGAAAACTTTGGCAAGGAACTTACTGTTGGGAAATGTGAATGGGAACCCTATCTTCAACTTCATAAAATTTTAGATAAGAATATGGAGTTAAATAAAAAAGCACCTCAACTTAGTGATTTTTATAACTAAATTTAGGGATTGAGAGGAAAAGAAAGTTTAAATGTTTCTGCTTACCACCAAACATTGGGGTTTCTTTACTCTCTCTCTCCATCTGAATAAAAGACATGAAAATATGCAATCCTCTGCTAGTCTTGACAGTCAAATTCAGTCCTATAATCAGTTTAGGTTAGCCCATTTCCTTAAGTGGATCCACACTAAATCTCAGACTCTTTTTATGTTTTATTCCTCCCTCTCCCCTATGCTTGTTTTTTGTTTGTTTGCCTTTTTTTTGTTTTTTGGTGGGGGGTGCTCAGCCACTTGCTAAAATTGAGAGTGAAGAAATTGTTTATCATCTTTTACAGACTAAGAATAAATATTTCCAATGTTATACATGTATAATTTTATATTACTATGTTAATAAATAAGTATATAACTATATAAATATATATACATATCTTTCCCTCTCTCTCTCTGTACACACACATACACAAACACACAAACATATACATATATAAAAAACATTTGTCTTCAGGCTACTTTCATTTTTACATACCATTTTCCCACCTAGTTAAATAATTATAGAATACTTTCTACTCCTGGGTTTGGCTGCCTTGTTAATCTAGTTCATAATGGAACTAATGTACCTCTGCAATTATTTGAATTATTTTTACATGCCTTGAACTGTTTCATATCTCATATTTCTCTTTAGAAATTGCACATTTCTATTTAAAATGTTGTCCGCATTTTCCCAAATACCCTCAAGTCATTGCTAACTATTTAACATGTAATATTTTGAATATTAGATTTCCTCATGGAGAAGTAAAATAAAAGACAAATCATACTCAAGTTATGTGCTTACTAAACAAATATATGACCACCTGTCAAGTGTAGAATATATGAGTTTTGTTTTAATGACACTTTTTTACTATGATTGCTAATAGGATACAGAAAATAATCAGATTATTGGAAAATTATTATAAAATCATGAAAACTAAAATTTGCATGCTTTATGTCTTTGGTCAAACACAGAAGCAGGAAGTTGCAAGGCTTTTGCTTAAAGTCCTTTCATCAAAGTCTGGAACATGAATTTTTCCATGACATTTTAGAAGGCCACAGCATTTTTGTATTAATTATCAAGGCATTTGTTACATGAAGGAATAACTAAAAAAATATATGCAACATTAAATAGAAGCTTGTGATATTCATGGGACCCATAAATCAGACACAAGTTAGAATAGATAAACCTAATAAGCAAGGATTTTGAGAACAGGGTTTGAATATAAGCTTCATTTTTAGTAGCTTTGTGACCATTGACAAAAGTATTACCTTCTCTGAGACTTAGGTAACTCAACAGCAAATTGGAACATATTTTTTTGGTAAAATTAAATATTAATGGTAAAGTGTCTTGTTCAATGTCTTTACCTATGAGATCCATTGAAAGGTTTATAGAAACAAATTGCTGTCTTTTTCAACTGCTATATTTTTTGGATTAAAAAGCCCAAAGTGAGATAAATCAGACAGAGAAAGACAAGCACTGTATAATATCACTTACCTGTGAAATCTGAAAAACTTAAACTTGTGAAAACAGAGAGTAAAATGTTGTTTACCAGGGGCTGAGGGATGGGGCAATGGAAGAGATGTTGTTTAAGGTTACAAACTTGTAACTAGTAGATAAATATGTCCTGGAGATCTGATGCACAGAAGAGTGTATACAGACAATATTGTATTATAATCATCAACCTTTCTGAGGGATTAGATCTTCATTATTTCCACTACACACACACACACACACACACACACACACACACAAATTATGTGATGTGAAAGAGGTGCTAACTATAGCTACAAAGGCAATCATATTATAGTATGCAAATGCATCAAATCATCATGTTGTACACTTTAAATCAGCACAATATTATAAAGCAAGTATATTTCAATAAAAAAAAAGCCAATGAATTAACTCTGCTATGAATTAATCCTTTGGGACAATTACTGTCATTTTATCTCTACTTAAACCTTCCAAAGAATGTTATTATCCTAAAAAGGTACTACCAGGGTCTCCAGTAACCAATCCATTGACACTAGTTTTGTCTAAAATATGGTTAACTTGCAGCTGGTCTATGGTATTTCCCTGTTTATTTCTGAAATGCCTGAAACCATGGTACTGACCCTTGACTAAGATTAGGATAAAATGTCTTAGCTAGCAATTTATAATATACTGTTTAAAGTTTGAAAGTACCCTGGAGTATCCCTTTACTAGCTTGTATACATTATTTATTGAAAATATATAGGTTGATAGTTTTCATCTGGCTTGACATGTTACAGCGCTTGGTATTAGATGCATGACTGGTGGGGTACAGAAGATGCCTCAGTAATCTTGGGTTTTGCCTCTTCTCATATGTATTCTGGATTCCCAAAACAAATGCACAACATATCTTTGGCAACTGAAAGAATGCCCTGAGGAAATATGCCTGAAGTGAAAACCCTCTGTGTTTGCCTTCAGTTTCCTTCTACTAATATCATATCTTTATCCTCATTGAGGCTTTGGAATCTCATGGGTTCTTTAAATTTTCTGGCCTGATGTAACTGCTATAAATTTCAAACAACAACAACAAAATAACCCCCAAACAAAATGTATATTTAATCTGTTTCTCTTAAAAGCAGTAGGAGATATATTTCCCCCTTTTTAATGTTTAGAAAGCTTTATTTTTAATTAATCAAGTGGCAATATATTTTGCATTGCTTGAGCAATTAAACTGTGATTTTTTTTACCTTTGCTTATATTGTACAACTTTATATCATTTTACCACACAAAAAATGAATAAAGGTAAATCAAACCTGTATAATGAAAGAAAATGTAGACAAAGAAATTCACAACCTGAGTTGTTAGGTTTAAACACTTAGGTTTAAACTCAATGATTGGATTGTTTCTATATTATGAATAGTGCTTCAAATTACCTGCCTTAGAACTAGAACACTAAGATTCTAAATAGACACCCCTTAGCTGTTTAAGAAAGACTCCAAAGGAATAGAAGCTTTTATATTTCTGCAAAAAACATTTAAAATAAGCAGAAGTGATAAACTTCAAGATCTCAAGGCTGGAAAGAAGGGCAGAAGAATATTCTAAAGGCAGCAGTAGTTGGGAAGTGAGCCTGTTTGTGATGAGGATGAGCTTAGCGCTTGCAATGCTGGTGCAGGACCTCAAGTGTGCATCGAGTTCACAGGGGCAAAACGTGAAGCACTGGCTTTATATGTGAAATTGTATAGGGCATAAATGATTCTCTTCCAGTATTTTGGGCACGACTTAGGTATTCCTCAAAGTCACAGATAGAATAACAAGGCTTATTTTCTTCTTGTGCAAATATAACTTAGTATTGTAGATAAGAAAGGAAAATTTTACCACAGGTTATTTTCATTTAGCTCAAGTTACAATAAAAAGGTGTGAATCACAGAGATGGGCATCTTTTTTAACATTTAATATTTTTTAATGTCAAGTTCATGTAAAATGTCCTTGTGAATATGGGTGAATACTAGAGCTCATCCATATACATAGAAAGATCCAGTTGATAGATTTGACTATAAGGAAAGAACACTTTACAGGGAAAGTTGAATCATTTGTTACTTAACATGTATTTGACAAGTTTAAATATTTGATTGTTTTTTGTTTGTTTGTGTGTTTTTGATATGAGAATGTTTGATTTTTTTTGGAGTAGACATTGAAGAATATCTACTACAACTACTGTACAAATGTTTGAATTTCCTCTGCATATTTTTCTATATATTGAAAAGCAATGCACAAAAAACAAACTTGTATCCAACAAGAGAGCAATGAAAAACTCACTTAAAATGCTAGCTTTTTGTGATTCTTAGCAATCTATTTTATGTCCCAAATGGAAATTAATCTTGTCATTCATCAACTCAATTACACTCTACATGTGTATTTATTTAGAATCCATTCTCCACCTACAATAAGTTAATGAAAAAACACAGCTTTTGTCTCTAAAAAGCTCAGAATCATTTATCATAGCAACACCAAATCATAAAGATAAAAAGTAAGAATTTTTATAGATACATTTATAAACATAATATACACATTGATGTACATCCCTCCCCCACCAGGAAGAAATGATCAAAGTGATGATATCAGCAAGACTTAAATGATGATAAAGGTAGGAAATTCTCAAATAAGAGAAGGTTCTACATGACTAACAGCTTTCTGTCCCTTTTTATAAAATGAGATCTTTATAATACTTTATGATCTTCTCCAATTTAAACTCTCCTGATTTTGTCAGTTTTTCATCATAAAAAGCATTTCTGAATTGCTTTAGAATTTTGACTTTTCTAACGGGAACATATCATCCTTCCTCTGGCAACTAGAATGAGTACAGTCCAGATAAAGCAGACTATGGAGATGACAATCATGGAAGAAGAAAATAATTGAAACTTGCTTATTTTTAATATAATTTATACTTATTTTATACCCTCATTAATTATTAACTCAACATGATATGAAATTTAAACAGTAATAACTTAAACATTTTTCTATATTGATAAATGTGTTGAACAAAGCTCAGCTTTGTCTTCCCCACATAGTTTCCATTGCTTCCAGTTTCAGCACTATTGCCCGGTCACATCAAAAAAATAGCATGTACATTCAAGTTACTCTGTAAATGTTCATCTTTGATTGCATATAAAGTTGTTTATTTTCCCACCACTGGAAAATACTTTCATGAATATAAATTTGACTGTAATTTTCAGTATAAATAATATATGAAAAGTAGGGATAAAAACTTTCAAGATTGAGAATTCCTGAAAGCAAAATAACTACACCATTACTTTGGGCTCCATGTTTTTTGACTCAGATTTTCCCCAACCATTAGTTTATAATTAAAGGAAGTCCTTGATGTTCCTCTCAACTTTAGCATTACATAACTTTTTTAGAGCTCTGTGATCTCTGTGCTTAAAAACAAACAAAAAAACAAAACCCCCAAAATCTCTTTTATCACCTTTCTGTTCTTCTCTGCAAGAACTTGGATGTAACCAGATAGACATTTTGATTTCCTTGTTTTCTAACTCAAATAACCACAATTCTTAACTTTTTAACATCATTCAATTTTACTTTGTGAAAAGAAGTCAAAAAAGTGAGTTTGCTTCTGTAATTTGTAACATTAAGCAATAAATGAATGATGAATATATATTTAATTAGAAACTAAACATTCTTATAATGAAGAAGTCAGCTTTAAAATAATATGCCTCAAAGAATAAAGATGCAAATGTAGAGAATGGGGGACACGGGGGTGGGGGGAAGGTGAAGCTGGAATGAAGTTAGAGAGTAGAATTGACATATATACACTAACAAATGTAAAATACATGTCTAGTGTGAAGCTGCTGCACAGCACAGGGAGATCAACTGGATGACTGGTGATGACCTAGAGGGGTGGGATAGGGAGGGTGTGAGGGAGGCTCAAGAGGGAGGGGATATGGGGATCTGATACAACTGATTGACTTTGGTGTACAGTGGAAATTGGCACAACCTTATGTAAAGCAATTATACTCCAATAAAGATTTGAAAAAAAATAAAAAATAAAATAAAAACTTAAAAATAAAATAATATGCCTTAAAGTATTTTCAGGAAACCTGATACATATTTATTTTGAAAACATTATATTGTTCTTGTTCACTATCAAACAGCATATCTGTGAAAACAGTATTAAATGCATATCAATGTGCAGCATTTTAATATGCAAGATAAACCTACAAAAACCAAAGGCTTCTCATTTAAACCATATTTAAGAGTCTTTAAAAGTGATAGTTCTGTCTCTTTCTGGTTATTTGCTAAGGCTGGAAGATGGCATAACTGAAATGTTAAAAGTCATCTTTCCATTTGCTCAATCATTCATGATGTCCTTACTATTTATAATGAATTCTTACATCTATTGACTATAGTATCATGTTAAAGCAATGCAATCCAGGGTTTGATTAACATATGCCTCAAAACACTTGATGCAATTACATGGTAATAACCTCAGGTTTTATCAACATTACAGATTATGGTTTCCAAAGGTAAGGCTAAATGAGATGCAGCCTCACTTTGGGAAAGTGTGTATATCATATAGTCAATAAATAATTGGTTTTATTTAATGTAATTGCATACTGGTCCCAGAGTAGCCTTTTTATTTGATCTTACCAAAAATAATAATTTGGAACAAATGTGAATACATATCTTTGTATTTGATGAGCATATGCATTTTATATATAATATATATACACACGAATATAATATATAAGCACCGCACACACACACACACATATATACCAACAGGGTATATAATGATTTATCCATTTAAAAATGTACATGCACAAATATTCTGCATTTGTCAATGGAATTATTAACTTGATATGACATATATAGCATGTGAATAGTAGATTTCAGAGCAAAATAGAAATTTAAAAGTCTTACATACACATTGATTATTTTAACATATATTTTATCAGAATTTATTTTTGGAAAACATTTTTCTGATTGCAGAAGAATTTTCACTGCTTGAATTCACTGTATTTTAACTAGTGGCCTGTTACTTATCTCAATTTTCTGTAAAGATTACACTATTATGCTTTTGCTACTCATTCTCCCTTAAAATTTTGAATTTTTTTTCAAAATATGTACTCTCATTAGTAAGCGTTGTAAAAATCCTGAAAAGCAGAAAGATAGCACCCATTACTTCACTATCCAGAGGAACATGTCAAAATAGTAGCCATCCTATAAAAAAGAGACAAGCAGAAATAAGCATTCAGAATCAAATGCAAAAAAAAAAAAATTCTAAGACAGAAAAACAAATGTGTAAATCAGTGAATAAGTCTGAGGGTGCAGATTGGAATTTTGACCACTTTCATGGAAATTTTGAATTCAAAATTCTCAATATTGAGGAAAAGCCTAAGGCAGGCTCACTGCCACTGAAAAATAAACAAATACTACTTTCCAAGTTCTGAATGGAACTAAAACTTATTGGAAAATACAGAGCAACAGGTACTAAGTCAACCACTTAATGTCTCTCTTACTGAAGTTTATATTGAGAGGAAAAAATAAAAAGAAAGAGAAAGAAAACAGAGGGAAACTGTCCCCCACCTTGAGATGATTCTCAGACTATAATATCAAAATACACGAAAAACTTTGATGCTAAATAAATGACCAAAATTCATATTTGCAATAGAATTTATTCTGCATAAAAATCTTTAAAAAATCTTGAAAGTGAAAAGTTATCATTCAAATTAGATACACAAAAGAAGTAAAGAAATAAACAGCTGGGAGAAAAAGATGGCGGCGAAGTAGAGAGACGTGGAGTGCATCCCTCTCCACAGATGCATTGGGAATGCACGGAAGGATGCAGTAATTCCCACAGAGAACCAGCTGAACACCAGCAGACGGCCTCGGACACCAGAAAGGGCTGCGGGGAGCCTGACATAGCCAGTAGGGAGGCATCTACGAGGGCTCAAAGAGGGTGAAGCAGCAGAGCTGTGGCAGACGGGAGGGAGTGAGAAACATACGGAGGGTCCGCAGCGCAGCTCAGCGTTCCCGGACCGAGTCATTGATCCACGGCTGAATGAAGGGTCCGGGAGCGGGAGCATGGGAACCGGAGAGATGCTTCAGGGTGAGAAACATTGTTGCTGGTAGGGTGACAGACCCAGAGCACAGGAGGGAGGAGGTCCGTGGAGAGGAGTACCCATCCCTGAGAGCTGTCTGGCCCTGATGGTGGCTGGAGGCTGCAGACTCACGGGCAGGGGGGAGGAGCCCCGTGCATAGCCTCTCCCTCTCTTTCGGTGCCTCTGCAACAGGCAGTGGAGAGATGCCCTGCGGGCCACCTAAGGCGCTCAGGGATAACAAGAACCCTCAGGCACTTGGGCGGGGCTAGATTAAAACCCCTTGCAACGCCAGCAGCAGGGAGGCTGCCAAGAGA
The DNA here is from genome assembly GCF_030028045.1 of Hippopotamus amphibius kiboko. NCBI lineage: Eukaryota > Metazoa > Chordata > Mammalia > Artiodactyla > Hippopotamidae > Hippopotamus > Hippopotamus amphibius. The sequence goes on along the minus strand of NC_080192.1, from coordinate 66,441,908 downwards.
AAAAAAAAAAAAAAAAAAAAAAAACAACAGCATCAATAAGAAAAAAACCCCGAGAGACGCCCAACTCTAAGACTTTCTGTTTATGCCTGAGCCACCAGTGCCCTCTGCAACAGGCACCTCCAAGCCTGAATGAAACAACAGAGCTCCACTGCAAACTCACTCCCAGGAGAAGGAGCCACTATTGTACCCTCTCCCTCCCCACACACCGATGCTTACAGACGAACAATAAAGGAACCTCTGCTAGTCACAGAATAACACACACACACACACACACACAAAGCCTAAGGCAAGGAGAAGGACACTTACAGCTGAGACGCTAAGGAAACAGAAATAGTAGTATCAGTACCTATTGAACTGGTCCATTCTGGGATCAGTTCTGGATTTTTTTTTTTTCCTTTTTCTTTCTTTCTCTCTCTCTCTCTCTTTTTTTTTTTTGGATTTATTAAATACGATCTTAGCCCTAAGGGATCTACAAGTTTTATAACATAATTTTTTAATGATATTTTTTATTTATTTATTTATTTTTTTTGCCTTTTTATATACTTCTATATCTAGCTAAGTTTTTGGTAGTACGGACAAAATATCTCTCATACTTTCCTTTCATCCCTATCTTTTATACATTTCTATTCCTTTCTTTTTATTTGCATATTTCCAACCACACTACACTCTTCTGTTCCCCTTTCTTCCAGCCTTTTTAAGTTTATTTTATCTTAACATACTTATAAGCAACACTATCGGTCTGCTCAGACTCCTTGCTCTATTCTCCAGATGACGCACTGCCTTGGTATTTAATATTAGGCTTTTGTCTTTAACTTAGTTCTTAGTACAGTTGTCTAATTACATTCGGAGAATCTCCATTCTCTCTGGTGGTACTCCAGCTCTTTTCTATATTTGATACTAGCTTACAAAATCTCCCTGGATTGATGTTTATAGGTGTAGGGTGTTATTTGTTGTTTGTTTGCTTTTGCTTTTGTCTCTGATTTGTTCTGTTTCAGTTGTCAATTTCTGTTGGGTTTCTCTTTGAATATCTGATAGCACCCTGGGGTTCTGTCAGGTTTTCTAGAGCCTTATGTCCTAATGGATTCAGTAATTGTGTGTCTTATATATCTATGTGTTTCCTAGACTTAATATTCATTTAATCCAATACTTGGACATTAGTCTGAGGCTTGGACAGTCTTCTATAAACACCTCTATCACCAGGACAAGTAACCCCAAAAGTTTGGAGAACCATGAGGAAACAAAGAAACACCATGCAGGCAAAGGAGCAGGAAAAAAACTCACAAGACCAAATGAATGAAGAGGAAATAGGAAAAATGCCTGAAAAAGAATTTAGAGTCATGATAGTAAAAATGATACAAAATCTCGATAACAAAATAGAGAAAGTACAAGAAACAGTTCATAAGAACTCAGGAAAACAAACAGCAATGGATAACAAAATAACGGAAATTAAAAATACTCTACATGCTATAACCAGCAGAATGACTGAGGCAGAAGAACGGATAAGTGAGTTGGAAGATAGAATGGGGGAAATAAACATCATAGAGCAGGAAAAAGAAAAAAGAATAAAAAGATTAGAAGACAGTCTCAGAGACCTCAGTGATAACCTTAAACATACCAACATTCGAATTATAGGCATCCCAGAAGAAGAAGAAAACAAGAAAGGGTCTGAGAAAATATTTGAAGAGGTTCTAGTGGAAAACTTCCCCAACATGGGAAAGGAAATAATTACCCAAGTCCAAGAAGCACAGAGAGTCCCATACAGAATAAACCCAAGGAGAAATACACCAAGACACATATTAATCAAACTAATGACAATTAAACACAAAGAAAAAATATTAAAAGCAGCAAGAGAAAAGCAACAAACAACACATAAGGGAAAACCCAACAGGATAACAGCTGACCTTTCTACAGAAACTCTGCAGGCCAGAAGGGAATGGCAGGATATACTGAAAGTCCTGAAAGAGAGACACCTACAGCCAAGAATACTCTACCCAGCAAGAATCTCATTCAGATTTGAGGGAGAAATCAAAAGCTTTCCAGACAAGCAAAAGTTAAGAGAATTCAGCACCACCAAACCAGCCCTACAACAAGTGCTAAAGGAACTTCTCTAAGTAGGAAACACAAGAAAAGGAAAACACCTACAAATACAAACCCAAAACAATTCAGAAAATGGTCATTGGAACACACATGTCAATAATCACTTTCAATGTAAATGGATTAAATGCTCCAACCAAAAGACACAGACTGGCTGAATGGATCCCAAAACAAGACCATTCTATATGCTGCCTACAAGAAACCCACTTCAGACCAAGGGATACATATAGTCTGAATCGAAAGGGATGGAGAAAGATATTCCATGCTAATGGAAGTCAAAAGAAAGCTGGAGTAGCAATACTCCTATCAGACAAATGAGACTTGAAAGTAAAGACTATTACAAGAGACAAGGAAGGGCACTACCTAATGATCAAGGGATCCATTCAAGAAGAACATATCACAATGGTAAATATCTATGCCCCCAATATAGGAGGACCTCAATACATAAGGCAAATGCTAACAGCTATAAAAGGGGACATCAACAGTAACACAATAATAGTGGGAGACTTGAACACCCCACTTACATCAATGGACAGATCATCCAAACAAAAATGAACAAAGACACACAAGTTTTAAATGACACATTAGACCATCTCAACTTCATTGATATTTATAGGACATTCCATCCAAAAACGACAGACTACACTATCTTCTCAAGTGCACACGGAACATTTTCCAGGATAGATCACATCGTGGGTCACAAATCAAACCTCAGCAAATTCTAGAAAATTGAAATCATATCAAGCATCTTCTCAGACCACAACACCATGAGACTAGATATCCATTACAGGAAAAAAACTGCAAAAAATACAAACACATGGAGGCTAAAGAATTCACTCTTAAACAACCAAGGAATCACTAAAGAACTCAAAGAGGAAATCAAAAAATATCTAGAAACAAACAACAATGAAAACACAACAACCCAAAACCTATGGGATGCAGCCAAAGCAGTTCTAAGAGGGAAACTTATAGCAGTGCAGTACTACCGTAAGAAACAAGAAAATGATCGAATAAACAACCTAACCTTACACCTCAAACAACTAGAGAAAGAAGAACAAAGAAACCCCAAAGGGAGCAGAAGGAAAGAAATCATAAAGATCAGAGCAGAAATAAATGAAAAAGAAAGGAAAGAAACCATAAGAAAAATAAATAAAACTAAAAGCTGGTTCTTTGAGAAGATTAACCAAATTGATAAACCATTAGCCAGACTCATCAAGAAACAAAGGGAGAAGATGCAAATCAACAGAATTAGAAATGAAAAAGAAGTAACAACGGACACCTCAGAAATACAAAACATCATGAGAGATTACTACAAGCAACTATATGCCAATCAATTGGATAACCTGGAAGAAATGGATACATTCTTAGAAAAATACAATCTTCCAAGATTGAACCAGGAAGAAAGAGAAACCATGAACAGACCAATCACACGTACGGAAATTGAGGCAGTGATTAAAAATCTCCCAACACACAAAAGCCCAGGACCAGATGGGTTCACGGGTGAATTCTATCAAACATTTTTAGAAGAGTTAACACCTATCCTTCTCAAACTCTTCCAAAATATTGCAGAAGGTGGAACACTCCCAAACTCATTCTATGAGGCTACCGTCACCCTGATACCAAAATCAGGCAAAGAAGTCACAAAAAAAGAAAACTACAGACCAATATCACTGATGAATATAGATGCAAAACTCCTCAACAAAATACTAGCTAACAGACTCCAACAGCACATTAAAAAAATCATACACCATGACCAAGTGGGGTTTATCCCTGGGATGCAAGGATTCTTCAATATACACAAAACAATCAACGTGATACATCATATCAACAAATTGAAGGATAAAATCCATATGATCATCTCAATAGATGCAGAAAAAGCTTTTGACAAAGTTCAACATCCATTTATGAGAAAAGCTCTCCAGAAAATGGGCATAGAAGGAAATTACCTCAACATAATAAAAGCCATATATGACAAACCAAAAGCCAACATCGTTCTCAATGGGGAAAAACTGGAAGAATTCCCTCTAAGAACAGGAACAAGACAAGGGTGTCCACTCTCACCACTATTATTCAACATAGTTTTGGAAGTGTTAGCCACAGCAATCAGAGAAGAAAAAGAAATTAAAGGAATCCAAATTGGAAAAGAAGAAGTAAAATTGTCACTCTTTGCAGATGACATGATATTATATATAGAAAACCCTAAAGACTCCACCAGAAAACTGCTAGCACTAATTGATGAGTTTAGTAAAGTAGCAGGATACAAAATTAATGCACAGAAATCTCTTGCATTCCTATACACTAACAACGGAAGAGCAGAAAGAGAAATTAAGGAAACTCACCCATTCAGCATTGCAACCAAAAGAATAAAATACCTAGGAATAAACCTGCCTAAGTAGGCAAAAGATCTGTATGCAGAAAACTTTAAGACATTGATGAAAGAAATCAAATACAACACAAACAGATGGAGGGACATACCATGTTCCTGGATTGGAAGAATCAACATCGTGAAAATGTCTGTACAACCCAAAGCAATTTACAGATTCAATGCAATCCCCATCAAATTACCAATGGCATTTTTCACAGAACTAGAGCAAGAAATCTTACGATTTGTATGGAAATGCAAAAGACCCCGAATAACCAAATCAATCTTGAGAAGGAAAAATGGAGTTGGTGGAATCAGGCTTCCTGACTTCAAACTATACTACAAGGCCATCGTGATCAAGACACTATGGTACTGGCACAAAAATAGAAAGGATGATCAATGGAGTAGAATAGAGAACTCACAAGTAAGCCCAAACACATATGGGCACCTTATCTTTGACAAAGGAGGCACGAGTATACAATGGAAAAAAGACAGCCTCTTCAATAAGTGGTGCTGGGAAAATTGGACAGCAACATGGAAAAGAATGAAATTAGAACACTTCCTAACACCATACACAAAAATAAACCCCAAATGGATTAAAGACCTACATGTAAGGCCAGACAGTATAAACTCCTGGAGGAAAACATAGGCAGAGCACTCTATGACATCCATCAAAGCAACATCCTTTTTGACCCACCTCCTAGAATCATGGAAATAAAATCAAGAGTAAATGAATGGGACCTCATGAAACTTAAAAGCTTTTGCACAGCAAAAGAAACCATAAACAAGACTAAAAGGCAACCCTGAGAATGGGAAAAAATAATTGCCTATGAAACAACGGACAAAGGATTAACCTCCAAAATATACAAGCAGCTCATGAAGCTTAACACCAAAAAAGCAAATAACCCAATCCACAAATTGGCAGAAGACCTAAATAGACATTTCTCCAAAGAAGACATACAGATGGCCAACACACACATGAAAAGATGCTCAACATCACTCATCATCAGAGAAATGCAAGTCAAAGCCACAATGAGGTATCACCTCACACCAATCAGAATGGCCATCATCACAAAGTCTGGAAACCACAAATGTTGGAGAGGGTGTGGAGAAAAGGGAACTCTCTTGCACTGTTGGTGGGAATGTAAGTTGGTACAGCCACTATGGAAAACAATTTGGAGGTTCTTTAAAAAACTACAAATAGAACTACCATATGATCCAGTCATCCCACTACTGGGCATATACCCAGAGAAAACCATAATCCCAAAAGAAACTTGTACCATCATTTTTATTGCAGCACTATTTACAATAGCCAGGACATGGAAGCAACCTAAATGCCCATCAACAAATGAATGGATACAGAAGATGTGGCATATATATACAATGGAATATTACTCAGCTATAAAAAGGGATGAGATGGAGCTATATGTAATGAGTTGGATAGAACTACAATCTGTCATACAGAGTGAAGTAAGTCAGAAAGAGAAGGACAAATATTGTATGCTAACTCACATATACGGAATCTAAAAATGGTACTGATGAACTCAGTGACAAGAATAAGGATGCAGATACAGAGAATGGACTGGAGAACTCGAGGTATGGGAAGGGGCGGGGGGTGAAGCGGAAGCTGAGATGAAGCGAGAGAGTAGCACAGACATATGTATACTACCAACTCTAAAATAGTCAGTGGGAAATTGTTGTATAACAAAGGGAGTCCAACTCGAGGATAGAAGATGCCTTAGAGGACTGGGGCAGGGAGGGTGGCGGGGACTCGAGGGTGGGGAGTCAAGGAAGGGAGTGAATACGGGGATATGTGTATAAAAACAGATGATTGAACCTGATGTACCCCCCCCAAAAAATATGCAATAAAAAAAAAAAACAAATGTAATTTCATAAACATGATTCAATTATATTAAAAATAAAGGTAACAAATGCTCAAAATGAAAAAAAAAAGAAATAAACAGCTGCATTTATAATGGGTGGATAACTGACACATCATAATAGAAGATATATAAATAACCAAAAAGAATACAAAAAGTCATTCATCATCATTAGTTAGCAAGAAAATGCAAATTCAAACCACAAGGCATTTCAAATGCATTAGAATTGTCTAGAATATGAAATCATTAATGCCAAGTGTGAAGATACAGAACAATTATAACTTTTATACTCTGTTGTGAGTGTACAAAGCATAAAAATATTTTGGAAATAATGTTTGCAGCTTCTTATAAAGTGAAATAGGCACTAACAATATAACCCATAAATGCAATTCTTATATACTTATATGCAAATACACAAAACAGATGTATTCTTTATAGCCCCAAACTAGAAACAACCCAAATGTCAACCAGCTGGTCAATGAATAAACACAATTCAGTACTAGTCAGCAGTAAAATGAAAGGAGCCATCCACCCAGAGCACAACACTGGTGAATCTAATCATATATGATGTAAAAGCCAGAAGAGAAGAATAAATATTGAGTGGTTTGATTTATTTGAAAATCTAGAATGGGCAAAACTAACTTATGATAGAAATCAAATCAATGTTCCCTGGGTGGGAGATGGTTGATTAACTGCAAAACACCATAAAGATCATAGAAGAACTTTCTGGTGTAACAGATATATTTTGAGTGGTGTACAATGGAGTGCTTACACGATTGTGCAATTGTCAAAACCTATTAAACTGTACACTTAGAATGTGTATGTTTTGCTGTATTTAAAATATAGCACAGTAAAATCGATCTAAAATGTAGGGCAACAGAATTGAAGAATCAATAACCAATTAAATGCACTGATAGTTGTATAGTGTACTATAGTATTGTAGTAAAAGCCAATATTGATGTGTCTTGTAGAAGCCAACTTAAAGAGGTGAAGATATTGAGGAAGAGTGAAGAAGAGAGAAGAACAAAGGAGAAGAAGAAGAAAAAGGGGGCCAAATAGCAGAAATACAGTTAAATCTACACTCAAATCTATTTGATGAAACAGCAACTCAAGAAAGATAAGAGAATATTTTTATATCCAATAAAGGGTAGAAAAATAGATTACCTACAAAAACTGAGGACAGACTTCTCTTCAGAAATGAAAGATACAAGTATAATGAAGTGACTTCTTCAAAATGTTTTTGCAAATAAACACACAAAGCACCTGTCTTAAAACTAACCATACTATGATTCAAGAATTATAACAAAATAAAATTTCAGTAATACAAAGGGAAAATAATTTAATATGTATAGCCCCTCAAATGGAAAGAAATGCTTAAAATTACACAATAAATTATGATGTTGTTTTAAAAATGTAAATTTGTTCCAAAGCAATTGATATATTATTGAGGAATAATTTGAGCCTAACATTATTTTCACATTTACTTGATTTATCCATGAGAAACTAGGTAAATTCAGAAAATTGCACACAGCTGAACTTCCACATGGAAACACAAATCTCAAACATCTGCAGGCTTCCTCAGTTCACCATGTGTGTCATGAGACACCTCCATCCATATCTAATATTACAAAGTCTCATCTGATTTCACATAACCCTCTCCTTACAACTTCACAATAATTCATGAGCTGTAAACCTTCTCACTATTTTGACAAGCAAAATTCAGGTCTTTTTCTTGGAAAGTATATTTGTTGTATTCTTTACATATTTCTTGAATACTGATCATGTGTAACCCTTTGCTACCATTTTTTATTAGGTTCCCATCTTTTTTAAATGTGTCACTGACAAAGGGTTTGAGTATTGCACCACAATCCTATTTCATCCATAAAATTAATGAATTTTTATTGTACAGTTTTAAATATTGCAGTGAATTTAAGGAACTGCATCATCCTGGATCAGACCTGTTTGCATCTAACATCAGTATACATGAGAAATTAAGCAGAAAATATGAGAGGAAAAACAAAACAAAAGATAAAATGTGTTCATAAATATGATTAACTCGATTGATATTACTACATCTATAACAAACTATTTCATTATTGCTACTGTAATAACAGTGTATGTGTTAATTAATTTAAGCTACACTCCAGTAACACTGTGTATTCTTGATTAGAATATTATATCACTAATTGAGTGGACAGCTGGCATTATCAGAAATTCCATACTTGATGGCAGCTACCTAAGTTGTCACTTTATCTATCCCTGACACTGACGAATTCAATACTTTGTTAACCTGAAAAACAAATTCAGAAACAGACTTTTACTAGTAAAATCAGTGTGTTGAAAATTGACATAAAAATGTTTTAGATAAAGATATGATGTCTATATATATGTATATATATGATGTGATATATATATATTCTTGTTGAAACAGTTTAAAAATCTGCTGAAACATATAGTCTGCACTCAGGGGTGGTATCTGAAGCTTGAGATGTAAAAGACTTTGTGTCCAAACTTTGGTTAAGATAAGTTAAAAGTGCTTCATGCTGCAGGGGTAATCTAATCATGCATCTGGAATATTTTTCTCTGTGCTGGCAATAAACATGTCTCGCAAGGTGCCTGTCTGAACACATAAAAGATCAGAGAACTAGGACTCTATGGAGGCTACAGAAGATACTATAGACATATTTTTGTTTTCAATGGATTTTTAAGCAGTTTATAATTGTACAGAGAAAATTTAGTTTGATATTGGCTCATTTATACTTGGTCATAAGGTAATATATGGGTATTAATTCTCACCACAAATATTTCAGTGGCCACAGTGACTAACTAAATATTTGGTTAATGTGACATTAACCATGATAAGGACTTTATCTTAGTCAGAAGAAGGAAAGAAATACTGAATAACCATTGTGTATATATAGATCATTCAATACAATATATAATAATGTAACAATATATAATAATTATACATCCTTATATTATAGAAGATATAATAAAGTTGTATTGTTATATGAGTATCTATAGATCTTATGGTGTCAAAAAGAAGTAATATAACAATAGCTTCCAAAATATCACAGGGAAAAAAGGGGATGTCAAAAAAAAAACTCAATCCAGTAAAAGATCAGCAGGAGAAAGATTAGAAGAAAAAAAGACTGATAAAAGAAAATGAAACTGCAAATCATAATCACAAAGTATTAATGTGAGAGATCACATTATAAACCCCAATACATTACCCCTACTTGTATACATACTATTTACCAGTTGATTTTGCATTTCTTTCCATTAAAAGGAAAAAGTTTATTTCGTGACCTTTGTCCTTTTGAAACTATCTTAAATAGACATTTTATTTGTACTTTGGGAATGATCTTTATTAGTCCTCTGGTTCCTAGACGGAGGATGAGACACACTTGAGTAAGCCCACTCAAGGTGACTGGTCCTAGCTAAGCCTAGCTGTGTCTGTCAACATCCAATGAGCCCACAGATGCATGAACTAAATAAGTGAAATATTGCATTGTTTGTTTAACAAATTCTGTTGATAGAAATAAAGAACTGACAAAATTAGTAACCAACTTCATATGAAGACAAATTTGCCATTTAATACAGGAATACCCAAGATGATGAGATTAGAATTACAATTATGTAATGCTTTAAAAAGCATGCAATACTTTAAAAACAAAGCTGAATCAAAGGCGTGCACAGACTGAAGAGCAAGTGAAAAAAAAATTGAATCAGAATAGTACAGAAAACCTGAGGGAGAAATTCTAATATCAAAAATAATTTATTTAAAGACAAATGCAAATGTGGATATACTGGAAATGTTTCATTTGCCCCCTCTATATCTACCTTCACATTTCTCCACCCTACACTTTGCTTCCACCAAAAGGACAGCATATACTACATAATCCAAATTTCTGTGTGTTTTGTCTTCTGGTTGGATTTCGTTAGTGGTGAGTCCATAAAAAATACTGAAAAGATAAAAAATAGTATAGCCAAGGAATATTTTCCTGTGACCCTACAAGTTTGATGAGCTGGCAGCTATTTCTTCAATGGAAGATTTTTACCTCTTTCAGTGTGGCCTCCTCTTTCTGACCCTCATCTGGGTTCTCATTATTGATGTTTTTTCCTGCTCCTTCAGGCCAACCAGTGGTAATAACTATTTTTGTTCAAGCCCCACACCTCACTTCCACTTTTGTAATCAGTCCTTTTATAAATAATGCCTCCTTGAATTATGCTACTTTGAATATGTGCTTCCTTGTTTGATACAAAAAATGGGAAGTGGAAATTGGCCATAGACTCAAAAACAGGTTTCATGGTTTGGACTGAACACATATTTAAGAAGAATAGAGATAACTTTCTTGCTTATGGTATGAGATGAGACAAATAATCCACAATGTGTGTTAGCAATACAAGTACTCAGACTATTATTGTTGTCATAATGGGACAAAGGACAGATGGAAATCAAGGACTAGAAAAATTGAGTGGCCATGCAGCTTTGTCACTAAGGCAAAAATAATTTATGAAAATCATGTTCTCTGGTTTCTCCTGGTGAACTTAAAGAGTCTATATTGAGAATACGTAATTAAAATCTACAAATGTACACTTACAATAGTCCTCCTTGGTAGCATTGAAGGAGCCCTCAACTCCTGCAGTTGCATCCAGAAAAGCTGAGAGCCAAGGCAAGGGTTTAACTCTGGTTTGTAATACTGACTAATGATTTCATGAATCTGCTTACACTGAAGGCAGTGAAAAATACTGATGGGATGGAGAAGGAACTAGGACATGAGATGGGCAAACGTAAATGAGGAAGAAAACTATTAACTTAACCATTTCCTTCAATTTTCACATAAAATCCTTCCAGTGACTATCCTTGGGGCAGCAGTTTATTGAGATGTTGATTGATCTTAGGATACAGTTCTATCACCTCTGATTCTAAGTTCATAATGAGATTTAATTGAGCTATATTCTTGACAGAGAGAGTTAAGGACTGGTCTAGGTTGCTTGCTAAGAGCCTGGATTAAACCATGGATGACTATTAATGAAGTAGAAATGCCAAGACATCCCTGGCATATAAATGAAGGGTTATAATGATCCAGGGAAATGGAGATACTCAAATAAATTTGTTATGGCAAGTTTTTCTGTATTTCCTTAATCATTGCCTCCAAAAGGGCCCAGAGGATATTCTCTTCACTGAAATATTAAGAAACTCATTGGTAATAGGGGAGGCAATAGCATCCCTGAGGCACTTTATAGTAGCTGCAGACTATCTCAAGAAATGACAGTGGGTGATTCTTCAGAGGAATTTTATTTCTAATCTTAGTGGGAATATTAGGGTCCCAGAGTTGCAGAGGCCAGGTAGTCTTGTTGCTTATTCATCACCAAGGAGGTGAGTGTAATTATAACTATAGATCATGAGGACAGGTCACTCTCAGATTATTTCGATTCTCAGGAATCTTGTTGAATGGCTGATTAAACACAGGATTCTTAGAAATGAAATAATAAACAGCTTACTAAGAGTCTATGTGGCATATGTAGGAAGAAAACTGCTAGATCTGCTGACAGAAATCTAACTGAAATCACTACTGTGAAGATTCACACAGTCTTTTCATAGTTCCGTTCACAGAACAATTCATAAGACCAAGAAACAGTCAGCTGATTAGTATTCCAGACCCGCTTTAGGAAGTATTCTTTAGCGTACCCTCAGGTATATACTATAGACCTTTTTCCTAGCTTCCCAAGAAAAATCAGCAGTAATGTACCAAGGTGGGGGGGTAATAATATCTTCCAGGAGTTATTAGATATTAACTCTGAACTTATACTGATCTCTAGAGATCTGAATGAGAATGTGACTCTCCAGGAAAGATTTAAGGAGGTTAGGATAGAGATCATATTTTGGATCTAGCATATTTAATAGCAGACCCATACTAGAAATGTTTTCCATAATCAGCTGCAAAACGTATAGCTGAGATTAAAAAATTAATAAGTGACAGAATCCCTATACTGCTTCCTGACACTTGGAGTGTCACTATTATGATAAGATACATGGAAGTTCTTAGGACCTTTGGATTATGTCTCCACCTTTCTCCAACCTACACTTGGGTCAAGGCATTGAAATTGCATGGCCTTCATTCACAGTGGTTTCTGGTTGAGCTTGGGCAAAGGGGAGCCTTTGTGGGAAATGGAAGGGAGGGAGAAGAATGAGTCCAGGTAATGACCAGGCTGTCTTCCTGAAAGTTTTCTGTGATGGGCTTTGCCCCTTGAAAGCTTCCCTCAAGACAAACTTTTTAGTCTTTCCCCACAATCCTCTATGTCCTGAAGTTCTCTTTTGACCCTGTGTTCATTCACTATCATTTTCTCTAAACGACTCCTGCATCTTTGCCATGAGGTGTGTGTGTAAAAAAAACTATTTTCAGTTATTTTAATTAGACTCTATTCTGTTTTCTCTTGAAGTGACTGATACAAAAAGACACTATATAATATTAAAAGGAGTAAACCACAAATATTATGAAATATCATGCATTGATATTTACTTGACAAAAAAGATTCAAAATCTAAACCAAAACTCATCCAATTATGAGGAGAAAATGAGTACAATATTTCAGATCATGTCTATCCAATGTTGATGAATCAAACTGACAAAAATGGTACAATTGTAAAAGTTATTAACTTCATAATTAGAAGATGATTCTATATAAAAATCCCTGCAGACTCCAGAAATAAATAACATATATTCTTTGTGATTATACTTACAAGACAGAAAAAATGTCATTCACTCTTTTGAAAAAAAATTTCTCAATACAACCCAGCAATAGAAATTTAGTTAAATATATCATGCATGTTTAGAAATGCAGAATAAATGCATCTCAAAATAAATACATCTATAGTAGAAATAAATGAACAGAAACTTGACTAGCAAAAAATTTTAAGTAAAAAAAGCAAAAGCGAATAATAAAATTGTAATATATTACATTTATATATACATATTTAATTGCATAAGATGATTATAATACAATCTAAATGTAAAAAGCAAGAATGTTAGGTTTTCTAATATGCTTTTCAAATAACAGCAAAGCAAAATATTGGAAATATCTATCTGTACAATATGATTACCATGTTTGAATTAATAGAAATATGTAGAACCCTGTATTCTGCTGTTAGAAATTATATTTTTCTTGTTGGATCATGGAAAGTTGACAAAACATAAGTACTTTACATTCTAAACTAAGAACTTGGAAAAAAACCAAAGAAACTAAGTACAAAAAGAAAAAAAGTTTGGGTCTCAACAATACACATGTGGATATTTTATTGATTACAAAAAACTGAGGATGGAAATGTATTGAATATTTTGTAGTGAACAAAACATTAATATAACAAGTGGTATCTATAACTTGGGGAATTTAGATAAAGTGTAATTAAAAAAAAACCTTATAGACTTAAACAATGGAAAGTTTTAAACTAAGTGTCCAAAGAATACAAAGAAAAGCAACAGAATAGATTCTATGAAAATGGAGGATACAGATAAAAATTGTATAAGGATAAATTATTCAAATATAAAGCAACATAAAAGAGTCTCAACAGAGCCAAATAATTTTTCTTTGAAATAATAATAGTAAAATGGACAAAATGATAAGTCAATATAAACAATAATAAATCACAAATTACAAATATTAGGAATATAAAATAGGGCCTAATTAGAAATATCATTAGAAAATTTCTACTAAAATAATAGAAATATTAAGAATAATATATTTCTGGGTAATATATAAATTGTACAACAGTTACATTAGAAGTAAGAACAAAGGTAAAATAAAGAGAGAGAAAAAAAAAAACTTCCTTAATGTTAACCTCCTTTATGTATGTATTTGTGGCCACAGGGTTAGATGTTTTCATAAACAAAAGCAAAATAGAAAAAAATAAATTGTATGTGAAAATTTGATGAATTGTACCAATAGACATTTTCAAAGAGAAAAGTCCAGGTGACTAAGAAGTATTTAATAAGATGATTAATTTCTTTAGTGAATAAGACATGTGGAAATTAAAATAAAAATGCAACTATGCAAATGGTAAAAATTGGAAGGACAGATAATTTTAGTGTAAATGTAGAAAGGGGGAAACAGGATTTTTTTTTTTTTTTACAGTGGGTAAAAAAAAAAAAATTGTCACCCTTCTGTAGCACAATTTGGCCATACATTACTAAATTATGTGTACTTAAGACTCATGAAACCTACTCCTGGATATTGCTGCAAATGCAAACTCTCACATAAGTCTTGAGGCCACAAGCATGAAGATTTTGTAGCAGCTCTGTTTGTGATAGGGTAAAATAAGAGGCAGTGGTTGAGAATGCCAAACAAATACTATGTACTATTCAAATGTTTTTTAGTGTCCAGATTCAATCTTCTACTGCCCTTGAGTTAATAGTGATGTCTTCCTTTTTTTTAATATAAATTTATTTATTTATTGGTTGCATTGGGTCTTTGTTGCTGTGTGCAGTCTTTATTGTGGCAAGTAGAGGCCACTCTTCATTGCAGTGTGTGGGCTTCTTATCATGGTAGCTTCTCTTGTTGTGGGACACAGGCTCTAGGTACATAGGTGCATGAGCTTCAGGAGTTGTGGCACATGGGCTCAGTAGTTGTGGCTCACAGTCTCTAGAGTGCAGGCTCAGTAGTTGTGGTTCTTTGGCTTAATTGCTCCACGGCATGTGTGATCTTCCTGGACCAGGGATTGAATCCGTGTCCCCTGCTTTGGCAGGTGGATTCTTAACCACTGTGCCACCATGCAAGTCCAATAGTTTTGTCATCCTTCATTGGCATTAACATCCTTCTTGTATATATTTATGTATTAAGTGGTATTTTAGGATTTTTCTCAATTCAGTCAATAGACAATTAGAAGTACTAAGATCTAACTGATTTGAAGTGTCCTCCTTGAACTTTTAGTTGTCTAGTGAGGAATCATTGATTAAGTACTTACACAAAGCAAGAATATCATGTACCATGCTTAACAAAATCATAGTCTTCATTTTATTTGTACCTGCTTTCACTAATCTGAAAATTTTTCTGTTATCATTAATTCTGAATACTTTTGTTATAGCCATGTATCTACAGCCATTTAGATATCATTTGTTCTAATCTTACTTCTTATACCCTTAATCTATAATTATTATTTTTAAAGTTCATTCTAAATAGATAATATTATGCATATTAAGTCTTGATTACTCACCTTAAAAAAACTCAAAGATTGATATTCTGAAACTGGTAATGTCACAGAGTTTTACTTCTAATCTACTTAATAGAGTAGCTCTTACAGGTAACCATGCCTACACTTTTAAATTACACAATCTCGATAATTGTAAGCAAAATAGAAATTAAATTGACATTTTGTGACCGACATTTCTTACTCTGTGTGTGTGTGTGTGGTGCACGCATGCATACAAGCAGTCTGAATTGATTCAAAAGAATACTAAAGGATTAACATACTTATCTATACTATAGCAACCCTTTATATTCTGTACTGTCACCTTTTGCATATTTCAAGTAATGTAAAATTATTGCCAGTGAGTTCTTGATTTTTTTCACAAAGAGTATACTGTTTTGTTATAGCAGAATTGATGGAAACTTTTTTCTACAATCAGCTGCTTTTCATCTCATTGACTTGTTACTGAGCAGTGGTTAAGGAGTATTTAGAATTTAATAAATCACCCTTGACCTGCTATTTTCTGTAGAAGTTTTAAACCACAATAACCTGTATGTATGGCTGGTGTGTGGCCTCTGTTACGATACCTATTTTCATAATATCATACTCAATTTGCTACAAATTTCTAAAAGAGGAAATTGGTCCCACTCCAGTTGATCTGCATTCTCTTCAATATGTGGAAAAATTCCACAAGGACTCGTACTTGGCCTTTTCCATTATGCCAATTCCATGCCCTTTTAGAAATCTGGTTTCTAAATTTGCTTTATGATAATACAGCTATGCCAATGGTGTTCTCATTTAGTGCTTTGATGATAAAGGTCAGTCATTCTCTCTAAGGAGCCCTAAAAGACTGAATATGCCTTCGAAGCTCAGAAATACGTCAGCTACTAGAAGTAAAATAATCCTTTTAATAAAACATTTTCAGCTTAAGGATATCTGAGAACTTTGAAAAAAAATTGCTTCCTGCTTAATTGACCACATGAAGTCTCCACTTGAACTCAGTTGTCCTGTTTTATGGGTATTTGTGTTATTAGACCTTTTAGAGCAGATAGATTTGGAAGAAAAAAAATGTATGTGAATAAAGAGCATCAAGATTGTTTTAATTTGTATTTGTGGGCCAGTTAAAACTTAATAGCAAAATGGCAGCCAAAAAATTTTCTAATCAGCATGGAGATTTTTAAAGATTTAAATTCATGTTAGCATATGGGCACATAGTACAGATGGGTAAATAAATAGAAAGCAATCAGTAACACACATGTGCAGTATGTTTGTTCTGTATCAAGGAAATGGGATCTTAATGGGTGATTGAGCCAGTCATTATATGTAAGATAAAAAAACAATTAAAACTGTTTAATTTAAAAAATAAGTGTAGAGAGAAGAAAAATGGTGGCGAAGTAGAAGGACGTGGAATGCATCCCTCTCCACAGGTGCATCAGGAACACACTAAAAGGTGCAATAATTCACACAGAGAACCAGCTTAACTCCAGCAAACAACCCTGGACACCAGAAAGGACTGCAAAGTTCCCAACATAACTGGGTAGGACAGGGGAAAGAAAAAAAAGGAGAAAGATGAGGAGAAGAAAGGAAAGGGACAGGTCCCACACCCTAGGGTGGGGGGATCTGAAACAGAGGGGAGATTGCCGAATTCAGGGAAACATCCCTTATCTGATGGGGAAACCCCTTCTCCAAAGGGGAATTTACCTAGGTCAGAAGGAGGCATTTGGGACTGTTCAAAGAGGGTGAAGCAGCTGAGCTGTGGCAGATGGGAAAGAGCGAGAAACACACGGAGGGTCTGCAACACGGCTTAGCCTGTCTGGACTGAGACATTGGTTCACAGCTGAACAGGGGGTCTGGGAGCTGGAACTCAAGAACTGGTTCAGGGTGAGAAACATTGTTGGCAGTGGGGAGACGGACTGAGAGGACAGGAAGGAAGAAATATGCAGAGGAGAATGCCTACAGTGGAAAGCTGGGTGGCCATGGTTGCAGCTGGATACTGCTGACTCACAAGTGAGGGGAGGAACCACAGGTGTAGCTTCTTTCTGGGTGCCTGCAAGGGACAAAGGAAGGACCCCTCTAGGTCTGGCTAGTGCACTGGGGGATAACAAAGGCCCCTGGGCAAGGCTGGCCTAGAGTGCCTGCAGCCGAGAGCCTAAAGCCCGCTCTGGAAACATTCTGTTTACTCCTGAGCAACTGGGCATCCCTCTGCAACATGGCATCCCTCCACCATGACTGACTGAGCCACCGTGACCAAGGGAGGGCACCCCAGCAGAGTCTTAGCATGGGGCAGGAGCCATGGTTGCAGTCATTCTCTCAGCCTGAGTCACCCAAGCCACTGGGACTCAGTCAGGGCACCACTGCTCACTCAATCCCAGGGAAAGGAGCCACTATTGTACACTCTCTCTCCCCACAAATTGGCACTTACACACAAACAATAAAGGAAGCTCTGCTGGTTGTAGAGTAATACAAAAAGCCCAAGAAGGGTAGAAGGACACTTACAGCTGAGACCCCAAGGAAACAGAAATATTATAATTATTATCATTATTTTATTTTTTTATTATTTTTTGCGGGTACACCAAGTTCAATCATCTGTTTTTATACACATATCCCCATATTCCCTCCCTTTCTTGACTCCCCTCAACTCAAGTCCCCGCCACCCTCCCTGCCCCAGTGCTCTAAGGCATCTTCCATCCTCGAGTTGGACTCCCTTTGTTATACAACAACTTCGCACTGACTATCTATTTTACAGTTGGTAGTATATATATGTCTGTGCTACTCTCTCGCTTCGTCTCAGCTTCCCCTTCACCTCCTGCCCCCTCCCAAACCTCGAGTTCTCCAGTCCATTCTCTGTATCTGTGTCCTTGGTCTTGTCACTGAGTTCATCAGTACCATCTTTAGATTCCGTATATGTGAGTTAGCATACAATATTTGTCTCTCTTTCTGACTTACTTCACTCTGTATGACAGACTGTAGTTCTATACACCTCATTACATATAGCTCCATCTCATCCCTTTTTATAGCTGAGTAATATTCCATTGTATATATATGCCACATTTTCTTTATCCATTCATTTGTTGATGGGCATTTAGGTTGCTTCCATGTCCTGACTATTGTAAATAGTGCTGCAATAAACATGATGGTACAAGTTTCTTTGGGATTATGGTTTTCTTTGGGTATACGTCCAGTAGTGGGATTACTGGATCATATGGTAGTTCTATTTGTAGTTTTTTAAAGAACCTCCAAATTGTTTTCCATAGTGGCTGTACCAACTTACATTCCCACCAACAGTGCAAGAGAGTTCCCTTTTCTCCACACCCTCTCCAACATTTGTGGTTTCCAGACTTTGTGATGATGGCCATTCTGATTAGTGTGCGGTGATACCTCATTGTGGCTTTGACTTGCATTTCTCTGATGATGAGTGATGTTGAGCATCTTTTCATGTGTGTGTTGGCCATCTGTATGTCTTCTTTGGAGAAATGTCTATTTAGGTCTTCTGCCCATTTGTGGATTGGGTTATTTGCTTTTTTGGTATTAAGCCACATGAGCTGCTTGTATATTTTGGTGGTTAATCCTTTGTCCGTTGTTTCATAGGCAACTATTTTCTCCCATTCTCAGGGTTGCCTATTAGTCTTGTTTATGGTTTCTTTTGCTGTGCAAAAGCTTTTAAGTTTCATGAGGTCCCATTCATTTACTCTTGATTTTATTTCCATGATTCTAGGAGGTGGGTCAAAAAGGATGTTGCTCTGATGTATGTCATAGAGTGTTCTGCCTATGTTTTCCTCTAGGAGTTTTATAGTGTCTGGCCTCACATGTAGGTCTTTAATCCATTTGGAGTTTATTTTTGTGTATGGTGTTAGGAAGTGTTCTAATTGCATTCTTTTCCATGTTGCTGTCCAATTTTCCCAGCACCACTTATTGAAGAGGCTGTCTTTTTTCCATTGTATACTCGTGCCTCCTTTGTCAAAGATAAGGTGCCCATACGTGTTTGGGCTTACTTCTGAGTTCTCTATTCTATTCCATTGATCGTCCTTTCTACTTTTGTGCCAGTACCATACTGTCTTGATCACTATGGCCTTGTAGTATAGTTTGAAGTCAGGAAGCCTGATTCCACCAACTCCATTTTTCCTTCTCAAGATTGATTTGGCTATTCGAGGTCTTTTGCGTTTCCATACAAATCGTAAGATATCTTGCTCTAGTTCTGTGAAAAATGCCATTGGTAATTTGATGGGGATTGCATTGAATCTATAAATTGCTTTGGGTAATACAGTCATTTTCACGACGTTGATTCTTCCAATCCAGGAACATGTTATGTCCCTCCATCTGTTTGTATCATCTTTGATTTCTTTCATCAATGTCTTAAAGTTTTCTGCATAGAGGTCTTTTGCCTCCTTAGGCAGGTTTATTCCTAGGTATTTTATTCTTTTGGTTGCAATGGTGAATGGGACAGTTTCCTTAATTTCTCTTTCTGCTCTTCCGTTGTTAGTGTATAGGAATGCAAGAGATTTCTGTGCATTCATTTTGTATCCTGCTACTTTACTAAACTCATCAATTAGTGCTAGCAGTTTTCTGATAGAGTCTTTAGGGTTTTCTCTGTATAATATCTTGTCATCAGCAAACAGTGACAATTTTTCTTCTTCTTTTCCAATTTGGATTCCTTTTATTTCTTTTTCTTCTCTGATTGCTGTGGCTAACACTTCCAAAACTATGTTGAATAATAGTGGTGAGAGTGGACACCCTTGTCTTGTTCCTGTTCTTAGAGGGAATTCTTCCAGTTTTTCCCCATTGAGAACGATGTTGGCTTTTGGTTTTTCATATATGGCTTTTATTATGTTGAGGTAATTTCCTTCTATGCCCATTTTCTGGAGAGCTTTCATCATAAATGGATGTTGCTCTTTGTCAAAAGCTTTTTCTGCATCTATTGAGATGATCATATGGTTTTTATCCTTCAAGTTGTTGATATGATGTATCATGTTGATTGATTTGCGTATATTGAAGAATCCTTGCATCCCAGGGATAAACCCCACTTGGTCATGGTGTATGATTTTTTTTTAATGTGCTGTTGGAGTCTGTTAGCTAGTATTTTGTTGAGGATTTTTGCATCTATATTCATCAGTGATATTGGTCTGTAGTTTTCTTTTTTTGTGACTTCTTTGCCCGGTTTTGCTATCAGGGTGATGGTGGCCTCGTAGAATGAGCTTGGGAGTGTTCCGCCATCTGCAATATTTTGGAAGAGTTTGAGAAGGATAGGTGTTAACTCTTCTTGAAATGTTTGATAGAATTCGCCTGTGAACCCACCTGGTCCTGGGCTTTTGTGTGTTGGGAGATTTTTAATCACTGCCTCAATGTCCGTACGTGTAATTGGTCTATTCATGGTTTCTATTTCTTCCTGGTTCAGTCTTGGAAGATTGTATTTTTCTAAGAATGTATCCATTTCTTCCAGGTTATCCAATTGATTGGCATAGAGTTGCTTGTAGTAGTCTCTCATGATGTTTTGTATTTCTGAGGTGTCCATTGTTACTTCTCCTTTTTCATTTCTAATTCTGTTGATTTGCATCTTCTCCCTTTGTTTCTTGATGAGTCTGGCTAATGGTTTATCAATTTGGTTAATCTTCTCAAAGAACCAGCTTTTAGTTTTATTTATTTTTGCTATGGTTTCCTTCCTTTCTTTTTCATTTATTTCTGCTCTGATCTTTATGATTTCTTTCCTTCTGCTCCCTTTGGGGTTTCTTTGTTCTTCTTTCTCTAGTTGTTTCAGGTTTAAGGTTAGGTTGTTTATTCAATAATTGTCTTCTTTCTTAAGGTAGGACTGTATTGCTATAAACTTCCCTCTTAGAACTGCTTTTGCTGCGTCCCATAGGTTTTGGGTTGTTGTGTTTTCATTGTTGTTTGTTTCTGGATATTTTTTGATTTCCTCTTTGATTTCTTTAGTGATTTCTTGGTTGTTTAAGAGTGTGTTGTTTAGCCTCCATGTGTTTGTATTTTTTGCAGTTTTTTTTCCTGTAATTGATATCTAGCCTCATGGCATTGCGGTCTGAGAAGATGCTTGATATGATTTCAATTTTCTAGAATTTGCCGAGGTTTGATTTGTGACCCAAGATGTGATCTATCCTGGAAAATGTTCCATGTGTACTTGAGAAGAAAGTGTAGTCTGTCATTTTTGGATGGAATGTCCTATAAATATCAATTAAGTCGAGATGGTCTAACATGTCATTTAAAGATTGTGTGTCTTTCTTTATTTTCTGTTTGGATCATCTGTCCATTGATGTAAGTGGGGTGTTCAAGTCTCCCACTATTATTGTGTTACTGTTGAAATCCCCTTTTATAGCTGTTAGCATTTGCCTTATGTATTGAGGTGCTCCTATATTGGGGGCATGGATATTTACCATTGTGATATGTTCTTCTTGAATGGATCCCTTGATCATTATGTAGTGTCCTTCCTTGTCTCTTGTAATAGTCTTTACTTTCAAGTCTCATTTGTCTGATATGAGTATTGCTACTCCAGCTTTCTTTGGACTTCCATTTGCATGGAATATCTTTTTCCATCCCTTTCCTTTCAGTTATATGTATCCCTTGGTCTGAAGTGGGTTTCTTGTAGGCAGCATATAGAAGGGTCTTGTTTTTGTATCCATGCAGCCAGTCTGTGTCTTTTGGTTGGAGCATTTAATCCATTTACATTGAAAGTGATTATTGACATGTGTGTTCCAATGACCATTTTCTGAATTGTTTTGGGTTTGTATTTGTAGGTGTTTTCCTTTTCTTGTGTTTCCTACTTAGAGAAGTTCCTTTAGCACTTGTTGTAGGGCTGGTTTGGTGGTGCTGAATTCTCTTAACTTTTGCTTGTCTGGAAAGCTTTTGATTTCTCCCTCAAATCTGAATGAGATTCTTGCTGGGTAGAGTATTCTTGGCTGTAGGTGTCTCTCTTTCAGGACTTTCAGTATATCCTGCCATTCCCTTCTGGCCTGCAGAGTTTCTGTAGAAAGGTCAGCTGTTATCCTGATGGGTTTTCCCTTATATGTTGTTTGTTGCTTTTCTCTTGCTGCTTTTAATATTTTTTCTTTGTGTTTAATTGTTGTTAGTTTGATTAATATGTGTCTTGGTGTATTTCTCTTTGGGTTTATTCTGTATGGGACTCTGTGTGCTTCATGGACTTGGTTAATTATTTCCTTTCCCATGTTGGGGAAGTTTCCCACTATAACCTCTTCAAATATTTTCTCAGATGCTTTCTTTTTTTCTTCTTCTTCTGGGATGCCTATAATTCGAATGTTGGTTTGCTTAATGTTATCACTGAGGTCTCTGAGACTGTCTTCTAATCTTTTTATTCTTTTTTCTTTTTCCTGCTCTATGATGTTTATTTCCCCCATTCTATCTTCCAACTCACTTATTCGTTCTTCTGCCTCAGTCATTCTGCTGGTTATAGCATCTAGAGTATTTTTAATTTCAGTTATTTTGTTATCCATTGCTGTTTGTTTTCCTGAGTTCTTATGAACTGTTTCTTGTACTTTCTCTATTTTGTTATCGAGATTTTGTATCATTTTTACTATCATTACTCTGAATTCTTTTTCAGGCATTTTTCCTATTTCCTCCCCATTTATTTGGTCTTGTGGGTTTTTTTCCTGCTCCTTTGCCTGCATGGTGTTTCTTTGTTTCCTCATGGTTGTCCAAACTTTTGAGGTTGCTTGTCCTGGCGATAGAGGTGTTTATAGAAGACTGTCCAAGCCTCAGACTAATGTCCAAGTATTGGATTAAACAAATATTAAGTCTAGGAAACACATATGTATAAGGCACACAATTACTGAATCCATTAGGACATAAAGCTCTAGAAAAACCTGATAGAACCCCAGTGTGCTATCATATATTCAAAGAGAAACCCAACAGAAATTGACAACTGAAACAGAACAAATCAGAGACAAAAGCAAAAGCGAACAAACAAATAACACCTTACACATACAAACATTAATCCAGGGAAATTTTGTAAGCTAGGATCAAATATAGAAAAGAGCCAGAGTACCACCGGAGAGAATGGAGATTCTCAGAATGTAATTAGAAAACTGTACTAAGAACTTAGATAAAGACAAAACCTTATTTTAAATGCCGAGGTGCATCCTCTGGAGAATATAGCAAAGAGTCTGAGCAGATTGATAGTGTTGATTATAAGTATGTTAAGATAAACTAAAAATGGATGGAAGAAAGGGGAACAGAAGAGCATAGTGTGGTTGGAAATATGCTAATAAAAAGAAAGGAATAGAAATGTATAAAAGATAGGAATAAAAGGAATGTATGAGAGATATATTGTCCATACTACCAAAAACTTAGCTTGATATAGAAGTATATAAAAAGGCAAAAAAAAAAAAAAAGAATAAAAAATATCATTAAAAATTATGTTACAAAACTTGTAGATCCCTTAGGGCTAAGATCGTATTTAATAAAGAGAAAAAAAAAAAAAAAAGAAAGAGAGAGAGAAAAAGAAAAAAAAGGAAAAAAAAAATCCAGAACTGATCTCAGAATGGACAAGTTCAATAGGAATTGTTACTAATATTTCTGTTTTCTTAGTGTCTCAGATGTAAATGTCCTTCTACTCACCTTGGGTTTGTTTGCATTATTCTGTGACCAGCAGAGGCTCCTTTATTGTTCGCCTGTAAGTGTGGGTGTGTGGGGAGGGAGAGGGTACAATAGTGGCTCCTTCTCCTGGGAGTGAGTGAGCAGTGGCACACTGTTGTTTCAGTTGGGCTTGGAGGTGCCTGTTGCAGAGGGATGCTGGTGGCTCATGCGTAAACAGAAAGTCTTAGAGTTCAGCCTCTCTGGCATTCCAAGGGGTTTTAATCTAGCCCCGCTCAAATGCCTGTGGGTGCTTGTTATCCCTGAGCGCCTTAGGTGGCCCATGGGCATCTCTCCACTGCCTGTTGTAGAGGTGTTGAAAGAGAGAGAGTGGCTATGCGTGCAGCTCCTCCCCCCCCCCCGCCCGTGAGCCTGCAGCCTCCAGCCGCCATCATGGCCGGGCAGCTCTCAGGGGAAGGCAATACTCACAGTGGACCTCTTCCCTCCTGTCCTCTCGGTCCGTCACCTTACTGGCAACAATGTTTCTCACCCTGAACCAGCTCTCTGGTTCCCATGCTTCTGCTCCCGGACCCTCTGTTTAGCTGTGGATTAAAGTCTCGGTCCGGCAACACTAAGCTGCACTGCGGACCCTCTGTATGTTTCTCTCTCCCTCCCATCTGTCACAGCTCCACTGCTTCACCCTCTTTGAACCCTCGTAGATGCCTCCCTACTGGTTATGTAGGGCT
Source organism: Hippopotamus amphibius kiboko (assembly GCF_030028045.1). Classification (NCBI taxonomy): domain Eukaryota; kingdom Metazoa; phylum Chordata; class Mammalia; order Artiodactyla; family Hippopotamidae; genus Hippopotamus; species Hippopotamus amphibius. Next base: position 66,417,108 of record NC_080192.1, on the reverse strand, counting down.
CCTTGCAGTCCTTTCTGGTGTCCGAGGCCGTCTGCTGGTGCTCAGCTTGTTCTCTGTGAGAATTGTTGCATCCTTCGGTGCATTCCCAATGCATCTGTGGAGAAGGATGCATTCCATGTCCCTCTGCTTCGCTGCCATCTTTTTTCTCTAGAAATGTTATTATTAATTCTATTGATCTAGTCCATTCTGGGGTCAGTTCTAGCTTTATTTATTTATTTATTTATTTTTATTTTATTAATTATGAACTTAGTCCTAAGGGAGCTACACATTTTATAGCATACTTTTTTAATTCTATTTTTATTCTATTTTTATTTTTAGCCTTTTTATATATTTCTATTTCTAGCTGTTTGTTGTAGTGTTGACTGTATCTCTCCTACCTTCTTTTTGTCTCTATTTTTTCTACATTTGTATTTCTTTCTTTTACTTTTCACGTTTCCAGTCACACTATGCTCTTCTGTTGCCCTGTCTTCTATCCTTTTTTAGTTTCTTTTATCTTAATATACTTATAAGCAATATTATTGGTGCACTCTGTTTCCTTGTTTTATTCTCCAGATGACACACTGCTTTGGTATTTATTTTTAGGTTTTCTCTTTATCTTAGTTCTGAGTATAATTTTCTGATTTCATTCTGAGAATCTTCAGTCTGTCTGTTGGTATTCTTGTTCTTTATTATATTTGATCCTAGCTTTCAAAATCTTCCTGTATTTCTGTTTGTGTGTGTGTGTGTGTGTGTGTGTGTTTTGTTTTGTTTTGTTTTGTTTTTTTTGGTTTTTTTTTTTTTTTTGGTTTTCAATTTCTGTTGGTTTTCTCTTTGATTCTCTGATGGCATGCTGGGGTTCTTCTCTTAGGTCTTTCTGGTGCCTTATGTTTTATTGGATTCAGTATTTGTGTCTTATATATGTATGTGTTTCCTTGACTTAGTATTTGCTTGACTTAACACTCTGCCATTAGTCTGGCACTTGGACAGCCTTCTTTAAACCCCTTTATTGCCAGGTAAAGCCAGACTCTGAAGTCTGGACTACTCCATTAGAAGTCAAGTAGGAGGCTCTGGGGAGGGAGCACTGAATCCAGGAAGATAGACTACTAGGGGGTCCTCAGACACAGGGAAGATTAACTGCAGAGAACTCTCACAGAGCCCTGTATCAGAGTCTAAGACTTCGCTTTATCTGACTGTCTGCAACTGCCAGTGCTGGACCCCTCACACAAAACTACAAACAAGACAGGAACACAAACCCACCCATCAGCACACAGATTACCTAAAGCCATATTAACCTAACAGATACCCTAAAACACACCTCCTGACATGGCCCTGCTCATCAGAAAGAAGAGACAAAGAACCACACACTGGAAAGCAGACATCAGACCCCTCCAGCAGGAAGGTGACTCAAGACACTGGACAAACACCACCACAGGGGGCAGAGGGAAGAAACAAGAGGAATTACTATTAGGCAGCATAGGAAAAGGAGACAGCACATCCTATAAATTAGACAAAGTGAGAAAACAAAGAAACATCATGCAGGAAAAGGAGCAGGAAAAATCCCACAAGACCAAATAAATAAGGAGGAAATAGGAGAATTACCTGAAAAAGAATACAGAGTAATGATAGTAAAGATGATCCAAACACCTGATTACAAAAAACAGAAAATACAAGAAACAGTTAATAAGGACTCAGAAGAAATAAAGAGCAAGCAAACAGTAATGGACAACAAAATAACCAAAATTAAAAACACTCTAGATGGTATAAACAGCAGAATAACTAAGGCAGAAGAATGAATAGGTGAGTTGGAAGATAGAATGGGGGAAATAAATGCCACAGAGCAGGAAAAAGAAAAAAAGAATAAAAAGAATAGAAGACAGTCTCAGAGACCTTGAAGATAATATTAAGTGCACCAACATTCGAATCATAGGCATCCCAGAAAAAGAAGAAAAAAAGAAATGGTCTGAAAAAATATTTAAAGATGTTATAGTGGAAAACTTCCCCAACATGGGAAAGGAAATAATTAATCAAGTCCATGAAGCACAGAGAGTCCCATACAGAATAAAACCAAGGAGAAATACACCAAGGCACATATTATTCAACCTAATGAAAATTAAACACAAAGAAAAAATATTAAAAGCAGATAGAGAAAAGCAACAAATAACATATAAGGGAAACTGCATAAGGATAACAGCTGATCTTACTGCAGAAACTCTGCAGGCAAGAAGGGAATGGCAGGATATACTGAAAGTCCTGAAAGAGAGAAACCTACAGCCAAGAATACTCTACCCAGCAAGAATCTCATTCAGATTTGAGGGAGAAATCCAAAGCTTTCCAGACAAGCAAAAGTTAAGAGAATTCAGCACCACCAAACCAGCCTTACAACAAGTGCTAAAGGAACTTCTCTAAGTAGGAAACACAAGAAAAGGAAAACACCTACAAATACAAACCCAGAACAATTCAGAAAAGGGTAATTGGAACACACATGTCAATAATCACCTTAAATGTAAATGGATTAAATGCCCCAACCAAAAGACACAGACTGGCTGAATGGATACAAAAACAAGACCCTTCTATATGTTGCCTACAAGAAACCCACTTCAGACCAAGGGACACATATAGACTGAAAGGAAAGGGATGAAAAAAGTTATTTCATTCAAATGGAAGTCAAAAGAAAGCTGGAGTAGAAATACCCATATCAGACAGATTAGACTTGAAAGTAAAGACTATTACAAGAGACAAGGAAGGACACTACATAACTATGAAGGGATCAATCCATGAAGAACATATAACAATTATGAATATCTATGCCCCCAACATAGGAGCACCTCAATACATAAGGCAAATGCTAACAGCCATAAAAGGGGACATCGACAGTAACACAATAATAGTGGGAGACTTGAACACCCCACTTACATCAATGGACAGATCATCCAAACAGAAAATAAATAAGGATAACAAGCTTTAAATGACACATTAGACCATCTCAACTTAATTGATATTTATAGGACAGTCCATCAAAAAATGACAGAATACACTTTCTTCCCAAGTGCACACAGAACATTTTCCAGGAGAGATCACATCTTGGGTCACAAATCAAGCACCAGTAAATTCCACAAAATTGAAATCATATCAAGCTTCTTCTTCCCTGACTGCAACACCATGAGGCTAGATATCAATTACAGGAAAAAAAGTGTAAAAAATACAAACACATGGAGGCTAAAGAATATGCTATTAAACAACCAAGAAATCACTAAAGAAATCAAAGAGGAAATCAAAAAATATCCAGAAACAAATGACAATGAAAACACAACAACTTAAAACCTATGGAACATAGCAAAAGCAGTTCTAAGAGGGAAGTTTATAGCAATACAGTCCTACCTTAAGAAACAAGAAAAATATTGAATTAGCAACCTAACCTTACACCCAAAACAATTAGAGAAAGAAGAACATAAAAACCCCCAATGTGAGCAGAAGGAAAGAAATCATAAAGATCAGATCAGAAATAAATTAAAAAGAAAAGAAGGAGACAATGGCAAAGATCAATAAAACTAAAAGCTGGTTCTTTGAGAAGATAAACAAATTTGGTAAACCATTAGCAAGAATCATCAGGTAAAAAAGGGAGAAGATGCAAATCAACAGAATTAGAAATGAAAAAGTAGAAGTAACAATGAACACTGCAGACATACAAAAGATCATGAGAGACTACTACAAGTCACCATATGCCAATAAATTGGATAACCTGGAAGCCATGGGTAAATTCTTAGAAAAATACAGTCTTCCAAGACTGAATCAGGAAAAAATAGAAAATATAAACAGACAAATTCCAAGTATGGAATTTGAGACTGTGATTAAAAATCTCCCAACAAACAAAAGCCCGGGATAGATGGATTCACAGGCAAAAACTATCAAACATTTAGACAAGAGCTAACACCTCTCCTTCTCAAACTCTTCCAAAATATAGCATAAGGAGAAACACTCTGAAACTCATTTTACGAGGCCACCAAAACCAGGCAAAGAAGTCACTAAAAAATAACATTACAGGCCAATATCATTGATGAATATAGATGCAAAAATCCTCAATGAACTACTAGCTAACAGAATGCAGGGGCAAATTCAAAAGATAATACACCACAATCAAGTGGGGTTTATCCCTGGGATGCAAGGATTCTTCAATACACTCAAGTCAATCAATGTGATACATCATATCAACAAATTGAAGGATAAAAACCATATGACAATCTCAATAGATGCAGAAAAAGCTTTTGACAAAATTCAACATCCATTTATGACAAAAAACTCTCCAGAAAATGGACATAGAAGGAAATTACCTCAATATAATAAAAGCCATATATGAGAAACCAAAAGCCAACATCATTGTAAATGGGGAAAAAGTGAAAGAATTCCCTCTAAGAACAGGAACGAGACAAGGGTCCCCACTCTCACCATTATTATTCAACTTAATTTTGGAAGTTTTAGCCACAGAAATCATAGAGAAAGTAAAAGAAAAGGAATCAAAATTGGAAAAGAAAAGTAAAATTGTCACTCTGTGCAAATGACATGATATTATACATAGAAAACCCTAAAGAGTACTAGAAAACTGCTAGCACTTATCGATGAATTCAGTAAACTAGCAGGGTACAAAATTAATGCTAAGAAATCTCTTGCATTCCTATACACTCTTAACAAAAAGGGAGAAAGAGAAATTAAGGAAACTCTCACATTTACTATTGCAACCAAAAGGATAAAATACCTAGGAATAAACCTGCCTAAGGAGGCAAAAGATCTGTATGCAGAAAATTATAAGACACTGATGAAAGAAATCAAAGATGATACAAACAGATGGAGAGACATACCACGTTCTTGGATTGGAGGAATCAACATTGTGAAAATGACTGTACTACCCAAAGCAATCTACAGATTCAATGCAATCCCGATCAAATTACCAATGGCATTTTTCACAGAACTAGAACAAGAAATCTTATGATTTGTGTGGAAATGCAAAAGACCCTGAAGAGCCAAAGCAATCTTGAGTAGAAAGTTGTTCTTGGTGGAATTAGTCTTCCTGACTTCACAGTATACTACAAGGCTACAGTGATCAAGGCAGTATGGTACTGGCACAAAAATAGAAAGGAAGATCAATGTAACAGAATAGAGAACTCAGAGGTAAGCCCAAACACATATGGTCACCTTATCTTTGACAAAGGAGGCAAGAATATACAATGGAAAAAAGACAGCCTCTTCAATAAGTGATGCTGGGAAAAGTGGACAGCAACATATAAAAGAATGATATTAGAACACTTCCTAACATCATACACAAAAAAATAAACTCAAAATGGATTAAAGACCTAAATGTAAGTCCAGACACTATAAACTCCTAGAGGAAAACATAGGCAGAACACTCTATGACATACATCAAAGCAAGATCCTTTATGACCCACCTCCTGGAATCATGGAAATAGAATCAAGAATAATCAAATGGGACCTAATGAAACTTAAAAGCATTTGCACAGTGAAAGAAACCATAAACAAGACAAGAAGACAACCCTCAGAATGGGAGAAAATACTTGGCAAAGAAGCAATGCACAAAGGATTAATCTCCAAAATATACAAGCAGCTCATGCAGCTTAATACCAAAAAAGCAAATAATCCAATCCACAAATGGGCAGAAGACCTAAATAGACATTTCTCCAAAGAAGACATGCAGGTGGCCAAGAAACACTTGAAAAGATGCTCAACATCACTCATCATCAGAGAAATGCAAGTCAAAGCCACAATATCAGAATGGCCATTATCAAAAAATCTAGAAACGATAAATGTTGAAGAGGATGTGGAGAAAAGGAACTCTCCTGCACTTTTGGTGGAAATGTAAGTTGGTCCAGCCACTGTGGAAAACAGTATGGAGATTCCTTAAAAAACTAAAAATAGAACTACCATATAAGCCAGTAACCCCACTACTGGGATTATACCCAGAGAAAACCACAATCCAAAAAAAACATGTACTGTAATGTTCATTGCAGCATTATTTACAATAGCCAGGACATGGAAGCAACCTAAATGCCCATCAACAGATGAATGGATAAAGAAGATATGGCATATATATATACAATGGAATATTACTCAGCTATAAAAAGGAATGAAATAGAGCTATATGTAATGAGGTGGATAGACCTAGAGTCTGTCATACAGAGTGAGCCAGAAAGAGAAAAACAAATACTGTATGCTAACTCATATATATGGAATCTAAAAAAAAAAAAGAAAAGAAAATGGTGCTGATGATCCTAGTGACAGGGCAAGAATAAGGATGCTGATGAAGAGAATGGACTGGAGGACATGGAGTTGGGGGGGGGGGTTGGCGGGAGAAGGGGAAGCTGGGGTGAAGTGAAAGAGTAGCATAGACTTATATACACTACCAACTCTAAAATAGGTAGCTAGTGGGAAGTTGCTGTATAACAAAGGGAGATCAACTCAATGATGTGTGATGCCATAGAGGGCCAGAATAGGGAGAGCAGGAGGGAGTCGTGAGAGGGAGGGGATATGGGGATATATGTATAAATGCAGCTTATTCACTTTAATGTGCCTCAAAAGCTGGTACAAGGGTGTAAGGCAATTATATTTGAATAAAGTCCTTAAAAAAAAAAAATGAAAAAGTTAAAAGATGTGTATTGGACAGCAAATGTCTTGATCAATTCCACCCCACACCATTTTATTTTAATAGACAATAGTTTAAAATACCTGAACATTTACAGCTAGTTTGGAATTATTATTGCTGACATATACATATGACTCAAAGGTGACAAAGCAAATATATTGAATGACAAAAATCTGCAACTTTAAAATTTCCAGAGAATGATATAAAAATTGAAGAAAGAAAAAAAAATGCTCTGAAGGTAGAACTTAAAAATAAACAAAAGAGAAGAATTGTGATTTTAAATATTGCAAACTACAACATTTCAGTTGACAAAAAATTAGCAACATCTGCACTGTGATGTGATTACAATCAACTTAACTGTGGGTGGTTGACCAAACTAACATAGAGCATAAAAAATATCAACTGGACAATGAATTGTGTGACTCTATAAAGAACCTTAAGTTCAACTCAAGACTCTCTTTTATAAGCCTGCTTTTGACCAGAACTGTGTCATTTAGGAATGATAACTCAGAAAATATAAGGACTTTTTAGATTGGAGAAAATATAGAATGGAGGAAAAAGTCTGTGCTTTCAGTTATTTTAACTACACATAGACTCAATTAAGTTATGGCCTGCACCAAGATAGTCAAATCGAACCATTTGTAGAACTTGTATGGAGACAGATTTCAGTTAGTATTTAAAATTAATTTATCTCATTAGAACCACCATCAAAATCTTGTGAGACTGAATTCTCTAGACTAGGTTGATCATGTGCCATGATATAGTTGAGACTTCTGTGGTAACTAGTATGATGGCTTGTCAAGGTCACCATTATTTTTTTTGAACTCTGGGAACCCAGAATTATCTATTTCTATAACAACTTGGTTAGTGTTAATTCCACAGCATATTTATTATCAATACATATTAAATATAACATGTATTTTATTTTATACATTATATATTGGTTTATTAACATCTTTATTAAAGAAGGCAAAGTCTTCTAATTAAAATGTGGAACAGTGAATTCAACACAGTTTATTTTTTAATATTTCTGAATAAAAATTTCATGTGGAAAAAAGTTTAAAAATTAAATATATACAGAAAATAATTATATTTAGAGAGCTAACTCTGTAAGAAATTTAGCACACCATTAATTGCCAAATATATGTAAGCAACTATAACTTATTTGTTGAAGAAAATTTATAAATATTTCTAACTAGTTTGAGGAGTCAGGGTAGGATTTCCTGAGGAAATGACATACAAACTGGGTTCCAAAGGATGACTAGTTGATAGCAAGGAAAAGATGAAGGAGAGAATTGTTTGGGAGGTGACCAGGGCTTTTCAGGCAAAGGCAACTGATATGCAAAATATTTCATTTGGAAGAGAGTATGTCAAAATGGGGAATTGAATGAATTATAGTTAGGAAACTGGAAAAAAAAAAAAAAAACTAAAGAGAAGGCAGAAAAGAAACATATCAGAGGACAAAAGCAGAATACATAGGGTGTACTATGAGCCGGTAAGGGTTTTGATGATTACTCTTATCAAAATGAGAAAGCATTAGACAGTTTAAACCTGGAGATTTTTTATTTATCTCTTTTCTTGTTTGACTGATCTTTTTTTTTTTTTTAAATCTGTCATTAATTAGAGAGGGAAAATTTTATACATGGAGATACATAGAGTCTAGTTACCTGATGATCATAAGTGAGATCATTTCAATTCAATCGTGTCTTGGCCAAAGAAGGAGTAGTAATGGAAGAGATAAAAGAGATACTTAGGATACAAAACTGCCAAGAAATGGAACAGTTTTTTATACTTCAAAATCCTAAAACTTGCATTCTTTCAAAATATTCTTAACTTTACATGGAACCTCTTTCTAACACTGAGTTCTCAAGGCAGTCTAAATTAAGGCTGACAACTGCAGTAATCTATAGTTTCCATGGAAACAGTAGTCCTAACTAGTTCTGGCTTTTGTTGCCTGCAAGAGAGGCTGACCTGTAGTTGATGTACATCCAGCCTAGGTGTGTTTACCCAGTCTCTGAACATTCCCAGAATGTTAGCAAGAGTATATGTCAACAACCATCTTTTCATTTCATTTACGAAAAACACTCTTTGATGATTACCCTTGTTACCTGGCTTGTAACCTTGCCTTTAGCCAGAAACGCAGAATATTGATTATGATGAATTATTCAGAAATTTACCATACTGTGTTTGTATGTGTTGGGAACATCAAGGAGAATATATTCACTGATTTCGATGGGCCTTCTCTGCAGGTCACTTGAGCTAGTTCACCCACTTGATCTGTGAGTAACATAGCAAAATGGCAGCTCTGAAAATAGCGGGGCAGGACAGAACTAGAAGGAGTAAGTTTTAGTGTTTATATAGCCCCTATCAACAAGGAAGGAGCAGCTAGTAAGAGAATGGAATTGTCCAGGTACTAGAGTTATTATTGTCTCTGACTGGATTCAGTTGGTTCAGCAAGCCAATCCACCAATGCCTACACATTGCTTTCATAAAATATCATCCAAAGTACTTACCTGCCTCGCCTTTGTTTTCAGTCTCACTGAAATGTTTTTATACCAATATACACATACAGATACCAATATACAATATACACATACAGTCTGTCCCTTGGTATCCATGGGAGATTAGTTCCAAGAGCCACACTGTGCCAAAATCTGTGGATACCCAAGTCCCTTATATAAAATGGGGAAGAACAACCAGCCTTCCATCTCCATGGGTTTCACATCCACAGATTCAAAGGATCATAGATGGAAATTCTGAGCTGAGTTTGGTTGAATCTGTGGATGCAGAACCTATAAATAGGGAGGACTGAGCATATATTTATGGGAAAATATGCATGTAAGTGGATCTGCTCTGTTCAAAACCATTGTTCAAGGATCCCTGTTGGTTCTGTTTCTCTAGAAAACCCTGATTAATACAATAGTTCATTATCAGGATTCCAACAAAAATGTAATTCTATAAACCATGACCAAATCCTGTACACCCAGAAACAGATCTCAAGCAGCAGCCACTTCACTGTTTTGTTTAATGTAATCATTTTCAATTGATGCCATTAAAAAAAATTACAAATTTAGTGATTTAATACAGACTGATTCTCTTACAATTATGTAGGTCAGAAGTGTGACACACATCTCACTGGGCTAAAAATCAAGGTGTTATCAAGTCTGTGTTCTTTTCTAGAGGTTCTAAAATAAGATCCATTCCTTTGACTTTTCTACATTCTAGAGGTGCCTGAATTTCTTGGTTTTGGCTTTTCCCTCCCCCTTTAAAGCCAGCGACAGCAAGCTAAGTTCTTCTAACAATGTCATTTCTATGATCCAGCTTTTGTTGTAGCTTTTCTTTCTCTGACTGTGGCCAGGAAAGTTTCTTTTCTTTTAAGGATTTGTATGATTAGGTTGGACTCACCAGGATAATCCAGGATACTTTTCCCATCTCAAGGCCCTTAATTGCATCTGCAAAGTCCACTTTGCCATGTAAGTAACACATACACAGGTTTCTGGGGTTAGAATGTGGACATCTTTGGAGGGCCATCATTCTCCCTACCTTATAATCTCCTTACCTTGAAATTTGGTGAAATTTTAAATAAAATTTATAAACTGACAACTAAAAACAGCTTTTTCAATGTCAGAATATTTTATGAGTTGTAATAACAAATATTATTATCTACGTTTAATGAAATCTTAAAAAGTCAAAAATTCTCAGATATTATCATGATAACAAGTGTAATTCTCACAACACTATGAAATAGGAAAATATCCTTCTCACCTACATTTCACAAATGAGCCAACAGTGACATTAAAGTAGCTAAAGAACTTGCCAAAATCACACTGAGTTATCACATAAACAGTCATATTGGATAAAGTACTAGATTTTTCTAAAGAACATACAAGGTGGGAGGGTAGAGTTAAACAATAGTTAGCCCCTTTCTGAAGGAGGCAAAGCTATGACACAAAAATGATTTCTACTCTCCATTTGTTCACAAATGATCCAAATGTGTTCCATCTTTTGTTTTCTACTACATCTACCTCTCTTAACCCTGCTACTCAAAGGAAGAGAAGTCCAAATACAAGAGTAGATGTTAAACAGGAGTTTCTCATGAACAGTCCCCACAGCAGGATTCTCAGTGTTCTGACACATCCAGGATTTACACTGTGGAAATTAAAATCAATATTGCAACTATATTTTGGTAGTCCATCCTATTCAGTTCTTGAAGGTGATTGGGTATTCAGATTTATTAAGAAAAAATTGTTTCATTAAAATTTACTAAGAAGTATTAAAATATTATATAGGACTAATTTTTATGTTTTCAAACTTTTATCCAATGATAAAACATGTATTAACAGGCAAAATTATAATCAATATACACTGATTTTTTTTTCATTTCCAAATATTTCTCAAAGATGTTGTTGCAACTCTGTTGCCAAATGTGTTTGAAGAAATATGATAATATAGTCCTGTGGGAAAATATCTTTCATTGTGAAATTTCTGCATTTATGGGTAATCTTCTGAATCCTGTAAAGTTTGTGTGGGCAAAACTATTTTCTGCTGCAAGTTTATGATACTGGCCTCATTATTTGGCCAAACTCTTTTCTGTGGCTTCAGCTTCAGCCCACTTAGGGCGCTAATTTCTGTCATTTCTGTCATTGTTAAACATGTTTCTGAACAAAGATTATGGGGTACGGTAAGTATGATCATATCTAGGCATTATAACACCATCAGGAATGGCAATAAGACTGTCTTTTGAATATGGTAATATCCAAATTTTCATTTTCAAGTAAAGTAAGCATTATAAATACAAAAAAAAATCTTATTTTTGTCATATGTTTGTAACTTCTGTCAGTCAGTTATATGTAAAACATTGTAAGTCAACTATACTCCAATATAAAATAAAAATTAAATTAAAAAATATATATCTGATTACACAAGTAAGTGCTATAGTAATTAACAATTGTTAAATTAGAGTAATTAACATAAAGTGAATTATTAATATTGTCAGAATAAATAATGAGTAAATAACAGTAAATTTGAATATCAAAAGACTGCAATAACTATGTACATTTAAAAACAAAACATTTGAACCAAACCTACTCATAATATTATAAACAATATTGCAAAACAGAATAACATATAATGTGTTGTAGCATAATTATAGTCTTTGTAAAATTATTTGGAGTATTAAATTCAAAATACTGGATAACACACTCTTTTATAACTACTTAGGTTTTAGTTGTTTAATTTTATGTAGATAATAAATCTTTGGAAACATGTTTGAGAATACATCATATCTTGTGAGGATAAATTAAAGATTGTCAACTGGGTGCTTCAGATTTTAATGAGAGGAAAAAAACACAAGAAGATGTTAAACCTCTTCAATCTAGACATGATTAAGCATATTAACAAATATGAACAAAATAAGAAATTATACCAGAGAAGTAAAATACCCAAAACGTTTTGCTTTTCCTGATCAAACTTCAAAACAACATACTTTTCAAGCATTCTTCAGAAACACAATTTTTCACAGTGCTGAATATGAGCAAATACCACTGCTCATTGCTGGTGGATACAAAGAATTACCTAATAACTTGGTAGTAACATCTACATCGGCAATGTTCTGTACCGGTAAAGATAGTCAAAAGAAACTTTGCTTCCTCACTAACACATTTGGAGGTGAACACCAATGAGGGTTATATGTTTGTCTCAGTGACTACAGGAATAATCCAACAGGATAAAGTAGACAAATGAAGCCTTGAAATTCAACTACTAAAACAGAAATTTAATTATGGTAATTACAATGAATAACATCTGAAAGTTATTCTCAATCCTATTTATCATTACCAGTTACCATTGCCCAGTGTCGATGTTTAGGCAATCCTACAAATAATAAACTACAGAAGGCAAGCTATAGAGTTTTATTTTATGCAACTATCCAATTTGCTTTGAAACATTAAAGTGACTTCTCTCCATGGGACGTTCTTTAGGAGCAGGATAGAGTAAAGAATGTAGCTGAAAGAAGAGAGAGACTGTAACCATGTATGGTCTTTTTATTATTACCATCTTTTATAGGTAACAGGAAAAGTTGAAGAAGATAAACACTAAGTTAAAAAAAAAAAAAGAAAGAAAAAGAAATATTACTAGATATTAGCAATTATTTCCTGAATGTCATCCTCCTCTGAATGTGCTTCACCCTCTGACTCCTATAGAACTTGTTCAATTCATTTTATATCATATCAATGATTATAAAGAAATACTACCAACCATTGTCATTATTTTGAAAGGAGATAGAAATTTATACATAAATTCAGTGGATCAGAAGTCAGAGATCCCTTCTGAAAACAAGCTTGTACCATAATTTTAGACATTCATATATTTTGATTTAACTATTCCACTTCCAGGGATACACTTTGTAGTGATAAATAAGAAAATGCAGAGGCACATACATGAGGAGGTTCACTGCAGCAGAACAAAGTAAAATAAAAGTTTAGATGTATTATTAAATGTGTTTAAAGGAATTATCTGCAGGTAAAATTCCCTTCTATCCAAATATATTGACATGAACAGATTTTAAAAAAAGCAGTTTAGAGATTATCATATACTCCTCTCTTTCTGTAAATTCACACACAGATACACACACGAGAAACAGCTGTGAAAGATTTTCATTAAGATGTTAACAACTGTAATACAATGGGCTATTTGCAGTTACTCTCTTCTCTGAGATTTTTCCATGTTTGAATATTTCTCATTTTAGAAAAAGAATAAATATTCTAAGCTTAGAAATATTTTTGTTATTTAAATTCCCCTGGTAATTAGTGAAGTTAACCATTTTTTGAAAATTTAACATATGTAATATTTAGATCAATGTCCTTTGCCCAATTTACTTTTTTTTTTAAATGCCAGTATTTTTTTTGGTTGTTTCACATAAAGTGATTTTTTTTCTTCCCATACTTTTCTTTTTTTTTTTTTAAGACCTTTTCTTGATATATAGTTAACAGACAATAAACAACATATATTTAGAAGGTACAATCTGGTATCCCAATCTCCCAATTCATTCTCCCCAAACCCTCCCCGCTTTCCCCACTTTGTGTCCATGTGTTTGTTCTCTACACCTGTGTCTTTATTTCTGCCTTGCATTTCCTCTTTCATAGTTGTTAGCATTTGCCTTATGTATTGAGGTGTTCCTATACTGGGTGCATATATATTTATAATTATCTCTTCTTTTTGGATTGATCCCTTGATCTTTATGTAATGTCCTTTCTTGTCTCTTGTAACACTTTTTATTTTAAAGTCTATTTTATCTGATATGACTATTGCTACTCCAGTTTTCTTTTGATTTTCATTTGCATGGAATATCTTTTTCCATCCCCTCACTTTCAGTCTGTATGTGTGCCTAGGTCTGAAGTGGGTCTCTTGTAGACAGCATATACATGAATCTTGTTTTTGTATCCATTCAGCCAGTCTGTGTCTTTTGGTTGGTGCCTTTAGTCCATTTACATTCAAGGTAATTATTGATAAGTATGTTCGTATTACCATTTTCTTAATTGTTTTGTTGTTGTTTTTGTAGGTCCTTTTCTTCTCTTATGTTTCCTGCTTAGAGAAGTTCCTTTAGCATTTGTTGTAGGGATGGTTTGGTGGTGCTGAATTCTCTTAGCTGTTGCTTGTCTGGAAAGCTTTTGATTTCTCCCTCGAATCTGAATGAGATCCTTGCTGGGTAGAGTATTCTTGGCTGTAGGTTATTCCCTGTCATCACTTGAAATATATCATGCCACTCCCTTCTGGCTTGCAGAGTTTCTGCTGAGAAATCAGCTGTTACCCTTATGGGAGTTCCCTTGTATGTTATTTGTCGTGTTTCCCTTGTTGCTTTTAATAACATTTCTCTGTCTTTAATTTTTGTCAGTTTGACTACTATATGTCTTGGTGTGTTTCTCCTTGGGTTTATCGTGCCTGGGACTCTCTGCGCTTCCTGGACTTGGGTAGCTATTTCCTTTCCCATGTTAGGGAAGTTTTCAACTAGAATCTCTTCCAATATTTTCTCAGGTCCTTTCTCTCTCATCTCCTTCTGGGACCCCTATAATGCGAATGTTGGTGCATTTAACATTGTTCCAGAGGTATCTTAGGCTGTCTTCAGTTCCTTTCATTCTTTTTTCCTTATTCTTTTCCACATCAATGATTATCACCATTCTGTCCTCCAGGTCACTTATTTGCCCTTCTGCCTCAGATAATCTGGTGCTGGTTCCTTCTAGTGTATTGTTCATTTCCATTATTGTGTTGCATATCTCTGTTTGTTTGCTCTTTAATTCTTCTAGGTCTTTGGTAAACTTTTCTATCTTTGCATCCAGTCTTTTTTCAAAGTCCTGGATCATCTTCACTATCATTATTTTGAATTCTTTTTCTGTAAGGGTGCCTATCTCCTCTTCATTTAGTTGTTTTTCTGGGGTTTTATCCTGTGCCTTCATTTGGTACAAAGTCCTCTGCTTTTTCATTTTCTCTATCTTTCTGTGGTTGTGGTTTTCAGTTCCGCAAGACGAAATACTGTTGATACTGCTTGATACTGCTGTCTGCCCTCTTGTGGAGGAAGCTATCTAGGAGCCTCCTGTGTGCTTCCTGATGGGAGGGACTGATGGTGGGTAGGGCTGGGTGGGTGGAGCTCAGTAAGACTTTAATCTGAGTTGGTGGGCAGAGCTCAGTAAAACTTTAATCTTCTTGTCTGCTAATGGGTGGAGCTGTGTTCACACCTTGTTGGTTGTTTGGCCTGAGGCTACCTAGCACTGGAGCTTACAGGCTCTTTGGTGGGGCTAATGGCAGACTCTGGGAGGGCTCACACCAATGAGCACTTCCCAGAACCCCTGCAGCCAGTGCCCCTGTCTCCTTGGTGAGCCACAGCCACCCCCCACATCTGCAGGCAACCTTCCAACACCAACAGGTAGGTCTGGTTCAGTCTCCTATGGGGTCACTGTTCCTTCCCCCTGGGTCCTGGTGAGCACACTTTTTTGTGTGCCCTCCAAGAGTGAGTCTCCATTTCCCCCATTCCTGTGGAGGTCCTGCAATCAAATCCCACTGGCTCTCAGAGTCTGATTCTCTGGGGATTTTGCCTCCCATTGCTGGACTCCCAGGTTGGGAAGCCTGACATAGGGCTCAGAACCCACACTGCAGTGGGTGGACTTCTGCAGTATAGCTGTTCTCCAGTTTGAGTCACCCACCCAGCATTTATGGGATTTGATTTTAAAGCGATTGCGCCCCTCCTACCGTCTCATTGCGGCTTCTCCTTTGTCTCTGGATGTGGGGTGTCTTTTTTGGTGAGTTCCAGTGTCTTTCTGTCAATGATTGTTCAGCAGTTAGTTGTAATTCTGGTGCTCTTGCAAGATGAAGTGAGCGCATGTCCTCCTACTCCGCCATCTTAATCCTATCTCCCAATTTACTTTTGATTTTATCTACTTCCTTATTAATGTATAAATGCTCCTCTTATATTAAAGATGCCAATGCATTATTTCAATATTAAAAGAATAAGTCATTTCAAAGTTTTTATTTATTGTTCTACACACTTTAAGGAATGCTTTCCAAACTGAAAATTTAAATAAACACATTGTCAGGTTTACCCATCAATTTCTTCAAAGATTTCAACTTTATAACAGGTATAGAAAGACTTCATCCATGTTATTTTTTTAATTTACTTCTGCCTTTTCTAAAATGGGCATAATTTTTATAAATTTAATTATAAATATAGAAGGACATCAATGTTATTAAGGAATAAGATAGATTCATATGGTATTATATATAGTGTGTCATATATTGTATTATGTTAAAATTATGTGTTATCAATTAATATGTAACAATGTTTAGTTTCCACTTTCCACACTTCTACCAACAATTCAGACATTTTTTCAAATTTGAAACTTTTCCACTGACTGAAATTTCTACATCCCCTCTAGATTAAATTCACATATATATTTGATTTAACTACTCAAATATTTATACTAATCTTTATTAATCACTCAAATATTATACTAATTTTCATTTTTATAATAGCACACAAATGAATAAAGCTTTATATTATAGATTTATACCTGTAAGGATATATGCTACTTTTTAAATATACTTTGACATTAATTTTATCACTCAGGAATTACATTCAAAAAATTTGAGGTAACAATAGTGATTAGTTGAGATGCTGTTGGGCATTTATTTTGTAGATTAATTTAGGAAGATTTAACACCATTAATTCTATCATAGCTCCTCATCTTAGAATAAGGTATGGTTTGCCATCCATATCAAGTCTTCTGATACTTCCTTTAGTGGAGTTTTGTGATTTTTTGAATGGAAGTGCCTACATAATTTTAATAATATTTATTATGCCTTTATCCATTGAAACATAGTCAAACTTAATGGTTAATGGTCATCTGCAAAGTGTCAGAATTTATGTGTGTTGTGTGTCACCTGGAATACACAGCATTAATGAACATGCACACTTCATTAGCAGAAAGCAGAAAGAATGAGGCATTAGAAATATATGGAGCAATCCAGGTGTGTTAGAGGCCACTGTTCAGTCCTGGGCATTGTGCAAGCAAGGTGAGATGGTAAATATGAAAAAAGAAGGATGCCACAGATGGAAAATGCCTTACAAATTTTGATTTTGTAAGGATGCATTATAAATGGTGTTGTTATAGTGTTAAGTAGAAAAATGAACAATTGTGTATACAGATACTGACACTAGACTTAATTAAGCTATAGTAATAATGATGTATAAAAACATTGCTGTGTGCAACAAAATCTGCTAATCATTCTGTATATTTCATAGTACTTAATTTTGACAATAAATCAATGAGATTGTTTCTATTTTTAATATGAGTGCATTAACTAAAATTTAGAGTAACTAAGTGCTTGTCTCAACCTACATTCACACTCCAATCAGTTTGATTCCCAATCATATGTTCTTCACCATTGCTCACTATAAAAATATTGCCCTAGAAAAGTCTAGGGATAAATGCTAATGTTGCTCATAACCATCAGTAAAAATGAGACGTTTCTTTTCCTTTCCTTCTAGGTTCTGCATTTTCTCCATTGACTATGTGAATGTGAACTTTTTTGTGGGGGAAAAGTACAATTGTGCTAAGCAAGAAGCCTAACATTGAGGGAATATGAATCATCATTTTTTAACATTGTTTTTGCAGATTTTCAGATTAGTCGGCATCATCTAGCAGAACACTAACAAAGGATATGAAAAACAAAACAAAACAAAAAAACAGATGAGTTGTATCCTTGTGCTACCAGAAATATGAAAGTATGAGAAAGCATTTAAAATTATTTAGCTCAAGTAAGTAAGAATCCTAATAGCAGAACTCCGAAACTATATGCCACTCACAAATACCCAGCTTCAACACACCCACTGAAAATTTTTCTATAAATAAATATTTTGTCTTACTTTCTGATTCTTTCTATATATAAAACAATTAAGTCAGATTATTTGACACTTTTAGAATAAACTCTTGTTTATTGGATTTAATAGGACACTTCAAAAACACCAGACCCCCCACCTATTTTTGATAGTCACCAAATTCTGTATTGCATATGCTATTTCCCATTTTTCAGAAAACTATCTTCTGATAATTTCCAAAGCATTTTCCAAAACTTGGAAGTAAGCAAGATGCCCTTTAGTATGGGAGTGAATAAAAAAATTGTAGTATACCCAGACAATGGAATAGTGTTCATGGCTAAAAAGAAATAAACTTCCAAGCCATGGAAATATAAGGGATAAAACTTAAATGTATATTACTAGATGAAAGAAATCAATATGAAAAGCCTACATACTGATTCCAACTAAAGGAAATTCTGGAAAAGGCAAAAATATGGAGAAAATAATATCAGTGATTGCCAGGGTGGGGGAGGGGAGAGAGGAAATGGCAGAGCATTGGATTTTTAGAGCAGTGAAAATACCTTATGATATTATAATGATGTATGTATGTCATTATGCATTGTCAAAAGTCACAGAAGGTACAATACTAAGAATGAAACTTAAGGTAATTTATGGATTTTGGCTGATTATATGTCAACATAGATTCATGCTTGGTAAAAATATTACCATTCCATTGATGTTGCTGTTGATAATAGGGGAGGCTATGCGTGTTTGAGGGACAGGGATTATTTGAGAAATCTCTGTAAATTTCTCTCAATTTTGTTGTAAACCTAGAACTGCTCATAAAGTATAAAGGAAGAAAGGAAGGTAGGAAGGAAGAAATGAAGGAAGGAAAGGAAGGAAGGAAGGAAGGAAGGAAGGAAGGAAGGAAGGAAGGAGGAAGGAAGGGAGAGGAGGAGTGAGGGAGGGAGAGAGGGAAGGAGGGAGGAAAAGTAAGGAAAAACATACTGTGGAATAATTGATGGAGATGTTATCATGATCTAGTCAATAAACTAAGCCTCTGTCTAGTTTATGGCATTCAGGAAATATTCAGCCTTGGGTGAATCAGTGCCATTTCTTTGTCTCTATGTGAGGACGAATTATTTAAGTTTTCACTGAAGCTTTACAAATTACCAAATAAAAGGCTGACAATAATAGTTACATATTTTTTATTTTATAGTGATTTCTATTACTATCCTTTGAGTCTTAAAACTCATTTTAAGAAAAAATAATATTGTCTTCTCTAATTTATACATGGGGAAATTGAAGTCTAAAGAAGTCAAATTAATTGATCATAGTCACAAGTCTGGTAAGAGCAGAGAGAAAAACTGAACTATATCCTAAGCCCTTACTGGAACACCCCAGATAAAGTTCATCAACAAATCATGTGGAGGAGTAGAATTTGCAAGATTGTTTCTCAATTTGGAAACATGAACAAATGAACTAAACATAATGATGCTAGTTGCCCTGTTCATGCTAAGCTTGTTTTATTTGGAGGAACGTGTACATTACCCCTTCTATGACCTGAGAAAAATGTGGAAAGGTTTTTCCTTTGAATTATCTTTTGGCAAAAGAAGATTGTTCCAAGGGCATACTTTGTAATTATCTACAGTTTAAGTTAATACTTTAACAAATAGGTCTCTGGAGGGGTGTTTTTACTATTATCACATTACCCAGAGAATCTTTAGTGATCCCATTTACCTTATTTATAACCACTGAAATGTCAAGTCAATCTAGTAAGTCTAAGTCACTCTTATATAACTAAATAAGTAAAAATTAGATGTTTTGAGCTTTGTTATGCTAAAAATGAACGGTTTTATCAAGACATGTTTGCGGCAAAGAGAGCACTAATTATGCTCCTGGAATGAGAATAATATCGCTATATATTTTTCACTTGTAAATAATACTTGTGATTTTCAAGTTATTTATTTCTTTAAGGAAATGAAATGAGAGCCAATTGAAAGCCACAATAGTTAGCTAAATAAGAAGGAGAGCCATCTATACAGCAAGACTGAATTTATTGAAAACTGTAGTTTTCAGGAATTGAGATTCACAGAATAATAAAGTAGCAAAAATAATCCCAGGGACTGAAATTGATTTGCATAAAGTACATCTATACTAAGAGACCAGGTTATGCTATGATGTCAAAAACACCAAAATCTCAATATCTTAAAAATAAGAGAATTCAATGATCACTCATGCTACATGTTCTATGTGGATGAACGTGCAGGGTCACTTCTCTCAATGAAATCAACAATATCAGTATCATCAATATCATCTTGTGATGTCACCATCTCAATGCTATTCTTCAGGCTTCACCAGACTGGGATAGAGAGAACTGAGGATTGAGACTTAACAATCATTATTATTATGTGTGTGTGTGTGTGTGTGTGTGTGTGTGTATGTGTAGGTGTGTCCCCAAAAGGCACATGACACATTTACTCACAGTTGGTTGAACTACTTTTTTGGTAAGTATGCTACTTAGTAAATACTACTTATTTGGCCACATCTAACTACAAAGCATAAAATTATATCCCTCTGTATGTCTTAAAGTAAAGATCAACCAGAAATTAGTGAAAGTTAGTCCTATATGTAACACAACTAACCTTTGAGTTCAAGTTGGCACAATTTCCCAATTTTCTGGCCTAGTTTGTGGAATGTATTTACAATATGAGAACTTCAACATTTTGAGTTTTGTGGACCAATAAATTATCAAAAAATGATCCTGAAAATAGACATATTGTTACAAGTGCTTAATTTTTTTAAGAAAGGAAATAAAAATATTTTCTCTATCATTATTATGTTTTCATAAAAGGAATTACACTGAGAAGATGAGATAGGAAATAATCTCAGGATGAAGTACTTTTTAAAAAAAATTTAATGCATTTATATCTTTGAAAGTTTTACAGGAGCTTTTCTTTCTGGTTTTATATTTATATTTAACCATGGACTGATGAAATCTTCAACACAATTCTATACACGCATCTCAGGGTTGTTGACCTAGAAATCAGCCTATAATCAATCATAAAAGCTCTGAAACCTCTACTTTTAACATAATTTAAAATAAAAGAAGATATTAAACCAGGAAAATATCTTTGAAATATACAAAATTAGTTAATTTAAAGAAAAGGAAAACTAAAAGAGGAATGACATGACTTTTACAACTCGAGTTTTTATAATGCCTTATAAAAATTATAAAATCCATTGTTTTTGAAATAAATAGCTTATCTTTATTTTCTATGCCTACTTAGATGATCTTTTATTTCTCCTATTTTTAGTTTGTAAATATGGTGAATTACTTTCATTGATTTTTGCTTGCTAATCTAGGCTTACATTCCTAGGAAAAACTCCTTCGAGCTGTGATGTCATATTCATTTTATATACTATTGGATTTGATTTTCTAAAATTTTATTCATAAAGTAAATGTTAAACTTGTAGAATAAATTAAGAGTTGTGGCTCCAACTAAAAAATTTCTGGAAGAGTTATACAAAATTTATATTACTCCTTATAATAGTCTTTATTTTGTACTCTACTTTGTCTGATATGAGTATTGCTACTCCAGCTTTCTTTTGATTCATTTGCATGGAATATCTTTTTCCATCCTCTCACTTTCAGTGTGCATGTGTCCCTAGGTCTGAAGTGGGTCTCTTGCAGACAACATATATGTGGGTCTTGTTTTTTATCAATTCAGGTAGTCTGTGCCTTTTGGTTGGAATATTTAATCCATTTACATTTAAGGTAATTATTGATATGCATGTTCCTATTATCATTTTCTCAATTGCTTTGGGTTTGTTTTTGTAGGTCTTTTTCTTCTTTTGTGTTTCCTGCCTAGAGAAGTTCCTTTAGCATTTGTTGTAAGGCTGGTTTGGTGGTGCTGAATTTTCTTAGCTTTTGATTTCTTTTGATTTCTCCCTTGAATTTGAGTGAGATCCTTGCTGGGTAGAGTAATCTTGGTTTTAGACTTTTCTCTTTCATCAATTTAAATATGTCTTGCAATTCACTTTGGGCCTGCAGAGTTTCTGCTGAAAAATCAACTGATAACCTTATGGGGATTATCTTGTATATTGTTGTTGCTTTTCCCTTGCTGCTTTTAATATTTTTTCTTTGTATTTATTTTTTATTAGTTTGATTAATATGTGTCTTGGCATGTTTCTCTTTGGGTTTATCCTGTATGGGACTCTCTGCACTTCCTGGACTTGATTGACTATTTCCTTTCTCATGTTAGGTTTTTGACTATAATATCTTCACATATTTTCTCACACACTCTCCCTTTCTCTTCTTCTTCTGGGAAGCTTATAATTCAAATGTTGGTGCATTTAATGTTGTCCCAGAGGTCTCTGAGACTGTCCTCCATTATTTTCCGTCTTTTTTCTTTACTGTGATCTGCAGCAGCTAGTTCCACCATTCTATCTTCCCGCTCGCTTATCCATTATTCTGCTTCAGTTATTCTGCTACTGATTCCTTCTTGTGTATTTTTGATTTCAGTTATTGTGTTGTTCATC
This sequence comes from Hippopotamus amphibius kiboko, assembly GCF_030028045.1. Classification (NCBI taxonomy): domain Eukaryota; kingdom Metazoa; phylum Chordata; class Mammalia; order Artiodactyla; family Hippopotamidae; genus Hippopotamus; species Hippopotamus amphibius. The sequence goes on along the minus strand of NC_080192.1, from coordinate 66,394,594 downwards.
ACTGATTGTTTGTTCTTTAGTTCTTCTAGGTCCTTGTTAAACATTTCTTATATCTTCTAGATCCTTGTCTCCTTTCTATTTCCAAGATATTGGTTCCTCTTTATTACCATTTCTCTGAATTTATTTTCAGATAGATTGAGTATCTCCTCTTCATTTATTTGGTCTTGTGGGTTTTTATCTTATTCCTTCATCTGCAACATATTTCTCTTTCATCTCATTTTGTCTGACATACTGTGTTTGTAATCTCCTTGCTGCAGGCTGCAGGCTGCTTCTGTTAACTGCACCCTGGTGGGTGAGGCTGGTCCAGGGGCTTGTGTAGGCTTCCCTCCCCAATGGGAAGGATGGTGCTTGAGCTCTGGTGAGTGAAGCTGAGTCTTTTCCCTCTGATGGGCAGGGCCACATCCTGTGGTGTGTTTTGGTGTCTCTGTGAACTTAGTATGACTTTAGGCAGCTTGCCTGCTAATGAGTAGGGCTGTGTTCTTGTCTTGCTGGTTGTTTGACATGAAGCGTCCAGCAGTGGAGCCTGCAGGTGGTTGGGTGGAGCCAGGTCTTGGTGTTGAGATGGAAACCTTTAGCTTCCCATCAGGTGGCTTGTCCCTTTTTTGATTCCTCTTTTATTTTTTTGTCCTACCTGGTTGTCATGGTATTTTTCTTGTCCTTTTAGGTGTCTGAAGTCTTCTGCTAATGTTCAGCAGGTGCACTGTGAGAATCATTCCATTTTAGATGTATTCTTTATATATATATATATATATATATATATATATATATATATATATATATTTAATGCTTTTGATGCAGATCATTTTAAAAGTCTTTATTGAATTTTTTACAATATTGCTTCTGTTTTGTGTTTTGGATTTTTGGCCACGAGGCATGTATTTGTGAGGAAAGATGAATTCCATGTCCTCCTATTCCATCATTTTGATTTATCAAAGTCAAGAAACCTTTCAATTCAGGCCCCTACAAATTTCCTCCTGCTTGGTGTTGCTCATGTCAATAGGAGGAGATCTAGTCCAGTTCAGAAGCAAAGGAAAGCCTTACTCCTTGATCAAAGAATGGAGATGAATGAGCTCATGCTCTAAGTCACATGGTCCCCCAGAAAGCCATTCCTTAAATATTTGGCAAAATTCACCCGTACGGTCATTTTGGAATTGAATATTTTTGTGTAAAGATTTTAATTAACTTTAAATTAAATTTTGTTATATATTTCTTATTAGGTGAGTTTGATAATTTGTATGTTTTAAAAGTTTTGTACATTCTAAGTTATTTAATTTATTAGCATGAACTTATTCATAGTATTAGCTTATTACACATTTAGTATTTGGGAAATCTTGTAGTGATATCACATCTCTCTTTCTTGCCACTCTTCACTTGTGTCTTCTTTCTTTTCTGATTAGTCAACCTAACTTAGTTTTGTTGTTCTTTACAAAGGTCATATAAAGAACTGTTGGCTTTCTTGCTCTTCTCTTTTGTTCTTTTGGGTTTTATTTCATTGATTTCCACTCTAACCTATGTGTTTATTTTCCTTTTCTTATTCTTATGTGTATTTAATTTACTCTTCCTTTTCTAGGATCTTAAGATGGAAGCTGTGGTCATTGATTTGAGACTTTTTTTTTTTTTTTTCTAGACTTTCAGTGCTTTGAATTTCCTTTTAACTACAGGTTAAGGAGCATCCCACAAATTTTGAGATATTGTCTTTCTTGCTTTCATACAGTGAAAAATATGTTTAATGTTTGTTTTTGTTTGTTTTCTATTTTGGCCTTTTTTTAGAAGTATGCTATTTAGTTTGCAAATAGTTGTATATTCTCAGGAGTATTTTGTCTTTGTTATTGATTTCTAATTACTACATGTATGACTTGAATATTTTCAATGTGTTTTTTCCCTACTCAATGATCTATTGGTTCCAGGGATCAAAACCTAACACAGCAAGGTCAACTCAATGATTGGTGATGACTTAGAGAGGTGGGGCAAGGAGGGTGGGAGAGAGTCATGGGAGGGAGGGGATATGGGGATATATGTATAAATACAGCTGATTCACTTTTTTGTACAGCAGAAACTGGCATAACAGTATAAAGCAATGATACTCCAAAAAGAGCTAAAAAAATAAAAATAAATAAAAACTTACACCCAAGAAAAAAAAAATAAACATAGATTTGAGGAAGAGAAGAAACTGAAGTGGCTCTCTCTTGTCTTTTTTCTCCTGAATCTTTTAAATATTTTGAAGTTAGTTTAGTACCCAATATAACCAAGACATGGAAACAACCTAAATGTCCGTTGACAGATGAATGGATAAAGAAGATATGGTATATGTAGATAAATGCAATGGATTATTACTCTGCCAAAAAAAAAAAAAAAAGAAGAATGGAATAATTCCATTTGCAGCAACATGGATGCACCTAGAGATTGTCATACTGAGTGAAGTAAGTCAGACAGAGAAAGACAAATATCATATGATATTACTTATATGTGGAATTTTTAAAAAAAATTATACAAATAAACTTATTTATAAACCAGGATCAGACTCACAGACATAGGAAACAATCTTATGGTTACCAGAGGTGAAGAGGGGAGGGAAAAATTAGGAGATTAGTATTGACATATACACACTACTATACATAAAATAGATAGCTAATAAGGACCTACTGTATAGTGCAGGGAATGTTAGTCAGTACTCTATAATGACCTATATGGGAAAGGAATCTGAAAAAGTCATTCAGATTTATCTGAATCACTTTGCTGTACACCTGCAACCAACACAACTGTAAATCAACTAAACTTCCATAATTTTTTTTTAAAAACTTTTAAAAAAAATGCTTGGCCCAGACCCAAATCCTCATTTGATGAAACAGCTTTGGAGAAATAATTGAGCAATAAGGGTGATTTTAATATGATTGCAATATTAGATGCTATGAAAATTTATTGGCAGGGAAAGAGAAAGATTATTGAAGGAAAACAATCTGTTTACAATATCATGAACTTGTTTTAATAAAAAAAGTGTGTATAAAAAGATCTAGAAATATATATAGTAAAAGATTAACACAACAGTTAAAAAAGTATGTCTTGTAGGCAGCAGGTTTAGTTCTTCCTTTTTTAATTGAATAAAAATCTGTTATTAAATTAGATTTATACTATTTACATTTAATGGATTATTGAGTTTTCATGGTTATGATTAGTTCTATACTTTCATTCTGTTCTTTTCTAATTTTACAGCTATGTTCTTATTCTTCCATTTTTTATATCCTTTGTATTTATAAATGTATTTTTGAAATGTTTTCCTCATTTATTTTTAATACATGATAGAAAGAATTTTTTTCATTTTTGTGGAATTTTAGTGGTTGCTTTATTATATTTATAATATATTAACATAACATAGCTCAGTCTTCCTTTACTGATATTATACCACATTTCAAACAGTATAAGAAACTTACAAAAGTGAGCTTCCATTTCACCCCTTCAGCCTTTTTGGTAATTTTGTCATATGTTTTACTTTTACAAATATTATGAGCCCCACGCTACATTGTTTCAGTTATTTATTAGTTGTTTATCCTTTAAGTATATTTAAACAAAATAATATTTGCGTGTGTAAATATACACACATATGTCTTTATCATTTCTGCTTCTATGTCCTTCATTGAAAGTCCCCTTTAAAAGATTTAAATTCTACCAGACAGATGTCTTTAAATACCTCTTTAAGTGTAAGGCTAGAAGAGATTAATTCCTTCAACTTTTCTGACAAAATCTTTATTTTGCCCTCCTTTTTGAAAGATATTTTGCCATGTATAAAATTCTAAATTAACAGATTTCCCTCCTCATTGCTCACTTGAGTAGTGTGCTGTTTTTCTTATCTTTGTTTCTCTAATATGTCTTTTTGTTCTAATTTTGAGATTTATTATTCTTTATCATTTGTTTTGAGCAATTTGATTATGTATATATTGCTTTAGTTTTCTTCATATTTCATATGTTTGGAGTTTCTTGAAGTTCTTGGATACCTGGATTTATAATATCGAAGATGAGTATATACCATCCCAAAATATGCCACTTCAGCATAAGAGTTATTTTAAGCTGGAGGCAGTTGATAATCAGATACAGAAAGTAGGTTCCCTAAAACTTCCCTTATCTGACTAAAAGCAGACAGTTCTGAGACATGAAGGCCTGCATAAATCCTTTCTCCCAGAGGAGAAGGTTTATGGCCATAAAGATGATGGAAAGTTGGCACTGAGAAGTTTCTGCAAACAAACCTCATTAAAATACCCCTTACCTTCCATTAGTTCTTACTATTTATCTACCTTCCAACCTTAGCTGGCTTCCCCTAAAGGCCTAAACTGCTTTTTCTTTATCGTGTCACTTCTCTACAAATGTATTGTTCTTTGTTAAGATGCCTGAGTGCTCACCATCATTTTCATGTACTCATGGCTGTGTTTCCCCTACATGTGTGGACACGACACTTGTTCATAAACTCTGTTTTTCTCTTGTTTATCTGTTTTTTTTTTTTTTTAATTTTAATTTCCAGTGTATAAGCTGGAGAACCTAGGAGAGTAAGGAAGGAATGATTTTCTGTCTCCCCTAGATAACATTTATTAACTTTGGAGAAAATTTGGTATTATGTCTTCATATATTTCTTTCTGCCTCCGGTAGCTTCGGGAGTATGTATGTTTGATTATGTGATGTGATTTTATAGCTTACTGAAGCCCTGTTTATTTTTAAACATATTTTTGTGTGTGTAATTTTTTATTTTGGATAAAATTTATTATCATGTCTACATGTTCACTAATGTTTTCTTCTGCAATATCTAACATACCATTAAGCCTATTAATATAGTTTTCCTCTCACACATTGTAGTTTTCATCTTGAAGTGTTTCATTTATACACTGTATAGCTTCACCATCTCTACTTAACTATTTGTGCATGGGGAACACAGTTTCAGAAAATTTTGATGTCTTTGCTGATTCTAACATATGATTTAGTTCTGAGTCAGCTTCAGTTTCAGTTTTGCTTCTTATCTTGGTTTATATTTTTCCTACTTTGTTCTAAGGAAGATGATATTTGATTGGATGTCAGACATAGTGACATGATTGGGTTGTAAATACTTCAGAGGAATATTCTTCTAAATGTTCTTGAGATCTGTACTGGAGCACACTTAAATAATGTGAAATAAATTTGATCCTTTCAAGCCTATTGACTTATTAGTTTGGGTCTAGAGCAGTACTCAGTCTAGGCCAATCAGCCCCAAATACTAAAGGAAGAATTTCCTTTTACTTTTCACAGTGACCCATGAATGATGAATTTTTCTAATTGGGAATAGGCATTATCCCTTGTCCTCCTTCTTGTATGATTGCTGGAAATTGTTACCCCCTAATCCTTTCAGGTGGTTCTTTCCCAGACTCTGATAATACATGCATTCACTTATAAGTACTTAGCTGAATACTCAAATGGGATCTTCCTTTAAGCTCTAGATGTCTGTTTTTGTGCTACTCTTTCTTCTGATTTTTTTTTTCTTTTTCTTAACAATAGTCATCTTGATTTCACCAGACAATCAGTTCCTTTTCCTTAACACAAGGTCTCTGTCTGGCTCTACGTTTCCTGCATAGCAGCCTAGAAATTGTCTCAAGACAGTGTGGCAAATCCTTAGGTCTTACTTCATGTGTGTCCCATCTCTCAGAAATTACTTCCCTTCATTATCTGATGTCCAGTGTCCTGAATACCATCATTTCATTTTTTGGTTGTTTCAAGTGAAACAGTAAATCCCATTACTGTTTTTCAATCTTTACCAGGAATAGAAACCCCTGAATATTACTCAATGCAATAATCAGGTGGGGAAGGAAAATTTTGGAATATACACTTGGAATTTCCTAGGGTAATATCCCTCATAATATTCCTTATACTTCTACTTTGAGTATAAGTAGCAGTGGTTGTTTAAGTCTCAGATGAAATAAACTAAATTTTTTTACAATAGGTGTTTCTCATGACCATCCTAAATTGACATTGCTTTCCCCTGGAAAATGATCCAAACAGCACTCTTATCACTTTGTCTATCAAAATCATGCAATTTGACTAACTCTAAGTAACTAACTCTAACTCCTTAGTTTTTTTTATTTGTGTTTTATTCATTTAATTATTCTTTCTTTCTCCTCAATAAAGATTTTTGATTGCCTTCTGTGTGTCAGGCACTGTTCTAGTTTCTTTATTGTCAGAGATGAAAATGATCATTTGGACTCTGTTTTTGTGACACAGACTAATGAAATTTAGCTCACCTCTTTTAAAAGATTTTATTAAACTCCTCTGTGATAGATTCTGATGTATGGTATAGACAATGCTGTTTGTTTTATGTCTCCCTACTAGAGTATCATCTCCTTAAAGACAAGCAGTGTGTCATAATCATGTCTCTGTAAGTTGTCATAAATAATAGAGGCATGCATATAGTAGCTGTTGAATTAAATTTAATTGATTGATTTTAGTTTCTAGATTCACTGGATTCCCTGAAAACACTACATTTTCTTAATATACTTCAACACAGGACAGACACACACACACACACACACAAAGTGTTGAGTTGGGAAAACACATTCAGATGATAAGAAGTGATTTTCCCCAATGTGGATGAGAGAATATGCATTTAATAAAAATTTTATAATCTATCATTAAACATAAAGATTATAGAGTTTGTAAAGCTAATATATATTTTTTATAATCAAATGATAGTTAAGCTAAAAACATATACTAAAATCCTCAAAGCCTAAAAGAATTTTAAAATATTGTAGTTTATTTGAGTGGTTTTTCATATGATCTACCATTTTCATAGCTGATTTCATTAGTAATTTCCTTCTTCTAATGACTGTATAATTAAACCATTATGGGAAACACAGGCTTATGCATATTCATCAAAAATTCATTATAATAAATAAACCATAATTAACTACAAACCCTAAATACATTTTAATTTATATAAAGATTTCTTCTATACAACTTATTTTTGTTTGTTAAAAAAAGAGCATGGTAATAAATATTAACTTCTTGATCTAATGGGCTGCATAACAAAAATTCTTTTTTGCTTTTGATTTTTTCACACTACAGTTATTTAGACTGAAATATTTTAGTTAGCATAATTAAGTGAATATAATTGCTTCCTATTACTATTGTATTTGTTAGAATAACAGCATAGAAAAAATTACCACACAGCCACATACAGGGCAAATAAATTTTGTTTTTGTTCTTGAGTGAAAAATATACTGCAATTACATACATGTCTATATACATTTTATAATTCATATAACTGTGTTTAAATTCTAAAATCTAAAACATTTTCTATCACCTTATAATCTGTTAACCAGTATTGTTTGCAATTAACATCAAAGTTTTATTGTACCCACAGAGCATTAATTACAGTGTCCATGATATACACATTTGACATTTAAGTTATATAATTGAATAAATAAACAGTTTGGTCACATAATCAAAGTATCTACTTGCATATTCTTATATGCAACTAGTTTATTATTCAAATAAAAACAAATAAACATGAGTATATCATCTCCTTAAAATGTTTTCTGTAGAGGACTTCCTAGGTGGTGCAGTGCGTAAGGATCTGCCTGCCAATGCAGGGGACATGGGTTCGATCGATGCCCCAGGAAGATAGCACATGCCGCAGAGCAACTAAGCCCGCATGCCACAACTATTGAGCCTGCACTCTAGAGCCCGTGAGCCACAATTATTGAGCCCATGTACTGCAACTACTGAAGCCCATGCACCTAGAGCCCATGCTCTGCAACAAGAGAGGCCACCACAGTGAGAAGCCCACACACCACAATGAAGAGTATCCCCCACTTGTTGCAACTAGAGAAAGCCTGTGTGCAGCAATGAAGACCCAACACAACCAATAAAATAAATAAATAAATTTATTAAAAAAATGTTTTCTGTAGAAATAGAAAATACACAGCTTTGAAAATCATATGTTCATCTTACCAATCAATAAGCTAAGAGTCATAAATAAGCTGAGTCATAAATCACAGGTTCTCAGACCAGTATGTCAATGTCCTGAAAATGCTGTGATGTCAGAACCACACTGGATTTTGTAATCTGTTCCTAGTTTGTGTGAGTCTTTTATTTATTTTTTATTTTTAGCTTTAATTTCTATTTATTTGAATACCCTTTAGATTGTCATCTACTATATTTTCCAGAAGCTTTTGGACAACAGTTTTTCTTTAGAGAGTTGTCCATATCATTTGCCCATATTTCTATTGTCTTTCCCATAATGAATTTTCCTATTTGAATTTTTAAATTCTTTTTATATATTAAGTATAGTGTCCATTTGTCAATTATTGCAAAAATGCTTCTAGTTTTTTTTAAGATAGTAAGTTTAGAAGTTTGTAAGTTTGTTCTGTGGGTCTTTTAAACTCAAAGTTAATGCAAATCTGCAGTAGTTGAAGTTAATCTGCAGAGTAAGTAATGCACACACACACACATACACACACACAAACATACTTTGTATGATGATTTGAGACATTCCTTGACTTCAAATATCTGAAATGCCTACCAGATCTAGTGATTTGGCTGAGAAGAAAAATAAGTTTAAATATTTTTGATCTCCATATTTTTATCAAATTCATTTTATACAATATATCTAGAGCACATCCATTCTCATTAGAAGAAACTGAAAATCTTGAAAGGAGAAAATATCACAAGAAAGCAGAATCCTACCCTTTACACATTTCCAAAATTATTATGTTTATTCATTCATTCCCTTATTCATTTAACAAATATACATATTTCATAAGATGTTTTGGCTCAAGAAAAATTTTTCCAACAGTAAGCTAAAATGAAACTAGCTCTTCATTAGAAGAAGGTGATTCTCTCTGCTTGAACATTATTTCTATTACAGAATCCTAAACAGAAGCTGAGCTGGCTATCTGAACTCCTATGTTAAGGAAACCATATTATTAGGAGCCAGCTTGATTTCCCAAGTTTCTCTGAACATTTAAGCATTAAGCCCCAGACATAGGTATGTTTCATTAATATCACCCTTCAAAGTCACAACTCCCTTGAGAAGGGCTGGTAATAAAGGGCTCTGCTAGTTAGACTTTAACTGTGTCAGTTGGGGGAAGCTGTTTAACATTATGAATCTATAGACACAATTGGTCCAGAGGAGGAGATGGCAATCTGCAGAAATATTAGATAAAATTAATTGAATTAAATTTTTAAAGAAGGTAACTCTTCTTAGGGGAATCAATGAATAAGAACAATGATCTTTCCAGTGACTAAGGAGGAGGGAGTATCAGGATTCATAATGTTCACATCCTAAAACATTGAGTCTAGTACTTTGAATTGCATGTATATGTTGTGTGTTATCAGCAAAGAATACAGAAAGTATTAGGATAAGAGGAGCAATTCCATAAAAGTTACAGAGATAAATGGCATTATGTTGAAGTGGGGAGATTAAAATGTAAGTAGTGTCAACTTAAAGAAAATGCACAATGTGAGAGTTGTGAGTTAAGTTTTATTTGGGGCAAAATGGGGACTGCATCTCAGGAGACAGCATCCCAGGTAGCTCTGAGAAACTGTTCCGAAGTGGCAGGGGGGAGAGATCAGTACATATGTGATTTTGGTGAAAGGGAAAAGCAATCAATTTAGCACATATTGTTTACAGAAGTCTTCTGTTAGTCTGGTACAGCTTCCTCTCGTCACAATGAACCGACATCACAATGAAGGATTTTAGTGTTTTTCTAGATATGAGGGGATACAAGAATTGGGCTCATAAAGTTGGCTCCTAAAAATATCTAACTATTTAAAAACCTGTTCTGCCAGTTTTTTTTCCAGAGCAGAGTGCCTCATTTCATCTCTCCATTCGGAACACTTTTCAGGGGGTGTTGAAACTCAACAGCTGCAACAGCACATGATTTAATCCTTGTAGAGGTAGATGGCAAGTGCCAATGGTGAGTGACAATTGTAGTTGACAGTAGGTAGTTAGATTAGATGATAGGTAGATAGATAGATAGATAGATAGATGAGAGACAGATGGACAGATAGACATATAGATAAATATAAATACAGATATCTAGAGGAGGTGATATTCAGCTGATTCTCTAAAAATATGTAACTCTCCAATAGGTGAAACATATTTAAATTTATTTTTAAAAAAGAGAAGTTTTAAACAATGTATTTTATAAATTTGGGAAATCTTAATGTAGGCTACAATAGTTGATCTATAGGTTTTATGAATACAGGCTTGGGCTAAAGATGGAAAAACTGAGTTGTCATCATGAAAAATGACTTCAATATGAAACAATGCCTTTAGGGCATTATTATTTTGGATTTGTGTCAAGTTTATTTATGTAAAATTTACATAGAGGAAAATTCACCCCTTTTAAGTAGTTTGATGAATTATAACAAATGTATACAGTTATGTAACCACCATCCAGATCTAGAAGATATTCAGCATCATAAAATGTTCCTTTGTGCTCTTTTGTTGTCAATTTCATGCCCTGACTCCCAGCACCTAGCAAGAGCTATTCTGCTGTCTATCTTTATAGTTTTGCTTTTTAGAAAATGTCTTATAAATTGAATTATATAGTTTATAGACATTTGTGTCTGACTTTTCAACATCTCCTTACACTTTTTTTTCTCCCTCTTTACTCTTCAAACACCAATCCCCAATATAGAGAAGAAGATACAGGAAAAATAACCATCAATCATCTGATAAAGTCCTTGAAAGAAAAAAAAAATTAGGTATTTGTACTTGACAGGTAAATGGAACTAAATTAAAAAGTGAAAGTCCGTCTACTTGCTCTAGCAAATATATGCCACTAGAAAAATGACTAGAAATTAATTGAAACTCAGTAAATACTGAATCTTAATGTGAATATAGGAGTAGCATAACTCACAAAAGGATATTTGGAGGTGAGTCCCTTATGATATATTAAGAAAAACTAATAGGTATTGGTATTTGTATGTTCTGGAGGATTCAGGAATGACCTCAAACCCACACATTTGAAGAAGAGACTAAATAACATTTATTTTAGGGTAGACCTGTCTAACTGAATACTGGGGAAATTTTAATTTTGAGTGGTGAAAATGAGTTAAATATGACAGAAAGCATATTAGTCAAGATTTTTGGTGAAAATGATGGAAATAGTGTTGATTTTTGGCTTACCTAAGCATAAATGGGAAGTATTTAGAATGGTTCATAGAATTTAAACAATAGTTTATGAATCTGATTTGGACGCTGCAATAACCATGGGAAATTCCATCAAGGTAGCAGGTCTATTTTCAAGGTACATAAGTGAATCTCTATGCTAGAAATTCAGGAAAGTAAGACTGAGAAAGTGATTATTACCTCTTTTCATCTTCCTTGCCAAAGAGCTAGATTACAACCTGAAGCCTCCATAGCAGTTACACATGGTATGTAATCAAATTGTGGTTAAAAGAACATGACATAAATAATGGGCCACCATCTCAGGTCTTAAAACCTCCCACACATCATCCCATCCCTCTGAATAAATGAAATGTAGAAACCCTTCCAGAGTAAACCTTGGAGCCCCAGATTAAAGAGGAGAGAACAACAATATGGAAAGAGTCTGAATACCCAAAGACAAGCAACCAGAATTATTCACACTGAACAACTGCATGAGAAAAATATTTTTATTGTGTTAGGCCATTCAAATTGTGTGGTTTGTTTCTTACTGAAGTCACAATTACCTTCACTAATAGGGAAGCATCCATTTAATTATGTCAACATCACTATTTGCATTTTTGATCTGATGGGGGGATTAATGTAATTCAAATGTAAAGGATAAATTAGAATGAAGAAAGTTGCAGAAGAGAATTGAACAGTTTACAGTCAGTTAAATAATTCAGTATTGAATGAAGACCTGGATTATTAAGGTAATTACAGGATAATAGTGGATAGAATTTATTGAGAGGGATTTTAATTCAAAAAATGTTTCTATGAGTCTTCACTTATGCAGTTTTACTAGTGATAGATTTCATTGAAGCATAGAGACAGCTGTGGATCAAGAATTTCAAATGAAATACAAGTATCTGTTAAGACTTGAAAGTATGATTTATTCTGGCAGACCTTTTAAGCCTTAAAAATGTGACAGATGTCTATTTGGAAACTAATTTTATATAATAACTGTTTTTAGCACTGTGAGTTTTACAAAATAAATAGCATTTCTGTCTCTATGGGGCGCTCCCTTCATTAATTCATTATTTTGTTCATTTCTTCAACTTTGAGGTTTGAACAAGCAGTTTTCACAATTTTGGGTGGGTGTGATGAGATAAAAAAAAAGATTTGAAAGGAGAAAAATACTTAGATTCTTAATTTCTGTCCTCAATTTGGGTATGATTATAAAACAAAATCTTGCTTGTTTTGGAGGTTTGGAAAGAAGTTCGTTAGACAGGGTAATTGTATTTATCATCAAAGAAGTGTGAATTATTTCTAACAAGTCACAGGGAAGCATTGAAAGTTCTAAAACTAGAGAGTGACTTGTTCATTTACTCTAGATTTGAAGACAATTATAATTCTCAACATATCTAGAAACTCATGTGTGAGCTTCAGGAAAATGGGACTGTTAGAATATCAAAGCATCACTCAAAATGTACCCCTCATAATCAACAGAGTATAATAAGTGAAAAAGTCTCCCAAATATAAATCCTTCATTTGGGTTTAAAAGGAAGCAAGAGTCTAAATTGATCTTTACCTACAAATTTGGGATTTTTTTCATTTTTTGATTCCATAAGTATTAATTTACCTATTTCATGTACTGTTGTAGATGCGGATAAGGCAGTGATACATTGTAACAGAAGCAAGCCCCTATTGTTTTTGAAGAGGTATAAAGGATAGATAACAAATACATAAATTAATAATAACAAATCATGTATTTTCAGAGACTTAGAAATGCCACAGAGAAAAATAAGGCAAAGTAGGTAACAGTATATTCTGGAGAAGGGGAGAAGGAAGAGAGCAAATTCAGAGAGGATTATCATAGAATTTCTTTCGGTGATGATATTGGAGCATAAACAATTATGAAAGATGAGATCTGCATTAAAATTTGGAGTAAGACCATTCCAAGCAGTGGGATCAGCAAGGCTAAATGCAGGGAGGCAAGAATGATACTGGTGTGTCTGGGAAACAAGCCATGAGTATGGACCAGAAGGACTGAAGGGCTTTTGAAGAATGCAGATTGGGAAAATGTCAAGGTGGACATAGACTTCATTATGAAAGTCCACATAGAGCAAGGCAGGTCCCTAGCTTTCATTCTAAAGGACACCTAGAGAGTTTTCAGCCTGATGTTTTGAAATCTTATTTGTGTATTTTAAAAGACCTCCCTGACCATTGTGTGGCTAATAGGATGTGTGATTAATAGGACGGGGGCATCAAGTGAGGAAGCAAACAAATTAGGAGGTTATTGCTGCAGGCCAGGTCTTCTCCAGATGCCTTTTTGATGTTTTCTGCTACCTTTTAGGTGTATGATTAAATATAATTCAGACATGCATTCAAAAGAGACAAAAGGCTTTCAAGAATTAGGAGAAAAAAGATAATTCATATGCAGGCCGTTTCTGAAATTAAGGGGATAACATTCCCTTTCCTCTATCTGTCTTCTTTTCTATAACCTAATCTCTCTTTTTGATACTTTCTTCTTTCAATATTGAACAGAAAATGATGACTTAATTATGTTGACACATTCATGCACTTAGAATCCAACCGTCCTTGAGAAATGATGTATTCTTGTTAGCAAAGCATAGTGGTTAATAAAGTGACATTTGAAGTCAGATACAAAAGCAAATGATAGATTCACCAGTTATTAACTGGGTGACTGTGGCTAAGTTAATTAACTCTTCTAAGCCTCAGTGTTTCATATTTAAATGAGGAAACTACCATAATCACATGATCAAGTGAATGTAAGATTTAAGTAACTCAATGTATCTAAATCTGAGCTTTTAACATTAAGGAACCAAAATATAATTATTAAACATGAGCATCATAAAGGAGAGAATGTGGGTTCTGTTTAAGGTAGATACAATAGCACCAGGAACATATTTGGGTTTTTAACAACTGCTATTAATCATGAATATATAAGTAGTGAACATAATTTAAGAGTATAGGAAGGGACATGATATGGTTTGGTATGCCTTTATTAAAATATCTCAATAATATTAGGATTATGGTGGGGGCTACAAATAACATTGGTCATTTAAAACATAAGTTTTACAAGCAAAATACATATCCATTCAAAGACTACTGGTGTGTAAAGTATTGTACATCCAAACAATGAAGCCTTACACACTCATACAAAAGAATGAAGATCTCCTTGTTAACAGTAATGCAGTCATTTTCAGGAAATATTTTTTTTTTATTTTTTTTTATTTTTTATTTATTTATTTTTTGGGGGGGTACACTAGGTTCAATCATCCGTTTTTATACACATATCCCCATCTTCCCTCCCTTCCTTGACGCCCCCCCCAAGCCCCCCCCACCCTCCCCGCCCCAGTCCTCAAAGGCATCTTCCATCCTCGAGTTGGACTCCCTTTGTTATACAACAACTTCCCACTGACTATTTTACAGTTGGTAGTATATATATGTCTGTGTTACTCTCTCGCTTCATCTCAGTTTCCCCTTCACCCCCCGCCCCCTCCCATACCTCGAGTTCTCCAGTCCATTCTCTGTATCTGCATCCTTGTTCTGGTCACTGAGTCCAACAGGAGATGCAAAAGAAGGTAGAGATGACAGATAGATAGATAGATGGATAGAGGAAATAGTTTGCATTAACTTTTGCATAAATAATATATATATATATATATATATATAATCTTTTCTAAAAGAAAAACAGAAGATAAACTGTCTAGAAATCCATCCTTTGTTGGAGGGGTTAAAAAAGGTAGAAGAGATGGAGATTAGTGAATTATACTTCTCTAAATATAATTTTCTTATATAAATTTGATTTTTGAACCTTGCAAATTTTATACAATTTCAAACAAATTAAACATAAAAGGATGATAAAACACTGAAACTAAAATTAAATTAAAGTAACCAAATAGAAAAATACAATTACTTTAGAAAACTTTTCAGTGCATGATATTTAAATTGAAACCCTTAATGAGATATATTCTAAGGGCAAACAGCAGTACAAAGAAAGTTGAACTTGTATTAATTGACTTGTTTTTAGCAGTGATATTGGTATTAGCAATCCTGTAACAATACGTGTGCATTAAAAGAAAATAAATAAACACACAAATGTTTCTAGGTCTCTCTCTGGGAGAAATGAGATATAGATTTGGAATGAGGGTAGTTGAGAATGTTGTTAGATTTGAATTAGAAGTATCAGTATAAGTTTATGATATATTTACAAAGTTATTTCACAGCTCTGTTCACCCACTTATCTTAGAAACAATGGTCTCTCTGCTTTTGCAATTATCATGTTTAATTCTCATATCTTCATTTCCAAACACTACTGCCCAGCAAAAAGAGCCAGGGTAACAGTGCATGGTCAGAGAAAGTACAGTGGGATCCTAATACAGTTTGTTGTGTCAGAAAGTGAGAAGGGGTCCAAAGACTGTAGGCGACATGCTAAAAGAACACAGCAGCCAGCTCAAATGGCTTTCACTGGAAAATGTGGAACAATTTGAACATTAAAAAAATAATGATAGTAATAGATTTTAATATAGTTAATCAAAATAAATCCATTGACCCATAGCAATATGTTAATAAAAGATAAACACTTTATTAGAGAAGAACGTCAGTTATTTTTCATGAAAGGAATGATAAAATTAGATAAAATTCAATGACTGATGAAATACTTTATTCAGGCAAAGAATATCAGTGGATGCAAAAAGCATTTATAGACTGTTGTTGGAAAAGAGGATAGACATCAGTCTGAAACATCACCTTCCTAATCACTTATTAATGACATTTACAAAATTGTCTCTTGAATGGAGAGATCTGGATGGCATCACCAATCAAGTGTTCTAGCTCAGTGTCATCAATAATGGAATCATGGGACCTGAGGGGCTCCTGATGTAATACAATGGGACACACAGAGCATCATCTCTGAAGTGCTACTGACAGCAATGTTTAATCTAAATCTGTTCATGAGGAAGCCGTCAGACAAATCCAGAATGCGGGATATTTTACCAGACAAGTGAAATGAACTGTGTAAAATGTCAATGGCATAAAATAAACAAAATAAAGAAATGGTTGTTGCAGATTGAGATTAAATATATCTGAAAACTAAATGCAATGTCCATCTCTTGGCAATCCTGAGTTGAACACAAACAAATAGTTCTAAAGGGCATTACTTGTATATCTGGGGAATTTTAATTTGAGCTATTAGATAGTATTGTTTCAATGTGACAATTATTAAGTGTGATAACTTTGATTTTATAGGAGAATGTCATTTACTTGGAGGAATAAAATACCGTGAATATCTACAACTTACTTTCAAATGGTAAAAATGCGTGTGTGTGTGTCTGTGAGTGTGTATCTGTAGTGAGGGAGATAAAGATGTAGTAAAAGGTAATTATTGCTGAATGATAAAACATACAAAGATTAAATGTTTTGTGATAAGTGTTAGAGAGAAATGATAGAAGAACAGATAATGAAATGGAAGGTACTTTAAAAATAGTATTTTGTCTAAATTAGAAAGACCATTGAGGACTTCCCTGGTGGTTCAGAGGCTATGACTCTATGCTCCCCATACAGGAGGCCTGGGTTCAATTCCTGCTCAGAAACTAGACACCACATACAACAACTAAGAATCCACATGCTGTAACTAAAGCCCTGCATGCTGTGTCTAAAGATTCCACATGCCACAACTATAAAAGGTTCCACATGCCACATTGAAGATCCCGAATGTGGCAACAAAGATCCTGCATGCTGCAACTAAGACCCGGCACAACCAAATAAATAAATAAATAGTTAAAATAGTAAAAGAAAAGAGAAAGATCATTAAAATTAGTTGTTAAACATATATTTACAAATAATAATTAATAAAATTCTCTGAGTAACATTGAGAATTTCTAATTATAAATTATTATAGTTTTCAAAATTAACAGTGATATAATCTGCTACAGCTCTCAAATGGTTAAATCTATTTGGGCACTTTAGTGACAATTGAAGAGGATAGAATTCTGAATTCCTGAGAAATGTATCATCTAAGTCCTAATTATTTTCAGGGCCTCTTGCCTCTGGTGTCTTAAATGGACTAATATTAGTGGAAAAAAGTATTATCAGCATTTAAAATATTTTTCAGAAATGATCATACAATGTTTTTATGTATATAAATATAACTGTATAACTATGTATCAAAAGTAAGAGTATCAAATGTGCTTGCTTTCTTCAGTGCTAAAATGAAGTTCTATCCATCTTCGAAGTGTCATTCTGATAAGAATGATCCATATATTTACTTATAACTCTATGGCTGGGTTACTTTTTATAGATGTACAGTTCTTTTCATAGCTCCAGGCATTATCTAACAACAAAAATTCCCATTGATGTCTTTATCCACCTTGCGAAATGGTCAGAGATGGCAGTGGTACTCTGGAGCATTCTCACCTCTTATTTCCCACAGTTAATACAGTGATCTCTGTAGATATGGACTTGTACATTAGACCTCAGTCTTGCTCATTGTCCCCAAGTTTTCAGATAAAAGATTATGGCAACTAAACTACATGTGAAAAACTTTACAGAAGAGAAAAGGAAAATTCCCAATGGACAAACTGATTATTTGCATTTAACTTGCTTTTAAATTAAAAATAGTGCTGTGTTCTTTGAGAAGTGATAGGTCATGTTTAGGCTCTAAAATCAGAAAGGATAATAATCTTGACCATAAGTCTTATCCTCTGAGTCACCTGGAACAGATTTTTCTATTTCCTACTTCTCAGCTTTCTCATTCACAACCTTGTGATAGCAGTATTGACTATCTCCCAGGGTGGGAGAATGAAATGAGATAAATTACATAAAATGCAAAGCTATGTGATTCACTCTCAATGTATGTTAGAATTTAGTGATGGTCTTTCTACAAACAAAAATTAAATTATCTAGTTAACAATATAAACAGCCCCTGCCTGCCTGCTAACTGGTTTTCTGGGTAATCTTAGCAGGCTTCTAGTTGCCTCCTTCCATAGCTCTTATATATCTTTTAGGCATGATTTCTGGAAACCTAAAATGAGGTTAAAAAAAAAAAATCCCTGGAGATAGATGATATGCTGTTTCTGTCCAGCACATTTTGGAAACCATATTTTTCTTCAAAATAATTATAAAATGTACTGTAAAGGACAGCTCTTTGACTTCTGCTATCCAAGATGTCTGTGGGTCTTTTAGCCATTTTCTAAAAGAGACATACAACTTACAAATACATGGGTTATCTGTGAATTTAATACTTTAGAGATGAAAATATCTACTGAAGATAACTGTCAGCATGAGATTAAAGATCACTGTGCATCTCTGACTTCTCACAAACCTTTTAATTATTGTGGTAATCTCTTCTTTGAAAATATATATCAACCAAGAGTTGACCACTGAGTGCATGCCCTAAAAATAAAGCTTTGAGACTCCACCAGCCTTCTCTGCAGGATAATCATTGCATTTCATATAGCATACTATTTTCCAACTGAACTTTTCACATTTAAGCCAGTTATTTGCCTTCATACTGTTGGAGCTTCTCAAAGGCAAGCACTGTTGCAATTCCAGGATGGCAATGACTACAAGATCCCTGAGGACAGTCTCTATACATCTGCCAATAACCTGAGAACAGAAGGTACCCTGATATAGAAAAGAAAAACTGGAATGCTTTTGTCTAGGATTAACTGATAATTTTATATTTTGAGAAGTTTAAAAAACACTCAAAATTATTTATGAGTAAAAGGGAAAACAAGTAACTGTGTATCCCAAAGGGTGACACTTGATATAGTAAGTAAACCCCTTAGACCAATATGCTTTATATAATTTATATATTTGTATGAATTCTGGTAATGAGTTAGTTTTACAGTTTGCTACACAAGTCATACTTTTCATAAGAGGAAAGTGTTGTTTCCTCAAGGAAAAAATCTACAGTAACTTTTTGGGACATGACCAGGCTTCCTCAAGCACTTTCCATCTAGAAAGAGCATTGTCAAATCTAGGGTCTAGTTACACTTAACATCCAAAAAAAAATGATAATTTTATTTTACATTTTTAATTATATCTGATGCACAGCTATGAAATCTGTGGTGAGTTTTGGGTGATGGTTACTTAATGGGAGCTTATAAAATGTAAAATTATTTGGAAAGCTTTTTGTGGGTTATGTAGTCTATAAATCCCCTTATTTGAACACATGAAAGCAAATATTTGTATTATATATGTTCTTAGGTACTTCACACAGCTGTTTTTCAAAAACCTTTGACTTAAAGAAAGTTTTTTCATATATTGTAGTTTATAAACTTATTTTCAAGTAATATTTAAACAAAGTATGAATCTGAATCACATTTTAGAGACCTCGGGAGGATGTGTTTACCCATCTGTCATGTGTGGTAAGACAAACTCAACAAGTAAATGCTCTCTGAAAAGTGTCAGCATAACTCCTTCAAGTAAAAATATTAGCAAGTTAGTTAAAACAATATTCTTCCCTGTTTAAAAAAAAAAATGGTCATACTGCTCTTCCTTGGAGAGTTAAATATGTTAGCATGGGATAACGTAGACTTCATTAGCCAGAAAGTAAGCCACAGAGGTGAGTACCTGCCCTTGATTGATGGCTCTTTATTATTTCTTCTGAGACACAGAGGACAAATGACAGAGACAGTTTAGACAGAGAGCAGTTTACAATCCCAAAATACATGTTAAAGATCTGTATGGGCCCAAGCATTTAGAATTCATTTTGTGCCTAATTAAAGGACAGAATAAATGATTGTCTGAAAATGTAGAATACCAGTATATATTGAGGTGTGCTACATAAAAGTTTTTTTTTTAAATTAATTAATACCTTACTGGGCCCAAAACAATGTTCTGAAGAACCAGAAGTGAGGGCAGGGGAGCAGGGTTAAGCAAGATGCAAAGAATAGCAATTGCAATAATGGACCTTATATTGAATTGCCTAAAATGTATCAAATCCCACTAAAATGTAAGTGCCACAAAGATAGTGATTTATATCTAATTTGTTGATTGATATTTTTTGTGTACCTAGATCAGTGTCTGATACTCAGCAGGCCCTCAATAAATATTTTTGAATAAATGAATAAAATATACAGGGAAAGACAGTGTGGTTTGTGGAACTGTCATATTATTCCTGAGGAAACTAATCAGAATTGGCTGAAGAAACCTGGAAAAGAACCCTAGAAAAAATGAGGTTTGAATTGGATCTTAAAAGGTAGATAAATGGGGAGAAGGAAATTCAAAGTTAATGGTTGAAGCAAAGTGTATAGAAAATTTGGTGAACAGTGACTAAGTCATACTTATGAAGTGAAGTATTCTTTAGAAGAGTAAGGAGAAAATTGACTTTTAAATGCAAGTTGAGGTGGAACAAAAAGATCCTTTAGAAAAGAGAGTATCCTTCACTCTCAGGTGATCAGGAGGCTCTGAAAACTTTGCAATGGACAGATCAGATGCTGGTGCCAACCAGCTTGCTGATTCTTTTCAGTCTCTTTAATGCAAGCTGGCTTCCTGTTGGCTAGCATCCATGATGTGCATCTGGATTTCGTTGCTAAGTCGACATCAATTTGGTTTGAGAAGCTTCAGATATCACTGCATTCCTCAATTAAACCAAGGATGTCATTCGGCTAATTCTGGAACCATGCAAATATCAAGTTGAAGTGATGGCAGTTAATTGTTATTGATTGGTGTGTAACAGCGTTAGGAAATTCCAGAGGGTCTGGCCATTAGCGAAGTATAAAATGACCCAGCAACAACTCCAGTTTATTTTAGATAAAAATAAAAATTCGCAGGAAGCCAATGATATTGAAGATGCTTGAGAGAACTGAAGCTCTCCCCTTAATTTGGTTCAACTATCCCTAGAGAAAGGACATTAATGAATCCATATATGTTGGAAACATGATGGAAGCTAGAATAGGTCCAAATCTTTCACAGTCTGAGCCAGGACTTCTCAACAGAGCTTTCTGACATGATGACAATGATTAATTATACTAGCCATGTGTGCAGATATTAAGTATTTGAAATTCAGTTAGTGTAACTGAGGGACTAACTTTTACCTTTTATGTAGCTTGAATTGATTTCAATTTAAATATTCTAGTTGCTAGTGGCTACCATTTTAGCCAGCACAAGTCAGAACATTTTGCCTAACACAATGGAGCAACATTTTGGAAATTTCACACAGCTGGCTGTATCAGTCAGGATAGGCTAAGTAATGTTAAAGTAGTAAGAATAATATAAAAACACAGAATTTCACACATTTATAGGCACAAAGATGTATAGCTCTTGTTCACACTGAATTCTCCACATCATTTTCACTTTGGGACTCAGGCCACAAAGTAAAATCTGTCTGTAACATTGTTGGTTATTCTTGTAAAGTAAAAGGAGAACTTGTAAATCAATGCATTATGTTGGTTGTTAAGACCTGTGATTTTCACTAACACACAACTTCTGTCAGTGGATGATGGTGGTGATGATGATGGTGATGATTAGATATATAGAGAGAGACCTATAAGTATATGTACTATATCAACACCTTACACACACCAATGCTTTTCTCTAGTCCAGTGGTCCCCAACATTTTTGGCACCAGGGACCGGTTTTGTGGAAGACAATTTTTCCACAGACCATGGTGGGAGGGAGGGCAGGAGGGGATGGCTTTGGTATGATTCAAATGCATTACATTTATTGTGCACTTTATTTCTATTATTATTACATTGTAATATATAATGAAATAATTATACAACTCATTATAATGTTGACAGGAGGCGGAGTTCTGGTGGTAATGTGAGTGATGGGGAGTGCCTGTAAATACAAATGAAGCTTTGCCCACGTGTGTGCGAGCCATAGACCTCCTGCTCTGCAGCCTGGTTTCTAACAGGTCACGGACTGGTAGCACTCTGTGGCCCGGGTGTTGGGGACCCCTGCACTATTCAATCACATGACCACACTTGAGTTCCTTTGAACAAGGATGTATAGCTTCCCTCAGGGAACCAATGAATATAAGTGAACAGCAGGACAATCTATCATGGTGGCCTAAAAGAAAATAGATATTTTGTTGAATTAATGAATATTTGCTAGTAAGTTCTGTATCCTGACTAGAACATGATGTTGTAAATCCATCCACTCTAAGTATAGATATAGCAGTGAAATATAGCATGTTGCTCTCTTTTCTAGTGCCATCCTTCCCCGGTTCTTCACAGGACCACATCCCTTTCACTCTTCACTTCGTAGGTTAAATATCATCTTCTCAGAGAGAATTCCTCAATACCCTAGTTCAAAGTAGTGGATTGTGACACCTTTTTGTATAATACAGGTAATCATCCAAACTGCATATATCCTGAATTCATTCTCCACATTTAATGGAACATGGAGTGATAGCAGTGATCAGATCCAGACAAACCCTTCTTGAATGGTGCGCCAGGACTGCTTGGACATAGGTTTCACTTCCCTATTCATTGCAAGCTCCTTGAAAAAAAATTAAGGAATTATTAATTTCCACTTTCCTGTCTCAGCTAATATGTTGAATGGAGATATAATATTGAATGGAGATATAAAAATAAATTTGAATAAACTATGCAATTATTTTACCATATTTGAAACATTATACTAAACAAAATATTTATATAATCATAAACAAAAATTGTTAGGGAGAGGACTCTTCTAAAACAGAAGATGGTAAAAAATATAACATTTCTTCACAACGCAACCAATGAGACACAGGAAAATGATACTTCCTATTTAGAAACGAAAAATCTGCTGTTCAAAGTTACATATCAACAACTGAAATGAAAAGGTCAAAGATCAGTAAAAAATTTCCAATTTAAATGGCAATAATCCAAAACATGTTCAACTATTTTTGTCAAGGAAATTAGGTAATTGTCTACTGACTTCCTCAATAATTATTTTAAGGATATTTTATTTTGTTTTATTCACTTGGATATTTGCTTAATACAAAGTTTTCTAGACCACAGGTCCTGCATATGAGTCAGTCCCACACAAATGTGAATAGATTAACTAATCTCTGATTTTATTTTTACTTGAGAAAATGGGTAATTGCCCTCATCCACTGATATTTTAGCCTATGATAAATCCAATTATAATCTATGCCTGTAGTTGGTCTACCTTCTGGTTATGGGTATTACCTGTCCCTCTCTTCCTTTCCACTGACTCTGGGCCTGTGCCCTATTCTCTTTCTTTCTTAAAAAATTGTAGTATTGTCTAATCAGTTTTTCTCTGAGCTTTTATTTATCCACTGAATATTTTATGCCAGATTAATGTTCCTAATTTACTAGTTTTAGTAAAGTATCCTATATTCATAACCACAAGTGTAACATTTCATTCTAGCAGCAGACATAAAAGAAGAAAAATAAATAATTATGCCAATTCCTAATGTATGAGACAGATAATAATGGTAATTTATTTATGTAAGTATATGTTATAAGTTTATATTTAAAACCTTTAATTAACATAAAGTCAATGGATTAACACAGGTAAATTCCTTCAATGAAAACAGGCATTTTAATATGGGGATCTGAATACTAGTCACTGGTACTCACAGCAGAGTTCAGTACATAAAAGCCATGAACCAGGAGCCAGAAATTATTTAATAGATGTTTCATACTAGAATTTTTTATTAGGCAATTATATACCTATGCCAGTGATTCCTGTAAGAGACAAAGTCTCTAATCCATGGCTCTTAAAATCTAGAAGAAGCAGAAAATAAATGAGTAAAGAGATATAAATAGAAATTGAGAAGATTGCAATGACAGAAATGAACACAGTGACTTATGGACTCTAGAACTTGAGATTTTTTTCTAAGGAAGTGATATCTACACTGACACCTGAATTATGAGAATTCACCAGCCATATTGAAAACTTAGAGAGAAGGTGAGCTCTTCAAGTCTGGGGACAAGCAAGAACAAAGGGTTGCCTTCACGCAAGCAGCAGGCATGTCCTCAGGGCAGAGCAGAGCTGTGCTGGAAGGAATTCAGTGAGCTGGATTTTGTATGAGGTCCAACAAGTGGCAGACTCCAGACAGCCATGCCAATTTCAAGATGTGAAATGAGCCGTCCACAGGTTATCACCACAGCATGCATATGGTCTATCTGCTTTACCTGTATTCAGACTGCTTTGATGACAATGAATTGGATGAAATAGGCAGCATACTATTGGCTGGAAAGTGAGAGACTGATATAAACCTTACCACTATCTTAGCAAGAGATGGTTGATTCATTGACTCTTTATAGGACTTGATTTTCTTACATGTAAAATAGGGTATGTAAATGAGATATTTACATTAGCTTTCTATCATGCCTATTAACAGACTACAGAAAGTTTGTAGTTACACACACACACACACACACACAGATGTGTCATCACACAGATAGAAGTCAGAAGTCTGACATGGGTCTCACTGTGCTAAAAACGTGTTTACAGGGCTGTATTCCTACCTGGAGGATCTAAGCAGGATCTGTTACTTTGCTCATCCAGGGTGTTGTCAGAATTCAGTTCCTTGTAGTTGTAGGAATGAGGTCCCCATTTCCTTGCTACCAACTGAGGGTCATTCTCAGTTTCTAAAAGCCACTTGCATTCATCAGCTCCAGGCCATCTTCCTCCATCTTCAAAGCCAGCCATTGTTGGTGAATTTCCTCTCATGCTTCAAATCTCTCCTGTCTCTTCTTCCATTGCCAGATCTCTGTGACCCACTCTTTCTGGCTCCCTCTTCTGCTTTTAAGGGATTAAATTGAGTCAAACCAGGTAATCCAGAATAAACTCCCTATTAAAAGTCAATTGATTAACATCTTTTAATTAATGTTTAACCTTAATTATTTTTGCCACATAATGGAACATATACAAGCATTTTGAGGATTAAGACAAGGACCTCTAGGAGTGGCTGGGGAGGCACTATTTTTCTTGCCACAACGTTGTGAAAGATTTACTACTTTTACAAAGAAATATATATTTAATCTGCATACATTTGATTTTGACTTAAGAAATCAATGTGGCATTGTGTTCACTTTGTTTAAATGGTTTTTATAGAAATTATACATATGTAAATATTTCATAAATATATATATATATATATATATAGTATTGGATGGAATACCAACTCTGAGGGGAAACTGAGTCATATGGAGATTAAATGAATCAACCCAGTTAGTGACAGGATTTATACTGGGCCCTCGAATTTGTCCCAACAGCACTCTCTGCTTGTTTCATCATATACACATTTATATATACACACACATATGTATATATACATATACAAATATATATACATATATAAAGCTATATAACTAAATATAAAAATTAAAGTTGTACAGTGTAGCATAGAACATATGATTAAGAAAATATATATATTTTGCTTTATTCTGAAATTAGATTATCTTTTAATGTTTAATAACCCCACCATTCATTTCTGTATGCCAATTTGCTATTCTTAAACCTTTTATTCAGTATAAAAAAATTTGGTCTATTCACAATTTAATTATTAGAAATATGGATCACAAAAGAAATTAAAAATAAATCACATTTATTATATGGGCCTTTTTCATGCTCTTTTCCATAAAGGCAATCTATATATCACGTGCCTTTAATCAACAGCCCTCCCCAATAAGCTCTGTGAAAGCAGTATAAATGCTAATATATTGTGATCTAATTTTTGCTCAAATGCATGAACATAACATAATCAAAATTCAGTGTTCTTCTGGAACTAACACAGTAGATGTTATTTCTTTTTTTTCCATGACCTTTGGGAAAGTAAATAATATCAAAAAGCCCAAACAGTCATGTAATGCACATCCCCAAATGAACAAGGAAAATTGCAGTGCATTTGTAGAGTCTCTGGAATTGGATTAGAGTTCTCGGGCCTGGAATGTCACCCAGCACAGACCACATATTCTGCCCTTAACACTGAACCAAACTGTAAATTATGTAGTAATTTTTATTGTTGCTTGTTCTCTGGTTTGAGCAACAACTTAATATCCTATAGTAGTATTCAGCTATAAAATGGTGCACATGACTGGCCACAGGCAGTAAAGAAAGCCCTTGTACTTTTTGATTGCTACAGGAAAATCTTTTGTGTAATTTGTAATTGAAATAAATAAATAACTATACAAACAGAGTAACTTAGGCTTTGCGAAAAAGTGAGTAGAAGATCAAATTGAAAGCATATATTCTTCACCCTGCACATGTTTTAAGTGCTCTGCTAAACAGGCCTGAAGGCAGGATACTTACTATACCCATTACTGATGGCAGTTTTCATTGTCTTCATAGTTTGATTGCAAAAGTACCAGAGCACCCATAAAATACTCCTCACCCTTAGGAGTCACTTATTAGAATGGTTCTTTGTCTATAGTTTTTACTTTAATAGTAATCACAACATATCTGTTATCTGCCTTATGTGAATATCATCATGAAATGCTATGCAAACAATTATGCTCTGTTTAAAATATCTTTGAAATTTTAAAAAACATTAATATTATGTACTTTTCCACTTCACCAGCAAAACAGACACACAGGTACACACAAAATTCTCTGATGTGTGCTTAAAGCAGGGAGATCAAAGGAACCATTAGATTCTTAGGGCAGCTCATTTAATTTTCAGTCACCAGCTAGTGTCTAAAAGCCTTTTGTCTTAGAAAGTCCTAGATCAATATTTCTCATATTTATCTGCTATCTGTGACTGCTGCTGCTACTATATCTTAGGCATTCATCTTTCTCTGGCCTATGCATTACGACAATTTACCAATGGTTTTGGGCCTTCACTCTTAGTCCAGTAAAAACTAGTTGTCACATGTCAACCAGAGCTAACTCTCTAAGAGATATCTGATCATATCACTTATTTTGTATTCTCTAGTGACTCCTATTGCCTAAAGAATAAAGTCCATACTCCTTAGATGGGTAGAGAAGATCTTATGATGTCCTAGGTTATTTTCAATTTGAAATTGCATTTTCTTCTAATAGACTGCATACTTTTTTGCTGATTCTGTTTTGCTGCTATAAGGAATTCACACCCACAGTTATGCACCAATTAAATACCCCCTGCTTTTCCTCTCTCAATGACTACATAACCACTTTAAGTGAGCTGATAGAGCATCTTTCTCCTACCTCTTTCCAGTTTTTTTTTTTTTCAGTAAACTACAATTGACATATATCTCTTCTTCCTCCCTGTGTTTTATGATCTAGGAAGATATTAAGCATTTGCCTCACTTATAACAGATACCTAATACTTGATGTGTTCCAAGTAATATTGGCCTCCTAGAAAAATAAGACATGAGTCAATCATGAGCCATATCTATATCTATATTTATATCAATGTCTATGTATATATATATAGCATAAACAGAAAAATAACTGAAAAATACAGTGTCCCTAATAAAAATGTTTTAAAAGAATGAGAAAGTTTGTTATTAATTCTTCTTTGAATGTTTGATAGAAGGTAAAATTCATGAGTGAAGCCATATATCTGATCCCAAACCTTTTTGTTGGAATATTTTTGATTACTGATTCTATCTCCTTACTAGTAATCAGTTTGTTCAGATTTTTTATTTTGTCATTATACAGTCTTGGTAGGTTGTCTATTTCTAGAAATTTATCCATTTCTTTCAGGTTGTCCAATTTGTTGGTGTATAGCTGTTCATACTAGTCTCTTATGATCCAACATATACATGAAAAGATGCCCAACGTAATCTTTAAAATTAATTTATATATTTTTATTGAAGTGCAGTTGATTTATGCTGTATTAGTTTCATGTGTGTAGTAAAGTGATTCAGTTATACATATATCCATTCTTTTTCAGATTCTTTTCCCCTATAGGTTATTACAGAATATTAAGTATAGTTCCCAGTGCTATACAGTAGGTTCTTGTGGTTTCTATTTTATATGTAGTAGTATGTATATGTTAATCCCAAACTCCTAATTTATCCCTCCCCCCACCATTCTCCTTTGGTAACCATGTTTGTTTTCTATGTCTGTGGGTATATTTCTGTTTTGCATATAAGTTCATTTGTATCTTTTATTTTTCTTTACATTCATCATGTAAGCCATATCGTATGATATTTGTCCTTCTATGTTTGACTTACTTCACTCAATATGGTAATCTCTAGGTCCATTTATGTTGCTGCAGATAGCCTATTTCATTCTTTTTTATGGCTGAATAATATTCCACTATATAAATATACCACATCTTCTTTATCCATTCATCTGTTGATGTACATTTAGGTCACTTCTATGTCTTGGCTATTGTAAATAGTGCTGCAACAAAACTCGGGGTGCATGCATATATTTAAATTATGGTTTTCTCTGACTATATGCCCAGTAGCAATATTGCAAGGTCATATAGAAACTATTTTTAATGTTTAAATGAACCTTTGTACTGTCCTCCATAGTGCCTGTACCAATGTACATTCCCATCAACAGTGTAGAAGGCTTCATTTTTCTCCACACCCTCTTCAGCATTTATTATTTGTAGACTTTTTGATGATAGCCATTCTGACTGCATTTCTCTAATAATTAGTGACATTGAGCAACATCATTAATTATTAGGAAAATTCAAATCAAAACCACAGTGAGATATCACCTCACACCTGTTAGAAAGGCTATTATCAAAAAGACAAGAAATAAAAAGTGTTGATGAAGGTGATGAGGAAGTTTGTGAGAAAGTGTATGCTGTTGGTGAGAATGTAAATTGATGCAAGCACTATGGAAAACAATATGAAGATTTCCTCCAAAATTAGAACTACAACTGACATATGATCTAACAATTTCACTTCTGAGTATCTATCTGAAGAAAATGAAAACACTAACTGGTAAAGATACATGAACCCCCATTTTCATTGTAGCATTATTTACAATGACCAGGCTATGGAAACAACCTAAGTGCCCATCTATATATAAATAGATAAAGATCTTGTGAGATAAATACACACACACATACACACACACACACACACACACACAAGGGTGAGTCAAAAACTATCCACACTCTGATTATATTAAAACTTCTGTTGATGGCATTTGTCTTATCAGTGCTTTCCATTCAAGCCTCCAGTCTTCCCAGTCACTGCTGTGCAGGTGTGAACATGTCACAGCAGTTCATTTGAAACTGTGGAGCAAGCAAAATGGGTGTCCCACTTGTGATTTGCATGAAAGAAGAGCAGTGCACAGTGATTCATTTTTTGTGGTCTGAGGGTGTACCAGGTGTTATTATTTATTGATGAACTTGTGCACAGTATGGAGAAAGTGTTTTGTCATGAAGAAGTGTGTATGAATGGATAGAGAAGCTCAAGGAATGTCACACAACTGTTAGCCATCAAGGAGCTGGACACCCATCCACATGAAGATGTGAAGACAGTGGTGCTTTTGTGGCTCACAGCTCAGCCTAAAACATTTTTTAATGAGAGAATGTGAAAGCTTGTTGACAGATGAACAAAATGTATTGAGAAGTAAGGAGATTATGTCAAAAATGATGTATTTGTCTTTTCTAAAAGTTAAGTAAAATAAATTCTACAGCCAGAGTGCAGGTAATTTTTGACTCACTGTCGTGTGTGTGTGTGTGTGTGTGTGTGTGTGTGTGTGTGTGTGTGTGTGTAGTATAATTTAGCCATAAGAGTGAATGAAATCTTGCTGTTTGTGACATAATGGGTGGAACTTGAATGCATATTGCTAAGTGAAATAAGTCAGAAAGAGAAAAACAAATATCCTATGATCTGTCTTATTAGTAGAGTCTGAAAAATACAATAAAATTCAAAATAAAAATAAAAACAAGCTCACAGATACAAAGAATAGATTGGTAGTTGCCAGAGGCAGAGGCGTGAGGAGTGGGAGAAAAAGTGGGTGAGGAGGGGGAGAAAAGTTTATTTCTTAACTTATTTTACTTAAATTAATAAAAAATGTTTTTATAAAATGTAAGTTCTATGAGGGTAGGGATGTTTTACCCACTGGCTTATCACCAGCAATTTGGAGAGTGCCTGCCACATAGTAGATGCTTCATAATATTTATAGAAACAATACATAACTATTATTGCTATTTGGGAAATCATCTGCTTAAGGCAAATGCATCTTGTTGAGAATATCAAAGATCTAAAATGGTAGCAAGAGTATCCCTCTGAAGGACAATATTCAATTTTCCATGATAGGGATCTGATGAGAGGTGATTTACATTGAAGAACAGTGATGGCTAGTACTGGAATCTTACGGGACAAAACCAGTTTACACTCAGAGATTGCTGGGTAATTGCAGTAACGGGCATATTTTGTCATGAAAGGAGCAAATTTTTCATTGTGAGTATGTTGCCAACAACAAAAACAAAAGTACAGGTGTCTCTACTAAAATACCTTGAATGTGTTTATGAAAAATCTAACATTTTGCAAAATTTCACACTAAAGCTATCAGGGCTTATGAGAAAAAATAAGGCTAGAATCATAATAATCAAAACTTAAGCAACTTTATAACTGAGGTGCAAACCAACACAATAACATTCACAAGATAACATAATATGATAGCACAGTTACAGAAAGGTATTTCTAAAAAGTAAATGCTACATTGAATATAGGTATTTACCTTTTTTAAAAAAAGAAACTGGGTTGTAAGGAAGAGATGAGTTTCCTAAGTAATAAATATTTGGACAAAATTTTAAAAAATACAATGGAGAGATCTTCATAATTACCCTTCCACTATAAAGCAGATGACAAACTGGGCCCAGGGGCAGAAGGAAATGTGGATAGACTAGGTCCATTACTGTGAATTCCACCAGAGTTCACTCTGTTCTGTCCTTGTATTTTCATTCAGATGTTGCTACATCTGCCAGCACAGCACAACACATTAACAGCCTGGAGGTAAAAATCTTATATGAACTAATAATTTCCATTTGATTAACATCATTCTATATTATACCAGTTATAGATCTCTGTAAATCTATTTATCTATCATCTATCTGTCCAATTCATGTCACTGTATATAACAATACTCTCTCTCTCTCTCTGTCTATATATATATATATATATACACACACATACACACAAATGCAAACATATTTCATGTTACTGAAACACAAAATATAGTAGTGCAAATCATATTCACATAAGCCAATAGTGCTTCACATAGTTAGATTCGGTCCACATAATTACTGGGTAGCTAGATAAGAATGTATTTTTGAAAGGCAATTACTTAGTTGCAAATGAGTTTCTATATACTCAATAAATGTTTTAGTGTTATAAGTGCGTGATTATGCCACACCACTTGATCTCAAAAATTCTGGGAACTCGTCAAGAACTACATTGGATGGGTGAATTCTTCTATTCTTCCTGTTCTTTAATCCACTGCTACAAACTTGAAATATGCAGTGGAATCTGGTGAGTCCTTTTCCTTGATGTATAAAAGGGACTATACATTTTTAAAACAAATAAGCAGTAAAATTAGTGTTTTATACCACACAAAACTTTCACAATTGTTAAGCTGAGTTCCATATTTCATTCAAAATACTTTAGAAACCAAAGGGAGAAGGAAGACAGTTATAAGAGTCTCAATGATTATAATTCAAACCAGATCAGATGTTCACGAGAAATATAGCTTTTCTTTTAGAAGACTTGATACAGGGAACATGGTATGATGTACACAATAGTATGCTTGCAACACCCATAACTTTTTTTGCATTTATTGTCCATAGACTCAGATATCCAATATAAAAATTAATATCAGTTAAAGTTACTTTGGATAATAACAGTGGGTAACGTGCTCATGCCTCATTTGGTCCAGGGACAAGAAAGATGCTTCCTAGCTGAATGATAGTTAGAGATTAAAAGACTATTTACATATTTAATCATCTACTGAACCAAAGGATAGTTGAATCTGTCCTATTAACTTTTTTTTTCAAACAGAATTTATGCATGGGTTTGAAGGTAAAAAGAGAATTTCTATCAAAGTGGCATAGAAAAGCAATCATTGGTGTTGGGTAGAGAATATGTTTTCTGAGAGGGTTACCTTTGAGTGGGATGGAAACATTAGGGGTTTATGGAGTTAATTTATATTCATGGAATAGAAACAATATTTTCAGAGATAGGACATAACACATTCTCCATAAATTTATACATTTTCACAAACTTAAATGTTCATTATTGAAAAATTACAATAGAGTAGCTCAATTGCAAAAATCAAGTCCCAGTTTTACAAAATTTCAAATGTACAGGGCTGTGTGTGTTTGTGTGTGATTTAAAAAGTGAAAGAGTTGCAAATCAGTATATAAAAATAACAATTAGGTTTATATAATATAAAATTTAATTTCCTTTTCCTACAACACATTTCTTCATAATAGCTATATCCTTTACTATATATGTATATTCATACATACATATATTTAAAATCAAATTCTAAATTTTCTCTTTTATTACCTTGTTAAAAATTACTTTGATTGAATTCAGCTTATTCTATTTCTGTTTTTAGATATTTTTGTCTTTAAAGTTAAAGCTTAGATTTGTGACATCTAAACATTTATTTAAAGCAAGTAGTCATAATGTAATGCAAATGTTATTATATATCAAGGAAACAAATTTTTACTAACACTCATGGGATTTTACCATATTGTCATTGCAAAAATCCTTTAAATTATAATTCCAACTTTATACATGAAAAAGTTGGTTTAGAGGGACAATAGCATAGAGCTTGGGCTTTAGAATCAGATAGATTTTGGTTTAAATTCAAACCCTCTAATTTATAATTTGAGTTATATTGAGCAAGTCTTTTACCCTTTCTAAGCCCTAGTAAAACAACAATTTCTCATAAGGTTCTTAAAAAAAAGTTAATTCATAGGAATGTTTTAACACAGTGCTTGACATAGAGCAATGACTAAAAGCATTAAGGTATTGTTTTTATTAGAATACTTTTTACTTTTATATCATTATTTATTGTTGCTATTATTTTATTGACACAACATTATTATTACTATCACAGATAGTAATAGATTTTCTACAAAAATCACTGTGTTGTAAACAGTCAAATCAGATTTTAATTGCATGCCTTCAAATATCAGAGATTTTTTTCTGCCCACGTTAACTTAAAGTGTGTATGTACTGTGTATACATTTCCCTACAGATGTTTAAAAATAATCTGTTTCTGGAGTACACATCTTGTTTCTCTAGCTTTCTTACTTCTCTGACTAATCTACATTTTGCTCTGATTCTGGCATCTTTTTTCTCTATCTCTAGTTTCTAAAAGCAATTATCATCTTAGTAATGCAAATTTTTGAACTGACAATTTAGCCTTACTTTCATATGAGTTGCATCAGTGCATGCAAATTCACATAGGATAGGTTTGTGTGAATTTACAGGTTACAGGTTAAGTGCTTGGCAATGTGCAGTGATTGTTATGATCCGAATGGGTCCCACAAATTTTGCATATTGAAATCCTAATCCTTCCGCTGATGGTATTAGGGAATGGGTCTATGGGAGGTGATTCGGTTATGAGTACAGAGCCTAATCATGATTAGGATTAGTGCCCTTATAAAGGTGACCCCAGAGACCTTGGTTACCTCTTCCACCATGTGAGGTTATAGTGAGAAGTTAGCCATCAAAGAGGAAGCCAGTCCTCAGCAGACAACAAATCTGTCAGTTCCATAATCATGGACTTCTCAGCCTCCAGAACTGTGAGAAATAAATTTCTGTTTATAAGCCACCCAGCTTATGATATTTTGTTATGGCAACCCAAATCGACTGAGACAATAAGGAAGGTAATTTTTTACTATACCACAATGATATTGTTAACACTAATTGAAGGCATTTGAATAGGTGTTTGGGGTTAGTGTAATTCTTCCTGATTTTGTTTATTCTTCCTGTTTAACTATTTGTTTTATTTAAACACAGCATGCACCTGTAACTAATAGAAAGAAGTACAAACAAAGAATGAGATCTAAATGTGTCTTTGGAAAAATTATTGAATATGACAACACACTCCAATTTAACTTCCTATTCTATTCTTCTCTCTGAGAATTTTACAAAATGTTTCTCTGAGAAATTTATTCTCAATCTTTTTGATGACTCTTATTTTAAATGTCTATTGAGGATTACTAAGACTCCTATCATTCGTCTGTGACCATCCATCATCTAAACTAAGTTGAACATTTGCATATCAATTTTGGGAAAATAATACTTCACATTAGGGAAAATCATTTTATAAAATAATTTAAATAAAGGTTTGCATGGGATATATCTGTATAGTATTTATCAATTGTATAGAGACATAATATCCTTGAAGCCAAAAATATTTGGTTTTTGCATGTGAATTATCAAGTAGAAAAACATTAGATAATGTAAAATCTATGAATGAAGTACAGATAGTATATGCTTTAATATCTGAAATTATATTATTTATGGATTCATGTTAATTTTCTCTCTTCCTGTCAAGTGTGCAAATATAGCTCTATATGTTATCTTTTTAATGGTATCATAAAGATCAAAGAAGAAAACTGAATCCAGATGCATAAAGGTTTTATTGACATATGCCCCTTGCAACGCCCATTTATTTAGCCAGTGAGTAAAAAACTGACTGGATTTCATTCAGCTTGCCCTGGTTTTAGTCACATGAAAAATGACCATGGAAAACTGAGCTTTCTAGAGATTCAGGTAAAGCTATCTTCTAGACACTGATGGTAAAAAGAAAGAGAGGAGTGGATTGCTTCACTCTAGAAATAATCCAATTTGACACTCTAATTTTAGGAAAAAGGACATGAAAACCTAAAGAAATAAGAAGACTCATATAAAGTAAAATTTCTTTGAGTAAAAGAGGAGAAAAATATGTATCTCACTGCCAAAAAGAGGTATTATGTCAAAGCTCTGTTTTTATATAAAGAAGAGACAAAATAGCATAAGAAAACAAATATGGGAATGACAATGAGATCTAGATTTGTTGCTTCATTAATTCATTCATGTATTGTATGCATTTGCTCTATCTTAAGAACTGTGCTGCACACTGTGTTTTTTGTTTGTTTTTTAATTTTTGGGGGGTGCATTGGGTCTTCGTTGCTGTGTGCAGGCTTTCTCTAGTTTCAAGAGTGGGGGCTACTCTTTGTTGTGGTGTGCAGGCTTCTCATTGTGGTGGCTTCTCTTGTTGTGGCTCGTGGGCTCTAGAGCACAGGCTCAGAAGTTGTGGCACACAGGTTTAGTTGTTCCGTGGCATGTGGGATCTTCCCAGCCCAGAACTCAAACCTGTGTCCCCTATATTGGCAGGCAGATTTTTAACCACTGTGTCACCAGGGAAGTCCGCACACTGTTTTCATGCAATGTTTAGAGAAATGTTGTCAGAATTTGGGGAGCTTTCAGTATAGTGGGGGTTATGAGCATTGAAAATTAATTATATAAAATAAACTAAATACTTTCCAACATTTGTAAGTATTAAAAGAATAGTAAGATACTCTGAGAGAAAATACTTGGCCAATGGTAAGGGAGCAGCGTCTCCAAGAAAATTAACAATTAGGTAGACATCTGAAAAATACAAAGAATCAGTCAAGAAAACAAAGGAATGAATTTATCACAAGATCATTTTAGGAAAAAACATGTGCAAATTTGTCAGCAAAGGAAAATAATTCTTAAGGAACTGGACAGGGCTAAGGTGCTTGTGAGCAACTGGATCTTGATGGCCAAGGGTGAGAATAGTATAAGATGTGGTTGAAGATATAGGCAGAGAACATATCATTTTCCTGGTTCTCATCAAGCCTCCTTCTCTCCAGTTCCCACTGTGTCACAACTAGCAATATGAGGCTGCTGGATCACTGTGCTTGCTATATACATATTTTCTGCTTCCATAAAATGCAAATAACAGTTCTTCTCTTAACAAGGGTATTTTAAGGATTAAGCAACATGAGCACTTCCCTGGTGGCACAGTGGTTAAGAATCCACCTGCCAATGCAGGGGACACGGGTTCAAGCCCTGGTCTGGGAAGATCCCACATGCCTCGGAGCAACTAAGTCTGTGTGCCACAACTATTGAGCCCACATGCTCCAACTACTGAAGCTGATGTGCCTAGAGCCCATGCTCTGCAACAAGAGAAGCCACGGCACTGAGAAGCCCATGCACCACAAAGAAGCATAGTTCCCACTGGATATAACTATAGAAAGCCCTTGTGTAACAATTAAGACCCAACACAGCCAAAATAATAATAATACATTAAAATATCAGATAAAATAAAAGATTAAGCAACATGAGATGTGTGGAAATGATTGGAACAGTTAAAAATACTGTGGGTCCTTTGGATTATCATCTTAAGAAACGTAACCAGCTCCAACTATCAATGTCTGCTAGGCTTTTCATATACATTCACAAAAATCAGTTTATTTTACTGAGATGTCATGATTTTGTCATGAGTTCTCTAATTTATTTGATGTCACCAGGACATTTCAGAGCTAAATCTAAAGCAAACAGTAAGGAAATGAAATAGACTGTGATAAGAGTCAATCGATTCATGAGCAGAGGGTTCTCCAGCCACCTCTTTACACAAAGAAGGGAGCCCTACAATCTATGGGATAAGTCAATGATAATCTAGAAACATGTTAGGGTGTGAGTTTCTTTCAGGGACAGCAAGTTGAAAGGCCTTCTGGAGCACAGTTGCTGGTGGGACCCTGAGAAGTGTGTTTAGATGTATTTCTCTCTCATCCTATGTCATGGGCATAACCAAGGCTTAACTACTCACCAGAGGTGCATGTCATCTCAGGCTTCATTAAGCTGGTAACACCTGCAACTCCTTGAATCTCATCATTCCTATCACTGAAGTTGTTGAAAATCTTTACAGTTTACATATTTGAAATGATGTATAGCTCAGTGAGAATAAGTAATTTAATTTCTTTCTTGGAAGAAAAATGTCTACAGGGGCAAAGAAGTTTCCGGGGACCTGAAACAATAGGAAATACAGTGTCCTGAAGTGCCCAGGATAAAGCTGACTGATTTTAAACTGTGAGTATAGTCTGTCTTTCAGTGTGATTAACGTACTCAAACTTCTGTGTGTGTCTTTCCTTACTTCAAAAATGGAAGCAGTATGGAGTATCTGGATAATTCTTAACTTTACCAGTATTTGAAATCTTGATTCTTTGAGAATTTCTTGACAAGGTGGGTGGGAGAGTGAGATTTACACAAAATTCTCTCCCTATCCTGAGTTCTGGGATCAATATTATTATTATATGATGTCAGAAACAAACAAACTAGTAAGCAAAAGTAAGCTAAAACCTCACAGGGGAACAAATAAGTAGCATGACCAAAGTTTAGAGCAGAGCAGTGGATAAAACCAGTAACAGAATACATCCTGAATATTGTGAAACAAGCTATATATATATATATATATATATATATATAGAGAGAGAGAGAGAGAGAGAGAGAGAGTATGAGAGAGAGAGAGACAGAGAGGGAAAGGGGATGGGGAGGAAGGGAGAGAGAGAGGGAGGAAGGGAGGAGGAAGAATTGGACAAATAACATTAAAATTTCAAAGTTATATTTTTTCAAAGTCATTGTGCACAACTTATATTCTTTACTATATTCATCCAGGGAATATCTTGTAAAACACATTTCACAGGCAGGCAAGATATTTGAC
The DNA here is from genome assembly GCF_030028045.1 of Hippopotamus amphibius kiboko. Taxonomy (NCBI): domain Eukaryota; kingdom Metazoa; phylum Chordata; class Mammalia; order Artiodactyla; family Hippopotamidae; genus Hippopotamus; species Hippopotamus amphibius. The sequence goes on along the minus strand of NC_080192.1, from coordinate 66,356,916 downwards.
TTTTTTCTCTTCCCATGGTTTAATCCACTTGTGAGTTTGAAACTTAAATCCTTTTAAGGATTCAGTCCCTTTGGAAATGCTAATCTCAAAGGGATTTGTATTTCCTTTTTTGGTATAGAAGTAATAACTCATTTCTTTGCAATTATATACTACATTCTATTTTATTTCTATTGCATTTTTCACATTAATCTTATTCTCTTAATACTCTAGTTACGATGCTGTCCATTTCCAATAATGGTGTTTACACAAAGTGAGAAGTATTCTTAGAAAAGAGAAAGAATTATACTGAAGTTTTATAGAAGTTTTTTCCCCTTCCTTTTCCTTTTTGCTTCAAAACACTGCACCCCAGTAATGCTATTACATTTGAAACTAAGTCTGCAGCTGAAAAAATATTGATTCTTCTATCTGCAGGATGTTCTTGGCCACAGCAGACAGCACAAATGAATGACAATAAATGTACTTTCTTCCCCTTACAGAAAAGACTTGCCATCTGTCTATGGCCTTTCATGATCAAGAAGCCAAGTCCCTTGGCTTAATGTTATGTAAAGCATCAGTATGGAATGGTCTTAATAAAAGATTCTATCTCAGGAAAGTGAAAGAATGGAGAGGGACATGAAAAACTTTTGTATAATGATGCATGCTGTCACATATTTATTAAGCAGCTTCTAAAATCTAAGCATTATCTTAAAGTCTGGAGATAAAATAATCAGCAGAAGTGTAAGTATTCCTTAATTTCTTAAAATATCATCCACTCTAGTGAGACAAGCAGGACAATTGTACGGAAAACAGCATTAGTATTTGAGACATTCCTGAAAAAGTAAAGAGTATCTTACTCTACATATCTAGAGAGCCAGATTCTAGATCCAGTTATTAGCAATTAATTCTCAAATGTAAAATAAATTTCAAAACACTTACCTTACAGTGCTTTCTAGTGGCCTAAGTAACTTATGTGTGGATATATTGTTTTGTTGTTTGTAATATTATGGTTCAGGTTTTTATTCCCTGTCATATCTTCAGTCTTTTCATATTTCCAGGTACATAATAATAACTATATATACATATATATAGTTATATAATTAAATATAAATTGAATAAAATATTGAAAAGCAGTTGTAGTGATTGGAGGTATTTTCATTTTGTACTTGAAGGATATTGAGGAATCACTGTTTAACAACTAGGGATATTCACTTTAAAGTACATCAGGTGGCTTACAAATTATTCCTCCACATGACTATATTTCCTTACCTTTTAAACAAATATAACTTGCCTCACAGGATATTTTTCACATGTTCTGCTGTTCAAATACATGGTACATGAGATTTTTATATATTCCTTATTTTATTTTGCCAGGCTTTTCGTCATTGTTTACCCTGTGTCTATTAAACCCCAAATTCTTTAGCTAAAGGTCAAGGTGTTACATGTTTATCAGAAATTAGTAAACTAAATTGGTAAGAGACTTCCTAAATTGAATTATGGACTTGAGGACATGGGGTGGGAGGCAAAGGGGAAGCTGGGACTAAGTGAGAGAGTAGCATTGACATATACACACTACCAAATGTAAAATAGCTAGCTAGTGGGAAGTTGCTGCATAACACAGGTAGATCAACTCCCCAGTGCATGATGACTTAGAGGGCTGGGCTAGGAAGAGTGGGAAGGAGTCATGGGAGGGAGGGGATATGGGGATATATGCATAAATACAGCTGATTCACTTTGTTGTACAACAGAAACTGGCACAGCAGTGTAAAGCAATTATACTTCTAAAGAGCTTAAAAAATACACTGACAAAAATGTGAAGTTTGCACTAACATACTGAAAATATCATTGCTGCTAATAATTTTTCATCCATCCCTGCATTAAGGTATTTGTAGTTGGTGTGTTAGGGAAAAGGGAGAAAAGAAAAGGTGATCCTAGAAGGACAAGAAAAGTTAAACTTTTGATTTAGCTTTGCTTTCTCTCTCTCTCTCTCTCTCTCTCTCACTTCATAGGACTGGTGTAGAATGTCCATTTGGAATTCAGCTACAAATAGCCAAGCACAAATTTCTATGACAACCATCCAGGTGTCTCTCAGGCAAGCCATAGTTTACTTCTGAAGAATTCACTCATGTTCCCAAGTGGTCTGGGCTAAGGAAAAGTAGGTTCTCTCTCAGGAAGCAATTATTTTTCTGAAGCCATGTGTATGTGTGTATGTATTTCCTCAAAAACAGGGCCTCAGGATAAAATGACTTGTAAATGAATGATTTGTCTCATTTTCTTTAAAGAAAGATAATCTATACTAAAGCACAGGAGAGAGGAAGAGCTCCTATGACAAAAGAATCATACTGGTAAGAGTAATAGTTCCTATTCCTGGCAATGTTTAATGTAGGTTCAATAAAAAAAGAACTGTGACTCACATAATTCATTAGTTTATTTATACCCACATTTAAAAAATTAAACATTATAGAGATAGCATGCTCACCCTTAGTTTGGAAAAACAGAATTAAAGTGGATCTCCTAGACTAGGAATGGAATAAGAATTAACATCATTTAGTAGAATCCCTTAGTTTAATTAACAGTTTATCATTTACAAAGTTCATTTGAACACATTAACATATTTAAATCACCAGTAAAAATGAGAAAGAGGTAAGACAAAAGATGTATCCACTTCTATGCATATAAGAAATTAATTGATATGTCAAAATTAGTTTTCCAAGATCAGAACATATGCCATTTTCTTGACAAAGTCTTCCCTTAACATCTCAATTGAAAACAACCCCATTATCCTACAAATTTTCAGTGAAATATTATAGTTATATATATCACTGCTCTCCCCTGTAAACTCTAATCATTATGAATAAGCATAGCTTAACATATTTTACAACTCATCATTTGCAAAGCACTGATTTAATTAAATGTTTGTATTTACTCTCTTGCTCTTCCTAACAATAAATATTATATCCAATTTATAAATAAGGGAATTAACAACTAAGTAAAAGTAAAAGAACTTGTGAAATATTACTCTGGCAAAATGTGGCAGAGCCAAAATCAAAACAGAAACCATGCATTTTTATACACCTCATACTATCTCTTATGTAGAAAGAATATCATATTTACCTGCATATCACTTAGAATGTATAACGTAATGCTCTGAGAATACTAGGCTCAAAAAAAGATGCTTATTGGATGTGTGAATTAAAAAAAATAGGACTTCAAATAAAGAGAAAGAAATCATGTTCAAAGAGTAAAGATGAAAACAGATTAACTTGATCTTGACAATATAATCAAAATCCTATCAATAAACAAACATAAAAGGGCCACAGATAGGCTTAATATTCTGTTTCCCTCAACAAGCATATAGATCTCAAATAAAATATAATGTAATTTAATATAAGATAAAATGATGAAATATTTAGATGAAATGATAGATGAAATACTAAGAGAGAAATAACTGTGTGAGTCAGCTAGGTTAACGGTGAAGATTGTCATGTAAAGATAGGAACTCTGTCTAATACAAATGGTGTGAACTACATAAAGAACTGATATTTCTGGTGAAAGAGATATCATGCATTTGGACTGAACAAAGACATTTTGAAATTATTTCATATAATTTTAAGTCTATTTTTCTCTGCTGTTAAGATTTGGGTATCATTTAAATTTATATATCCAACTTATAGATCAAAAACTATTATAGCATAATATGTAAATGAATATTTGTTGAATTTATTAGTTGCAATATTCTCTTACCTCTAAAAATAAGATAGCAAAAGATAATTTAAGAATGTAGCAATATACTCATTCCTGAATAATATAAGAAAGGTATCATTATTATATTATTACAACTACATCTTAAAATTTTGTATTCTATGAAGCTTAAAATACCTATTTGCATACACAACATAGCCATCTGAAATATACTTGAAATATGCATACAGATTTTGGAAAAGGAAGAGCACAACTGATTAAAAACATGCTGTCTGTGGAGGAATAATGTAGATGAAATGCAAATTTTAAACTATTAATTTTTCTGATTATGCAAAGTTGGCAAAAGTTGTGAACAGATTCCAAGGTGCAAGGAAAGCACACATATCTTAAATATATTGCAAAAAGATTACCTGAATTGAGATTAGTTCCAACAAGCAGAAGCAAGCTGGTAAGAGACCACAGAATTCATAGCTGTTAGCAGCATAACTGTGGGATCTTACAGAAAACATACAAATACCAGCCCATCCATGGACTTGGATTTCTGACTTGGGGCAAAAGAAACCTTTAGAAATCCCAGCTTCTTTCTCTGTAAGATGAGGGGTTTGTAGATATGCCTACCTCGTTTGCTTGTTGCACTTAAGTAGTTACCTAGCCTACTATGTAACATTAGCTATTACTATTTTATTTTTACTTTTTAGATTAAAAATAATGTCATCAGTAACCAAAGACCATGTGAGAAAAATGAGGGGGGGGGGGTGGCTTGGTTCTAAGATGAAACTGAAAATGTTTCAGCCTACAATGAGATGACTTAGATCACTTATAAAATATAAGAATGCAGAAAAAATTCTGAGTCAAACACCTCTGTGAGAAGAATTCAAAATGGAGGCACTTGGCAAATGCCTAATAATTGACTTTAGGTCTACACAATTCAAGAAACAAAACTTAAGCTTAGCTCTTCTTCCCAAAGCCCTCAGTTCCTCAAAGTCATCTCATATCAGTGATCAATCTTATAATCATAAACAAGCCTTGATGGCATTTTGGAAAGTCCCCAACCTAGCCAATAAGAAGAGGCCCAACAGCTATCTCTATATCCTGCTTTTAGCCAATAAATAATTGGGCTTGCTGTGTTTCCAGCTGATCACCTAACTTTGCTTTCAATTTGCTCTGCTCAGTTCTCCAACTGTAGAACACTCAAATAAACTTAGAATTTGATCAAACTCAAGTAATTTTATTTTTCTTTGACACCTGGTTCCAATCCAAGGTAAGGAATTCCTTTATTCTAGGGAGATTACAAAAGTTTAGAAATGAGTATCACAAAGCAGCACTCACAACAGTAATTTAATTTTAGAAATTATAACCTTTGTTCACAAAAAGTAACATCAGATTTTGTATATCACACACACACATATCTATCTATCTATTTCTACTTCTATGTCTATTATTTCTATCTTATCTCCATGCAGGGTCTTTTCCAAAACATTATGTTGGATTTCACTGAGTGACTTTCTTTAGTCTTAATGATGGGTGGAGAACCACACTGACCCTTGGCTTCAGTCCTGGTTTTGTAAACCACTTGGAAAATGTGATGTTAACATATGTGATGCAACACAGGCTTGAAATGCTTCTGCCCTCTGAGGTTCCTGCCTTCAGCATAATAAGAATTTCTTCCCTGCTCCTTATGACAGGGATCCAAAATGAAAATATATAAAGCAGAAGTGAACTCAATGTACCAATTCTAACCAGACCCCACTGATAGAAGAAGAGCTTCCTGGAAGTCCAATCAGCCTAACCAACCCCAGGCACCTAGCAGATTGACAAGATGGAACAAATGCTTTGTATTTAAAGGTATTGGATTTTTTTAAGCTCTTTATTGGAATATAATTGCTTTACACTATTGTGCCAGTTTTTGCTGTACACCAAAGTGAATCAGCTGTATTTATACATATACCCCCATATGCCCTCCCTCCTGTGACTCCCTCCCTCTCTCCCTATCCCAGCCTTCTAAGTCATCACCAATCACCCAGTTGATCTCCTTATGTTATGCAGCAACTTCCCACTAGCTATCTATTTTACATATGGTAGTGTATATATTTCAGTGCTATTCTCTCACTTCATCCCAGCTTCCCCTTTATCCCCCACCTCACCTCATGCCCTGAAGTCCATTCTCTACATCCCATCTTTATTCTTTCCCTATCGCTGGGTTCATCAGAACCATTTTATTTTTAGATTCCATACATAGGAGTTAGCATTAGATATTTGTTTTTCTCTTTCTGGCTTATTTGTAGTGAGGTGGATGGACCTACAGACTGTCATACAGGACAAAGGTATTGGATTTTGAAGTACCTTTTTATGCAAGAATAGAAAGTAACCAATAAATGTTATTTTTTGTTAAATAAATACATTACAAACTACTTTATTACAGCATATATATCTTCTCTATATTGGCACAAATGAGCTTTGAATATTTTATTAATTCTGTTGGGTGAAAGAAATACTGCAAATATGTAAATAATATTACCAATGTAATGTAATAATGAATAAATATTAGACATAAAATGCTTTGAAATGTTAAAAGAACTTTATCAGCATGACAGGACCTATAACATTTTCTCAAATAAGAAAATATTTATTGCAAAAAGATAACCATCATACACATGCAAACTATGCCCACAACATGAAGATAATACACATTCTCTGAACCTTCACATATAATGCCTTTAAAGTTACTAAGTCATTTCCTTCAGTAAGAATCTTAAAGAGATCTTTGACAAGACATTGCCACTCCAGAAACATTACATCAAAATTTGATGCAAACTAGTATCTATAAAAAAAAAATCCTCATCTTTGAAACAATATTTTCATCTGTGCTTGCTCAGTTTTCTCCCAGGTATTATATTTTCAAAAAGTGTGGCTACAACTTGCTTCTAAATTTGTAACATAGACTTTAGAAAAACAGGTTTTTAGTAAATACTATTCATTTGAGGGGGCATGATACATTTACTACAACTTTTCAAGTTTCCCACATTATAAATCTTATCAGTTAAAACTAGTGGTATTCAATAGATAGTGTACTATTATACAAATTTTCAGTGAAGACTAAGTACTAGTTAATTACAAATAAAATTAAGATCCTTGCTGAGAACTACCAAAGGCTTTTTTCTTTATAGGATGACAGTTTGTTATTAATTTGTATGCTTTCTCCATTAACTGGAGATGGTTCCTAATACTTGTCACTCAAAATATCCACTGGACAGATTTTTTTTTTCATGAGAAGAATTAAAAACATATCTAAGTAGCAGGCCAAGCCATTTAGATGTACTTGCAGTGTCTCCTTAAAGTGGCCCTACCCATTCTGTGTGCAATTCAATAAAATAAAAACATTTCATTGTTGGAGCTTTGGGAGAACATAGAGATGATTAGTTTAACTGCAGTAATTTTCAGTAATTTCACCGGAATTAATTCTTTTTAATATGAAACTATCAAGAAATTCACATTTACCTATTTCAAAAGTTCCAGTATATAAAAGGTTCTATTATCTTTCCTTTTTTTTTTTCCTGGAGAAATTCACCACACTATCAGTAATTATGAGATAGTTGCTATGATTTATGAATATGGTACATTTTGAGAATGAGATCCTTTTTCAGTTTTCTTTGATATGGTTAAGATTTTTTTTATAATAGCTCTTATTTATAATTCTAAAATTCAAATAACCACTTTTTTTAGAAAAATCTGAAACCACCTTTTCTACCATCTCATGAAAACTTGATGGTAATTTGGAAAAGAGGTCAAGATGTTTGCTACTTTTCTACTTTTGGTTTCAGACACACTTTCTACTTACATCAAAGACCTTTGTGGGGGAGAAAACAATTTAGTAACTTAATGGAGCTCATGGAACATAATTGTGTTAAAATCTTTCACAGATGATTCTATTTTTTCCTATATAAATATTAGCTAACTATTATAGAAAACTAAGTGAATGATAGCATCACTTCTGATGAGAATTATCAAGAAAGGATAGGTTTATTTGTACATATACAATTTATTTTTCGGGCATTTTAGAGAAAATAGATTTCTGCATTCTGGATCTATGGCATATGCATTGAAACACAAATGTCTCAATTTTCTCTCAACATGGACTTCTTTTTAGTCATAGTGTGTTCTTCCCATTCATAGCCATCTCCCCAGTCTTTACCATTTGCCCCAAGTATGTTGATAATTTTCCTAATTTCTTCCTGTCCTTTTTGGGGGCATTTTTGTTCTTTCTGTTTGATAAGCTTGGATATGCAAGAGACAACTGAGAGGAGAATGAAGAGTGAAAAAGAAGGAATTGGAAAAAAGGCTTATGTAAATTTCCCACATAGCAGATAAAATAAAATTTATATTTGACAGGACAAGATATATAGTAGCAGTTCAAAAAACTTGCTATGTGATTGTCAAAAAAGACAAAATGTTCAATTTATTTTGAGATTTTAAAATTTTGTTTGTCTTTTAGACAAGAAAAATCTAACAATAATAAAGAGCAAAGCTAGTAGCTCCTTTCGCAGGAGAACTTTGCTAATAGCGAATGAGACTGTGCCACCTCTGATTCCCATGACCATTTTAAGCACATTGCTCTTCAAAGTGAACAAATTCATCCTCACCTATAATGAATAATTGTTTAGCATACTTCCAGGCTTAACTTTTTTTTTTACACATTAACCCCACACTAGTTATTCTAGCCCACGAGTTATCTTAATGAACTTTCATGACACTTCTGTTTGTTAACACAGATTAAGTATTTAAGTAGTCTCAATTAACTGTAAGTGCCTCAGGTTTTTTACATGGACTGTAAACAACAGAACCAACACTCAAGGCCCTTTTTGAAACCAGCCCTTCTTGTTTTATTCCCTATGTTTATTTTCTCTTGGTTGCAGGTTCCTTATATGATGCATTTTTTATGCCTTCTGACCACATCTATCAACATATCTGGATAATATATGTAGAGTCCTTAGAATCATCTTGATCAGCTAGACATTTCCTTTGTGTACAGTAAAAAGCCACTCACACCCCAGATGAGCAAGCATCCTCTCATGTTTTTTGTTTCATTGAGTGAAAACCCCTGACTTTTCTCCTCTATGGGTCATTGGGAATCTGCATTATAAATTTCAAGGGAGATAATGCTGTTGGATTGTAATTTATTTGAACAAGGTATTGAGAATGTTTTAAGAAGCTACAATAAAATTAGTATTAACTAGATAGCAATAGTACTAATAACAAAGTGCCGTGCTCTTCTGAATATTGGAAGTTTTGTCATGTCAAAACTAAGATACCATAGAACATATAACACTACAGTAAAGTCTAAATGTCAGTTGGGTGAATACTTAGAAAGCCTAACAGTTTGATATCACCTATTATTTCAGGCTATAAATTATGTATACTTTCAAGTTTAAAAGATAACACATTGTACTTAAACAACAGTCAACTCTATCAAGCTCAAATAAAGCACACAATCCAAACTATGACTCAGGGTCTGTGAATTAAGTAAGTCTGAGAGGCCCTGAAGAGTTTTACGTGTGGCAAAATATTAACTCAGCTCAAAGTAATAATAAAAACAAACAAAAAAACAAGTTTAAGTTTTTGTGTTTCTTAACTCATCCACTTATACAGATAACTCTCAGAAATGAGCACAATAAATAGACCAGAAAAGATGTGCAGTGCTATATAAATAATCTGCTAGACCTAAATTTTGGTCAATTCCAGACTAGTGCTAGAGTCAGTTTTAATGGTTGGTGAGAACCAACTGTTAAATTTAAGGAATTTTTCAAGCTAGAAAATAAAACAATTGCTAAGAATTAAAATATATAAGCTTACAACTAGAAATATATTAAATAGTTGTCCATACTCAAACCACATTGCTTCCTATCTACTTATAATGTTTTTCTATTATATGTGGCTTTGAGATTTTTTTGCATCTATTGTGTCTATATGGTGGAAATATCATAAAATGGTGTACTACTGCACGTAAGTCTCCAACCACCTTCAGCAGTATATTGCTAGCTAACAACTGGACATGGTGGGAGTACTGACACAACACAAATTGATAAATTCAAAAATTACACTCAAATAAATAAAATCAGAAATGAAAGGAGGAATATTACTAACAACCTTATAGAAGTAAAAACGAATATGACAATACAATGAAAAACAGTATGTCAAGTTAGGTAACTTAGAAAAATAAGCAAATTTCTAGAAAGCCCAAACTATTGAACCTGATTAAAGAAGTAAAAAAATATGAACAGAACTAGAGCAATAAAGAGGATGAAATAGTAAAAAAAAAAAAAAAAAAACTACCTACAGAGAAAGCCCAGTCCCATATGACTTCACTGGTGAATGCTACCAAATACGTAATAAAGAATTAATAGCAACTCAACAAACTTTTGCAACAATTATTACAGAATGGGGCACTCTCCAAATCATTCCATGAGACCAGTATTACCCTTATATCAAAACCAAAAATATCTCAGGAAATTAAAACATAAACCAATACACTTTATCAATATAAAAAAAAAAGTCCTCAACAAAGTATTAGGAAATCAAAGTAGCAAGTTATAGAAAGGATTATACATCATAACCAAGTGAGAATTATTACAAGAATACAAGATCAGATTAGCATTTGAACCTGAATTAATGTAGCACATCTTATCAACAGAATAAAGGACAAAAAACACACAGCAAACTCGATAGGCCCAAAATATTATTTTTCACAATTTGCATCCTTTATTAATAAAATGACTCAAGAAACTATGAAAAAGGGAAATATTCTTGACCTGATGAAGAGCATTTTTGAAGAACACACAGCTAACATCATACATAATAGTGAGAGACTGGATGTTTTCTTCCTAAGATCAGGAACAAAAAAGGATGTACATTTGTGCCATTTCTATTTAACATTGTTCTGGAGGTTACAGTCAAGGCAATTAGGACAAAAAAAAAAAAAAGTAAAAACATCCATATTGGAAAGGAAAAAATAAAACTATCTCTATTTGCAGACAACATGATCTTTTATATAAATCTTAAGGAATCTACAAAATAACTATTAGAAACAGCAAACAAGCATAGTAAGGTAGAACCATCACAATTAGTATACAAAATTCAATTATATTTCTATGCAATTACAATGAACACCATGGGAGGAAATTAAGAAAAAATATCTATATACAATAGCATAAGAAAGAATAAAATGTTTAGAAATAAAATTTAACAAATGAAGTACAAAATTATAAAATCATTGAAAAATTGAAGAGATTCTAAATAAACAGAAATAAATCTCAATTTCATGAATTAGAATACTTAATGTTGATATTTTTAAGATTGACCTACGAACTTGTCTACAGGTTTAACACAACTGCTATCAGAATCCCAACTACCCTCTTTACAAAACTTGACAAACTGATCCTAAAATTCATATAGAAATGTACTGAATACAGAATTGCTATCATAACTTTGAAAAACAAAAACAAAGTTGGAAGACTCACAGCTCCTAATTCAAAGACTTATTACACAACTACAGTAGTAAAGACAGTGTTGTACTGACATTAAGGGAGACATAAAATAGAATTAACAGTGTGGAACAAACCCTTGTTTCCAATATAAATTTATTTTTCAGCTTTACTGAGGTATAACTGAAAAATAAAATTTAAAAATATTTAAAATGTACACTGTGATAATTTGATATACATATATATTGTGAAATTTTATAAGATAAAAATTTTAGAAGAAAAGATAGGGTTATATCTTTGTCACCTTGGATTTGGTAGGAAGTTTAAATATGACTCCAAATACACAAACAACAACAGCAGTGAAATAGATAAATTCTACTTCATCATCAAAGTGAAACTTTGGTACTTGCAAGGACACCATCAAAAAAGTGAAAAGACAGCCCACTGAATGGGAGGGAATATTTGCAAATCAAATACCTGATACAGAACTTGTACCTAGAATACATAACAATGCCTGCAGATTAATAATAAAAAGGAAATAACCCTATTAAAAGTTGGCAAAGGATCTGAGTAGATATTTCTACAAAGAAGGCAAATGAAATGACAAATAAACACATAAACAAATGCTCAACATGATTAGCCATCAGGAAAAATGCAAATCAAAACCACAATGAGATACCACTACACACATGCTGGGACAAGTGTTGAAAAGGATAGGGATTAATTGAAATCCTCATGCACTGTTAGTGGAAATTTAAAATGATACAGCTTCTCTGGAATATCATAGCATTTCTTCAAAAAGTTAAGCATAGGGTTACCATTTGACCCAGAGATGATAATTTTTGGTATTCAAGATAATTGAAAACACAGGGTCATGCAAATATTTTACATGAATATTCATAGCAATATTATTCAAAATAGACAAAAATGAAATATATCCCAAATTCTATCAACTGTTGAGTTAAACAATAGTTACTATATCTATACAATGAAACATTATTCTGTCATAAAAAAGAATGAAGTACAAATTCATGGTGGATGAACCTTGAAAACATAGTAAGGGAAATAAGCCAGATGCAAAAGGTCACATACTGTATTGTATGTATGTATGTATCACATTATATGATTACATCTACATATGTTAATGAACATTTCAGGAAGGGAGACCTAATTGAAATAAAGGGGTCTTTATTTGGGGTTTGTTAGGACTATAGCCTGGGAGACAAACATTCCAGAAGCACTTGGATTGTGTTCCCCTGGACTATAAAATGGAGGAATTTATAAAGGCAAACATTTGCAATGTCATAGTTAGTTACATATGTTGTTTCCCAAGAATTGTAAAAGGAGCTGGCAATATGAAAGGCTGCTTCTTAATCAAAGATTCATAAGGGTCTGAAATAGTTGCATAGTTTACAAGGCGGGACCTTGAGACCATAAGGTTACAGCTGGCAGATGTTGTTCTGAATATGGCTGATGGTATCCTTGGATCTGGTACAATTTAAAGAAAGTTCAAGTTCTCGGTGGTGCATGGACTTGACTAAGACCAGATCTTCAATGGCTGCCTGACTCCATTTTTGCATTCTTGAACTGTGCTTAGTCCATTATAATATCAATCTGTCATTTCATGAAATTTCCAGAGTAGACAAATTTATGGAGACAGAAAATAAATTAGTAGTTGATTAGGGTTGGGATAAATGGGGGCTTGTGGGATGATGACTAATGGGTAAAGGATTTCTTTTTGGAGTGACACAAGTAGTCTAAAATTGATTGTGGTGATTCTTGTTACAATTCTGTGAACATATAAAAAAATAAAATTCTAAACTTAAATTTGTAAGTTATATCTCAGTAAATCCATTAACAACAACAAAAAACTGTGTAAACAGCTAGTTTTTACCTTGTTCCCTCTGCTTCTGAAAAATAACTTCATCTTGGTTAGAAGACAGCAATTTTTAATATACTTTTTCATGGAATTTATTTTTCCTATTATAATTAGCAGCTTTTATGAAAAAAATACCTATTTAAGGAAATCGTTAAAATCCTGTTTTAAGGCTGTCGTTGTTTTGACTGTTTCAGAAAATTTTCTCTAACATTTGCTATCTTATTTAAGAGTTTCTTTCAATTCTCTTTGTACTTGCTGTGCATTGTTTAATTTCTTGTTGTGTGAGTACTTTAGGCCTTCCATAACATTGGAAATATTGCTAATTTCACAAACTCTGGATGTGACTAATTCACAAGATTATGAGCAGTGTTTAGTTGTTCTTACTTCCTTCCACAGTATCAGTAATCTCTATGACAGAATATGAATATAATTAACTATTCTTTTGTTCAAAATATTCACAGCATTTTCTTATTCACACTGCTCCTCCTCCTCCCCCTTTTATTTAATGAAGTAACACTATCAACTGATATCTGTCTTTTGGTCACGTCTTTAATAAGTAACGATAGAAAATTCTGGACATAACTTGCATTCATATTTGAGACAGTTTAGTAAAGAGGAAAAATTGTCTGTACAAAAATGATTTGAAGCTGACAAATAAACATCCAAATTCAAAAACTGTTTATTACTGTGGAAAGCATTTTAAAATCAATGGACAACCATTTCTTGGAGTGGCAACCAAATGGCGAGTAGAAAGACCCTGAGCTCAGCTCCTCTCACAGGCACATGAAAATAAAAAGAAATATTTGCAAAACAACTATCAGCAAAAAAGATTGACACCTACCAGAAAAGATCTTCTACAACCAAAGATACAAAGAAGGAACCACAACAAGATGTGTATGAGGAGTAGAGTCATGATATAATCAAGTCCCATAACCAAGGTTGGTGACCCACAAATGGGAGAAAAATTATAATTGCAGAGGTTCTCCTAAAGGAATGAGAAGTCCAGGCCCCATGTAGAGCTCCCCAGCTCTGGGATCCTAGGGTGGGAAGATCAGCCCCTGGAACATTTGGCTTTGAAGGTCAGTGGGGCTTCATTTCAGGAGTCTCAGAGGGCTTAGGGAAATAGAAATTTCACTCTTAAATAAAAGGGTGCACACAAAATCTCATGTGCTACAGGACTCAGGGGAGAAGCAATAATTTGACAAGCACCTGGGTCAGACATACCTGCTGATATTGGACAGTCTCCTGGAGAAACAGGGGGCACCTGTAGTTCACCCAGAGTACATAGACCCTGGCTGCAGTTATTTGAGGAATCATTCTACTACATGAACAATGGTTCTGACAAACACTATTTTGAAATCCTCTCTCTAGCTTATTAGCCCAGGTCCCAGCCTTGCCCTGGCCCAATGACCTGTACCCTAATACCAGTGCTGGTATGTGCCAGTCTAAGCAACTAATAAGACATGCATACACTCCTATCCACCAGGAAATAGGCTGTGTTAAGAGTCCCTGAGCCCACCACCACTCCTGGACATGGCCCTGCCCACATAGGGCCCAGGCCCCAGGCTTATACATCAGTGTACAGGCACTAGATGCAGAACACCTAAAGCCTTACATCCAAAGATGATGGGACACAGCTCCACCCTTCAGGGGTCAGTCACCAGCCCTAGAATGCCCTGGGCCCTAACCCACCTTCCAGGGAGCCTACCTTACCCTCAGGGCCAGTTTTACCAACAAATGTACAGAAGCAAACTGCAAGAAAATCACAACCCAGTAGCCTGTGGACACAATCCATCCACTAGATCATCCCCTGGGACTGAAAGGGCCTTGGCCCCACCTAATAGCAGGGAAACACAAGCTTTGGGACACCCCAGACCCAAAAGCCAACTATATCAGAAACTGGGCCCACCTAGCAGCAATCCAAAAACCTCTCTGAGCCCCTGAGCTATGCAACCAGACCTCAGGAGTGGGTCTGCCCACCAGTAGCTCAACACTAGCCCCAGGATCTGGTTTCACACACCAGTGGGCAGGCAACAGCCCTGGGATCTCCTGGAACCTGACTTCACCCACCACTAACCCAGCAAGAGCCTCAAGCCCGACAGGGTTCCGATCAGACACCTTATGA
Organism: Hippopotamus amphibius kiboko; assembly: GCF_030028045.1. Classification (NCBI taxonomy): domain Eukaryota; kingdom Metazoa; phylum Chordata; class Mammalia; order Artiodactyla; family Hippopotamidae; genus Hippopotamus; species Hippopotamus amphibius. Next base: position 66,341,756 of record NC_080192.1, on the reverse strand, counting down.
TCCAATCCTGCCAAACAGTGGCTGGCAGCCTCCAAACAAGTTAGGGCCAGCCTCCAAACAACCAACCAGATCAGGGGCCAACCAAACCTCCCAGACTGCTCACAAAGTCAGCCTACCATGACAGAAAGACCAACACAAGCCTCATTGGGGAACCTTGTAGAGCATGTAGCTCTGGTGATGAGAGGGGAGTACATTGATGGGATGGATAGGACCAGTAAAAATTGCCACATCTCCAAGGTCATAAAGCATAATCAACATACTAGATACCTGAAAATAAAAACAGCAAAGTATGCCAAACGAGGTGGCAGAGGAACACATTCTAAACAAAAGAACAAGATAAAACCCCAGAAGAGAACTAAATGAAGTAGCAATAGGCAATCCACCCAAGAAAGAGTGCAGGTAGTGATTGTAAAGATGACCAAAGAGCTCAGGAGAAGAATGGATGCACAGAGCAGGAAGTTAGCAGTTTTTAACAAAGAGTTAGAAAACATAAAGAACAACCAAATGTAGATAAAGAATATGACAACTGAAATGAATAATACACAAGAAGGAATCAGCAGTAGACTAAATAACACAGAAATCAGTGAGCAGTAAGAATGAGTAGTGGAAATCAGTGATGCTAAACAGAAAAAGAGAAAAAAGATTTAAAAGAAATAAGAACAGTTTAAGAGACTTCTGGAACAAGATTAAGCACATTAATATTCACATTATATTGCTCTCATAAGGAGAAGAGAGAAAAGGCTGAGAACATATTTGAAAACATAATTGCTGAAAACTTCCTTAACTTGGGAAAAGAAACAAAAACTCAAATCCAAGAAGCACAGAGAGTCCTGTATAGGAATAACACAAAGTGGAACACACTGTGATGTGTTGTAATTAAAATGGTAAAAGTAAAGATATTAATAGCAGCAATATTAAGGTTAATAGCAGTAATATTAAGTTTAATAGCAGCAAGAGAAAAGTAACAAGTTATTTACAAGAGTACTGCCATAAGGCTGTCAGCTTACTTTTAAAGAGAAACTGCAGGTCAGAAGAGAGAGTCACAATATATTTAAAGTGATGAAAGGGAAACATCTACAACAAAAATACTCTACATGGCAGACCTTTCAGTCAAAGTTGAAAGAGAAATCAAGAGCTTTGTAGACAAGCAAAAGCTAAAAAGAGTTCAGCACCACCAAACCAGATTTATAAGAAATGTTAAAGGAACTACTCTAAAAGAAAATAAAAGACCACAACTAGAAACATGAAAATTATGAAAGAAAAAAACTCATTTTTAAAGGTAAATACATAGGAAATATATGAAAATATCAATGCACAAATCTAGTTAGAATATTAAAAGACTATAGTAGGAAAAGCATCTATATACACATTAAGCATTTAAGGGATGCACAAACCTATTAGATGTAAAATATGATATCAAAAGTGTAATCATAAGGGGAGAATATTACAAATTCTGGGTTGTTAAAATGCATTTGAAATGAAGAGATCAGCAACTAAAAACAATTATGTATATACACAGATTTCTATATATGTCTCATGGTAATGACAAACCGAAACACTACAACAGATACCCACACAAAAAAGAGAAAAGAGTACAAATATACATTAAGATAGTCATCAAATCACAACAGAAGAGAATAAAAGAAGAAAAAAAGAACCAAAAAAGACCTATAAAATAACCCCAAAACAAATAAAAAAAATGGCAACAAGAATATATCTATTAACAATAGCTTTAAGTGTAAGTGGACTAAACACTCAAATCAAAAGACATTTAAGGGCTGAATGGATACTGAAACAAGACACATGTATAAGCTGACTCTAAGAGACTCACTTAGAGACAGACTAAAAGTGAGAGGATAGAAAAAGGCACCCTGTGCAAATGGGCCTCAAAAGAAAGCTGGGGTAGCAATATTTATGTCAGACAAAATTGGCTTTAAGATAAAGACTATTACTAGAGACAAAGAAGGGCATTACCTAATGATCAAGGGATCAATCCAATAAGAAGATATAATTGTAAGTATAGATGAACCCAACAGGAGTATTTAAATACATCAAGCAAATATTGACAGACATGAAGGGAGAAATTGAAGTCATACAATAATAATAGGGACTTTAACACCCTACTTACATCAATGGACAGATCACCCAGACAGAAAATAAATAAAACAGTGGCCTTAGGTGCCATATTAGACCATACTGAGTTAATAGATTTATATAGAGCATTTAATCCAAAAGCAGCAGAATACACATTGTTTTGAAGTGTGTATGGTACATTCTCCACAATAGATCACATGCTAGGCCATAAAACAAGCCTCAGTAAATTTAAGCCATATCAACATCTTTTCTGAACATGACCCTATGAGACTAGAAATGAACTACAAGAAAAAAACATGAAAAAAATACAAACATGGAAGCTAAACAAAATGCTACCAAACAACCAATGAATCATAACAAAATCAAAGAAAAAAATCAAGAAATATATGGAGACAAGTGAAAATGGGAACACAAAAAGCCAAAATTTATGGGATGCAGAAAAATTAGTTTCAAGAGGGAAGTTTATAGCAATACCAGATTACCTCAGGAATAATGAAAAATCTCAAATAAACAACCTAAACTTACACCTAAAGAATGTAGAAAAAGAAGAACACACAAAGTCCAAAGTTAGTTATGGAAAGACATCATAAAAATCAGAAAGAAAAAAATGAAATATAAACTAAAAAAAAAAAAAAGAAAAATAAGATCTATGAAGCTAAGTGCTGTTTCTTTGAAAAGATAAACAAAATTATAAACCTTTAGCCAGGATCATCTAGAAAAGAAGAGAGAGGGCACAAATCAATGAGTAGAAATGAAATAAAAGTTACAACTGACACCACAAAAACATAAAGGATCAAAAGAGACTACTGTAAGCAACTACATGCCAATAAAATAGACAACCTAGAATAATGGACAAATTTCTAGAAATGTACAATCTCCCAAGACTGAATCAGGGAGAAGTAAAAAATATGGACAGATCCATTGCAAACAATGAAACTGAATCAGTAATAAAACAATTCCAACAACCAAATGCCCAGGACCAGATGACTTCACAGGTAAATTCTTCCAAGCATTTAAAGAAGAGTTAACACCTGTTCTCAAACTAGTCTAAAAATTGTCAGAAGGAATGCTTCTGATTTCCTTCTGTGAGGCCAGCATCACTATGATAACAAAATCAGACAAAGATACCACAAAAGAAAGAAGGAAGGAAGGAAAGAAAGAAAGAAAGAAAGAAAGAAAGAAAGAAAGAAAGAAAGAAAGAAAGAAAGAAAGAAAGAAAGAAAGAAAGAAAGAAAAGGAAAGAAAAGGAAGAAAAAGAAAATCACAGGCCAATATCACTGATGAACATGATGCAAAAATCCTAAACAGAATTGGCAAATCAAGTTCAATGAGACTTGGAAAGGATCATACATCAAGATCAAATGTGATTTATCCCACAGATGCAAGGATTTTTCTATGTCCACAAATTGATTGATGAGATGAACCACTTTAACAAACTGAAAAATAAAAATCATATGATCATCTCAAAAGATACAGAAAAAGCTTCTGACAAAATTCAACATCCTTTCATGATGAAAGCTCTCCAGATAATGGGCACAGAGGGAATATTCAACATAATGAAGGCCATATACACAAGCCAAGAGCTAACATCAAACTCAATGGTAAAAAGCTGAAAGCATTTCTTCTGAGATAAGGAACAAGATCAGGATGCCCAGTGTAGCAACTTTAATTCAACATAGTATTGTAAGGTCTAGTCACTGCAGTCAGACAAGGAAAATAAATAAAAGGAATCCATATTGCAAAGGAAGAATAAAACTGCCACTGTTTGCAGAAGACATGATACCACACACAGAAAATTCTAAAGACACCACCAGAAAACTATTAGAGCTCATAAATGAATTTGGTAAAGTTGCAGGATAAAAAATTAATATACAGAAATCTGTTGTATTTCTATACACTGACAATAAACTATTAGAAAGAGAAATTAAGGAGCAATTATATTTATAATCACATCAAAAAGAAAAAAATACCTATGAATAAACTTACCTACAGAGGTTACAAAACTGTACACAGAAACATATAATAAAACACTGTGAAAGAAATTGAAGTTGATTTGTTACAAACAGATGAAAATATATACCATGTTCATAATTTGGAAGAATTCATATTGATAAAAAGATCATACTAGCAAAGGCAGCCTACAGATTCAATGCAATCCCTATCAAAATAGCAAGGGCAGTTTTTACCAGAACTAGAACAAATAATTTCAAAACCTGTGTGGAAACACAAAAGACCACATATAAGCAAAGCAATATCAAAAAAGAAGATTAGAGCTGGAGGAATCATATTCCCTGGCTTCAGACTAAGCTACAAAGCTACAGTGATTACAACAGTATTGCACTGGCATAAAATAGACATGTAGTGCAATGGAATAGAATAAGGAACCCAGAAATAAACCCATGTACTTATGGTTAATTAATCTACAATAAAGGAGGCAAGAATATAAAAGAAGAAATAAATAGTCTTTTCAGTAAGTGTTGCTAGGAAAACTGGACAGCTACATGTAAAATAATGAAATTAGAACATTCTCTAACACCATATACAAAAATAAACTCAAAATGGATTAAAGACCTAAATGTAAGATGGGAAAACATAATCCTAGAAGAAAACTTAGGTCTAACACTGTTTGACATAAATCATAGCAATACTTTTTGGACCTGTCTTCTAAAAGAAAGGAAATAAAAGAAAAAGAAAACAAATGGTACCTAATTAAACTTAAAAGCTTTTGCATATCAAAAGAACCCATTGACAAAATGAAAAAAACCTACTGAATGAGAGAAAATATTTGCAAATGACATGACCAATAAGGGGTTAATATCCATAATATAAAAACAACTCATACAACTCAGTACTAAAAGAACAAACACCTCAATTAGAAAATGAGGAGACGATCTGAACAGACATTTTTCCTGAGAAGATATACAGATAGCCAACCGGCACATGAAAAGATACTCATTGTCTTTAATCATCAGGGAAATGCAAATCAAAACCACTATGAGATATCACTTCATACCTGTCATAATGGCTGTCATCAAAATAAAAAATCACAAATAGCATTTATTGATGAGAATGTGGAGAAAAGGGAACCCTTGTACATTAATGGGGTGTAAATTTGTACAGCCAGTATGTAAGACATGATAGACTTTTCTCTAAATACTAAAAATATAACTGCCATATGATCCAGCAATTCCACTTTTGGGTATATATCTGAAAACTGAAAACATTAATTTGAAAATATACATACCCCTCAATATTCACAGTAGTGTTATTTACAATTGCCAAAGTATGGAAACATCCTAAGCCCATCAACCAGTGAATGGGTAAAGAAGGTGTGGTACATCTATACAATGATATACTACTCAGCCATAAGAAAATAAAGGAATTTTGCCATTTGTAATAACATGAATTGACTTGGAGAGTATAATGTTAAGTGAAGTATGTCAGACAGAGAAAGGCAAATAGTCTATGCTATCACTTATATGTGGAATCTAAAAAATACAATAAACTAGTGAATATAACAAAAAAGAAACAGACTCACAGATATAGAAAACAAACTAGTGGTTACCAGTGGGGAAAGGGGAGTGAGGAGGTGAAAAACAGGGGTAGGGCATTAAGAGACACAAGCTACTATGTATAAAATAAACAAGCTACAAGGATATATTGTGTAACATAAGGAATATAACCTATATTCTATAATAGCTATAAATGGAATATAACTTCTAAAAATTGTGAATCACTGTTGTACACCTCAAACATATAATACTGTACATCAACTATAGCTCAATGAAAAATAAATCAAATCAAATCAAATCAAATATGTCTTTTGAAAACAAAAAATAAAATAAAATCAATGAATAATGTGTTTTGCATGGAATTCAGCTATTTCATTTTCACTTATTTATTTACATTTATTCCCACTCCATTTATGCAGGTGTATTTCCATATTAATTACATTATATCTTTAATATATTTTATTTCCAGAACTTAGTCCTTGAGAATTAAAAACTACTAGGTGTTTGTTAAGAATGCTTGCTCTTCAGACATCACTACTACTGCATGTAGATAAGACAAAACTTAATTTATTTCTTACCTCAGTAAGGGAAAATACTTCCTCAGCAAGGTTTTTATAATGTTTCCCAGGAAAAGGACAAGGTCAAATTTGTTGAAATTTTGAGGTTTAGTTGAAGGCAAGTCTCTTATTATGAGATTCAGTTAAGACTGGTAAAAAAATAAAGTTTATGATTTGGAAGAAAACCAAAGCAAACTTCTGAGGCCCAAAATTAAATGCATTTGGGATAGCTGTTGATTCTATTAAGAGTTAACAAGTCTCTCTGTAAATTCCTGTAATAAAGTTTAAAGTTATTTTCTTGGGCAGGAATCTCCAGGAATTTTTAGTAAAATTATGCTGAAAACAATGGAAAAATAAAGTCATGTCAATGCAGACAGCAAGTTGTGTGAGGGCACATAATTCTGGTTTTCTATTGTTTTAACAACATCTTCATAGAAAAGAGACATTTGAATTCACTCTTGCATCTTTGAGCCAGATAATTGAGAATTAAAAGGGCAGAGCTAATCATACATATTTCTTTATGAAAAAAAAAAGAAAAAGATGAGCTATATATTTTCAGAGATAAATAACAGATTGAGGTATTAATTAAGGTCTACTATGAAATGAAACAAGGAAAAACATTAATGAAAACATGTGACACCATGCAGTATGTAATAAGAAATGGGAAATTATTACTAATCCAAACAAAGGCAAAACATACAACATGGGCTATAAAGTACCTGAAAATACAGAATAAAATAAATCATACACAAGTAGCGATTGGTAAAAATCAAATTTAAGACAGGAAGATAAATGATAATTACCTAAGTTACCTTGGTTCATACGTGTTTCATCATACTCATATTTTTTTCTTAAAATTAATAGAATAAAATACATAATTCATAGACAATCAAAAACCATGATTAAGGGCCCAGAGCCCAGGGGCTAAAGAGAGACACTTGTGAAGTCAAAAATATATTTCAGCCTTAATTCTGCCACTTCCTAGTTATAGGAAATTATATAACTATAGTTATTCATTTTGTTTGTGTGTGTTTTATCAACTTAGGGGGAAAATTTGTTGGTTTTGCTTTAAATAAAATTTTTATATACTCATAAGATACATATGTGTATATATATGTATGTATGTATACATATATATGTATCTCACCACATTCAATTCAATACATTTTCAGTAAAACTTAGCTCCATGAATTCTATTAATATTATTTTTGCTTAATTTTTTGGTGAGCATCAGTCACAATTAAGAGCAAAAATGTGGGATTCCTCCTAAAGAATCAAGATTTCAAAATCAAGCATAAATGTGCTCCCAGATACAGGAATTAGTGCCCTTACCTACAAAATTTCATGTATTCTAGTATCTTCAGATACTTTATATTCATCACTTTCTATTATGTCCCATTGATTACTATCAGATTTTGGACATATAAGAGGATTCAGGCAATATTATGATACCAGTTGTGGGGGATTTGCTTATCTCATTATGAAGCTTTAATGCTCAGAGTGGGAAATGCATAATGCAATATGCCTACATAAAGAAGACATAGTAAGAACTCTGGAAATTTCCCAGAAGAGGATATTTTGAAACTGAAGTACATATATCCTTTGAATTCTTGTTTCTCTTCTTGCCTCTAGAGTCCAGATAACGATCCCCTTTTGGTATATTTGATTGAGAATGACATTTTAAAACCCAGAGGGCTTACACTAGTAATCACACATGGCTTTTGAAATATATATATGTATATATATATATATATATATATATATATATATATATATATATATATATACTTAAAGCTCTTTATTGGAATATATTTGCTTTACACTGTTATGCCAGTTTTTGAAATACACCAAAGTGAATCAGCTGCATTTATACATATCCCCCCATATCCCCACCCTCCCACGACTCCCTCACACCCTCCCTATCCTGGCTGTCGAAGTCCTCTCCCATCATTGAGTTTATCTCCTTATGATATGCAGGACCTTCCCAGGAGCTAACTATTTTGCATTTGGTAGTGTATATATGTCAATACTACTCTCTCACTTTGTCCCAGCTTCCCATTTGCCTCACTCCACCCATGTCCTCAAGTCTATTCTCTACAACTACATCTTTATTCTAGCCCTGTCACTGGGTTCATCAGTACTTTTTTTTTTTTTTTTTTTTTTTTTTAGATTCAATACATATGAGTTAGCATACAGTATTTGTTTTTCTCTTTCTGGCTTACTTCTCTCTGTATGCCAGACTCTAGGTCTATCCACCACATTACAAATAACTCAGTTTCATTCCTGTTTAAGGCTGAGTAATATTGCATTGTATATATGTACCACATCTTTATCCATTCATCTGTTGACAGGCATTTAGATTGCTTCCACATCCTGACTATTGTAAACAGTGCTGCAATGAACATTATGGTACATGTTTCTTTTTGGATTATGGTTTCTCATGGTTTATGCCCCATAGTGGGATTGCTGGGTCATATAATAGTTCCATTTTTAGTTTTTTAAGGAATATACAAACTGTTTTCCATAGTGGCTGTACCAACTTACATTCCCACCAACAGTGCATCTTAATGAATCACTAAAAGACCCCTTGCTGTCATGGTTTAGCACTGCTCTCAGCAATTTGTAGATCATCTAATTAAACAGCTCTGTGATAGAGACTGAACTTCCAAGTGGTAAGGAACTGTGTGGAAATATATGAGGGTGTGGACCAAGAAGATATGTTTATCTCAATTCACAAGAGAAATCACTACATTTAAGGGCTGTTGAGTTTGGGCTAAATTGCTGAGTGAGTCAAGTGCTTAAAGGCCATACTTCAGGGCCTTCAAGTTTCAGTACGCAATGGGGGTACTGTGTACTGTGGCCTGCTGGGGGATTATATTTTCTTTGTTGATGGATTAAAAAAATTAAAAAAAAATTGCCAGTATTGTAGCATGCTGGAGGATCATCTTTCTTTGCTTATATGTAACAAAGGTCTCTTACAGCACACTTGCACCCAGAAAGATGTAAGGAATAACACGGACTGTTCAGACACCCACTATTAATAGAGTTCTAAATAACCTTTGTGGACAGTTGGAATTTGATGAGCCTTTCAATTTAAGAAAAAGATACTATTGCAGTATATAAACAATATAAAACAAATTAATTTAAAAATGTAAAATGAACAAAACAACTGAGGACCTCATTTCTTTTTAAATGTTCCTCTGAAAGAGTGCAAATCAAATAAATATCACACCAGTGCTTTTCTTTTTTTTAATTTAATTTAATTTTTTTCTTTAGATCTTTATTGGAGTATAATTGCTTTACAAATATTGTGCCAGTTTCTGCTCTACAACAAAGTAAATCAGGTGTATTTATACATATATCCCCATATCCCCTTCTTCTTGAGTGTCCCTCCCACCCTCCCTATTCCATGCCTCTAGGTCATCACCAAGCATCAAGTCGATCTCCCTGTGCTATGCAGCAGCCTCCCACTAGCTATCTATCTTATATTTGGTAGTGGATGTATGTTAATGCTGCTCTCTCACTTTGTCCCAGCATCCACTCTCCATCCTGTGTCCTCAAGTCTGTTTTCTATGTCTGTTCTAGTTCTGTGAAAAATGCCATTGGTAATTTGATAGGGATTGCGTTGAACCTGTAGATTGCTTTGGGTAGTATAGTCATTTTGACAGTATTGATCCTTCCAATCCGATAACATGGTATATCTCTCCATCTGTTTGTATTTTCTTTGATTTCTTTCATCAGCGCCTTATAGTTTTCTGCATATAGGTCTTCTGCCTCCTTAGGTAGGTTTATTCCTAGGTATTTTATTCTTTTGGCTGCAATAGTAAATGGGAAAAAAAATAGTAAATGGGAGTGTTTCCTTAGTTTCTCTTTCTGATATTTTGTTGTTAGTGTATAGAAATGCAAGGGATTTCTGTGCATTAAATTTGTGTCCTGCTACTTTACTAAATTCATTCACTAGCACTAGTAATTTTCTGGTGGCATCTTTAGGATTTTCTGTGTGTAGTATCGTGTCATCTGCAAATAGTGACAATCTAACTTCTTTTCCAATTTGGATTACTTTAATTTCTATTACTTCTCTGATTGCCATGGCTAAAACTTCCAAAACTATGTCAGATAACAGTGGTGAAAGTGGGCACCCTTGTCGTCTTCCTGTTCTTAGATGGACTGCTTTCAATTTTTTAACATTGAGAATGATGTCTGTGGGTTTTTCATATATGGCTTTTATTATGTTGAGGTAGTTTCCTTCTATGCCCACTTTCTGTAGAGTTTTTGTCATAAATGCATGTTGAATGTTGTCAAAACCTTTTTCTGCATTTATTGGGATTATCATATGGTTATTATCCTTCAATTTGTTAATATGATGTATCACATTGATTGATTTGCATATATTGAAGAATCTGTGCATTCCTGGGATAAACCCCACTTGATCATGTTGTATGATCCTTTTAGTGTGCTGTTGGATTCTGTTTGCTAGTATTTGGTTGAGTGTTTTTTCATGTACATTCCTCAGTGCTATTGGACTGTAATTTTCTTTTTTTTTTTTGTCACATCTTTGTCTGGTTTTGGTATCAGAGTGATGGTGGACTCATAGAATGAGTTTGGGAATGTTTTTCCCTCTGCTAAATTTTGGAAGAGATTGAGAAGAATAGGTGTTAGCTCCTCTATAAACGTTTGCCTGTGAAGCCATCTGGCCCTGGGCTTTTGTTTGATGGAAGAGTTTTAATCACAGTTTCAATTTCAGTGCTTGTGATTGGTGTGTTCATATCTTTTATTTTTTCTTGGTTTACTCTTGGAAAGTTGTACTTTTCTAAGAGTTTGCCCACTTCTTCTATGTTGTCCATTTTATTGGCATATAGTTATTTGCAGTAGTCTCTCATGATCCTTTGAATTTCTACCTTGTCACTTGTTACTTCTCCTTTTTCATTTCTAACACTGTTGATTTATGTCTTGTCCCTTTTTTCCCTGATGAGTCTCACTAACGGTTTATCAATTTTGTTTATCTTCTCAAAAAACAAGCTTTTAGTTTTTATTGACCTTTGCTGTTGTTTCCTTCATTTGTTTTTCATCATTTTTATTTCTGATCTGATCTTTTTGATTTCTTTCTTTCTGCTAACTTTGGGATTTTTTGTTCTTTTTCTAACTGTTTTAGATATAATGTTAGATTGTTTATTCAAGACTTCTCTTGTTTCTTGAGGTAGGATTGTATTGTTGTAAACTTCCCTCTTATAACTTCTTTTGCTGCATCCTATAGGTTTTGCATCATCATGTTTCCATTGCCATTTGTTCTAGGTATTTTTTGATTTCCTGTTTGATTTATCCAGTGAACTCTTGGTTTTTTAATTGCATATTGTTCAGCCTCCATGTGTTTGTAAATTTCAGTTTTTTTTTTCCTGTAATTAATATCTAGTCTCATAGTATTGTGGTAAGACAAGATGCTTGATGCAATTTCAATTTTCCTAAATTTACTGAGGCTTGATCTGTGACCCAAGATGTGATCTATTCTGGAGAATGATTCATGTTCACTTGAGAAAAAAAGTATATTCTTTAGTTTTTGAATGGAATATCTGATAAATATCAAATAATTCCTTCTGGCCTAATGTGTCATTTAAAGCTTTTCTTTCCTTATTTATTTTATGTTTGCCTGATCTGTCCATTGGTGTAAGTGGGGTGTTAAAGTCCCCTACTATTATTGTGTTACTGTAGATTTCCTCTTCTATAGATGTTGGGATTTACCTTATATAATGAGGTGTTCCTATGTAGGGTGCCTAGATATTTACAATTGTTATATTTTCTTCTTGAATTGATCCCTAGATCATATGTAGTGTCCTTCCTTGTGTCTTGTAATAGTCTTTATTTTAAACTCTAATATGTCTGATATGAGTATTACTACCCCAGCTTTCTTTTGACTTCCATTTGCATGGGACATCTTTTTCCATCCCCTCACTTTCAGTCTGTGTGTATCCCTAGGTCTGAAGTGAGTCTCTTATAGACAGCATGTATATGGGTCTTTTTTCTCCATCCAATCAGCCAGTCTGTGTCTTTTGGTTGGCACATTTAATCTATTTATATTTAAGGTAATTATTGATATGTATATTCCTATTACCATTTTGTTAATTGTTTTGGGATTGTTTTTGTAGGTGTTTTCCTTCTCTTGTGTTTCCTGCTTAGAGAAGTTCCTTTAGCATTTGTTGTAAAGGTAGTTTGGTGGTGCTGAATTCTGTTAACTTTTACTTGTCTGAAAGCTTTTGATTTCTCTGTTGAATCTGAATGAGATTCTTGCTGGGTAGAGTAGTCTTGGTTGTAGGCTTTTCACTTTCATCAGTTTAAAAATATCCTGCCACTCCCTTCTGGCCTGCAGTGTTTCTGCATGAACATCAGCTGTTAACCTTATAGGGGTCCCCTTGTATATTATTTGTTGCTTTTCCCTTGCTGCTTCTAATAGTTTTTCTTTATGTTTAATTTTTGTTAGTTTGATTAATGGTGTCTTGGCATCGTTCTCTTTGGATTAATCCTGTATAGGACACTCTATACTTCCTGGACTTGATTGACTATTTCTTTTCCCATGTTGGGGAAATTTTTGACTATATTCTCTTCAATTATTCTCTTAGACACTTTCTCTTTTCTTCCTCTCTGGGACACCTATTATTCTAATGTTGGTGTGCTTACTATTTCCTCTGAGGTCTCAGAGACTGTTCTGCATTCTTTTCATTCATTTTCCTAATTCTGCTCTGTGGCAGTTATTTCCACCATTCTGTCTTCCAACTCACTTACTCATTCTTCTGCCTCAGTTATTCTGCTATTATTCCATCTAGAGTATTTTTTATTTTCATTATTGTGTTTTTCATTACTTTTTATTTGCTTTTAGTTCTTCTAGTTCCTTGTTAAATATTTCTTGTATTCTGTTTCTGAGATTTTGGATCAGTTTTACTATCATTACTCTGAATTCTTTTTCAGGCAGTTTGCCTATTTCTTCTCCATTTATTTGGCCTTGTCATTTTTTATCTTGCTCCTTTGGCTGCAAGATATTTCTTTGTCTTCTCATTTTGTTTAATTTATAATATTTGAGGTTTCCTTTCCCTAGGCTGTAGAGTTGTATTTTCTCTAGCTTCTGTTCTCTGCCCCTGGTGGTAGGTTAGTCCAGTGTCCTGAGTAGGCTTCCTGATGGGGCAGACTGGTACCTGTGTTCTGATGGGTGTTGCTGGGTCTTTTCCCTCTGATGAGCAGGGCCATGTCAGGTAGTGCATTTTGTGGTGTCTGTTAGCTTAGTATGACTTTAGGTAGTCTGTGTGCTAATGGGTGGGTTTGTATTCCTGTCTTGTTATTTGATGTGAGGCATCCAGCTATGGGAGCTGCAGGCTGTTGGGAGGATCCAGGTCTTGGATTCTGATAGAGGCCTCTGTGAGAGCTTTTGGCAATTAATCTTTCCTGTGGCCAGGAATTCTCTAGTGATCCAGTGTCCTGGACTCAGTGCTCCCACCCCAGAGCCTCGGGGCTGACTTCTGTTCAAGGAACCCTGAGCCTGCAGGTTGCTTATCCCACCAATAAAGTGGATTTAAAAAATAATCAAGCCCCAGACTAATGGTAAAAATTTAAATCAAACAAACAAAAAAAAAGAAACAAGTAAACACACACACAAAAGAAACAAAATCAGAACCAAGTAAAACAAAGAGCAAGAGAACAATGAGACAAAAGAAACCCAGAACAGAATCAGAGACTAAAAAGAAAACCAACAAAAACAAAAACAAAACAAAGCAAAACAAAAGTAGAGTGCCAGCTGAAGAATAAAGTGAAGAAATAAAATGATTCAAAAAAAAAAGAGAGAAAGGGGAAAGCAGACAGAACAACAGAAGAGCAATGTAGAGATAGAAATATAAAATAAAATAAAATACAAATTAAAGACAAAAAGAGAGAGAGAGAGACCACCAAAACCCTAGAGAAATGGTGGAAAAAAAGAAACAGAAACAAGGAAACAAACAATCACATACAAGAAACAAAAACAGAATCAAATAATACAAAATGCAAGAGCACAACCCCAAAACAAAATCAAACAATTAGAATCAGAACTAAGAAAAACACAGAATCTAAAAACAAAAACCAAAGCAGTGTGGCAACTGAAGAATAAAGCAAGGTAACAGAACAAAACCATAAAAATGATTAAATATAAAATAAGATAAAATAAGATTAAAATAAATTAAAATAAAAAGGGAACAACAGAACAGCAGAACAGAACAACAGAAAAGTAGAAATGGAAATATAAATACATGTATATATAAAAGAAAAAAAGAAAAAAGAAGGGAAAAGAACACAGCACAATAGAAAAGCAAACTAGAAACAGAAATATATCAAAAATAAAAGTAAAAATAAAAAATATGTTTTAAAATATGAAGATCCCATAAGATTAATTTAAAAATACTAAAACAATGACAGCACACAAACAAAAGCAAAACAAAAACCAGAACCAAAAGAATGAACCAAAACAATACAATTAATAATAATAATTATGTTTCCTTGGGGTCTCAGCCATAAGTGTCCTTGCACACACCTTGAGCCACAGCCCACCTCCTCCTCCCCAAGAGGCCCTCCTCTGCCTCTGGGTTGGACTCTTGCCCTGCTGTGGGGATGACTCAGACTCTGATATGGCCCAATCCTTCTAAGTGCTTGCCCCCAAAGTCCACAGCTGCCAGAGCTAGACTGTTTTCATTTGTGAGGACACTCTTTTGTCTACTCAGAAATTCCTTAGACACAGGGTCTACCTAGCTGATCACAGGGATTTAATCTGCAGCTTGTACAGCTGATGGAAAGATTTTTGATCCTCTTCTTTCATCCCCCTGTCCCTGACATTCAGCTTTGGTTTTATCTCCACCTCTGCATGTGGTCCACCCACAGAAGTCTGGTCCTGAGGCTGCCTTGGAGCTCTTGGGTAGCCTCAGTGAGGACAGGGTGCAGAGGTGGTATAACTGCTTGGGTCATGGAAGCTCCAGCAGCAGCACCAAATGTGCAGGGAAGCCAGTGGCCATGAGTGTAAGAGATATGGCCCTAGTGAGGGCCAGCCCTGGCCAGTCTTTTACTGAAGATTGGCAGCAGGCACACAATGGTCAGCCCTTTAGGGGGCTTTTTCTATTACTCATCAACCAGCACACTACAGCCAGCCCTGGAGAGGGCTTCCTTTATTGTTCACCAGCAGACACCACAGTGTGGGGAGAGAGAGGCTACAATAGTGGCTCCTCCCCCTGCATGTGACTCAGCAGCAGTGCCCTGCTTCCATGGCAGCCCAGTCTTCCCCAGTAGGCATTCTCTGCTCTGGACTTCCTCTCTCCCATCCCCTCATTCTGTCTCCCTGCAGCTAACAGAAGTTCACACACTGGGCCTGTTCTCTGACCCCCACACTCCAGCTCCCAGCCCCCTTGCACACCTGTGAACACACATTTCAGTTTGGGACACACAGAGCCATGGTAAGGATTATCTGTGTATTTCTCACTCTGTCCCGTCTGCCACAGATCAGCTGCTTCACCTTTTTCTGACAGCTCCAAATGCCTCCCTTCTATCCCAATGGATTTCTTCTTTGGAGAGGATTTCCCCATCGGAAAGGGGTTTCCCTTAATTCAGGAATCTCGCCTCTGCTTCAGCTCCCCTGCCCTGGGGTGCAGGTCCTGTCTTGTTTCCTCTCCTCCTTCTTCTCCCTTCTTTTTTGCATCCTACCCAGCTGTACAGGGATCTTATAGTCCTTTCTGGTGTCCAAGGTCTTCTGCTAGTGTTCAGCCAGGTTTCTGTGAGAATTATTGCATCTATAGTTGTATTCCTGATACATCCGTGGAGAGAGATGAACTCCATGTCCTTCTACTCTGCTGCCATCTTAACTCTCCCCTCACCAGTGCTTTTCTATATATTTTTCAAGCATTTCTAACATTGTTAAAGAAAATTAAAAGAGCAAAGAAAAATTCAGGAACATTTCCAAAATTATCAGGATAAATAAAATTACCCAATTACCTATCAAAGTTTACTATGAAGCTCAGTGTAACTAGTTCTAGTAATTTAAAAAATGTGTACAATTTGAATTAATAATGGAAGGAAAGAATAGGCCAGAAAGAGAGCCATATTGACAAAGACAATTATACACACTTGAGAGCAATGTAGTCTATTCAAAGAACAGATCTCTAGTGTTGGAAAAAAAATTCTTACAGTGGATGAAAATATTTTTCACTCCTGATATTATATAAAAACAACTAAATGCCAACTTTTCTTAACTCTCCATGATTTAAACACATGGAATTTAACAGCTTCAGAGCCCCATACTATCATGAGTACACAACAATATACTAAATTGAGAATCTGAACATTTTCTGTGGGAAACAATAACAAATTGTTTAGTCATAAGGAAAATAGGTATCATATTCTTTATTTTTCTTCCAAGCTGTATAATTAGCCAGCACTTGAAGAAATCATATCCAAAACTCATTCTCTCTTTAGTTGGGTCAGTAGAGTAGAGCTCCAGAGTGAGTAAATATTTGGTTTCTGCAGGAAGGCATGAATCAAAATTTCCATATATTTATTTTTTTAATTAATTAATTAATTAGTTTAATTTATTTATTGGCTGTGTTGGGTCTTCATTGCTGCACATGGGCTTTCTCTAGTTGCTGCAAGTGGGGGCTACTCTTCATTGTGATGCAGAGGCTCCTCATTGTAATGGCTTCTCTTGTTGTGGAGCACGGGACCTAGGCACGTGGGCTTCAATAGTTGTGGCACATGGGCTCAGTAGTTGTGGCTCATGGGCTCTAGAGCAGAGGCTCAATAGTTGTGGTGCACGGGCTTAGTTGCTCCATGGCATGTGGAATCTTCCCAGGGCAGGGCTTGAACCCGTGTCCCCTGCCTTGGCAGGCAGTTTCTTTACCACTGCGTCACCTAGGAAGTCCATATTTATTTGTTTTTATAATGTTGTAAGCTAATTTCATTTGGAAGGTACATAGAAACCCACTCTAATGTTTAGCCTTTCTTCCTGGCCATGAATAAAAAGGGGTGAATAAAGACAAAATCATAAACATAAACTTATATAATCATTTATAACTGAGCTGGTTTCAAAATCCAAGCCTTTATATCAGAAGTTCTTTAACTCTTGTGTTTCAATACTGGTATCAGTATTGCATGCTTGCAGAACTAGGAAAGTCACTCAGTTTAAGGTTCTGCCTCTGTAGAATACTAATTATGATACTAATTGTAGAGTAAGGATTAAATGAGATGGTATATGTGAACATTGTTTTGTCATCAGTGAAATGTTTTCCAAATATGAGAGATGATGTAATGTTTATGGTGCATGCAGGGGAGACCTTTAATAGATGCAACAAGAGGCTGAGTGATCACAGAAAACCCTCTATGGATAGGATTACTGTATAGAGGGAATACCACTGTGCTCAGTAGAAAGACATATGTCATCCAGTATCCTTTCTCTTTAGACATTTATGTAAGATAAGAAATTTGTGTTGCTGGGCAGAAAAAGCTCCCCCATCATTTATGATTTTATTTTGCCTGCACACCAAATGAAGTTGTTGTTGTTGTTGTTGTTGTTTAAATAGGTCTAAGGGATTATCTATAAACTCAAATACCAGTTTTGAAATGTATAACTTTAAATAAATCTGTCACCAAAAACTTAAATTAAATTGACTGGCTCCCTCACTATTGACAACCAGACATAGTGAAATACATTTATTTGTCAGGGGTGTAATCAAAACATGAAGGGTTAGAATTTAAAATTTAATGGCATCAGGTAGAATCAGCCTAGAGTTGCATCTCCACTTTAGAGCTGACTTCCTGGTGGAATATGAATACTCTAAGATTACTAGCTATGGTTCTCTTCATCTGCACAGTGCTAAAATTTTTTAGTGCCTCTATTTGACTATATGACTTTCACTTTCATGGCTGTCAAGGATGAGCAAACTGCTTATAACTGATACATTATTTTTTTTCTTAAGTTCTTTATTGGAATACAATTGGAATACACTATTGTGCCAATTTTTGAGGTACGCCAAAGTGAATCAGCTGTATTTATACATATATCCATATCCCTACCCTCCCATGGCTCCCTCCCACCCTCACAATCCTGGCCCTCTAAGTCATCACCCATCATTGAGTTTATCCCTTTATGATATGCAGGACCTTCCCACAAGCTATCTATTTTACATTTGATAGTGTATATATGTCTATGTTACTCTCTCACTTCATCCCAGCTTCCCCTTTGTGCCCCCTCATCCTATGTCCTGAAGTCCATTCTCTACATCTGCATCTTTATTCTTGTTCTGTCACTGGGTTCATCAGTGCCATTTTTTTTTTTTTTAGAATCCATATATATGACTTAGCATACAGTATTTGTTTTTCTCTTCCTGGCTTACTTCACTGTGTATGCCAGACTCTAGGTTTATGCACCTCATTACAAATAACCCAATTTCATTCTTTTTTATGGCTGAGTAATATTCCATTGTATATATGTACCACTTCTTCTTTATCCAATCATCTGTTGGTGGGCATTTAGGTTGCTTCCATGTTTTGGCTACTGTAAACAGTGCTGCAATGAACATTATGGTATATGTTTCTTTTTGGATTATGGTTTCTCATGGTATATGCCCAGTGGTGGGATTGCTGGGTTATATGATTGCTGGGTTATATAGTTCCATTTTTAGTTTTTTAAGGAACCTCCAAAGGATGAGCAACCTGCTTGTAACTGATACATACTTTCTTTAGTAATGCTGGTATAAAAAGACCTGTTTTATACTTGAAAATATCTACTCTATTGCATATTGCTTTTCATCTTAAACTCTGAAGTTTAGTGAGAACTGTGATAAAATTTGCATATACATCTGTGAACCTCCTAAAAGAGAAAGTTGGTTTTCTCAGCCTTCTAACTCTGATGCTCCTTTTTTCTTTTCCTTTTAAAAAAATATTTATTTATTTATTTATTTATTTATTTATTTATTTAGGCTGCCCTGGGTCTTATTTGTGGCATGCTCGATCTTCATTGTGGCATGCAGAGTTCTTAGTTGTGGCATGCATGCAGAATCTAGTTCCCTGACCAGGGATCAAACCCAGGCCCCCTGCCATGAAAGCATTGTCTTACCTACTGGACCACCACCGAAGTCCTGCTTTTCATAATAAGAGCTTCTACAGTAATAAATCACAGTCCATGTCAGTACCTAGATTGTTACTGGAAGGCTTGGTTCTGTGACCAGTGTGAAGATCATCTCCTGATCCAACATGTAGAGCTTTGAACAATCACAAAATGAATATGAAGTCAATGCTCTTCACATAGATGCCCAGCTAGGGGCCAGGTAAGGGGAAACTAAAAATCTGCCTCACTTTAATCACCCAGCTTAATATTGTTAATAAGTTGTAGCCTCTTAGAGGGGTATCTATGTCTAATTTGAACCCAAGTGCCAAATAGGCTCTGATCTGTAAAGGCTCTGATCTTGAATGTGTTTGGAATTAAAGACAATGTGGGATTATTTAAAATCAGAAACTCTAGAGTTTGCGATGCTGTGGAGAGATCATAGTTGTGTGTAACATGGGAGCAGAGAAGATTTCCTCTGTCCATCCACTCTAACTCTGATCCAACAAGACATGTTCTGAAACAAACAGTCAGATTAGCAGAGGCTTCGTCATAGCAGTTGACATGTCATACTCTGTTTTCAGTAAGCAACCCTGTGGCTGGCACTGCACATTCTACAGTTCTCTCCTTGAGAAATTTTAAAGACACTGAGATGACTTGATATTGTTAGACAAAAAGTTTCTTCAAACCTCTATTTCTTACTGCCTGCCCTTGCTGGTAATTACCACATCTCTGGAAGCAACCATATATTGGTGACAATTTTACCTGGTAGCATTTGTAGTATTTTCTGGGCCCAAGTTTATGAATCTGGATTCCGTCTCCTGGGAAGAGGAAGTACTCAGGACTGTGTTTTATGGTTAAACACCATGGGTAATGGTTTTATGCCAAGAAGAGTGAGTCCAGATGGAGGTAAAATCATTAATGTAATAAGGAGTTCAGACTATTATGTATATTAAATTAACTATTTTAAATCAAATTTCCTTGTTTTTCTATTAGAATTATGAAAAACATCACACATGTTATGCTAAGAAATGTAATCGAGTTATCTAGGAATCTTGCAGAACAAAGAATTATCCTTACTAATTTTTTATGAAATGATTTTGAGTGTGTAATTCTGAGAAAAATATATTTCCCATTTTTGGGGGAAAATTTCATGGTACATCCCAGATGTTCTCAACTTCCTTTTGCTGAGCCAACTGTCCAGTTTTGCAGACATCTACCACTAAGATTTTGGAACCTGCATTTTTCTGCCTATTCAAGTGTCAAAAGAATATATCCTACTGTTTGCATTTTGATGTTGTGGAATTCCACTTGGAACAGCTCACAGGGACAGATAAAATCAAGTATCCTTTCTCTAATTGCAATTAGTAACTTCAAGATTGTGTCTCATTTTAGACTGAAGCCATACTGAACTCTTTCCTTAGAAAATTATATAAAGACTGCTAATTGAATCCTATCAAATCATATATCTCCAATTTTTTACTGTGGTAAAGTATACATAATATAAATTTACCTCCTTGATCATTTTTAAGTGCACAGTTCAGTGATATGAAATACATTGATAGTGTTGTACTAGTATTACCACCATGTATCTGCAGAATGCATTTCAGAAAGACAAACTCTATATCCTCTAAACAATAACTCTCCGTTCCTCCCTTTCCGCCAGCCTCTAGCAACAATCATTCCTTCCCTTTTCTTTTTCTATTATTTTGACTATTCTAAATATATCACATAAGTGGAATCAGAGTATTTGTTTTTTTTTTTTTTTTAATAACATATCACTCAGCACATTGCCCTCAGGTTTATCCTTGTTATAACATATCATAGTTTCCTTCTCTTTTAAAAATGAATAATATTCCATTTTATGTATATATCACATTTTGCTTACCCATTATCATCTATCAATGGACACTTGTGTTGTTTCCATGATTTATTTATTGTGAATAATGCTGCTATGAACATGGGTATACAAATGAATCTTTGAAATCCTGCTTTCAAATATTTTGAGTATATACCCAGAAGTGGAATTGCTAAATTATATGGTAATTCTATTTTTGATTTTTCGAGGAACTGTCATACTGTTTTCCACAATGGCTCTACTGTTTAACATATTTTGTTTTCAATAAGAAACCTGTGGCTGACACTGGATAGTCTCTAGTTCTATCTTTGAGAAGTCTTAAAGAAACTAACCAACAGCCCAGTGTTCCAATTTCTCCACATCTTAGCCAACACTTGTTATTTTCTGTTTTGTTCTGTTTTTTTTTGTTTGTTTGTTTGTTTTTTATAGTAGCCATCTTAATGGGTGTCAGATAGTATCTCATTTTGATATTTATGTCACTAAAAATTAATGATCTTGAGCTTCTTTTCATGGGCATAATGACTATTTGTATATCTTATTTGGAGAACTAATTATTCCAGTACTTTGCCCATTTTTTGTATGCAGTTGTTTGTTGTATTGTTGTTAATGTTTAGAATTTGTCTATATATTTTAGTTATTAATCCATTATTGGATTAATATTTCAAATATTTTATCCCATTCTCTGCCTTCTCCATTGATAGTGTCTTTTCATGCACACAGTTTTAAAATTTCTTTGAAGTCTAATTTGTCTTTTTGTTGTTGTTGTTGTTGTTGTTGCTTATGACTTTGGTATCATTTTCAGGAAAACATTTGTGAACAATTTTGCTATGTGTTTTCTTCTGTGAGGTTTACAGTTTTAGTTCCTACATTTATATCTTTGATCCATTTTGATTCAATTGTTGTATGTGGTGTTAGGTAATAGTACACCTTCATTCTTTTGCATGGGGAGATCTTATTTTCCCCAATTCCTTTCTTAAAAGGATGGTCCTAACCCCATTGAATTGCACTCTCTTCAAAAATTGTTTAACCATATATTTGAGTGTTTATTTCTGCATTCCCTATTCTATTTCATTTGTCTTTTTGTCTGTCTTTATGCCAGTACCACAGTTTTTATTACTGTAGCTTTGTAGTAGTTTTGAAATCAGGAATCAGCAGTCCTTCAACTTTGTCTTCTTTTTCAATATCATTTAGGCTATTTGGAAACACTTGAGATTCAATGTGAATTTTAGGATTTCTTTTCTATTTTTACAAACAAATTTTAGTTGGATTTTTGATAGGAATTTAACTGAATCTGTAAAACACATTAGGTAATATTGACTTCTTAATAATGTCTTCTGATTCATGAACATGGCATGTGTTATTTTCGTATTCATATTTTCTTTAGTTTGTTTCAGCAACAATTGTCAGTTTTCCTCCTACAAATCATTTACCTCCTTGGTTAATTCATACATCTTTTGTTCTTTGGGTGCTATTATAAATGGAACTGTTTTCTTACTTCCCTATTCAGTTATTGTGTGTGTGTGTGTGTGTGTGTGTGTGTATAAATGTAACTGATTTTTGTGTGTTGACTTTATATCATGTTACATTACTGAATGCTTTTATTAGTTCTAACAATGTGTGTGTGTGCGTGTGTGTGTGTGTGCATGTGTATGATATCTTTAGGGTTTTCTATGTATAAGATCACATCAACAGTGAACAGTTTTTCCTTAATTTCCAACTTGAATACCTTTTTTCGCTTTTCTCATCTAATTGCTGTGGCTAGATATCCCAATAATATGTTGAATAAAAATAGAAAAAGCAGACATCTTTGCATTTCTCCTGATCTTAGAAGAAAAGATTGTAGTCTTTCACCATTGAGTATAATGCTTCCTGTGTCTGTTTCATTTATTGCTTTTATTATGTTGTAGCTTCCATATGTTTCTAGTTTGTTGAGTATTTCTATCATGAAAGGGTGTTGAATTTTGTCAAATACTTTTTCTGCATTGAGATTATCATAATTTTTTGTTTGATTGTTTTTTGTGTTCGTTTGCCTTAATTCTGTTCATGTGGTTTATTACAATGAATATTTTTAATAAGTTGAAACATCCTTGCATTTCAGGAATAAATTCCACATGGTCATGTTGCATAATCCTTTCACTATGCTGTTGAATTTTGTTTGCTAGTGTTTTATTTTTTAATTTTTTTAATTTTTTAAATTTTATTTCAAAACACAAAATTTATTTGCTTGAAATAATCAATACAAAGATGAAATCTATGACAAGCTATTTAAAAATGAACAGAAACACATTTCAGAAACAATAAAGGTCATTATTTCTGGGATAACAGAATTATTGATACAAATTAAAAAAAATTTCTTTGACTGCAGCATGTGGTGTTGCAATTTCCCAACCAGGGATCAAACCTGCACCCCCTGCACTGGAAATGTGGAGTTTTAACCACCAGATCACCAGGGAAGTCCCTGGGATAACAGAATTATAAAACAAATAGATTTTTGTATAGTTATAGGAATAAACTTCAAATCTATGTAAATAGATGATTTCTAGCAAAATGTGCTGTCCAAATGAACACGAAGATAGAACAAATGACTTAATAACCATAAGGATGATATGATTTATGTAAATACAAAACAGTCAATTCGGTTAAAGTCCACTGTGTAATAAAGAAGGAAAGAAAGTTTGGACAGAGGTGCCCTATGGGGAGCGAGAACCTGGGGATGGGGGGTGATTAAGTGGAACTTGATCAGCAGGAACTGTGTTGTCTTTAAGAGAAAACTGATGTTATCAGGTCTTGCTTTGGGAGGGCTGGGGCTATCGGTGTCTGTGTCATTGTTCCTTGTATTTTCCATTACCTCCAAGTTCATGTGGGATTTTTTTTTTTTTGAGATACAGTTAACATACAATAAACTGCATATATTTAGAGCATACAATTTGGTATCCCAATCTCCCAATTCATTCCCACTCAAACCTTCCCTACTTTCCCCACTTGGTGTCCATATGTTTGTTCTCTACATCTGTGTCTCTATTTCCACCTTGCAGACCGGTTGATTTCTACCATTTTTCTATAGTCCACATATATGTGTTAATATATGGTTTTGTTTTTCTCTTTCTGACTCACTTCACTCTATATGACAGCCTCCAAGTCCATCCATGTCTCTAGAAATGTCCCGGTTTCCTTGCTTTTCACAGCTGAGTAATATTCCATTGTATATATATATATATATATATATACCACATCTTTTTTATCCATTCACCTATTGATGGGCATTTAGGTTGCTTCCATGTCCTGGCTATTGTAAATAGTGTTGCAATGAACATTGGAGTGCATGTGTCTTCCTGAATTATGGTGTTCTCTGGGTATATCCCCAGCAGTGGGATTGCTGGGTCATATGGTAACTCTATTTTTAGTTTTGCAAGGAACCTCCATACTGTTCCCCACAGTGGATGTATCAATTTACATTCCCACCAACAGTGCAAGAGTGTTCCCTTTTCTCCACACCTTCTCCAGCATTTACTGTGTGTAGATTTTCTGATGATGCCCATTATGACTGGAGTGAGGTGATACCTCATTGTCATTTTGATTGGCATTTCTCTAATAATGAGTGATGTTGAGCAGCTTTTCATGTGCCTCTTGGCCATCTGTATGTCCTCTTTGGAGAAATGCCTATTTAGGTCTTCTGCCCATTTTTTGATTGGGTTGCTTGTTTTTTTGATATTGAGCTGGATGAACTGTTTATATATTTTGGAGGTTAGTCCTTCGTCTGTTGTTTCGTTTGCAAATATTTTCTCCCATTCTGAGGGTTGTCTTTTCATCTTGCTTATAGTTTCCTTTGCTGTGCAGAAGCTTTGAAGTTTCATTAGGCCCCACTTATTTATTTCTGTTTTTCATTCCATTACTCTAGGGGATGGATCAAAAAAGATCTTGCTGTGATTGATGTCAAGGAGTGTTATTCCTATGTTTTCCTCCAGGAGTTTCATAGTGTCTGGCCTTACATTTAGGTCTTTAATCCATTTTGAGTTTATTTTTGTGTATGGTGTTAGGGAGTGTTCTAATCTCATTTTGTTACATGTAGCTGTCCAGTTTTCCCAGCACCATTTATTGAAGTGGTTGCCTTTTCTCCATTGTATATCCCTGCCTCCTTTCTCATAGATTAGTTGACCATAGTTTATCTCTGGGCTTTGACCCTGTTCCATTGATCTATACTTCTGTTTTTGTGCCAGTACCATAGTTTCTTGGTCACTGTAGCCTTGCAGTATAGTTTGAAGTCAGGAAGCCTGATTCCACTGACGCCATCTTTCCTTCTCAAGATGGCTTTGGCTATTTGGGGTCTTTTGCATTTCCATAGAAATCGTAAAATTTCTTGTTCTAGTTCTGTGAAAAATGCCATTGGTAATTTGATCAGGATTGCATTGAATCTGTATATTGCTTTGGGTAGTATTGTCATTTTCACAATGTTGATTCTTCCAATCCAAGAACATGGTATGTTCTTCCATCTGTTTGTGTCCTCTTTGATTTCTTTCATTAGTGTCTTATAGTTTTCTAAGTACAGGTCTTTTATCTCCTTGGTTAGGTTTATTCCTAGGTATTTTATTCTTTTTGTTGCAATGGTGAATGGGATTGTTTCCTTAATTTCTCTTTCTGTTCTTTCATTGTTAGTGTATAGAAATGCAAGAGATTTCTGTGTGTTAATTTTGTATGCTGCAACTTTACCAAATTCATTGATTAGCTGGAGTAGTTTTCTGGTGGCATCTTTAGGATTTTCTATGTATAATATCATGTCATCTGCAAACAGTGACAGTTTTACTTCTTTTCCAATTTGGATTCCTTTTATTTCTTTTTCTTCTCTGATTGCTGTGGCAAGGACTTCCAAAACTATGTTGAATAGGAGTGGCGGGAGTGGACATCCTTGTCTTGTTCCTGATCTTAGAGGGAATTGCAGTTTTTCACCATTGAGAATGATGTTTGCTGTCGGTTTGTCATATATGGCCTTTATTATGTTGAGGTAGTTTCCCTCTATGCCCACCTTCTGGAGAGTTTTTATCATAAATGGGTGTTGAATTTTGTCAAAAGCTTTTTCTGCATCTATTGAGATGAATATGTGGTTTTTATCCTTCAATTTATTAATATGGTGTATCACATTGATTGATTTGTGTATATTGAAGAATCCTTGCATTTCAGGAATAAACCCCACTTCATCATGGTGTATGATCCTTTCAATGTGTTGTTGTATTCTGTTTGCTAGTATTTTGTTGAGGTATTTTGCATCTAAATTCATCAGTGATATTGGTCTGTAGTTTCCTATTTTTGTAGTATCTTTGTCTGGTTTTGGAATCAGGGTGATGGTGGCTTCATAAAATGAGTTTGGGAGTGTTCCTTCCTCTGCAATGTTTTGGAAGTGTTTGAGAAGGATGGGTGTTAGCTCTTCTCTAAATGTTTGATAAAATTCACTGTGAATCCATCTGGTCCTGGACATTTGTTCATTGGGAGATTTTTAAACACAGTTTCAGTTTCATTACTTGTGATTTGTCTGTTCATATTTTCTATGTCTTCCTTATTCAGTCTTACAAGGTTATACTTTTCTAAGAATCCGTCCATTTCCTCTAGGTTGTCCATTTTATTGGCATATAGTTGCTTGTAGTAGTCTCTTATGGTCCTTTTTATTTCTGTGGTGTCTGTTGTAACTTCTCCTGTTTCCTTTCTAATTTTATTGATTTGAGACCTCTCCCTTTTTTTCTTGATGAGTCTTGCTAGAGGTTTATCTATTTTATTTATCTTCTCCAAGAACCAACTTTTAGTTTTATTGATTTTTGCTATTGTTTTCTTTGTTTCTATTTCACTTATTTCTTCTCTGATCTTTATGATTTCTCTGGGTCCACTAACTTTGGGTTTTGTTTGCTCTTCTTTCTCTAGTTTCTTTAGGTGTAATGTTAGATTGTTTATTGGGGATGTTTCTTGTTTCTTGAGATAGGATTGTATTGCTATAAACTTCCCTCTTAGAGCTGACTTTGCTGCATCCCATAGGTTTTGGATCATTGTGTTTGCATTGTCATTTGTCTCTAGGTATTTTTTGATTTCCCCTTTGATTTCTTCAGTGATCTCTTGGTTATTTAGTAGTGTATTGTTTAGCCTCTGTGTGTTTGTGTTTTTTACAGTTTTTTTCCTGTAATTGATTTCTAATCTCATAGTGTTGTGGTCAGAAAAGATGCTTGATATTATTACAGTTTTCTTGAATTTACCAAGGCTTGATTTATGACCCAAAATGTGATCTAACCTGGAGAATGTTCCATGTGCACTTGAGAAGAATGTGTAATCTGCTGTTTTTGGATGTAATGTCCTGTAAATATCTATTAAATCAAGCTGATTTATTGTGTCATTTAAAGCTTGCATTTCCTTATTAATTTTCTGTGTGGATGATCTGTCCATTTTTGTGAGTAGGGTGTTAAAGTTCCCCACTATGATTGTGTTACTGTTGATTTCCTCTTTCATATTTGTTAGCATTTGCCTTATGTGTTGAGGTGCTCCTATAGTGGGTGCACATATATTTATAATTGCTATCTCTTCTTCTTGGATTGATCCCTCGATCTTTATGTAGTATCCTTTCTTATTTCTTGTAACATTTTTTATTTTAAAGTCTATTTTATCTGATATGAGTATTGCTACTCCAGCTTTCTTTTGATTTCCATTTGCATGGAATATCTTTTTCCATCCTCTCACTTTCAGTCTGTATGTGTCCTGAGGTCTGAAGTGGGTCTCTTGGAGATAGCAAATATGTGGGTCTTGTTTTGTATCCATTCAGACAGTCTGTGTCTTTTGGTTGGTGCATTTAGTCCACTTACATTCAAGGTAATTATCAATATGTATGATCCTATTACCATTTTCTTCATTGTTTTGTTTTGTTTTGTTTTTTGTAGGTCCTTTTCTTCTCTTATGTTTCCCGCTTAGAGAAGTTCCTTTTGCATTTGTTGTAGGGCTTGTTTGCTGGTGCTGAATTCTCTTAGCTGTTGCTTGTCTGTAAAGCTTTTGATTTCTCCATCGAATCTGAATGAGATCCTTGTTGGGTAGAGTATTCTTCATTGTAGGTTCTTCTCTTTCATTGCTTGAAGTATATCATGCCACTCCCTTCTGGCTTGTATAGTTTCTGCTGAGAAATCAGCTGTTAACCCTATGGGAATTCCCTTGTATGTTATTTGTAATTTTTCCCTTGTTGCTTTTAATAACTTTTCTCAGTTTTTAATTTTTGTCAGTTTGACTACTATATGTCTTGGTGTGTTTCTCCTTGGGTTTATCCTGCCTGGGACTCTCTGCACTTCCTGGACTTGGGTAGCTATTTCCTTTTGCTTGTTAGGGAAGTTTTCAACTATAAATCTTCCAATATCTTCTCAGGTACTTTCTCTCTCTCTTCTCCTTCTGCGACCCCTATAATGCAAATGTTGGTGTGTTTAACATTGTCCCAGAGGTCTCTTAGGCTGTCTTCAGTTCTTTTCATTCTTTTTTCTTTATTCTTTTCCATATCAGTGATTATCACCATTCTGTCTTCCAGCTCACTTATTCGCCCTTCAGCCTCAGTTAATCTGCTATTTGTTCCTTCCAGTGTATTGTTCAGTTCAGTTATGGTGTTGCATATCTCTCTTTGTTTGCTCTTTAATTCTTCTAGGTTTTTAGTAAACTTTTCAATCTTTGCATCCAGTCTTTTTTCAAAGCCGTTGATCATCTTCACCATCATTATTCTGAATTATTTTTCTGTAAGGGTGCCTATCTCCTCTTCATTTAGTTGTTTTCCTGGGGTTTTATCTTGTCCCTTCATCTGGTACAAAGTCCTCTGCTTTTTCATTTTCTGTATCTTTCCGTGGCTGTGGTTTTCAGTTCCACAGAAGGAAATACTGTTGATGCTGCTTGATACTCCCATCTGCCCTCTTGTGGAGGAAGCTATCTAGGGGGCTGGAATGTGCTTTCTGATGGGACAGACTGATGGTGGGTAGGGCTGGCTGAGTGGAGCTCAGTAAGACTTTAATCCAATTTGGTGGGTGGAGATCAGTAAAACTTTAATTTGCTTGTCTGCCAGCAGGTGGGTCTGTGTTCCCACCTTGTTTGATGTTTGTCCTGAGGCTACTTAGCACTGGAGCTTACAGGCTCTTTAGTGGGGCTAAAGGCATACTCTGGGAGGGCTCACACCAATGATCACTTCCCAGAACCCCTGCCCCCAGTGCCCCTGTCTCCCCATTGAGCCACAGCTACCCCCCACCTCTGCTGGTAACCCTCCAACACCAGCAGGTAGGTCTGATTCCATCTCCTATGGGGTCATTACTCCTTCCCTCTGGGTCCTGGTGAGCACACTTTTTTGTGTGCCCTCCAAGAGTGGAGTCTGTTTTCCCCAGTCCTATGGAGGTCCTGCAGTCAAATATCACTGGCTTTCAAAATCTGATTCTCTGGGGATTCCTCCCCCCATTGCTGGACTTCCAGGTTGGGAGGCCTGATGTGTGGCTCAGAACCCTGACTTTAGTGGGTGGGCTTTTGTAGTATAACTGTTCTCCAGTTTGTGAATCATCCACCCAGCATTTATGGGATTTGATTGTAAAGCATTTGCATTCCTGCTACTGTCTCATTGTGGCTTCTCCTTTGTCTCTGGATGTGGGATGTCTTTTTTGGTGAGTTCCAGTATCTTTCTGTCAATGATTGTTCAGCAGTTAGTTGTAATGCTGGTGCTCTTGCAAGAGGGAGTGAGCACACATCCTCCTACTCCGCCATCTTGATCCATCTCTGTTCATGTTTTATCAAGGATTTTCCATCAAGCTTGATAGGGGACATCGATCTGTAGTTTTTATTTCTTGTAGTTTCATTATCTGAATTTAGAATTAAGGTTATTTTGTCCTCAAAGAATGAGTTAGGAAGTTTTCCCTTCTTTTCAATTTTTATAAAAGTTTCAGCAGGATTGTTGTTTATTTTTTAAACATTTGAAATAATTCACCAGTAAAGACATCAGGTCTGGGGCTGTGCAGATTGAGAGATTTTTAATTGCTGATTCAATCTCTTTATTAGTTATTGGTCTGGTCAGATTTTCTATTTCTTCATGATTTAATCCTCATAAGCTCTGTGTTTCTATGAGATGTTTCATCTAAGTTATCCAATTTGTTGACATACAGTGGTTTATAGTACTCTCATGATATTTTTTAAATTTCTATAGAATTGGTAGTATGTCTCCACATTCATTTCTGATTTTAGTAAGTTGAGTATTCTCTTTTTCTTAGTTAATTTAGCTATCTTTAAGCTGTAAAATTAGGTTATTGATTTGAATTGTTTCTTGTTTTTTAATATAAGCCTTTAGTAACACTACTTTCCCTGTCCCATAAGATTTGGTATGTTGTGATTCCATTTTCATTCTTCTCTAAGTATTTCTAATTCCCTCTGCTCTTTTCATTTTGGATCCATTAGTTGTTTGAGTGGATTGTTTAAGCTCCTCAACTTTGTGTTTTTTCCAGTTTACCTTATCTTATTGGTTTCTAAGTATATTCTGGTGTGGTTGGGAAAAATACTTTTTGTGAGATCTATTTTTTTAAATCTATTGAGATTCAGTTTGTGGCCTAATATGTGGGGTCTATCCTGAAATGACCCATACTCACTTAAGAAGAAAGTTTATTTTGTTGTTGAGCAAAGTGTTTTGTAAACATTTGTTGAATATAATTGGCTTATTATGTTTTCAAGTCCTGTACAGTATTTCCTTACTTGTCTACTCTCTGGTTGGTTAATTAGTTACTAAGAATAAGGTATGAATGTCTCCAGCTATTATGATAGAAATTTCTATTTCTCTCTTCAGTTCTATAAATTTCTGTTTCATATATTTTAATGGTATATTATTAGGTGTGTAAATGTTTATAATTGTTCTAACTTCTTGCTGTATTGAACTTTCCTATATATGGGAAAGTTATATAATGTCCTTCTTCATCACTTGTAAACTTTTTGATTTAAAGTCTTTCTATCTGTTATTAATATAACCATCCTTGTTCTCTTTTTTTATTATTTATATGCAATATCTTTTTCAATCCTTTTTCTTTCCACCTATTTCTGTATTTTGATCTAAAATAAGCTCTTGTAGAGATAGCATATAATTGGTTGATGTGTTTTTAGCCATCCTGCTACTCTGTGCCTTTGGTTGAAGAATTTAATTCATTTACATATCAAGTAATTACTGATATAGAATTCACTTCTGTCATTCTGCTGTTTGTTTTACATGTCTTATAGATATTTTGTTTTCATTCGCTACATTACTGTCTTCTTTTGTGATTAGCTGACTGCAGTGAAACATATAAGTTCTTTTTTCATATTTTAATCTGATTAGTACTCAGATGTAACAAATAGATATGAATTACATCTCTGGGATCTATATTTATAAAATGTTTTTAGTTCATATTTATAACAAATCTATATCAAATAATTTTATACCACTATTGTTATCATACTCTATATTTATTTTACTTGGTTGAATGCATTTAAAATATTGAATCCACAGTCTTAAATTATTATATGCCCCAGGGGAAGCAAACATTAGCAAATAATGCCATGAGAGAGAATGTACAAATTTTCTAGGCTTTAAGGAAGATGTATAAAAATACAACTTAACTGATCTCGTTATTAAAACAAATCTCAGAATTTTTATACCAGTTGAAATGAATTATATTTCCACCAATGCAGGAAATTTCTTGCTTGGTTTATTTCAAAATTTATGGTTTGCAACTTATGGTTAAACAAAAACTAACCTAAGGAAAAAGTACTTTATGATTATTTCTAAATAAGCTCTTTCTAATTCATAAGCAGAACATTTTGACATGGTAGCATCTTCTGGCCATAGGAGCAACCAGGTTCTTTCTCCTTACGTATTGGTATCACCTACTATTATTACTGACTACTCTGTATTTAATATCATACTTTTAAACCTCTGTTAATTACTTAACTGTATATTTATATCTAACATTTTGAAATAAGCATATCACCAACTCTATTATCCAGCCAGGTAAAATTCCAAGAAAATTATTGTATCAAGGAATCTAGAGAAGTATTATGTTTGAATTAATAATGGAAACTTTTTCCTTGATGAGAAAAAGTATAAAAATCTTTTATTGCATTTAAGAATTAATTTCTAGAATCTTAACTGAGGTGATAAAAAGGAATCATTGAGAAAATTTTTACACTTATCCATGTATCCAGCTAGTAAGTGGCAGTGTTCAGATTTGAACTCAGGTAGACTGACTTCAGAATTTGCACTCTGAAATGTTATGCCACATGTTACTGGTAATGGCACTAGCCCATAATTATACCAATCAAGTGATTAATATGTGCCAGATACTTTATAAATGCTTCATGAGTAGCTGGTAATTATTTCCATGCAATGACTATGTGATGTAGGCATTGATATTAACATTTTATCAGGTATACTTTCTATACTGGAATTCATGTGCTGTGAATTTCATGACTGGAGTGTTGATGTGACTGTGTGTTTCATCACACAGTCATATTCATAGTTGTTCTGGGATAATCATTTGTAATTCAGAAAGACATATAGAAACAATATTTAAAGAATTTTTGTCTACTAAAAATTACCAAGCAGATTGGAAGAATCAAACTTTGTTTAGTATGTCTGTGTTGAACCTATTTACATTGTACTATATATTTTTTCACTGAGTGACCTCTATGATTACCCACCTGAGAAAGCTGACCTAGAGAGTTAGAAGTAATTCTTGCCTTTAAAATTTACACACATAAATTGTGGATATTAGCCATGTAGACATTTAAAGAATTGATAATTTTTGGTCTTGTTTTAGGCTTCAAATATGTTAACCTATGCTTCAATATAATCATTTTTCAAGGATTCCTTATTTTTCAAAGTGTAAAAATGTAGAGGGGGAAATGAAGAAACTAAAAGACAAAAGCTGTACTGGACTATTGCTAAGCCTTTCTACTTCACACCAGGCCATTTTAGTGAATCTTCTCACCATTCCATCACCAGCCAAGAGCCGTTGCAGCTAAAACTGCAGATAATTCCAGTTTTGACCATACAACGTCCTGGGTTTCAGCTGGCTATACAAACCTCAAACCTGTGCTTATGAGCCACGTGTCAGCAAGCTGCTATTCCTTCTTCTTTATTTTTCTTATTAAAAAAAAAAAAAACATGTTTTCAAAAAGAGTAGATTTTGCCTGTGTTCATTGGCAGCAGTTATAACCCTTTAGAATCAGAGAAGTCAAAGTAAAGCTGGAAATGCTAATTTATTTTCTTCCTCCTCATGCTGAGCCCCGGCGCCCTTTCCTCTCCAGCTCTCTTCACAGACAGAAGAATATTGCTTACTCCTGGTAAGACTAAGCAGGCTGAACCTCTCAGTAAGTATTAGGATGGAGTAATTCCTTGAAGCTTCTGTATACCAAGATGATGAAAGTGAATCAGACTAATCCAAATAGCAGAATAATCAGGCACTGAGTTGTTTGGTTGGAGAGAAATTTAGGAGAAATCTTACACTGCAATCTAATCTGAAACTCCCTTGCCTATCATAAGCTTGAAATAGTAAGTCAAATTCTACCCACAGAAACATAATTTTGAATCAAGATTTCCAGAAACTCCCTAAGGAAATGCAACAGTGAGAATTGTGAGAAAATCATAATTATGTATTGGAATCTGGATAAAAATAAGATTGTTTATTGGTTCTTTTAGATCATTCACTTTCAAAGTGACTAACCATATAGTTGGACTAATATCTACTATATTTTCTATTGTTTTCTCGGGGTGCTTTTGTTCTTTATTTCTTTTTGTTTTCCACTTTTTCACTGTCTTTTGAGGTTTGAATTCAACATTTTGCATAATTCTATTTGCCCCCCTTTTTAACACATCAGTTTTCTTTTTTTTCCTACTTCTTTAAATTGTTGCTCTAGATTCACAGTAGATAATTACAAATAATCCAAGTCTGCTGTCAAATAACACTACACTGTTTCAAGGGTAGTATTAAATTATAGCAACAAACTAATACTATTTCCTCCCTCTCATCTCTTATATCATTGATGTCACTAAATTCAATTTTATATAAATATACATAGTACATGCATAAACTTAGATAATTGAACAGTATTGTTATTAGTTTGAAAAAAGCTCTTAACTGATTAATTAAAAATAAAAAAATGAACTTTAATTTTACCTTCTTTTATTTCTTCTTTGATGCTCATTCTTTTCTTATGCAGATCCAAGTTTCTGGACTATATATCATTTTCCTTCTCTCCAAATGATTTAACATTTCTTGCAAGGCATGTCTACGGGCAACAAATTCCTTCACTTTTTCAATTTATTTTCTGAGAATGTTTTATTTATTTTTCACTTTTGAAGAATTTCACAGACTACAGAATTTTAGGTTGGTTAGGTTTTTCTCAATATTTTATTTCATTGTACTTTCTTCTTGCTTGCATGTTTTCTGAGGAGAAATTGGATGTAATTCTTGTCTTTGTTACTTTGCAGACAAGTTGATGTTCTTCAGCTGGTTTCTTTTTGGATTTTTCTTTATCTCTGATTTTCTGTAGTTTGAGGATTATTAGTCCAGGTAACAGTTTTTGACATTGATCTTGCTTGGTGTTCTCTTAGTTTCCAATATCTATTGTTTGGTGTCTGACATTAGTTTGGGAGAAATTCTGAGTCATTATTGTTTTAAATATTTCTTCTGTTCCTTTTCTCTATTTCTTCTTTTGGCATTCTCTTTATGCATATGTTACAGCTTTTGTAGTTGTCCCATACTTCTTGAATATTCTGTTTTCCCAGTCTCTGTCCTCTTCACTTATTGGTTTTTGATGATCCTATCTGTATAATCTCTAAGTCAGAGTTTCTTTTCTCATCTATGTTTCGTGTTCTAATAAGCCCAGTTCTTTAGTGTCTTTAATCTTTAGCAATTCTTTTTCAGTTCTTTAGTGTCTTTTAATCTTTAGCAATTCTTTTTAGTTCTTCTTATGATTTCCATCTCTGCTTACATTATGCATCTCTGTTACATATTAGCACAATAATTGTACTTGTTTTATATTGCTGGTCTGATAATATCAACTTCTCTATCATCCTGGTTCTGATGATTGATCTGTCACTTCAGATTGTAAATTTGCCTTTTGTTATTCCTTGTTTTCTTAATAGCTGGACATAATGCACTGTGTAAAAGGAACTGTTGTAAATAGCCATTTAGTAATGTGGTAGTGAGGAGTGGGGTCTGGGGAAGCATTCTATAGTTCAATGATTAGGTCTCAGGCTGGTAGAGCGCCTATGCATGTGGACTGTAAACTAACAAGTGCTTCTGAGTATTTCTTCCTCCTTAGGCAGGAAAGCATGGCTAGAGTTGACCAGAACTGAGTATTTTCCTTCTCCCATTTGGAGGGTAACAGCTGAGTGCTGTTGGTTATTTCCCTTCTCCCAGGTCAGTTAGGCCATAGTACTATCCAAGAAAGTTAGACTCCGATTAACTAGTTTCTCTAGAGGGCAAGCCTTTTTAATAATAATAATAATAATAATAATAATAATAATAATAAAAAAGAATACTATGGCACATTTCAAAATGGTTTTATTTACCTTCCCCCTTCCATAAGAATAAGGGGATTTTTCTCCAATATTCTCTCTGAGAACCCAGTTGAGTCCCTGAAGGTAATTCTCACAGAATTTTGAGGTCTTCCCTGTGACTAGGTCTCCTTGGAATGTTTAACTTTCAGAGTTTTCCACATTAAGTTTCCAACAATTCCTCATTACAGTTCAGGTTTTCTTATGCTGACACTGGTTTCCATGGAAGTTTCCACTCCTTAGTCTCATCCTTGGTAATCTCTCACCCCCTGTTTTTGCCTTTATGTCTTTTGAAACTTAGAGGAAGTGTTTTGGCCTATGTCTTTACTTTTCTTACACATTCAAGAAAAATTGTTGATGTTTAAGTTAGTTGAGCTTTTTACTTGTTGAATGGAGTGGTGATGATCAAGCTCCTTATGTTTGGAAACAGAAACTAATAAAGCAGGTTTATTTCCATTAGTCATTCTTCTAAAATATATTCAAACCTTTCACATTATTGGAAATACTCCTAAATATGTAATCAAACTTTCAAGCAGGGCTTTTATAACTAAAATTTCTCAGTAGGAATTTTCTTTTGTATCTTGGTGTTCTTTACAGCTTCATTTAATTTGTACTAAATATGATTTTCTTTCATTAAGTCTTGATGGATAAATCCTGACCCTTCATTTCTAACATAGAGCTAATCAATAAGTTCCTAAATTTCAAAAATCATTCTGGTTTTCTAACCTATCAATTTATCTTTATACTTTAAACACTCTCATACTTATACTTCACCTGCATTATTGCAATAATTTTCTCATTGTTCTTCCTGTTTCATCTCTGACTTTGTGATAGCCATTCTTTACACTAAAGTCAGAATAGTCTTGCAGATATTAAGATCTAATTATTTCATTCCCTTTATGGAAACTTCTTCATGGCTTCTCCTTTTCTTAAAAAATAAAAAATTTCCAAGCTGCTTAGCCAAGTATATAGGGCTCTGGTCAACACTTGTTTTATCAGTTCTGTCTCTTGCCATCTCTTTACTCACAGTCTGTTAGCCAGCACTATGCAAACATTTTCACTACACTCCGGTAGTGGCAGCCTTATGACCACAATCATTTTCCTACTATGCATCATCTCTTCCTTTTGCTTTCCTTGTTATTTTGCCCCTATTAGCCAATAAATGCCCTCACTTTTTAAGATAGGTCTCCCTTACCCCAACTCTAGAAGTTCAGGGCACATTAGAGGACCTAGAATTTAGTTCTGGTTATACCATTTACTAGGTGTTGGGCATTTGATATGTCACTCATTCCC
Source organism: Hippopotamus amphibius kiboko (assembly GCF_030028045.1). NCBI lineage: Eukaryota > Metazoa > Chordata > Mammalia > Artiodactyla > Hippopotamidae > Hippopotamus > Hippopotamus amphibius. The sequence continues at coordinate 66,304,795 of NC_080192.1, read as the reverse complement.
ACTGGATTTGTGTTTCCACTCTAGAATTAAATAAATTAAGTAATTATTTATGCTCAATTTATGGGTTGATGTGAGGATAAAATGAGATGCTAAGAAATGTTACCTGAACTTCAATGTGCTATATAATTAAGAAACATTACTAAGGTGACAATTTCCATGTAGAATTTTCTTGTGGTTTTTCTTCTAATTTCTGCTTTCTATTTTTGCTTTATTTGTTTGGAATAAAGTTTAAATAAAGCAGGATAAAGAGCAGTAATTTCCTAATCCTTCAGTGATGACAGCAGTGCATAGACTCATTACATCAAATGTGTTTACATTTTTAAAATTAATCACCAGTGGGGACTTCTTGCAGAAAAAAAAATATCTAGAGATGCTATATTGGGAATTTGAACAAGATCTGAGTGTTTTTCTTGGCCCATGGTGATTTTCAATAGGTTTCCTCTTATGAGGAATAAATTGCGTGTAAGCTAAGAGGAGTTAATATGGAAATAAATGTTTTCCCTCTTGTCCTTAAAATTGTGGCACAGATAAATACTGAATATAAAAGAAACCTGCTTTATTTTCTCTTAATTTTCCTTGATATGAGCATTCCTTGGCATATTCTCTTAAGCTGGTATTAATAGGAAAATAATTCTTTTTTTAGAAAGCATCTTCACAATACCAAGAGTGAAGCCAATGTAAACTATGGACTTTAGGTGATTATGATGTCTCAATTCAGGTTCATCAGTTGTGATAATGTGCCACTCTGGGAGAGATGTTGTTAATAGGAGGCTATGCATGAGTGGGGCATGAGATACATGTGAGACATCTGTATTCCACTCAGATTTGTTATAAATCTAAAAGCACTCTAAAATATAGTCTATTAAAAATATTTTCCAGAATAGTGGAGGAAAAAAGCAATCTCTAAAATGCCCCAGCAAATTATAAAATATCTTAAAGGAATTAAGAGTATGGCTCTAGAATTTTTGATCAAATGCTCAAATCTGAAAGTAGGAATTAGGGTAATTATTTGCAACTTGTAGGAGATTTAAGCCTCAAGGAAGTGAAATACACAATTGAATTTTAACTGATGACAAAATGAATAGGGTTTTTTTGGAGGAGGGTACTTTAAAATACAAAATCTTTATAACAATTTATAATTTATATATTGATTCATAGCATTCTGTTGAATATTTTTCCTAAGCAGCATTCCTGTGAAGTAAGTTGTTATTCATTTTTTGTTAAGAATATTTTCTAGTCATACATCATGTATCACAAATGCAAATATCAAATTATACTGGATTGACATCAAAAAAGAGGCAAATCATAATAGTTAGAAGGTATTGAACTTCAAGTCTGTCACATTCACTTTTGGATATTGGCTGTACATTTTTAGTGGTATATAAAGTTAAATACAATCAAATCCTATCAAGCTTCAAATCATGTAAAAAGCAGCTAATGTATTTTTGGTTTTCATTATTTTCATTTTCATATCTATTGTTTCTTCCACTGGAAATCATGTAAAGGGAGTGTTTAAAGTAGACAAAAAACTAGCTAACTCTACCACTGTTGATAGGTCATGTAAATGTTGATGTGCACTCTCCTGGATTCAATTTTCCCTCTGGTCTGCATTTGCTGAATTCTAAAAACTTCTCTAAAAAATGTCTTTCAAAAACTAAATAAATAGATTTATTTGCTATTTTAAAAGTTGACCCTGAATTTGGGGATTGTTGGAAAGTGTGAGGAGTAATGAAAGGGGAGAAGAAAGGAGAACAGATAGATGGTAATTGAAGTAATCCAGAAGAAAGATGGTAGCCATGAATAGGATCAGACAATATCATTCTGGAAATATTTTGAAAGCAATGCAAGGTGGCTCTGTGATGAATTTATTATTGGGTTTAAAAGAAAGAAAAGAAGAAGATGTAAAGAAGGAGGGAAGGAGAAAGAGAGTAAAGCAAGCAAGAAATAAGAAAAGAAAGATGATGAAAATAGCTAAAACTATGTTGGCTTGATTAGCTGGAGGGTTGATGTTGTCAATAATTGAGGTAAACTTCAGTTCAAGGCATAATCCTATTAATGTGAGGTTATTATAGAGAATACAGTGTAATAAAATAATTTCAAGACAGGAACCCCAGAATTAATATATAAATTTTAGAATCACTGTTAAACACAGATGATATTTAACACCATGAGAAATGAAGAGATCATCAAGGTAGTGGATAAAGTTTGAAAAAAAATTTCTTTTAAAAAGTTAAAACAGTAAGACCTGGGGTACTTCAAGGGAAAGATTTTCAGGGAAAGAAGCATAATCTGAAGTAGAAACAAGAGAAAAGTCTCCAGTAAAATAGCAGGAAAACCAAGAGTTTCTATGTTCTAGAAATCATATAAAAAACAATTTTAAAAGAGACAAAAGTTATTAGATACTGCTACTGATGGGTCAAGCAAGATGAAAGTTAAGAATTGACCATGGGATTTTGTAATATATAGGTTACATAGACTAAAGCAGTTTGGGGCGAATAGTGGGGGAAATCATGAATTGAATGCATGCAAAGAGATTGACAAGAAGGGAAGATCCAAGGCAGCAAGTACAGAAAACTTCCAATCAGTTTTTTTCTGTAAAGAGAAGCAGAGAAATGGTATTTGAGGTGGGAGTGTTAATAGGTTTAGAAGACAGACTTTAAGGAGATCCCAATGATCCCTACCTCTTGAGATTTACTCTTCTTTATAATCTCCTCCCACTGCATATGGGTAATACCTGTGAATTGCTTCAAACTAATAGTATGTGGTAAGAGTAATAAATGTTACTTTCATGACCACTTTATGTTATATAAGAATCTTTCTAGAGCTGCTCTCCTTGCTGCTTTTCCAGAGCATCTGTGAGTCCTACAGCCACAAAAAAAAAAAAAAAAAAAAAAAAAGACAACTTCCAAACACCAGATTGAGCTTTAAAACAGACTATTCCCCAGTTGAGCCCATAGAAAAGAACCCATCCTTGCCTAACTTCTTGAATGCATCTGTGTAGGGGGCCCAGATAAGCTGTGACCAGACTCCTGACACATAGCATCTGTGAGATAATAACTGTGTGTTATTTTCCAAGATGGCATGAGATGAAAACATATAGGGGAGGCAATGCTTGAAATTGAGACTATTGAGAGTTTGCAGTTACTGGAAAGAATTCTATGACAAAGAAGATAAGGTTTAAGGTTGATAGAGATCAATATGAGAATGTGATTTCAAGGAGGAGTTCAGTTTGTTAATAGGGTTATTGATATGTATATTTGGTTCACTAAAAATTTAGAATAGAATAGTGTTGGAAAACATAAGAGTGAACCGGAACTTAAATAATTGAAAAATTAAGGCCAGTCAACATTAAGGTGATAAATCACTGCAAAAATGAGGGGTATTGGATAATACAGTTTGATATCAAGACATTCAACACTGTTGGGATAGAGAGGTAGAAGCAATGAAGAATAAGTGGTACAAAGCCTTTGAGATCAAACAGGCACCAGTTAAGAGAGCCACAGAATAATCTGGGTCTCGAGAAACACCTGAGTATTAGTAATGTCAAGAAAGAGAAGAATGAGAATGTCAAGAATGAGAATTTAACATTAGGCAAAACACTAAGGATTTGGGCATTTGACTGGAATGGATTATAAACTGCAAAGGACACAGAGAGAGAGTCAGAACAATTGTAGAGGAGTGAGAGGTGGGAACAGAAGAGAAGATGTACATAACTGCATAGATTTTAGGGTGTAGATATTGAGGTATAATCTGGCAGCATATGACTTTGTGGGGAGACAGGAAAAAAAGACAATGAAATTAATCCTTGATAAATTACAATTACTGTAATTCTTATAGCAGATAAGAAGAGTAAGAATAATATATATGAATTAGGTAGGGAATGCTTCCTACATCAAGTGAAACTTGATTGGAGCAGGATAAATGATTAAAATTCCAACATGTATAGAGTCTAATTTGTTTTATTCAAAATATATTTATTGATTTATTTTGAATATAAGAAGAAAAAAGACAAAATCCTGTACTCACAGAATTTTAATATAACATGGGGACTGTATATAAATTAAAACAAAAATAACATTATATTAGTTAATAGATTAAAAAAGAAAAAGGAGTATCAAGAAAAATATGCCAGGGAAGAGGACAGAAAAATATCAAGGCCAATTTGGGAAAGATGCTAGAAAATGGTAGAACCTTGTATAGAAACGTTGTAAGAAAAGTGTTCTTTAAGGAGGTAACTTCTGTAGAGCCAATGGAAAATGAGGAGGAAAGTCACAAAATGCATGTTCTAGGAGAACAGCATCCCACATAAAGAGTAGCATCAGTGTTCCTGAGATGAAAACAATCTTGCTTCATTTCAGGGACCATAAAAAGACCAGTGATGCTGCTGTGAAAAGAATTTAAGCATAATAGGAGACACACTGAAGGAAAGTCAGAACCAACTCCAAGGAGAGCCTCCTAGGCCAATGTAAGAAATTTAAATTTTTCTTTTAAGTATGATGAGAAAACATTAAAGTGTATTGGACATGAAAATGGTTTGATTGTATTTACCTTTAAAGCAAGTTAAGCTGGCCACTGGGTGTCATAGTATAGACAAGTTAGGAAGCAACTAAAGTGTTCAAGGAAGGAACCATGGCAGATGGTAATAAATACAGAAATAATGCCTCCTTGATGCAGGAAGGAACAAAGTGTGTTTGTAAAACACTAAACAGGGCAGAATTGAGGGTTCATGTTGAGGGTAAACCGATAAATGTTTGGAGATGTGAAGTAAACCAGAAGATAAACATCTTGGTTTGAACTTAATTTTATTTATTTTGATTTTGATTTTGAAGAAAAAGAGAAAGATACTGGAAAAAGCAGGAATACCTTGATTTAGTGGCAAAGAAAGAGTTCATGAAGTGCTGTGGATTTATTTTGACTGAAGACAATAGGATGGAGAGAAAATGATTCATAAAAATATTTTAAATAGTAAATTTGGAAGAATAGATAAAATGATCTCATAAATAAGATCCATTTTTTATAATATTCTATAAGGATGTAATGGGACAACATAGTTCTATATTTAATGAATTTTATAGACACTACTGTTTAGGTAAATTTCACATAAGAGGATACATTTTATGAATTGTTATGGTCAAGAAGGTAAAGAATCAAAGTTCAAGCTTTTAAAATAAAACTATTGAGAAACAGGTGGACTGCTGGTTTTAGCTGTGCCATGTAAAAGATTTGAAGAATGTCATTCCTGTTCTTGCAATAAGAAAAATAAAAGCTGAACAAAGTGAAAATCAATGACTTTTGTTATAGTCATCAGAGGACTGAGGTCGCAGGGCAAACCTCCATCCTGCAATCTAAAGAGACAGGAAAATACAGAGAATATCCAGTGAGATCATCTTATATGAAGCAAAAACTGATGTACATACACTAGTAGGAACACTTTTATAAGAATTTTAATGCAGTGATGCAGGATGAGTGTAGATTAATTTAAGATTGAGAAACTCCTTGGGGCCACCATCTTAGAGGCTCCATACTATTGTGGGTATTATCACTAGGAACTCTATTAGGTTATTGAAGTAAGGAGCCTAGGAAGATGCCCTATTGTCTCAGGCAATGAAAAGGGAAGAGTAATTGGAAATATTCCCAAAGGGTTGTCCATAACAAGCACCTTCTTTCCAAGGGAAGTAACATTACTGGAACTTTATAAACACAAAGAAAGGCAATTAGCCAATTCCAGCCCTCTGTATTCTTAAAATAGCATCTATGGAACCAAAAATTTAAGGTCCACTCAAGAATTCAAGCCCACTAAAAGACTGAGATTTAATCATAACATTATATAAAAACACCTCCCCCATACCTTACACCAAAACAGGGCTCCAATATAGTAACAGTGGATTATAATTGAGAGGAATTCATACTCTATGTAAGAAAGAGTTCTCAAGGGAAAACAATGACACCTGGGGAGAGTAAGAAAGAAAAAAAATGGAAACAAGTTTGCCTTGAGAAGTAAAATATTACTTGCCATATCAGTAAACAAAGGATGTCACATTCATCAGTGATTTCAGCCACTTCCAATGGTGAATTGGGGATCCCTGAGGAAATTCAGGAAGGAAAGAATACCTGCTATCTAGCACCCATCAGACTGCAGCCATTCCCCACAGTGAGCCCTGAGGAAACTCAGCATGTGAAAACATAGGATACTGGCCCCAGATAGCTGAGGTGCATATCAAATGAATGATTTCAGTAAGTCCCAAATCTTGCATCTTCCCATGCAGAGAAAAGTGCTTAATTCCTTAACTCAAGATATCTAGCTTTCTTTTATTAACAATAATCTTTTGTTCCTACTACCTGACTTTTGTTGCAAAACTCCGATGTATCATGGCTCCCCATTTTCTCAGGGTTGCTTGAGATGCTGCCTCCTAGGCCTGAAGTCCTATGTATGACTTCCCAAGAAAACATAACTCTCAACTTTTAGGTCGTGCACATTTTTTTTAGTCAACAGCCTTATATGTTATGTCCAACTTTTAATGAAAGATTACAAGTGATCCTATAAGATAAAAGACAAACCAGGAATCAGAACCAGACTCAGATATGTATATATTTGAAAATTATTAGATGAAAACTTACCAAAACTGTGATTAATATGTTAATATTTTTAATGGAATAAGGTAGACACATGTAGGAACAGATGGGTAATATAAGCAAAGATTTGGAAATTTTAAGAAATGTAAATAGGAAATATTAAAATCAAAACCACTCTAAGCATACTGGACACAACCAAGCAAGAAATTATTGAGTTTGAAGATATGTCAGTAGAAAGTTCCTAAGCTGAAAAGCAAAGAGACAAAAAACCAAGGAAAAAAGAAAAAAAAAAAAATTTCAGAAACCAAACTACTGATCCAGGAAACTCAGAGAATACCAAGCAGGATGAATACCAGTAAAATTACACCTAGGCATATAATATTCTAACTATGGAAAACCAAAGACAAAGAGTAAATCTTGAAAAAAGTGAGAAGAAAAACTACATTATTATAGAAGCAATAATAAGAATTATATTGGACTTCTCATCAGAAACCAAACAAGCAAGAGAGTGGAATGAAATGTATAATGTTGATAGACAAAAATAAAATAAAATAAAATCCCTCCTAGAAGTCTGTATTTAGTAAAATTATCCTTCAAAAGGTACTGAGAAATAAAGACTTTATCCAAAAAGCAAAATGAAAGAACTTCTCCCCAGTAGACCTGCCCCATAAGAAATGTTAAAATAATTTCTTCTTAGAAAAGAAAAACAATGTGAGTTAGAAACTTGGATCTACATAAAGAAAGGAAGTGCCAAGGAAGGAACAAATGAAGGTAGAATATATATTTTCCTTTTTTTAATTCTTAATTAATTGACCAGCTATTATCTCAAAGTAACAATTGTAACAATGTATCTGGCTCGTATAGCATATGTGAAATGAATAGCATCAATGTTACAGGGTTGGAAGGGAGAAATTCAGAATACCCTGTTGTGTGATGCTGACACTACCCAAGAATTGGTATAAAGTCATCTGAAAGTGAACTTACATTAGTTTTAAACTTATATGGCAAACTCTAGTGCAACCCCTAAAAATATTTTTAAAGAAGTATAATTGTTATGATAAAAAGGAGAGAAAATTGCATTATACAAAATGAAAAATTAAAACCAGAAAAAGCAAAGAGGAGAGGATAGGAAAAGGAAACAAAAAACAACTGCAGGACTGGAGAGAGTCACAAAGATGGTGAAATAGGTCATTCCTGACTGTGTTTCCTTTCATGAGAAGAACAACTAACAACTATTCAAGAACAAGACACCACTGAGAAAATCCTAGAACACAACGGTGAGACTGAAGCACCACCCTGCACTACAGAGAGCAATACAGACTGCATTAGAAGGTAAGAGGAGTCACTACCTTTCCACTGCAGTGCCCCTTCCTGAGGCCCAATGCAACACCATGTTGAGAGGTCTTCCATAAACCTCTGGTAGCTCTAGTGGGAAAAGAGATCCCAGGGAGGACAACCAACCCCAGGGTCACTATGTGGGAGCACTTTTATTCTTATCTCACATCACAAGGATTGCACGGAGATCTGTTGGGCTCAAACACTGGGAATCTGACTGTGGTAGAGAAGGGGGCAGGGCTTGCAACAACCAATACAAGGGCCTTTACAGACCTTTACAGACCAAGTTTATACCTGCAGTGCCCAAGTAGTAATCCTAACCATAGTCTTACTCCTCTAAAGAACTAAGTTGGGAATACACACTAACCAGGGAATTTGGCAGGATACATATCTGCCTGATTAGTTTTGCTGGTCAAAGAACCTGCTTTGACAATGTCCAGACAAAAAAATTAAAGTCACAACCCCATCTACTGCAGAAAGTCTCTCCCACTCCCATTTCATGAGAAGGGCCAGCAACAGCTCCTGGAAGCTATGCAGCCTAGCAGCACTCCAGCTGAGAGGCAGGCAGGCAGAAGTGATCACCCCCAGAGCAAAGCCATTACTGGAAATGGAGGGTTCCCTTACTATGCACTGGCAAGATAATTAATTCATAGGCAAGGCTGAGGCTAGCTGCCTCCCAATAGGAGGTAGCCTATTTGGAAAATTGAGAGTAACCTAGAGTGGTCCTCTCCCTTTGGCCTAAGCAAAGCCCCTCCTGAGACATAGCCCCATTCACTAATGAGACTGCCTTCTAGTCCCCTCTAACCAGAAGGGTGGGGGACAACTCCTAGAAACTGTGCAACCCAGTGCTGCTCAAGGCTAGAGAATGTCAGGAAGAGTCACTAGTTTGAAAATTAAAGACAGTGGCCCTGATTTGCCAGGGAATTTGGGGCTTAAGACAACAAAGAAATAGCTTTATCAGCTTTAGGGCTCCTTCTTCCACTTAACACCAGCAGCACATTTAATTTGTTGCCCTGCTCATTGCTAAGTGCAATCTTCAACCTGTTCTACCAAAAGGGCCTAACCAGAGCAGAGGGGAAGCTCTGTAGCCATTTCAAATCCCTATGTATAGTGGCACCTTAACAGAGATCACAGCTTTGGCATGCGCCATCTGCAGAGAAAATCAAGTGGCCTCAGCCGACCCTGGGATTTAGTGCACACTCTGCTTTTATTTACGTCCCTAGACAATGAGTTGTATAGGCTGTGGTTCCTATCTTGATGTCCTGTCAGGGTAGGGAAACTAATTTATCCACTGCTAAATATAAATAGTATGCAGTCTCAACCAGAGAATCCAGATAACCATAGAGCCCATCCTACAGTTTTGCTTGGCTAGGAAACCAAAATAACAGTTCTATCCAACTGATCTGAGCCAGAGGCATGCCCTCCCACCTTCAGAGCCTGAACAGGTGCATCCAAAAATAGACTTGAATAGAAGGTCCCATCTGCCTAAAGACATTACTGGCAGACACAAATAGAAACCTAAACTGAGATGACAGGTGAAGAATAATGTGTGTAAAACTGTAAAATCTGGAAGAGGAGCCTAATTACTCAACTGTGCAGATACAAAACTAAGGAATCAAATGTCACAAAAATTCAGATAAAAATGACATTTTAAAAGGGAAACTAATAAAACTTCAATAACTGACCCTAAAGAAATGGAGATCTATGAACTCTCAGAGAAATATTACAGACTAATTCTCTTAAGGAAGTTCAGTAAACTACAAGAAAACACAGACAACTAAATGGAATGAGAAAAAGAATGCATGAAAAACAAAACAAAACAAAACAAAACAAAACAAAACAAAATGAGAAGTTTGACAAGGAAATAGCAACCATAAAAGAAAAACAAAACAGAAATTCTAGAGTTGAGAAACACAAAAACTGAACTGAAGAATGTAATAGATGGTTTCAAAAGTAGACTCAGTCATGGAGAAGAAAGAATTAGCAACTTGGAAGATAGGACATTAGAAATTACATAGTCAGAGGAGCAACAATGACAAAAAGAATGAAACAGGGAAGAAAGCCTATGGTAATTATGGGATACAATGTAAAGAAACAATATTCACATTACAGAAATTCTAGAAAGCGATGAGAAAAAGAAAGGGACAGAAAGTATATTGAAAGCAATAACAGTTGAAAACTTCTCAACTTGGAGAAAGAAATGGATATACAGGCCTGTGAGTCCCAAAGGATCCCAAATATGTCAAACAATAAGAGGACTACACCAAGACACGTTATAATTAAATTGTCAAAAGTCAAAGACAAAGAAAGGATTTTAAGACGAGCAACTGAAAAAAGAGAAGTTACTTTCAAGGGAACCCCCAGAAGACTATGGACATATTTCTCAACAAAACTTTTCAGACCAGGAGAGAATGGGATCTCAATAAAATACTGAGAAAACTGTCAACCAAGAATTCTATACTAAGTGAAGCCATGCTTCAGAAATAAAGGAGGGATAAAGACTTTATCATACAAACAAAAGTTGGGAATTCTTTACCGTTACATTAGCCTTACATGAAATACTAAAGAAAGTTTATTAAGGGAAAGTAAAATGATGCTAATTAGCATCATAAAAATGTAACATGGCAGTGTTTGTCTCACTGGTAATGATAAATATGTAGTCATTGTTAGGTTCTGCAATATGTTAATAGTGGTGCATAATTCACTTATAACTCTAGTGTAATTTTTAAAAAATTAGAATGCAGCAAAATGAACATAACTATAATAAGCTATTATTAGTTACACAATATAAAAAAATGTACATTATAACAGCAATAACCTAAAGTGTGAGGAGGAAGACAAATAAAAGTGTAGTTTACAAATTCTATTGAAGTTCAGTTCTTATAAGTTTAAAATACAATGTTATAAATTTAAGATATTTTATGTTAGTCTCATCATAACCACAAGGGAAAGTCCTCTAGGGATTACACAAAAGAACACAATAAAGAAGTCAAAATGGATTGATACCCAAAGACATTAAAACACAAAAAATGAACAGTAGAAGAAACAAGGAACAATGGCTCTACAAAACAACCAGAAAACAATATACAAAGTGGCAGTGGTAAGCCCTTAATATTTTTAAAAATTACTTATCAGTAATTACTTTAAATATAAATGAATTAAATTATCCAATTAAAATGCATGGAATGGTGGAATATATGAAAAATCAAGATCCAACAATATGCTGTCTACAAGAGACTTACTTTAGCCTTCAAGACATATATACATGGAGGGTGAAGGAATGAAAAAGATATTTCAAGCAAATGGTAGGCACAAAAAAAGGGGTAACTATACCTAGACAAAATTGACTTTAAGGTAAAAATGGTAAAAAGAGACAGAAAGTTATTATATAATGATAAAAGGATCGGTACATTAAAAAGATATGACAATGGTAAATATTTTGTGCCCTACATCAGAGTACTTAAGTATATAAAGTAAAAACTAACAGAGACAAAAAGAGAAATAAACAAATGTAATAGTAGTTGGGGACTTTTATATACTATTCTCAGTGGATAGCTCATCCAGATAGCAGATCAACAAGGAACCAGCAGATTTGAACAAAACTATAGATGAAATTAAGCTAACAGACAAGCACAGAACATTTTATCCAAAACAATAGAATACACATCTTCTTAAGCATGCATAGAACAGGTTCTAGGATAGACAATAAGTTAAGCCACAAAACAAGTGTTAACAAATTAAAGGAGTTTGAAATCATACCAAGTATCTTCTTTGACCTCAATAGCATAAAACAAGAAATCAACATTAAGAGGAAAATTGGAAAATTCACAAACACATGGAATTAAACAAAACTCTACTGAAAACCAATGGATAAAAAAAGAAAGTAGAGGGGAAATTTAAAAAAATTGATACAAATGAAAATAAAAATATAACATACCAGAAATTGTAGGATGTAGCAAAAGCAGTTCTAAGGGGAAATTCATACATTATGGACCCAGAAAAATACCAAAAAAAAAAAAAAAAAAAATCCCTAATTCTATGTCTTATGGAATTAGAAAAAGAAGAAAAATTGAGTCCAAAGTTAGAGGAATAAAGAAAATAGCAAAGATTAGAGTAGAAATAAATGAAATAGAAAAAGAGGAAAACAATAAAAAAGATTAACCAAACTAAAAGTAGCTTCTTTGAAAAGGTAAATAAAATAGAAAAAAAAAAAACTAATCTAGAAAAACCAAAGAGAAAGGACCCAAATAAAAAAAAAATAAATGAAAAGCATGCATTACAATTTTACCAGATAAATTCAAAGAATCATAAGAGGCTACTATGAAAACATATATGGCAACAAACTGAACAATTTTGAAGAAGTGGAAAAATTCTTAAAACTCTTAGAAATATACCACTTACCATGACAGACAGAAAGAAATAGAATATCTACACAGAGTGATTAATAGGAAAGAGATTGAATCAGTAATCAAATGTCTCCCAACAAAGAAAAGCATCAAAACAATATAATATTTAGAAATTACTTAACTAAAGAGGTGAAAGATCTATACTCTGAAAACTGTAAGAGATTGATGAAAGAAACTGAAAAAGACACAAACAAATGGAAAAAAGTATGCCATGTTTGTGAACTGGATAAAAAAATCCATCTATGGATGCAATTCTTATCAAGATTTCAGTGGCAACTTTTACAAAAGTAGAAAAAAACTCCTAAAATTTATGTGGATGCACAAAAGACCAAAAATAACCAAAAAAATCCTGAGAAAGAAGAACAAAGTAGGAAGTATCACACTTTCTGAGATACAATATAAACCTGTAGTCTTCAAAACAGTATAGTACTGGCAAAAAAACAGAACGATGAAACAGATTTCAGAGCCCAGAAATAAACCCAAGCATACTTGGTCAACTGATATTTGACAAGGGAGCTAAGAGTACTCAATGGAGAAAATGCAGTCTTTTCAATAAATAGTGTTGAGATAATTGGATATTCATATATAAAGAATAAAATGGTATTCATGTCTCTCACCAATCACAAAAATTATCTCAAAATGGGTTAAATATTTAAATGTAAGACCTGAATCCATGAAACTTCTAAATAAAAGCATAGGAATAAAGTTCTTTGATATGGATCTTGCTAATGATTTTCTGTATATGATACCTAAAATACAGCAACAAAATAAAAATAGAAAATAAAAAAGTGGGACTACATTTAACTAAAAACTTTTGTCCAGCACAAGAAACCATCAATAAAGTGAAAAAACAACCTACAGAATGGGGAAAAAATATTTGCAAACCGTATATCTGATATGGGGTTAATATCCAAAATACATAATGAATTTATACAACACAGTACCAAGAAAACAAATAACCCAGCGTAAAAATGGGCAAAGAATCTGAATAGACATTTCACCAAAGAAGATGCTCTAAAGGCCAACAGGTACAAAAAATGATGTTTAACATTTCTAGTTAGTGGAGAAATGCAGATTAAAATTACAATGAGATATAATCTGACTCTTGTTAGAATGGCCAGCATCAAAAAGACAAGACCTAACAAATCCGATTGTTGATTCTGAGAAAAAGGAACCCTTGTGCACTGTTGGCCAGAACATAAATTGATACAGGCACTACCAAAAACAGTTTGGAGGATTCTCAGAAAATTAAAAGTAGAATTTTAATAAGATTCAGCAATTCCACTTCTGGGAATGTATACAAAGAATATGAAAAAACTAACTGGAAAAGGTATCTGCACCCTCGTGTTCACAGCAGCATTAATTGCAATAGCCAGGACATGGGAACAAACTAACTGCCCATCAATTGTTGAATAAAGAATTGTGGTATATATACGGAATATTATTTAGCCTTAAAAAAAGAGAAAATCCTATTGTTTGTGACAACATAGATGGAACTTGAAGGCATTATGCTCAATGAAATAAGCTGGGCAGAGAAAGACAAATGGTGTATGATCTAATTTTATTGAGAATCTTGAGAAGACGGATGTTGGCTGAACTTATTGTAGAAATCATTTCACAGTTTATGTATACTTATTTAGTGATGTTTATCAATTATTCTCAATACAACAGGAAATAAACAATTGCAATGAGTATAAAAGAGTCAGAGACATGGTGGATATTAATCCAACTATATAAAAAATCACATTACATATGAAAATATACCAATTAAAAGACAGAGTTTGAGAGTAGAAAAAAACAATAAAAGATCTAACCATGTATTGTCTACAAGAAGACAACTTTTATTATAAAAACACAAATAGTTTAAAAGTAAAGAAAATGAGAAATATGTATCATGCTGGCCCTAAAAAGAAGTTGGAGAAGCTATATTAATTTCAGACAAAAATTTAATATGCAGCTAATATTAGAGAATTTAAATACATGAGGCAAAAACTGATGAAAGCATAAAGAGAAATAGACAAAACCATGTTACGGTTGGAGATTTCTACACCCATTGAACCAAAAAAGAACGTTAGATATAAACTAAGTAAATCTGATTAGTTTATACACTTTAGTTAATAATAATGTATCATAATAAAATATATATACCATACCATATTAATGTATAATATTAATAATAGGAACAGTGTGTGTGTCAGGGGTGTATATATAACTGCACTATATTCTCATTTTACTAAAAATCTAAAACTAATCTAAACAATAAAGTCTATTAATAAAAATTGGTACTGGGAAACAAAGTGAAAACCTATGAACACTTTGGTACATGTACTTCAAATTGTATTAAAATAACATACAGAGTTGATAAACTATTAACTCTCATATCACAGCTTTCCACAAGGGAAACCTGCTAAATTTCTTCAATAGTTAGTTCTTCACTACTGTCAGCTCTCATAATCAGATAAACCCTTTAACCAACTAACCCTTTATTTAGCCCTATATTTCAATGTAATTAATTTCCTTTCGTTCTTTTCTATGTGAGAAAAAAAGCTCTAGGTACTTGAAAAGTGTAACTTATTCTTGATATTTCAGGAATGGCTGAGCTTTTCTTTTCTATTAATTCCATCCTTAAATCATATTCTAAAATCTCAGTGTTTTGGTCTCCAAATGTCCAATATCTCTGATGTTGTCATGTCATAGGCAAAACTTCTGTGAAAATTCTAAACAAAATTCTGATAGGACCATATTTTCACAGTGTGAAAGTCGTAGTTTATTGCAGTGGCCCTACACTGCGTGCAACATAGCCATTGGTTTGGAATACTCTTTAGGAAAAAACTATTCAATTTTACTTAATCTAGAACTTGGTTAGGGGGTAATTTTATTTATGGCTATTAGCAAGATGCTGATTTTGATGCATTTTCTTATGTGACTATTTCTTATAGTTGTGAAAATAAATGAATTGCTTTATTGGTAACAAGCAATGACTTAGTAATAATTTCCCTTCCTTACATGAACATAACAAAGTGCCATAGCACATACCTGTAAATCAGAGGATAGAAGGGTGAGACAGAACATTAATATAATCATAAATGTAAGGTAGTTTTACAGTTTTAGATTGCATGTTCACTAATTAAGTATGTTGACACAAGACTAATTGATAGAGCTCAGGATTTACTACATTTACACTAGGCAATCTGTATTTGCAAAGCCTAAGCAGAGGTTTACATAAACATAATGCTAAACACAAAGTATTAAAAGATGAATAATTAATTTACAGTGACTTAGTTTTACCCTATAATATAATTTAGCATTATGTATTAAAATATGATTATGTCAGTATTTTCACTAAGAAATATATGCTCCTACAACTCTGTCACAGTGGGCTTCTTCTTGATTTCAGTTAGTTTTATATGAAAACATTGTTTTCATCTCAGTATCTTTTTGTCATGAGCAATAACATTACTCTCAACATCAAGCAGAGATTGTTTGATGTAATAGATATTAATTATTCTTAACTTTTGTGGATCTTTATAATAAATTTTATAAATGTTAAACACTTTAAAATAAATTTGGATGCTTGCAGATTAGATAGTTTGAAGCAAACATATTGCCAAAAAAACTAGAAAATTGGAAAAAATAAACCATCAGTTTGAAAACATAAATCATAATAGTATAGTGAAGAACTACCCAGATAAGATATACATAACTTATTTTTCAAAGAGGAAATCACAATGAAATTAAGTAAATATTTTGCAATGAATAATAAAAATGTTATTAAAATTTTTGGACATATTTAGGGCAGTGATGACATAATATAGCCTGATATGTATATATTAGCAAACAAGAAGACAGAAAAATAACGTTTGAAGAATCTAACACAAGAAATGGTATAAGTACAGCAAATAAATCAAAAGAAAACATACAAAGGAAAACAATAAACATAAGGGTACAATTTAATGAAATAGAAAACATGCAATATAGAGGGTCAACTAACAAAGTGTTGATTGCTTGACAATTCAAATGACCAGCATGCTAAACTGATGAATATAAAGAAGAGAGAAACACAGTTGATCAATAACACACACACAAAAATGTCATTTTTACAAATCCTAAAGTTTTAACATGATATTAAAATGAAAAGATAATATTACAGCAATTTTACATTAATAAATTTTAAAAAAGTTAGAACAAATGGACAAATTAGTAAGAAAACAGAACTGCAAAAAATGGACAGGCTAAAATAACATAAAATAAAAATATTCCTCTAATTATCAAATCACACTACAAAGAAAATTTTAGCAACAGAAGACTTCACCTAAACATATATAAAAGATTTAATGATATACTGTCAAACTCTAGTTTCTCATGTTCATAAATTAGAACTCAATTATATTGCTATTTATCAGCAATAAAAGCATCTGAGAGAGAAAGAGACAGAGATGTTAGAGAATTATAAGAAATAACATAAAACATGATTGAGCAATATTACAGAACTTATTATTAATGGAAAGAAGACACTGTGACCAGCAGAGATGATCCACACACAAAGAACTCACATCCAAAACTTATGTAGTTTCTATAAATTCATAAGAAACGAGACTCACCAAGTTTTAGGAAAAAATAAGCAAGCAACTCCAACAGGAATTCCATGTTTTGATAGTGTATCAAATGATTTCCACTCCCTACAGAAAACAAACACACAAAAACAGACTGAAATGTGCTAAACCATGTTAATAATTAGGAAATGCAATTTAAGACCACAATGCAAAATAAGTTGCCCCCACAAAAATGGCTAAAATGAAATATGATATATATACACATTTAGGTTAGAATGAGGAGAAATTGGAACACTCATTTATTTTAAATTGTTACATAACTTTGAAAATTGTTCAGCATCATCTATCAAAATTGAACATAAGGAAAGATACTAATTGACTATGCAATTTTATTCCTAGGAATGCACCTATCAAAAATATGTGCATGCGATTGTGTGCTTGTGTGTGGATGAGCACAAAGAGATGGATAAGCTGTGGCTACATATACCACAGGGATGAATAATGCAAACATAATAGAGAGTGAAGGAGGCCAGTTAACAAATGATACAGAAAGTAATTTCAATTTATGCAAATATGAAAGACAAAGATGAACTATTGTGCTTAGAGATACACACTTGAGTAGTAAGCCTAAAGAGAAAAATCAAGGAAATGATTACCATAAACATCAGGATAGCATTATGTTGGGAAAATAGAGTGTTGTGATTAGAAAGGGATGTGTGGAGGGCTTTTGAGTACTATTGTATGCTAATTTCTGACCCATTTTTTGGTTATAACAATTTCATTTTATAATTAATTACTAGACAGTACATTATAATTTATGTCATATTTAACATTTTTAAATATTTAAAACTAGGGTAAAGAATATGTGGCATATATATACAATGGAATATTACTCAGCAATGAAAAGGAATGAAACTGAATTATTTGTAGTGAGATGGATGGACTTAGAATCTGTCAAGCAGAGCGAAGTAAGCCAGAAAGAAAAAAAAAAAACAAAAAAACAAATACCATATGCTAACTCATATCTATGGAATCTAAAAAAATGGTACTGATGAACCCAGTGATAGGGCAAGAATAAAGATGCAGATGTAGAGAATGGACTTGAGGACATGGGGAGGGGGGGTGCAAGTGGAAGCTGGGATGAAGTGAGAGAGTAGCATTGACCTACACTACCAAAAGTAAAATAGCTAGTGGGAAGCTGCTGCCTAACACAGGGAGATCAACTCAATGATGGGTAAGGACTTAGAGGGGTGGAATAGGGAGGATGGGAGGGAGTGGTGGGAGGGAGGGGATATGAGAATATAAGTATAAATACCGCTGATTCACTTTGGTGTATTTCAAAAACTGGATCAACAGTGTAAAGCAAATATATTCCAATAAAGAGCTTAAAAAAAACAAAAAACAGAAAAACCTAGTGTATGTTCAGCTCTAGGAAATTGAGTTTCTGCATGAAAGGTATACAATGCTAACTTTATGTTTATGTTTGCCATAATTTCTCAGAGCTGTAGATGGTGAATACCAATTAGAGATACTAATTTAATATTTTCACATTTATATCAACTTATCCTGTTCCACATGTGAAGTGACACGATTTGTCACTACTTTAAAATGCAAATGACAAAGCTCACATATATATCAAATAATTATGCCAAAGTTTAGCAGTTAATAAGTATGATGGATCATGGATTCTGTTATTTTTTCTGTTTGCAACATGTTGCTTTATGTAAAATATTAGAAATATGTCTCATATAACTTTGGGAAAGTAAGAGAACTAGCAGTGTTGAATTTTTTTAAATAATTAATCAGAAATTCCCCATGGATTCTGATTAAAGAACTGCTATCAATATAATAAGACTTTTAGTGTTCCATTCCATTTCTGGGCTCTGCAGTTATTTCTAGCAACATTTTTTTGAAAACATGGTAACATCACAGGCTAGTGGTCCTCTTATGGTGGTCACTGGACCTACAGCATCATTCAGAAAAGTGTTTAAAATGTGAATTCTCAAGGTCCCCTTCAGTCCTACTGAGTCATAAGCTCCCAGTGGGGCAGGGGAAGGGAGCAGAAGAACCAAGTGATCTGTGTTTCTACACATCCTCCAGGTTATTCAGTCACATGCTGAAGTTTGAGAACCACTATCAGAGATTGAGAGCTCATATGATGCTGCTCACATGTGTTTGAAGATTGTTATTTTTGTCCTTAATCTATAAACTTTGAAATCCATGAATGTAAGCAGCAATGCTGAGGTTTGGAACTCTCTGAAAGGAAATGTCAGTGCCATCATATTCCAACTAATCTACAATTCTTATGAACTAAGATTTCCATAATTATGTGCTAACACTTAAATATCATATTCATCTGAGGCTTGAAGTCTTTTTCCAAGTGTACTGGTTGTTGGAAGAATGTGTGTCCTTCCCATGCTTTCCACATGGCTGTTTCCATCTCCAGGCCAGCAATGATAGACAGTGTCTTTCTCAGGCTTGGAATCTCCCTCTTTCCTCTTCTGCTTTAAAGACTCATATGATTGCTTGATACCATCTGGATAATCCAGGATAATCTCCCTTTTTGAAGGCTAGTCGAATAGCAATGTTGATTATATTTGCAAAGTTCCTTTTGCCACATAACATAACATATTTATGGTGTAACATTAGGAACCAAAGAACATGCTTGCCATAATTCTGCCAATAAATGGGTTAAAAGTCAGACATTATATTATCCCAATCTAATGTAGTATATACCTGTAACTGAGTATTTTAATGCCTTTCTATATTTGAGAAATTTCTTTTCTGAGATAATATTAGTTGGTGGTAAAGTCATCTTTTGTCTATAGACTCAAAACTTTTGGATAACTATTTCCTTTGCAGCAAAAATGTTGTATCAGGACTTAGAATGTATTAACTAGATGCACCTGTCCTTGGAAGGCATTGATGCAAAGATGCAGGAAACATCAGGACTCATCCCTAGGAGAAGTTTTGGATGTGATTCGGTAGACTATCCAATGTCGTTTAAGTAAATTCAATTTTCTGCTTACTTCAGCCAAGACCTATTGGAAAATAATTTCTTGTAGGTATCTCATGTTCCTCCACATCTTAAGTGCACTTTGTTCTGGACTGTCTCTTAACAATATCTCTATATCAAGTAGCCTTGGAAGATAGAAAATGGCAGGTTTTCTTATAAGCCTTGAAAGATAAAGATAGTGTTTTCTGGTGGAGCAAAGAGCAGCTCATAGCCTTGGAAAAGAGAGACAATGTCTCCTTCCATAGCAAAGGCTGAAATAATTGGTGCCCATTATAATTTCTATGACCACACACACACACACACACACAGATGGTGAGATGTATTTCCAAAAGTAGACAATGGTAGTCATTTTATTCCTTAAAAAATCTGAAGCAAATATTGACAATATGTTAAAATCTAACTACCAAAACTAAGTACTAAATACATATGTATGTGATTTATTAAGTTATAAATTATTTCTATGCTTCAAATCATAAAGAAAAAAATGATGTCTAATTTTTTTTTTAGTGTAGGGCTACAGCACCACAAATTTTAGGTGGATGATAAAATGATTTATTTAAGAAGATCATACCAACTAATAGCACAATAAATTCACAAAGATATTCATAAGTAATTAAAATACCTATATTTAATTTTAAAATGTTTCATTATCTAGAAAGAATTAGAAATCTAGGTTTTTAACTTAAGTGACTTTTTCTCATCCTCCTTTTTTTTAAAATAATTACTGGGTATCTCCCATGTATAAAGTAGGTATGTATGTTATTAAAAATTTACTTTTTTTTCTCCTGTTGACTTGTCTTTTTAATACAGGATGTCTCAGCCAAGAACCTAGAAGGGTAAAGGGAAAATCATCATTCCCCTCCTTCCAATTTGGAAACCAGCTGGGGACTTTCTGAGACACCATAACTGTTTTAGAGCCTACAGACATGATCCTGAAAAGCTGGCAGAAGCCAAAGGGTAAGAATTTTGTACAAAGTCAGGTTTCCCAGATCTCCCTCTGTAATTCCTGGTCAAGAGAGTTAGGTAAAAATTTATTGTTCCCTCCTTTCCAAATATAGATTAGCAGGAAAAAATATTTGTGTGAACTTGTTTCTTAGGTATAGCAACTTTGGTAAAAATTTGTTATGAATCCTCTTGTTTTCTATTGATCCTCTTCCTCCTAGAGATGGTAATTGTTTCCTTTTGTTTCTGGCTTGTGTGTAATTTTCATAAGGAAGAGAATCATAGGTGTGATGAGGTTTTCCTTTTGTCTTGTTTTATGTATTGGGAGTTGGCTTTGTGACCAGTGAGAATATACTCTTTGGTCTCCTCCAGGTAGAGTATGCACATACCAGCACACATCAGGCAGACAGCCCAACAGGCTGTGGATCCAAGAAGCAGATTTCTCTTTCTCCACTATGCCAGCTCTCAGGGGAGTTTATTATAAGGATCCCAATCCATAAGGGGCTTTTGTTGCCTCATTAATGCTTAAAAAGTCCCATTCCATAACTCCTGCCCTGTGTCACAGATGAGTGGGTCTGTAATGAGAGGTGTCTCCTCTTCTCATGGGAAACTGTAGTGGCTCAAGCATGGGTTGGAAAAGAATTTCCAGACACAGGGCATAATGTAAGGAAGATAGAGTTTATTAGAGAGAAGGGACGCTGTAAAGATAGTAGGATGGCTAACTGTCATACCAGGAAGAGCTGACACTCTGGTGGGCTGGCAGCCAACTTTTAAAACCCCAAGACAAGGAAAATTCCTGCTAAGAAAATGACACTAATCAATTGGTCAGTGTGCCAAAAGGCAACAGATAACATTAGGTGATAGGTTAGGGTCCTATGTGGTGAATACCTTCCCCAATATGGGGTCAACTGGCCCAAGTCATGAGTCAAAGATTGCTATGGGGGTCGAGACAACTCTGGAATTTGGTTGCTGTGAGGGTTGGGTTAACTCTGGAATCTTGTCTTGTGACTTTGGTATAGGGCTCAACAGAAACTAGAGCAGAACTCTATTCTTACCACCTGTGACAACAATGTTCTTTGCTAACTTTGAGGGTGAATTTTCTGGATCTTGTGAAGGCTGCATTATTTTACACTTTCTTTTGGGATGACTTTGCATCCATGTTTAACCCATCAAAAGGCTTATTAGTTTGAGTCACTATTGGCTTTAACATAAAATTCTACACGCATCAATACCAAGATGATGGATTCTTTGAATTGGATAAACTTCTAAATTTGAAAACAAATTAGTGAGCTCTCATTCTAAACAACTGTCTTGTTGGTACCTAAAGAAAATCAAGTAGAAAGGAGGACACAAAGGTGTTTGGCAGCTAACCTTAAGGATTCCTTTAATAAGATGAAATTTCAATTTTCTCCACTCTGAGAAGATCATTCCAAAATTAGCAAAGAGGTAGATAGATCAATGGATGGACATTCACAGCCTCTCTCACAGGAGTGTTCTTCCCATCCATATTATAGTGGTTACCAGGCAACCCATATGCCTCCCTAGGGAAAAAACAGTCCTCACAGAGGAAATGGATGACTGGAATATCTTTCAGGCTCTCACACAAATTATCAGGAAAAGGATCTCCTGGAGGCCAGTGTTCAGGGGCTAATAAAAGCAATAGTACAGATTTTCCTCCAGAATGTAAAAGGGTCCAAGGTTGAATTGTGCACTCAGAAAACAAAACAAAACAAAACAAAAGAACCCACAAAACTTCCCTAAAGGCCTTGAAAAACTAAAGCACTAGGATGTAGAAATCTTTTGATTTCCATTATAGTTGGAAATATGCCCTACCATAAAGAAAAAAAGTTTATTTGGATAGGTAGGTCAGTCTCTTGATATTCAGGATACAACCTAATTCTTTAAGATATTAGAAAGAACTTTGTCTTTCAAAACTCTGCAAAACCAGAAATGTGGCTCCAAAAGCAATTCAAAGCCCATCCATCATTTTCCCCATGCCCCCAACCCCCCTATTTGTCTCAAAATGCTTGTATATATTGGGACACTAGAAACAGAATTATCATGCACTTAAGAAAATGAGGGAAATTTTAAAATAATAATTACCCTAAATCTCTGATGATAGAGAAATATGCACCAAAACTCCTAGGAGAAAATTTGTTTGCTTTCTCTGTACCTTTGAGATATAGATTGTCTACCCTGACTTCTCTAGGACCTAAGAGCCATTCTTCCAAATGCAAACTTTAGGGAGAAATTTCTCATCAGAAGGAGATAAAAGGAACTATTTGGAAATTGGACTAATAAAAAAAAATCTTAAATGTCCTCCCTACAAATATTAGTAAAAAGCTTTAGCCATCTGAGCAAGTAAATTTAATTTACTCCTACTGCTAAAACACTATTTGGGTCAAACTCCTTTCTTTTAAACTAATGAGATTTGTATATCTGAACCTAACTCATGGTTAAAATTTGGGAATAATTGCTGTAACTTCTCTGTATTGGTATGTGGGTTTACCTGTATCTATATAAGTATTACAGATGTGTGATATTTTTCTACCTTCAGATGGTATTGCCTAAATTAATTTGTAAAAGCTCTTTTTTTGTTGGATTGAAGAAGATGCACTTGCAAAGACTAAGTATTCTAAAACTCTCAGAAATATAGAAACTATACCAAATACTTTTCAAGTTCATGTGATCTGTGAAAATCTTCAGCAAATAAAACCTATTTGAAGCTGTTGGTTTAGTTAAAATAGGTGTGTCTTCAGAGTTATCAATATTAAATTTAATGGAGACATGTAATTTTTATTCTACCTCATTTTACTAGTCAAATTTATGTTGTCTTAGTTAAAAAATTTGTCAGATAAAAGCAAAACCAATAAACAAACAAGAAAAACCTTGAGGTGATTTCTGATGTTTGGCTTTGTCTAATATCTCATGAAATTTTGATCTAAACAAAATCATTGGGAACATGTGATTTAGACAAGTCTAAGTGGGATAAGCATTTTTAGATAAACTTTTCAGCACTAACTATATAGTATGGTATGTGTACTTAAAAATAGTTCAATGGATCTCTTTGGTAACTTGAAACCATAGAGATTTGCTGAGTTGTTAAATGATGGAAATTTATTGAATACTGACATTATTTTCAAATAAGATAAAATACTGAAGAACTGATTATTGAAAATAGTTCAGTTTGCTTTGGGCTTTTGCCAACTAAATATTGTCACTTGCCATCTGCCTCTACAAGGATGAAGTCAGTAGCTATTGCAGTTGCTGAACTTCCAAACACCCTAAAAGGAGCTCAGGGTGGAGGTCAGGATTGAGGCACTTTGTGCTCTTTGAAAAACTGGCAGAACAAGACTTCAGGTGGTTAGATATTTTGAGATTTTATGAGCCCAATTTTTGCATCTTCTCATATCTGGAAAAGCACTCAAATCATGAACAGAGGCATCTGCTCCTGGTGACTAGCAGCAACCTTCTGCCAAAATACGTGTGCAACTGCATGTATCCCCTTTCACCAAATCACATGTAAACTGACCTCCCCACTTACCTCTTTGGAGCAGTTCCTCAGAGCTATTTGAGAAGCTGTCTCCCAGGCTATAGTCTTCATTTTACCCCAAATAAAACTTAACTCACAACTCTCATGTTGTGTGGTTTTTTCAGTCAACACTTCCTTATTGCAGAGAACTAAAGATAGTTTGATCTATTAGTAAACATACCTGTGCCACATTGAAAAATTGTATATGAGGAAGCATATGCTTCTAGAAACTATGAAATGTATTCATAAATTTCCCCATCTAAAGAATGCTGGTATAACAGAAAGTTTCTTGCTTCTTAGTTTTCACTAGAAATTAAAGTTTCTAAGGGTTAAAAATTCTAATTAATATATGTAATTAACATTATTAAAATAATAAGGGAAATAACTCCATATGTAATGAAAGTAGGATGCATTTTATGCTAAAAAATGTATGAGGTATGGAGGTGTATTTTTGTTAAAGGAAATGAAAGTAATTTTCTCATAAAACTTTTTTATTTTTTGCAGAATGAGAAAGAGGAGACTAAAGGACAAAATGGTAGAGAACACTGGGAAGAGAGAGAGAAAATATTACCTTGGGTGGTCACGTTGGCTAAAATTAAATGAATTCATTATAAGGGTTTTAAAATAAGCTTTAATATCAATAGCATCCTTATGTAAAACTGGAATTTAATTTTCTTTCATCATCTAAAAGAATAAAGGTATCTTGGACTATTGGTCTGACACTGATAAGAAATTGTAAAGGTTTTTCTTTACCTTTTAAGTAACCTGCCTAGAAAGCAAACACTTTGTATTTTATCAACATAGTTTCATGTGCTTCATGCTATCTTGATCAGGTCTTTGATTATTTAAGAAAGCTGAATCTTCTAATGTTTGTACAGCCAGGTTTTGCTTACAACTATGTATTTGCCTTTAAAACCTTTTATTGTCACTTTGGTTAAATAGATAACTGAGCATTGTTTCATAATCATCAGTGATCTTTATTTAGTCAAGTGTCCAAAACTTTTGATATTTTTGACAAACTTCCCCAAATCAAATTCTTTTTTTTAATGTTATTTCTTTCAGAACTTTTGAGATACAATTGACATACAATAAACTGTATATATTTAAAGCATACAATTTCATAATTTTTTTTCTTATTAGTAATGTGTGTATGGCAATCCCAATCTCCCAATTCATACCACCCCAACACCCCCCACTTTCCCCACTTGGTGCCCATATGTTTGTTCTCTACATCTAGGTCTCTATTTCTGCCTTGCAAATTGGTTGATTTGTACCATTTTTCTATATTGCACATATGTGTTAATACACAATAGTTGTTTTTCTCTTCCTGACTCACTTTATTCTGTATGACAGTCTCTGGGTTCATCCATGGCTCTACAAATGTCCCAAATTAAATTCTAAATAAAGTGTTTTTGATCTAGAAGTAACTATGGGATTTTCCAGATGGGCCCTGTAACATCTCAAAAAATTTGTTGTCTCTCCTTATCAAAGGAGAGATATTAAGCTAATAAGGCTTATTTAATATGTTGAATTATATGGGAAGCATTGTCATATAAGTGACACTAAACCATCTTAGATAAAATTTGTGTGGATATATATTTTTAATATGTGTTCTGGAAATTGTACACTATTCTTAAAATTCTGATACATCCTGGTTTAATGTTGTCAGTCATAATTCCAGCTATTAAAATGTATGTCACAGAAATAATTTTCTAGTTAACTACATTATAATGAACTTTCATTAAATCTTTAACTATGAGCATGTTAAAGACTTTGGTCATTTAGAGAGTGTTATTATTTTACTCTGATGCTTTTGAAAAAGTGTTTCTGTAAAAGTGCTTCATCCACAAGGAGATTCATAGAAAGGACTCTGGCAAACATAGGTTTCTGATAACTTGAAGATCACAAAAGTAAACTATGTAAGAATGTTATAGAACTAATGGAAAAATTGGATTCAAGCAGAACAATAATTAATAACAGACTGAAGGAACTAATGAGAATGATCATAATTCTCACAACTTTATTTGAAGCATCACTGGTTCTTTAATGTTTTGTTTTCCACATTTAAGGAAACTTTTTTTTTATCTTTTCTGTTAAGCTATCTATGACGTATAGCAATTTTATAAATTATATCTTTGTAAGCAGAATTGAAACAATTACTTTTTCTCCCTGCCTGATCCCTCCAGAATTCAGAAATTGTTAGTGAGCATTCTTTTTCTCCTGTTACAAGGAGAATAAATTTATATTGAATTTAAAGAAATATATTGATATTTGGGGTTTCCCTGGTGGCACAATAGTTACGAATATACCTGCCAATGCAGGGGACACTGGTTCGATCCCTGGTCCAGGAAAATCCCACATGCCTCAGAGCAACTAAGCCCATGTGCCACAACTACTAAGCCTGCACTCTAGAACCCTTGAGCCACAACTACTGAACCCACACACCACAACTATTGAAGCCCACATGCCTAGAGCCCATGCTCTGCAACAAGAGAAGCCACCAGAGTGAGAAGCCACCAGAGTGAGAAGCCAGTGCACTGCAATGAAGAGGAGCCCCCACTCACCACAACTAGAGAAAGCCTGTGTGCAGCAATGAAGACCCAACACAGCCAAAAATAAAATAAATAAATAATAAAATAATTCTTTAAAAAATATATTGATATTTGATAATTAGAAATATTAATTATCAAAGCTTTGTCTGGAATGTCAGATTTGGAAATATGCATAGAATCAGATATGCCAGACAGATTTAAAGAACTCAGGTTTACTTTATGAAGTCAATAAAGCCCCTTGGAAATAGAGCCTTATACAGGTATCTTGTTTACACACCTTCTGACAGCCTAGCCAGGTGAGTAAGGAAGATCACTTCCTGGCAGGTACATGAACCTCAGGATATTTTGGGGGCCCTGAGAAGAGAAGAATTAACCTAAATATACAGGCATTACAGGTGAAGACAGATAAAGAGTCCTTGGCTTGTCTGCCTACCATTGACAGGCTTTTTAAAATCCAATTTGAGATTCTTAATGAAAAGTTCAAGCAAAGCAGATTTAACAGAACTTTTCTGGTCAATCACTACTTTTGCTCTACTTATGTAAATAATCAGGCCAAGTTTATTGACACTAGACTTATTTTAAAAAGTCTTAATTTTACTATCTTTAAAAGAAACGTGGGTTATTTGAGAGAGAGAATTTTTTTTCCAATAGAAACCATAAGACACATTTGTGGAATTTAGATTCTAGTTCTGTTAATTGTCTTTGTGGTTTTGCTATTTACCTGTTAGCTGTACTGGGTCCTGAATTCTTCTAATTTCCCCAAATATCTAGTTAAAAATCCCCAAACTAATGTTTCCAATTTTCTCCCACCCTTTTGACTTGGAATCACTAACATATGCTGCCCTTTTCCCCTGAAACCCTGCAAACTAAATGTGAACAACTGGATATGAATTTCCAAGGAATTGCCAGAACAGCTCCTTTTTAGATTATCTTTGTAATATTGCTGTGGGTCACTCATAAAGTTTACCTGGACAAAATTACATCATCAAAAACATTCATTCTGCAAAAGATGCCTTGACCCTGACATCTAGAAATCTTCTCAACTGGCTGCCCTCAGAACTCATACTGGGTTTAAGCCCTGCTTCAATTATTAACCTTTGTTTTCTTTTTTTCTTGTTTCCATAGAAACACCTAATTAAATACCTGATTTCTGGAATAATATCAGCCTAGCTTTGGAAGTATGGCTACATCACTGCCTCCTGAAACAAGCCACAATTGTTTAACTCAACTGACCAATTCTCAGGACAAAGACAGGTTCAATAGAAAGGAGCAATCTATCAACTTAGCTTCTGGAACTGAAAATTCCTATTTGAAATTTCAAAGGCAGGACT
Source organism: Hippopotamus amphibius kiboko (assembly GCF_030028045.1). NCBI lineage: Eukaryota > Metazoa > Chordata > Mammalia > Artiodactyla > Hippopotamidae > Hippopotamus > Hippopotamus amphibius. The sequence continues at coordinate 66,276,555 of NC_080192.1, read as the reverse complement.
AAAGGGGAACAGAATTTTGCTACCCCAAAATATGTCTCATTGGCATAGGACTATATTGAGCTACTTATTATTGAGAAACTGCAAACATAAGAGAAGCTCTGAAAACCAAGTAAAAGTTATCATTTTATAAGACACAACTCATACATTTATAAAGGAAATATCTACTTGTAAGGGAGTCTCACTCTCTGTACCAGAAAAAGAGGGATGAGTCTAAATGTCCAGAAACTCTTATCAATTCAGAAGACAACAACTTAAATCTGCATAACAAACTTGTCTTTCTTACTGTACTTTTCTTGGAAACCTTCCATAACTGGCCTCCCTTTACAATATATTTTGTCTTTAGCTGGAGATATTATTTAAGGTGGTGGCTTGGGCCATTTCAGAGTATTTGCTTATCCTGGATATCTCCTACATATACAGGAGGAATACAGGTGATTAAGCTTCTGTTTCTTTAAATAAAATTATGATGTTGAGATAGCAACTGTCAAAACAAAAATATATATTGGTGTATCCTTTATTGATTGATTAAAATTCAACAAGCATATGTTTTTCAACTAATTCTTATCTTTATAATCATACCCCTAAATATTTTTAAAGCCATAACATTTCCAGAACCAAAGACACAGGCTCTAATGGCATAGGCATTAATTTTTTTAATATTATTAATTGTTTTTATAAATTTTTACACTATATTACTAGCAGTCCATGTTAAATAAATATTACTCATATAAGGGGAAGAAATAGTGATGCCTTGTGATGCTTCAGTTACTGGGGTCAAATATATTTTTGTCCCATCCTGATCTCATCACTTACTAACTCCCCTGCTTCAAGATAAACATCTCACTGCCAGACTGTTAATTCATTTATAAAATGGCAAATAGTAATATACATGACAAAGAGAAATTCTATAATATGATATGATTTGCAGTATAGTAGTCCAACAATAACTGCATGCTTCTTGTCATCTACAATGATTGTTTGAATATTTACTAGGTTAAAACTTAAAATTTATTTATTACATATAATAGATTCATAAAATGCTTTTAATTGTTTTTCTCTGTATATCTGTTAGAATTACCAATGTTTTTTGTACAGATTTGTACAAATTCCTTATGTGATCAATTTTTTTTTATTTTTTTAAGTCCCCCTTTTCTGTTTTGATTTCATTAGCTCTAAATTTTACTTTATCTAATGTTAATTATTTAATTATGAATATCAAATATTAAATATGCAATCTTTTCATTCTGTTTGCATTTACCCATTTTTAATTTTATTTTTATTTTTAATTAATTAATTAATTATTCTTTTTGAGGTACACCAAGTTCAATCATCTGTATTTACACACATATTCCTGTATTCCTTCCCGCCCTCAACTCCCCTCCACCCTCCCCATCCCAGTCCTCTAAGGCATCATCCACCCTCAAGTTGAACTCCCTTTGTTATACAGCAACTTCCCACTGGCTATCTATTTTACAGTTGGTAGTATATATATATGTCGATGCTACTCTCTCACTTCGTGATCAATATTTTTATTTTTTGGTGTCATTTCAAACAAAAATGTAACTTTCTTGCTTTTAAATTTTATTCTATTTCTTTCAGATTTAGAGTTAGTTCCTTTTGGAGACCTAGTATACACTTATATTTTTAAAGCTATTTTCTGATTTACTAGTTAAAAGCCATCTGGAATGTATTTTAGCTTATAGAGTGAATATGATTTTAATCTTATCTCTCCTGTTATATTTTACTTCCACAGTTCATAATACATTTAACTAAAACAATTATAAATTATCTATCTTTCCCTAATTTTCTGATTTCATCCTTTAAAATGATAAATACAATTATAAAGAACAACATTCATATACCTAAATATAACAGTTTAAAATATTCTTTGTCATTTCCTCCAGATTTGTTTAACTATTCATTCTGTTTTCTTCAGATACAAATATAGGGATTATAATAAAATCACAAAATGAACTTGGAATCTTCTTACCACACAAAGTTTTGGGAAAATGTAAACAACTTAGTTACTTTCTGGAATTAAAACAGCAGAGAAAAAAAAATTCCCCTTCTTCTTATGAAAATCATCCTTAAACAAGAAGAAAAAGGAACATTGTTGCAAATTCTATCAACATCTCATAAAAAATTCAAGCAAGAAATTAAATGCTGAAATAGATCTCAGAGACAACAGAGATCAGAGAGAGCACTCAATAAGGAAGAAATGAGTCATAGGCACTCATAAAATTAGGGTATACTGGGAGCAGCAAAAACAAAACAAAAAAACCCAAAAAACATATCCTCACTAAGTACACTGAATGGGATTTGAAAATAAACTAGTATGATTTATTTGCAAATAGATGAAATTGATCAAAAATGTAAAAAAGTGAAACAGGAAGAAATAGAAAATATGAACAGACTAACCACAAGTGATGAAATTGAAACTGTGATTAAAGATCTTTCAACAAACACAAGTCCAGGACCAGATGGTTTCACAGGTGAATTCTATCAAATATTTAGAAAAAACCTAATACCTATCCTTCTCAAAATTTTCCAAAAATATTGCAGAGGGAGGAACACTCCCAAGCTCATTCTATGAGGTCACCACCATCCTGATACCAAAACGAGACAAAGGTATCAGAAAGAAAGAAAGAAAGAAAGAAAGAAAGAAAGAAAGAAAGAAAGAAAGAAAGAAAGAAAGAAAGAAAGAAAAGAGATAGAAAGAAAGAGGCTAATATCACTGATGAGCATAGATGCAAAAATCCTCAACAAAATACTAGCAAACTGAATCCAACAACACATGAAAAGGATTATACACCATGATCAAGTGGGGTTTATCACAGGGATGCAAGGATTCCTCAATATATGCATATTAATGAATGTAATACACCATATTAACAAATTGAGAGACAAAAACAATATGATCATTTCAATAGATGAACAAAAAGCTTTTGACAAAATTCAACACCCATTTATGATAAAAACTCTGCCGAAAGTGGACATAAAGGGAACTAACCTTAACATAATAAAGGTCATATATGACAAACCCACAGGAAACGTCATTCTCAATGGTGAAAAACTGAAAGCATTTCCTCCAATATCAGGAACAAGACAAGGATGTCTGCTCTTGCCACTTTTATTCAATATAGTTTTGGAAGTCCTTGCCAAGACAATCAGAGAAGAAAAAGAAATAAGAGGAATCCAAGCTGGAAAAGAAGAAGTAAAATTGTTACTGCTTGCAGATGACATGATATTATACATAGAAAATCCTAAATAAGCCACTAGAAAACTAGCAGAGCTAATCAATGAATTTAGTTAAGTTGCAGGATCTAAAATTAATATACAGAAATCTTTTTCATTCTTATAAACTAACAACAATAGATCAGAAAGAGAAATTAAGGAAACACTCCCATTTACCACTGCAACAAAAAGAATAAAATACCTAGGAATAAACCTGTCTAAGGAGGGAAAAGACCTGTATGCAGAAAACTATAAGATACTGATGAATGAAATCAAAGATGACACAAACAAATGGGGAGATATACCATGTTCTTGGATTGGAAGAATCAATATTTTGAAAATGACTATAGTACCCAAAGCAATCCCTATCAAATTACCAGTGGCATTTTTCACAGAATTAGAACAAAAAATTTTACAATTTGTATGGAAACATAAAAGACCCCAAATAGCCAAAGCAATTGTGAGAAAGAAAAATGGAGCTGGAGGAATCAGTCTCCCTGACTTCAGACTACACTACAAAGCTATAGTCATCAAAACAGTATGGTACTGGCACAAAAATAAAAATATAGATCATTGGAACAGAATAGAAAGCCCAGAGATAAACTGACACACCTATGGTCACCTGATCTATGACAAACGAGGCAAGAATATGCAATGGAGAAAAGATAGATTTTTCAATAAACAGTGCTGGGAAAACTGCACAGTCACGGGTAAAATAATGAAATTAGAATGGTCCCTAACACCACACAAAAAAGTAAACTCAAAATGGATTAAAGACCCAAGTATAAGACCAGACACTATAAAACTCCTAGGGGAAATCATAGGAAGAACACTTTTTGACATAAACCACAGCAAGATCTTTTTGACACACCTGCTAGTGTAAGGCAAATAAAAACAAAAATAAACAAAGGGAACCCAATTAAACTTAAGACCTTTTTCACAGCAAAGAAAACCATAAACAAGACAAAAAGACAACCCTCAGAATGGGAGAAAATATTTGCCAACAAAGCAACTGAGAAATGATTAATCTCCAAAATATACAAACAGGTCATGAAGCTCAATATCAAAAAAACAGAAACTGAACCAAAAAAATGGGCAGAAGACCTAAATACACATTTCTCCAAAGAAGGCATACAGATGGCCAACAAACACATGAAAAGATGCTCAATATCACTAATTATTAGAGAAATGCAAATCAAAACTATCATGAAGTATCACCTCACACCAGTCAGGATGGCCATCATCAACAATCTACAAACAGTAAATGCTGAAGAGGATGTGGAGAAAAAGGAACCCTCTTACACTGTTGGTGGGAATGTAAATTGATACAGTCGTTATGGAGAACATTATGGAGGTTCCTCAAAAAACTAAAAATAGAGCTAACATATGACCCAACAATACCACTACTGAGCATATACCCAGAGAAAACCATAATTCAGAAATTTACATGCACCTCAATGTTCATTGCAGCACTATTTACAATAGCCAGGGCATGGAAACAACCTAAATGTCCATCAACATGGATATGGATAAAGGAATGGATAAAGAAGATGTGGTACATATATAAAATAGAATATTACTCAGCTGTAAAAAGGGATGGAATAGTATCATTTGCAGAGATGTGGATGGACCTAGAGACTGACACACAGAGTGAAGTAAGTCAAGAGAAAAACAAACATTGCATATTAACACATATATGTGGAATCTAGAAAAATGGTGTAGATGATCTTATTTGCAAAACAGAAATAGAGAGACAACACAGAGAACAAACATATGGATACCAAGGGGGAGGTGGTGGTGGAAAGAATTGGGAGATTGGGATTGACATATACATACAATATTATGTATAAAATAAGTAACTAATGAGAACCAACTGTATAGCACAGGGAACTTTATTCGGTGCTCTGAGACGACCTAAATGGGAAGAAAATCCAAAAAAGAGGGGATATATGTATACATATGGCTGATTCACTTTGCTGTACAGCAGAAACTAACACAGCATTGTAAAGTAACTATACTCCAATAAGAATTAATTTTAAAAAATGTAAAAATGATTGGTGACAAGGGTAAACGTTTTTCTATACTCTCACAATGGTAATAGACCTGTTTGAATGTACTAAATCTATTGGCATCAGTTTTGTAATCAATCCATTTATCCAAATAAATCTGTGGAAACCATGCTATTATTATTTCTATGCCTAAAATTAATTATTTTGAAATGAAAAACATACTTAGGTCTTCTAGTCCAAAATTTTGCAAGAGGATTTTTTAGCACTTCATACAAATCTTTCTTCTTTGTTATTTTTACAAAGGCTACTTATGTCACACATATTTATAAAAGAATCCCATTTTCTTATAAAATTTCCACTATATACAATTAAAAAAAATACTCAACTACACTTTCTTTACCCATCCCACTCTTAACTCTTGTCTATCATTGCATTTTATATATTGGAATCAGAACTAAAGGAGAAAAACAGTAAAATAACAAAGAAATATATGTAATATTTTTACAATAGATAGAATTAAAGTAAATAGCATAATATGCTCTGGAGTATCATGTACCAGATTTGATACATATTTTTGACTATATTTAGTTTTATTGTTTTGTTTTAACCATATGTTACAAAAGGAGCTAAGTCCACTGCCATGCCCACAAAAGGGCTTCTCATCTTTCACTTTGTCTACTCTCTGAGGTTAATACCTATGCTTACTGAATAGGTTTTACAATTGTCTATGTATTCATGCATCTGTAAATCACAATGTTGTGTGTCTTTCTTTTTAATGTAATCATACAATATCTATTCTTTCTCAATTAAATGTTACATTTCTGTAATGCTATTAAATTTCTCTTTATTGATACCTGTATACTTAAATACGTTTGACACAAAGTATTTTATTGCATGAATGAAACATGGTGCTTTGCCCACTTACTTAAGCATAAACAGACAAGTTAATTGCTGAGCTAAAAACAAAATGCATGGCTATTTTTAAGTACCTAAATCAAAGAGGGAACTGAAATCCAGAGCATTGTGCTCAGAGTTCATGCTTCATGAGACCAAAGTCATTGGACAATTATATAGAGCTCATACTAAGTCCTGGCTCTTCTTTTAATGCCTCAGAGGAAGGCTGACATTGCCTTGGGTCTACACTAGGCAGGCACAAAATTTGGGGATTGTTCCTCTCAGTGGGAGGGGAATAGAGGAACAGAAAGACATGCCCAGCAACTCAGACAAGCAAAGAAGGTTGGTCTTTGTTCCTACCTACCATCGGTAATCAAAATGCAAAGACCACCACACATTTCTCAGATATCTGAAAATATTCTGTTTCTGGGATATAGGCCTCTACTTGCTTGGAAACAAATGTAAACATGGATTCTTTACTCGTGGAATTCCTAGAAAACCTGCAGAAGCAACAGTGGAAACACTCAGAACAGTGTTTGCAGAATGTGGTACACACAACTCATTTACAGGATTGGTTAGAAGTGGGGTCCCCAGGGATTTGGTGCAGGAGAACCGCAGTCAATGGGTATAAACTCACAGTAAAAACTTACGCACATTCAAACAGTACACAAAAGAACCTCCATGAAGGAGATTCAGAAGACATACACAATAGAATTAAGATCACCAAAAACTTGAGAAAAATAGCACAGTCTGAAAGTATATTTTAAATAATTTGAGAGGTAAAAAGTGAATTAAGTAAATGGAATAAAATGGAATCCTGAAAAATAGTAGTCATAAATAATAATAATAAAACAGAATTTAGAGGAAAAAAGAATGTAATCTTAGAAATTAAGACTCCCTGGGGGTTAATAATAGTAAACTAGAAGATATATTTTATGAAATGTCAGAAGTAATCTTGCACATAGAGATAACATGTATAAAACTTAAAATAAAATTAAAAAAAAATCCAAGACATATGGTAGGTAGAATAAGAATATTAGAATGCCACGTGATATTGACATAACTAAAGAATCTCGGAAAGTCACTGGAGAGAGATAACAGTAAAACACAGAAAGTTTAGGAAGTTTCCTGAATTTATGAAATGTGATGTATCAGGTTAAAAATAACGTAGTCAAGTTTGAGTGGTGTCATTAATAATGAAAATAAATTTATACCAACAAATCATGATAAAAATGTAAAATAAAAATGAAAGTAAAGGAATAAAGGATGGGAATCATAAAACAAGGAACCACCTAACTAAGCCAAGTCAGAGACAACTAAAATCTGCTTTATGGAAGATTCTTCAATAAATTGCTCAATAAATTCTTCAATAAAATGTGACAATAAAATGTGATAATATTGCCAAATAAAACATGGCAATAAAACTTAATATTGCCAAATCGCTGATGTAAAGTAATTGTAAGCCTAGCATTTTTAACTCCAATAATCAAGAACAAAATATATCCCTTATTATATATAACCTAAATCAGTATACATATTCTTTTTTTAATCTGAAAACTAGCATCTAAGAGATTGATATTTCTTTGTCTTTTCATCCAGTTGATATAATATGTTGAACTTTTCATTTCACTGTAGTCAGAAAATATATGCACTACAAATTCTGCTGTATAATATCATCAATATTTATTTTGAGGTTATGAGAAAATTTAATTTTCAATGAGCTCTAGAAAACAAATATGGTATATTTGTTAAGGAGCCCAAGCTCGCACCACCCACTGCACAACAGGCCAATAAAAGATGAGGTGTTGGGGAATGGAATAGCATCTTTATTCAAAAAGCCAGCAGATCAAGAAGATGATGGACTACTTTCCCAAAGAATCATCATACTTGAGTTAGAATTCAGGCTTCTTTATACCAAAAATGGAAGGAGTGTGCTTGGGTGTCACAAATTTCTTCCTGCTGGCCAGGCCCCCAGAGGGGATGTGATAAGCCTTTGTTCTTTCAGCTGTCCACATAGGTCTGATCATTATGGTCCTATAAATATCCAACAAGACAATTGCTGTTTTCTGTTCTGCAAATTTTTATCCCTATACGAATAGAAAAGTGTTTAGAAAAGTGCTATACATTTAAAGGTCAAGCCTAGAAGACAGAGCCTTCTAAGGCTATCATGTATATTTCAGGCTATAGGCAAAATTCTTTCACAAAGGTGCAGAGTCAGCATAGCTAAACACAGGCAATAGAGTCCAAAAGTTACAGTTAAAGGAATAGATAAAATATGGAGTCAGGTTTGTTTGTCTCTGTTACGTTTAACATATTTTATACACTTACAAACACACACACAAACACGCATATATAATATCTATACAACACAACGTTGTTACTGAGATTAATTACATTCTTATTTTGTTTGGAACTGCTTTATCCATGAAAATTTAAGAGCAGTGAGTTACCCATACACATACGTTGGTTTTTCTGCTTTAATTTTTCTGCATTTAGGATTCAGTGTTACTCAGATACGAATATTCACAAACATTAAATTTTGCTGTTAATTGTATCATTTTCAATTTAATTTTACATCTATTAACTAGGAAATCCACATCCTTTTTTACAAAAGTTAAATTCATGTGGAAGTTTTGTAATTATAAACAGTTTTAACTTGGTCTCAATTTCTCTTAGAAGAAACCATTTCATTTCAAAGCTTTAATGTAACTTTCTATTAGTAATTAGCCCATATATCAACATAGATTGTTTATACTATTTTTTCTTGATTTTTTTCCTGTTTTTAGACTTTATCCTTTGAATTTTTCTATGGCAGCTAGATATTCATCTTTCTGATACCACCCCTCCAAGCCATATTTGTAATTATCTTTATTAATATATCTTTTTCACAAATATGTTTACTAAATAGTATTTGTACAATAATTACTATTAAATAATAGTCATAGATGAATAAACTGTTTACATTTTCTTTTTAGTATTTTCCATTTATACTTTTCTGGGATTCAATAGTTGACTTATATTTTATCTGGTTACTTTTATACATGTCTATTACTAAGCCATTCCTACACTCTCCAACAAAACTGTAGAACTGCAGATGTCAGTTTTTTATTTCTTTTATTCTGAGTGAGGTACTATAACTCTGAATGAAACCTCTGAGGATATGGATAGGTATGTCTAGTAAGATGATTTACTGAAATAAGATGTATTTGGCTGTTTCACTGGGAAAGCTTTCAAACCCCAGAATGTGAAGTTCTTGAGTCAGCATGAAAAAGGAATAATTGTTTGACTGAATGGTATGGAGAAGCTATGAGGGAGTCAGGAATTTTGTTTTAATTTTTCTAATGTAATGGTTACTTTTATTTAGCATGTTTTGTAATTCTCTTTAGTAATTACAATTATTTCTACATTGTATTGCCATCACTTTTACCCAAATATCTATTAATTGATTGCACATGGTTTTAATCTTCCGGCCTTTTACTTTTCATGTTTGTACAACACATAAATGACAGTCTCTAGAACTTATATAGTCTATACATAAATCATGTTCTCTAATAAGTATTCTGATTTAGCTGTTTGAGTTTTCATTGAAAACATTTTTCGTTCCATTTATGTCCTCTTACATCAGATATTACTTTGTTTTCATTCTTTTCTCTCATTATAGCACTTTCATATGTAATGTAGTTCATGTATTCTTGATATATATATATATCATTTAACCAAACTAGAATGTATATATAATGTTTAATTTTGAAGAAATTACCAAACTGTTTTCAAGTGGGTATGCCTTTTTTACAGCCCAACTTGCAAGGACAAAGTTCCAGTTGCTCTGCAACCTTGTTAATACTTCCTTCTGTCAAACTTTTAATTTAAGACCTTTTAACATGTGTGTAGTGAAAACTCATGGTTGTGATAATTTAGAATTCTCAAATAATTAATGGCGTTTTACATTTTTCCAAATGTTTATTTGTCATCTCTATATAGTCTTCGATAAAGTGTATATTCAAACAATTGTGCCATTTTAAAAGTGAGTCGTTTGCTTTCTTATTACTATGTTTTTAGAGTTATTAATATGTTCTGGATGCAAGTTCTTTTTCAGATGTATGATTTTTAAATATTTTATTCCAATCTGTGGCTTGTCTTTTTGTTCTCCTCACATCATCTTTTGAAAAACAGCTTTACATTTTGATGAAATCCAGCTTTTTAAAGAATTTTGTGGATCATGCTTTTGGTGTCGTATTTTAAAATATTTGCTTAACTCAAGATCAAAAAAACATTTTCTATTATTGCTGCTTCTAGAATCCTAATAGTGTTAGTTTTTATGTTTAAGTATATGATTTATTTTTGTTTAAGTTTTGTGTGTGGTGAAAAGTATAGATCTAAATTCAAATTTTTGAATATAAATATCTAATTGGTCTCGCACCACTTGCAAAAACAATCATCTCCATAAATTGCCTTGGTAACTTAGTTAAAAATCAATTAACCATATTTGTGTGGGTCTTTTACCAGACTTTCTATCCTATTCTATTGAAATATTCATCTAGATTTCTGCTAGTCTTATTCTCTGCAACTTTAAAATGGAATTTTAAAATAAAGTTCCCTTTCCTTTTATGTGGTATACTTTAAATATGTTCTTCATTTAATCAAACTAAAAAATATGTATTATACTTCATTATATGTTACTTCCCTACAAAAGCATCTACCTCACCACAATTTTGACACATTTTTACCTAAAATCTATTATGAAATTTTATGTTATTTGCCAAATTTGATTATAGTTAATTCCCCTACATAATTCTAAATATATGTGCTTTATATATTTAATGTTTCTTGAATAACAAGTAATACATTTTTCCTGTAATATCCATTGACCCTTGGTGATTTATATCAGTTTGACAGGTTTTGTTTGTTTCAATTTTTATCACTGATCATTATTACATTTTATTCAGGTCTTATTAAGCTTTTTTCCTATTATTTTTATAATTTATTGAGTTGTGTATAGATAATGTATTATACATTTTTTTCTTATTACAAAGAATAATTTAAGACTATGAATTTCCCTCAAGCAGCGTTTGAGCATTATCCCCAGCATTCTGAAATTAGGCGCAAATTGTGACATGGTTTATTCTCTAATTATGAAGAAGCTGGGCAAATGTTTATTTTCTTTCTATTTTATCTTATTCTCCTTGTCACAGACAAGATGTGGCTTTGCCAGGTTTTTCTTTTGGTGGTGCTTCTCTAGTTCCCATCAGTGAGAAACTCAACATGTTAATGAGGAAAATGCTGAATTTTGGGAAACACTCTCACCATTAAGTTTTTGGTCTAATTTGGCTTAGTTTATCTTTGGATGTCTCAGTCTAGTGGTCCCTTGAGAATGGATTCTCTCAATAATTTTTCTTTCCTGTTTCATGATCCAGTTAAGTCCCAGTCTTTTCCCCTAGAGGTTGGAGAATTGATGTTCATGTTTAAATAAAATGTGCTCATATTCTTTTCCTTTTTTTAGAACTCTTCTGAAGGGTTTTTTGAGAAAAATCCACAATGCCTCATCATATACTTTGCAAACTTTAATTATTTGTATGTGGCATATAGGTGTCACTCTGCTCTATATCACACACAGGATTTTCCTTTATTTTATTTGATCATTTCAGCTCATCTTGAAGAGCTAAATGTGTAAAAGTTTTTGCAATTGTCAACTTTTCCTAATTTTTAACTGCTGTAACTATCCTTGGTTTATAATAAACATAAATAAACATCAGGTAAGTCTAGATTTCCTTACCATTAAATTCTTAGATATAAATCTTTACCATACTTGGTCATTTATTTTTAGTTTGTGAAATAAATTTTTATAAGATGATAAGAATAATTCTTTAAGAATTTTAGATTAATGAGGAGAATAGACAACATTGCAACCATTTATGCTTTTTCTCAAGAAATCTGCTACATCATCCCATTTGTTCACATTTTCTTTTTTCTTTCAGATTTTTTAGCTTATGTAATATATGTCATTCATTCTTCATGTTAACATTATTCTTAGACACTTAATGTGTATTGATTTTATTATAAAAGGTATTCCATTTATATTACATATTTTAACCAATTATTCATCATTGTTTAATGTGTAACTCTTTAGGAAATCTAGGACTTAAGAATAAAACTAAATGTTTTTAAAGATCAAGGAAGACTTGCATTATTTCCCCTATTGCTTACTTAGCATGATATTATTGGCATTGAAAAATGTTGCTGTTATTCAAAGTACACATTTATTCTCAAAACTTCTTACAACTATCATTGTTCAAATATGCTTTACATCAATTTAATATAAATGCCATTGTAAAAGGTATGATATCTTATACACAGTGAAATATTAATTCCTCATACTTTAAAGTTCATAAAATGAAAACAAACCTTCCATCTTTTATTTATACTTTAGAGTCAGCATACAAATGTCTCTTTAAGAGGAGATCTTAAGAAGATCTTAAGTTGCAATGAGCATTTATGAAAAAATATATTTTGGCATAAGATGAAATACAGAGCTCCCCACATAGTGTCAAACAGTCATCAAATAGGGCACAGCTGAGTACAAAGATATAGAAAGATGAATTCTAATTACTACCATATAAATATTAATTCTAATAAGATGAATAGGATTTTCATAAAATTTTGATGCAAGTAATAAAAAAAAACAATTGGTTTCCACAAAAAGAAATTTTCACACATAAAATAACTGTTTTTACTGTTTGCAAATGAATTGGTAAATAAATGATTGTATATTTAAGTTAGTTATTGAACTAAATGGCATGACTTGAAAGCACTAAAGTCCTCCTTGAAGAAATGTGACAGAAAGAGTGACTTGAAAAATAATTTATAAAGTAGAATAAGAAATAATGAAGTAATGACATATATTTTTACATATTTTTTACTTAAAGTGGGAAAGAGAGTGAAGCATTTAAGGTAAAGGGCGATGAAAATTAAAATGAGACTTGAAAATCAGTTACATTTTTGGGTTGACAGAAATAGATATGAAAAACTATTCATAGTAATTGGAATAAGGTAAATATGTAATTGTGAAATTTACAAAGTAAACTTTTTTGGTTTCAGAAGAGAAAAAGAGAATGGCAAAAAACAGAAGCAAAAAAACCCCCAAACAACAACAAAGCTTTTAAGGTAGAGGTATGTTTTAGAAAACCGTTTATGTGAAGTGATGGTTCTTTGATTTTATTTTGAAAGCCAGTGGTTCTTAACATTTCTTTAGTCATAGATATTGTTTGAGAGTCTGATCAAAGTTATTAATTCTTCCACTGTATGTTACAGATGACTCATGCTGCCTTGTAGATGTTAATTCTTACATTTTTAGGAATTTTATGAACCATCTAGTGTTAGCTACTTGAAATAGGTAGCAGTGGGAGTATTAACACCATGGAAATAGGCAACAATAAAATTCGGTTTGTTTGCTATTTTCTCCTTCCCTCTAACTCCCTCCTCCTCCTATTCCTCTTCATCTATACTCTCTCTCTTTCTCCCTCTGTCTCTTTCTTCCTCTCTCAATCTTTTAAATTTAACTTATTCTTATGTTTTTAGGGGAAGTTGTTAGTCATATACCAGAACACTACTGATTTTTTTCATTATGAAAGTTTATTCTTATACACTTGAAATTTTGCAAGCAACATTCTAAGTTTTTCATAAAACCTCTGAAATGCTACATGGATTTATTCTATTTTATTTATTTACCTATTTGAGTGTAAGATTAGGAATCCTTCTGTAGTTATTTAGGAGTCATTATATTATTAAGTTTAAAAGCAGGGCTATATTACTAAAATTTAGTAAATTTAAAAGAATCTAGCAATACAAGTCTAAATTTCTTAGAGGATGGAGAGAATTTAGACTCCCAAGTTGTAATTTTATTGTAGTAAATTCAGATTGAACTATTTACTTAAGCTACCATTTTGTAGAACTTATTATGTACTACACATTGTAACAATCACTTTATGTACCTTACTTCCTTTATCCTACACAACAACCTAATATGTCAGATACAATTACCTCAAATTTACAGAGATGGTAACTGGGCCTTTTTTTAAAATAAATTTAGGTATGTATGTATGTATGTATGTATGTATGTATTGGCTGCATTGGGTCTTTGCTGCTACATGTGGGCTTTCTCTAGTTGCAGTGAACAGGGACAACTCTTCATTGTGGTGCATGGGCTTCTCATTGTGGTGGCTTTTCTTGTTGCAGAGCAAGGGCTCAAGGCATGCAGGCTTCAGTAGTTGTGACATGTGGGCTCAATAGTTGTGGCTTGTGGGCTCTAGGATATAGGCTCAGTAGTTGTGGCACATGGGCTTAGTTGCTCTGAGGCATGTGGGATCTTCCTGGACCAGGGATTGAAACCATGTCCCCTGCATTGGCAGGAGGATTCTTAACCACTGTGCAACCAGGCAAGTCCCAGAGGTGGTAAATGGGTCTTAAAACTATAAATACCTTCTCCAAATTTATAGTTCATAGCTGGTAGAGCTAGGATTTGAACCAAATTTAGTTTGAATCTAAAGTATATGTTCTTAAGCATTAGGCATAAATGAATGGAAAAGGCTTTACATATAATCAAACTACTCTAAGAGATCAAGTCTCTTTGAAGAAAGAGCATGATGTCACAAACCCAACCTGACCAGTCAGGACACAGCTTTAGAATGGAAGCAAATGATTTCAGTTTAGGCTTCAATGAGGTTGAAATATACACAGGGGGATTTTTCAGAGTTCTAAGAAATAGAGCTAGTTCTAATCCTGTTCTATTAGCAAAGTAGATCATAGAGATATATGGTAAATGTTTTTCACTTTTCAAAGCAGAAAAGGCACTAAATTCAAGAAAAGAGGGAGTAACTTGGCAGAATTTGTTCAAGAGTAAAGCCACTGTATCTGAGGTAGGGAAAGTTAAACGTGTTTTCCAATCACTTTCTCTCTTGATACTCACAATAACTCCTTTGTGAAGACAGGCAACAAGATTATGAATCACTAAGGATCTCATTTATCTTCATATATGTTTCCAGTTCCTAAAGAGTTCTTGACCCATGAAAATCTTTCAGTATATGACAGTTAAATTGATTATTATTCCCATTTTGTAGTTGAGAAAGTAAGGTTATTCCAAGTTCATTTAATTATGAATAACAGGAGGCAGAATTTAAACACAGGGGTTCAGCACTGAAGTTCAGCATTTTACACGTCAGCTGGCAGACTTAAGTTTCTGAACCAGCCTTTTTTCCCAGAAGCCTCGAGGATGATGACCTATTCTCCTCCCTGTCTCATGCGACTTCCATTTGCTCTTTTGTCAAATGGCATCAATTGAATAAATTAAAGAAAACAGATGGAGAGGCACATCAAGTCAGCATTACACAATCCACTAAAGTAATTAAGCAATTACTTGCAGGGACACATTCCTCCCTCAAATATAATAATGTGTTGCATTATCAACATTTTTCTTACAGAGGATTAAGAACATTAAGAAAATTAAGCATCATTAAAGGGCTTGCCATAAAATTACATAGTAAATTATTAAAACTAAACCCATTTTTGATTCATCAATGTGTTTTTGTTCTTTTATTTAGCAAGGATCAATTTAGTGAAGGGGAAAGTAGAAAGGGGGAAGATGGAAAGCCTAAGAGACTGGCATAGGCTTATCATGCCAGAGGAGATTAGTGGCAAGTTTCCAACTGGGTGCTATAAAAACCTTATTTAGAGGCCTCTTGTCAATAAATTATCTAGCAGCATAAACTGGAAAGGAAAAGAAAAAGTAGAGACAGACTCATCTGTGAAACCTCTGCTGATGCATAAGTTTCTTTTTAGTATTCTAGATAGTATACCTAGCAGCTGAAGGCAATCTTTATCTCTCTCTCTCTCACACACACACACACACACACACACACACACACAGTGTCATGTCTTTGCATTGCATGAGAAAAGACTGAGGAAATATGAAGGAGAGTCATTCACAAATACCACAGTACAGCCGGACACAGAGAGCTGTCACTTGCTTCTGTCAGGCCTGAGGGACTTTAATCCCTGGGCATCAGCTCCCACACAGATGTAAAGCAGGCCCTCACTTCTGCTTTCCTTAACACCAGTGGGACTGATTTCAAAGCACTGCAGAAGATGATTAATCAACCTGCTGGTGTTTGTAAAATGAAACTGATAAATTTCAGGTTAGCATGACTGTGACCACTTCTAACACATTAGCAATTTCTGCTCGTATTAGCCTAAATTTTATCACATGGCTCTTACCATTTGCCCCAAAATGGGAAACATGAGGTAATTGATTATAAAAAAGTAAAAAATCAAAACTGTCAGATGGTCCTGGAATCTCACATGATATTAGGAAAGTGTGCTGTTTTGTTATGAAAAATCACGAGATTCTCTATGTGAGCAGGTAATATTTTTGTGACTATCAGTAGACAGAGTTTAGGAGAATTGATACATAGTGATTAAACATGGGATTTTTAGACAGAAGCAACATATGTTAATGAAGATCTGGATGAACACACTTACTCATATTCTCTTCTTATTTCTACTGGGTAGAATACTGAGAACATATTTTTTTTGGAAATTTTTGGAGAATAGAAGATGAAGAAAGAAAAAATATCAATGTCCGGAGACTGAGTATATTATGTAATAATTTGTGATGGAATATATGGAGAGGTAGAGTTTTTTTAAGCATTATTTCTTAACCCACCTGTTTTAATTGAGGTATTACCTGGCAGATTAACCCTATGTAGGAGGCTTTCTACAAGTGGATTTTTCTAAAGGGTGATAGTCAAAACTTAAAGGCTGTGCCTCAACCAGTGACTGCACATGTGCTGTGGAAGGGTAGCACCAATATTGTAGAGATGTATAGAAAAAAAAATGTACCTTTTGTCTCACATTCTTCAAGGAATTCAGTAAGATTGGAGTGGGGCCCAGGAAACAAGTAAATGTAATCATTTCCTGAGAACTATGCAATTTGGGAAACCACTCTCCCTGGCCTTTTGATACTAGAACAATGGCCCTGCTTGAAGAGGGAGAAAAGTGCAAAGATGGCAGGGTGTACAGAGGAAGCATAAAAGGTGCCATTTCCATTACCTGAAAGAACAGAAAGGGACCATGTGCTGTGATTTTTGTAGGTTTGAAATTTAGACCTGAAAAATACAAAGACCATTAGTATTACTCTATTTGATTGAATCATCACCTTGAATAATGGTCTGAAATGTTTCCCAATCTCCTTATGTTACTGACATTCACAGTTATATAATTTGATCATATATAGGTTCTCTTTTTCACACACAAAAAAATGCTTTCTTGTGATAAAACTAGCATATATGTTCTTCCTTGGAGTGAATATGAAGGGGTTGGAGGTATAGTGGGCAAGAGGGTTGAGGTGTGAATTCTTCCACTGAATTCAACTCTTGATGCTGAATTTTACTTAGAGTAATCAGACACAATCTCCACTTTCTGAAAATCTATAATCAAGTTGCCTTTTTATAAGATTTAAATGTCACATTTACTTAACTAAACATTGTTAAGGTTGTGACAGTCTGAATCAAATTGATGAGAGTACAGAATTGTTATAGTAAATTGGATCAATCAAGATCAGAATCAAAGGCCACCCAACACTTCCTGTTATTTTTAACACATATTAGGCCTGATCACTGAGAATATTGTTTCAAGTCCTTTGTTCATTTAGACATGCTACAATATATGCATATATAGGACTTGAAGGAAAAAAATCAATCAGTATGTGAATTTTAGCATGCCAAAACCTAAAAAGAAATTACTGAAAATTAATTCCAAAAAAAACTTGAATTAATGTGAAATTCTACTACTTTTGTCTAAATTATTAATAAAGAATTTCCACAAGTGTATTTTGTGAAAAAATTATTATACACCTTGTTTATTCATTTAAAAACACCCTGACCTATCCATTAAATTGGATAAGGCTTTTAGATTGCTTATTGAAATAAAACAGACATCTTCAGGGTCCTCCAGTTTAGATTAAAAGGATCCAAGACAGCCAGGAAAACAAAACAGTGCCTATGAATTGTGAAAGGAAAAATAAAAATTGAATTTAATCCAAATAAAGCAATTGTTTTAGAGTGCTGAAAAGGTTAATTGGAAGATGCTAAGTGAAAATGATCACTCTCAGAAATCTAAAACTTTAAGTTTGATTCCACTTTCTTTGAATTTTATTGAGGCCTACAATCTCATTTGAGAAGAGGAAAATATATTTGTTTCTCTGCTCATACAGAGTCCTGGGATAACATAGGTGAACAATACCTCTTTAATGTTATGTATAATCTTGGGGTGCAGCTTGAAGTTCTGACATCCAATGGTAGGGTGGGGCAAAATGAGAAATTAAATTCAGACCATCAGGCAAGAGAAGATAAGCTTGAGGCAGTGAAACACCACACCATTATCTAAAGAGTCTGAAACAAAAAAATGAATTTGTTCTTCACTCACATCATACGCCCATTGTAGGTTAGCAGACATACCCAGCCCAACATCATCATACAAATACAACATTATCGCAGACATGGCCAGTCTCCATGCCAGAGGAAAAGACAACTTTGAAGGATTTTGCACTAGTATTAGCTTACTGTAGCCCAGAAGTAGAACAGGCCATGTCTGCTCACAGCTCAGTGGCCAAAATGAGGTGCGTGGTCCAGCTGACTACAAAGGCACAAGAGAAGGTAATCTCCCCTCTCATCTGGGAGGTGGAGAGGGAAGTTATTTGGCAATTAGTAGTCACAGCAGCCATGTGAAGATGTTTGGGTATTAATCCAGGTTTGGAATATAAGGTAAAGGACTCAGAAGTAAAAAATGTTTTGATTAATTGAAATAGTAGCATAACTCCACGGAACTCTTAGTGAAAAGGTAAAAATGTACATACAATTATTATGAAGATAGGACAGTGGATATCTAACCTCAGGACAGAGGTTCTCTCTTTCCTATCCTAGGGTAAGTAGACTTTCTGATATGGACAAACAAAATCTAGAAGGTGGGGCTGCTCTCTGTGAAGCAGACGTCTTTTCAGAAATTGGTTTTTGTTTTTGTTTTTGTTTTTGTTTTTGTTTTTGTTTTTGTTTTCATATGAGGAGTTTGAAGGACCCTGAGGAGTTCTCGCAGTTCTGAAAAGATTCTTCTTTCAAGTTTACCCTGATTATTTTCTGGTTAGTTTCTGAAATACTCTCAAAACATTTTAGAAGTGTCCCACATGTATAACCTGAGTTCTTGGCATTTCTCTTTTTTTATATTATATTTTTTTCTTATATAATGAGAAGGAGGCTACTTCTATCCTGGTGTCAGGAAAATAATAAATGTCGGAGGCTCTATCTGGGCAATGGCAAGGGAGTACTAGGATGGTAACGGGATGCGTGCATGCTAGTGTACAGAAGGGAAACACCTGAATAAATAATGTTCTCATGGTGCTGGGGAAATGGTGGAAAGAAAGAGAACTAATAAATACAGAATCTGTGGAAGGTGTTCTTTGCCTTCCCATAATTAATAATAATGCACCCAACATTTTTAAATGCTTATCAATGGCAGGGACCTGTGGAAAGGGAGGTACATGTATTTTCTCATGTAATTTCCTCAATAACTTAAGAGGTCAGTAATATTACATATAAAGAGGAGAACAGGGCAAGGCAATTTTAATCAACTTCCCACAGAAAACATAACTAGTGGCAAACCCAGAACATTAACCCAGACAGGCTGGGTTCAGAGTCATCTTAAGCGTACACTTCAAAGTGGGTGGGAAGTAAAAATAAATAGCAGCAAATTTAAATTCATGACTTGATGAGAAGAATTATATAAAGGCAGAAGCATGGAGTGTGTAAAAAAACAGTGGTGATGCAGTGGTTAAGAATTCGCCTGCCAATATAGGGGACATGGGTTTGATCCCTGCTCCAGGAAGATCCCACTTGCTGTGGAGCAAATAAGCCCATGTGCCACAAGTATTGAGCCTGTGCTCTAGAGCCTGTAAGCCACAACTATTGGGCCCATGTGCCACAACTACTGAAGCCCACATGCCTAGAGCCTGTGCTCCACAACAAGAGAAGCTATCACACTGAGAAGCCCACACACTGCAATGAAGAGTAGCCCCAGCTTACCACAACTAGAGAAAGCATGCAGGAAGCAACAAAAACCCAACACAGCCAAAAATAAATAAGTAAATACGTAAAATAATAAGTAAATCCTAAAGAAAAGTTACTTTTATTTAAAAAAAATTTCAGCTGGGTATTTTGGTATAAGGTTTAGACAAGAAAGGAGAGGCCTCTCCAAAGGGAATAGTTACTCAAAGGTTAGAAGTATAAGTAAACAGAGCCTATAAAGGGAGCATGTATTTTGGGCTTTGGCTGCATGACATTCCAAAAGTGAAATCAATGGCTTGCAGGAAGATTATGCATTGTTTATACATATTTTTAGGAAATGATACTCAATTTTCAGACTGAAGATTTCCAAGAAGCCCAATACCAGTTATATGAGACAGGCTTAATCATCAGGGCCAAAATCTTTGTGCAAAAGTTATTCTTAAGTAAGTAGGCATATGAAAAGGTTTAATTTTGTTTATTGAAGGAAATTTCAAAAAGGTTCTTCACTTGCTAAAACAGGATAAAATATATGCCTACCTAGACAATATATCGATAATGCTAATAGCATTTAAATATACCCATGGTTTTGTCCCAACAAATAATCTCCATCTTCCTCTCTCATTGTTACCATAATAATACAGTTGCCAAACCAATGTTAGTTGCCTCAGAGGGGTTTGGGGGGATGGATTGGAAATGGTCATTAGGGGAATTTCTAGAGTGATGGAAATATTATATATTCATAGAGTTATGGGTTGCTTGAATATACATATGTATATATATATTAAAACTCATCAAAATATAAAAGTGAAATCTGTAGCTTTGCATATAAATTATACATACAATATTATGTATAGTTCAATATAAAAAAACAGAATGAATAAAGAAGAGATGGGAGAAAAGGAATAGATAAAAAATGCATATAGATAACTATTTCAAACTGATTTGCTGCAAAAGCAAGCAATCAAATTGCTAACTGTTGGAAGAGTAACTGCTATCAGGGACCATTCTTACTGAATTTTATGAGGTGGAATACATATATATGTATTTACATACATAAAAACACATATGATATCTTTGTTAGCTTTGGGATTACCCACTAGTGATGGAAAAGTGATGGTCCTGTAGCAATGTCTTAAGTAGAAAAGAAAAGGAGAGGATCTAGAACACCTTTGGTGGAATTGACTTTAATAAGAACTGCAAAGTTCACCTAATCTAACAGAAATGTGGAGCATGGGAGTGCAGAAAGTGGTAGGTATGAGTATCTGCTAGTTGGAGTCTATGGAATTTCTCTTCTGATTGCCTCAACTTTTTCACAAAATTAGAAAGAGGGGCCTTTATCTGGAGTGTAGAAGGAGGAGGAAGTGTGTTACATTTGAAAGAAGAGGAAAAAGAAAGAAGCAGTCAGACAGGAGAGTAGGGAAATAAAGACCAATATTTGGCAACATTGAAATTCCAGTTGAGGTTTGTAATTATGGATCCAAAAACAAGTATGTTAAGGCAGAAGAACTGGACTTTCTAGGAAATGTATTTTTAACCCAGGAAGAGGCCCACTTCATGATTTTGCTTGGTCCTTAAAAGCAGAGTGGATACTCAGCCAGCACAAGAGAAGAAGGGCTTGGAAAACACATTTGGAGTTTATGATTAAACATTTTAGCTCCTGGCCCTTTCTTCTCACCCCAACTCTAATCTTGTCATAAATCTCAATGATACTTTTGATACCTTGGCATCTTCTCCTCTCTTCCAATAATCTTTTCCACCTCCCTACATCAGCCACTATTTTTATAGTCATATCCTAAACTTTGGCCACTGCCAGTAACTGCAATCATGTAAGAATCTCAGCTGTAATCATTTTGCATTCTGACCTTTATCTCTTACAAATTACATCCTTTGACAGAACTGCAATACCATTATGTTTATCCTACCATCTTTGCCATATCCCTCATTTCCCCTTCACCTTTATTTTTCTTCCCATGGCCTATCAACTACAGTCACTCCTTTGCCTACATATGTATTTTCTTCCCTTTCTCTCTATCTGTGGGGAAAATCAACTTTAGTTCACACTGACTTTGCCTACTCTCTTTCTCACCCATGTATTTTGATGTGACTGTAGAAAACCACACAGCTATGCTACACTCTCACCTCAGTGAAGGGAAAATAACTTTAAGGGAGTTTTTTTTTTTTTTCCCAACACTTTCCCTAGTCTATTTACTCTTCCATTCCCTACCCATTTCCCAACAATTGTGCCAACATAGATTGATATGCCTCAAATACAATGCAAATTTGGAAAATATTTGCTCCACTATTCACAGAACAGTTCAGTGATGTCTGGAGTGACTTACAGACCCTAGTTACCCTACACTTACTCCCAGTCATCTCCAACTGTGAGCACTCTTACATGTTTTCCAGTGTTTTGCACAAATATCATTTTCCAAGTGTACTGTGATGTGAATATACTTTGAAGTACTGTAGAAGGTGACTGTTTCATAACTTTATCTTTCTTCTTAAATGTTAAAAGTGTCTCTCCCTTCCTCACTCTATGCTGATTGCCTGACTTCCAATATCCCTGGAAAATAAACACTGTAGCAGAACATATTAATAATGCCACCATCAGATTGACCAACCTGAAACCTTACCTCTGTATTCTACCATCCTGTCTTTCACTAGGGATGAAGCTCCTGTCCAATTCATCCATGTCATTTTTCACTAGACTCCATGATCAGTGTCCTTCTCAAGGAGTTTATTCCTGTAATTTTTCCCTTTTCCCTGCATCTTGTGTGATTCTGTATGTAATGGCTCATTTTATCATTTATATCCCATCAGCTCACCTCTTCTCTCAAGAACACTTTATCCTGAACTCATCTCCTGTTCCCCTTCAGAAAACTTCAAAAGAGCTATCTTTAGCTTTTTTTAAATCTATATCTCATCTTCCCTTTCTCTCCTAAATATATTCCAATTAGATTATACACCAACTACTGTACAGAAACATTGCTTGTCAAGATCGTCTAGGAGCTTTGTGCTGCTTACCATCAATACTCAACTTTACATTTATCCCCTTGTATGGCAGGTGGAATAAGGAAACCCCTAAAGACCTCCATATCCTAATCCCCAGAACCTGTGAAGCTTTTGTGTTACACAGAAAAGGGGAATTAAGGTTGTTAATCAGATGATTTAATGGCAGTTACATTACACTAGATTGTCCAAGTGGGCCCAGTGCAAACACAAGTGTCCTTAAAAGTGGGAATAAGAGGCGGAAGATGACTCAGTGTCAGAATAATGCAGTGAGGAAGATTGACCTTTGCTGGTCTGAAGATGTAAAGGAACCATGAGCAAGGAAGACAGACAACTTCTAGAAGCTAGAAAATGCAAGGAATCAGATTCTCCCTTATAGCCTAATCATCCACTTCAAAGTTTCCTTTGCATGTGTCTTAATAGCAATTGAATGGCTACATGTAAATCCTGGACTTCATTTTTTCTATCTATGATCATTGTTTATTTTACACATTCTATTGACTTTGAAACTATCTAAAGCCTATGTGCTGCAACTACCAAAGCATGCGTGCCTAGAGTCCATGCTCTGCAACAATAGAAGCCACCACAATGAGAAGCCCATGCACCACAACAAAAAGTAGCCCCTGCTCACTGAAACTAGAGAAATCCTATAGCAACAAAGACTCAATGCAACCAAAAAAAGAAAAACAAAATACAGGACAGCAAATTGTTGTCTTGGAGACAAAAGCAGCTTACATACTATCAATTTTCACAGGAATACATGACTATAATTGGATATTCATGTAATTATAGGTGAAATATGTGTTATTGATAATTATATCAGGCAATAGGTCTAGACTTGGATTGTTCTAGAAACATCAGAATGCAAAACAATTGCATGTTACCCTAGTTTTAATTCCATATTGGAATTTTGATGCAAGAATTGTGCTTAAAGTGACATGAAGATACAGATATATAGGAATAATTTCCCTTTCTTCTGTGAATGATATGCTTTAATAGATGAAAGGAGGTGATAATCTGATGAACCAGACCTTCAAGGATACATATAACTTTACTATGAACATCGGGTCTCCATAGGGAAAAAAAGGTAAAGTTATAGAGATATCAATGTCCTTCATACATTTAAGGAGAGAAAGTTGTAGTAGATTACATAAATCTTTTTTCAGTTGCCTATAACAATATTTTAAAGCCTTTTAACTGATTTACAAAATATATGAAAAGTGATAAGTATATAACACAAAGAAGGGTGACTGCCTAAAACAGGTAATTTCTGGGGTAAAAGAATTCATTCTAAAGTGAAATGTTATCATCTCTCTATCAATATACAAATGCTTGTCATTAAATGTCTTATGTTTTTTCTTTTCATTTTATTTGCTCAGTGACTAAGGCAATAAAACATTATAGAAGTTCAATAAATATTATCTGAATTAATTAATAACAGCTATATTTTTGATAGATTTTTACCACATATTTGTCTTCACAGTCTCAAGATCTTTCAATAATAAAAATGTACTGCCTAACATACAGAAAACAAAAGTAAATAAATAAATGCATACATAAAGAGAATTTCACAGAACTCCTAAAATGTACAATTTTTAAATTGCTCTTTATTTTTTTAGTTAATTAATTAATTTTTATTTATTGGCTGTGTTGGGTCTTTGTTACTGTGCATGGGCTTTCTGTTGTTGCAAAGAGTGGAGGCTACTCTTCATTGTGGTGCTCAGGCTTCTCATTGCCTTGGCTTCTCTTGCTGTTGAGCATGGGCTCTAGGCACACAGGCTTCAGTAGTTGTGGCATGTGGGCTCAGTAGTTGTGGCTCCTGGGCTCTAGAGTGCAAGATCATTAGCTGTGGAACACGGGCTTAGTTGCTCTGCAGCATGTGGGGTTTTCCCAGACCAGGGATTGAACCCATGTCCCCTGCATTGGCAGTTGGGTTCTTAACCACTGTGCTACCAGGGAAGCCCTAAAATGTACATATTTTTTAGAATAAAAATGTTTTATTTTATTTTACAATAGTAAATGGCCTGGCCTTCAGTTCAAAATAGGAGGTTCATCTGGAAACACAAATCTAATTCTTTCATGAAGGAAATAACTAATATCAAGTCATCTGAGAATTGGCCCTAATAGGTGATGAGGTTAAAATACAGGGGTGGTAACTGCCCAAGGGGATGGAAAGAGCATAGCACAGTGTAACATTTAGTGCATTATATAAGAAGGTTTATATTATATAAAGAGTACCTAAGAACTTCATTCAAATTCTATTTAAACCAAGCAAATTCTGCACAAACCCACCAGTTTATATGTAAGAGGATTGTTATGACTTGTAGTATCAGATATGACAAACAATTATCTAGTAATTTCTCCACAAGCAACATGTAAGTATCCTCCTGCCCTGATTTGCTGGGAGTCCAACCTCTCTACCCTAGAGCAACTATAACCTCTAAATATATTCTGCCAAGGTATGTACTCATGTAGAAAGACATAGATATGTTTGCTTCTTGACACCTACAAGATGAAAACTCAGCTAAGTGTTATTATACATCAAAATATGCCAGGAATCCATTATTGTAGCACATTAGGTTTCCATTAAATTTAATACTTGACCATTTCCTTAAGAAAATGATCTGGGTCAAGGTCAGTTACAGTCCATCAGACAAACCACAAATCAACATTTCTGTTTCTTTTTTTTTTTTTTTTTTTGAAGTGAAGTTCACTGATTCATGCCCTTTATCAAAGATGACTTCTTGTGAGAGGTGATTTTTCAGGGCCCTTTTTCTTCCTTAGGGTTATCAAAATACATTCGGATATTGAGAAATATTGTTCAAGGTAAATGCTTGACCTCCAAGAAGCATTTAATTTTCAGATGCACTTTTATCATATCTCCAACCTAGTTATCTTTGCATCTGATATATCAATTATTTCTCCCAGGGAGGAGGCACATTCACGTTCCCAAACTAGCCACTCTTTTGCTTTCTTTCTTTCTTTTTTTTTTCTATGACCATTATTACATCACCCCTGGACCACCATCATAAATAAAAATTGGCATATGTTGTGAGAAAAATTTCTGCCTCTGGTTCAATGTTGTCTTGGCCAGACACAAAAGTCTTTAATGAACTGTAGTGGAATCTAAAGTCAAAATTCTGCATTTTACATTGTAAAGACCTGATATTACACAGAAGCAGGGAAAATATCCATTCTAAAACAACATTTTTCAACTAAAAAATCTTTGAAAAGGAAATTTATTAAGCTAGTGTGTAGGTGTGAGGGGGAGGCTGTTCATATATAGTTAAGGGATTATTTACTTATTTACAGTGTGGTCGAATGATAATCTGGAGCAAAAATATTTTCCACAAAAATATTTTCCTTTTGTGTGTGTGTCTGCTTATTTTATCAAAGTACTACACCACCTCATAACACATTCCTAGTTAAAATTTAGCATACACTGTGAAAGCCCTAAATCTGGATTTGAATTATGAAATTACTGATTTGATCGCATTGAAGCATGTATTTTTTAAAACTTTATCTGTGATAATGCATCTATACTCAGGCAATATTTATTGAAATTGACACAATACCCCATTTCATTTGAAAATATTGAATTGAAAACACTTCCATTCCACAGGAGTAAGGAAACATCTGATGTGATATACATTTTAACTCCTATGTGTCTAGCATAATGTTTGATTTTGCTTCACTTTGCTGCACTTTGCAAATATGGCATTGTTTACAAATTAAAGGTGGTGGCAAACATGTGAATAGCAAGTCAATTGGCACATTTCTTCCAACAGGCTTTGCCCACTTTGGGTCTCTGTGTCAAGTTTTGGTAATTTTTGCACTATTTCAAACTTTTCCATTATTATTGTATTTGTTATGGTCTGTAATCAATGCTCTTTGATGCTTTTATTGTAATTGGGGCATGACAAATAGCACTCACAGATGATGGCAAACTTAATAAGTGTTGTGTGTGTTCTAACTGCTCCATCAACTGACCTTTTCCCCAAGTCTCTCCTTCTTCTTGGGCTTCCTTATTCCCTGAGGCACAGTGATATTGAAACTAAGCCAATTAATAATACTACAGAATAGCTCTAAGCATTCAAGTGAGAGGAAGTCACACATCTCTCACTCTAAATGTAAAGCTGGAGATGATGAAGCTTAGTGAGAAAGGCATGTTGAAAGCTGAGATCAGCTGCAAGCTAGGCCTCTTGGGCCCAACAGTTAACCAGGTTGTGGATGCAAAGGAAAAGTTTTTGAAGAAAATAAAAAGTGAACACACAAATGAAACAAAAGTGAGATAGCCTTACTGTTTTGTTTTGTTTTGTTTTGTTTTTTTGAACTTTTATTGAGATACAGTTAACATACAGTAAATTGCATATATTTAGAGTGTAAAATTTGGTATCCCAATCTCCCAATTAATTCCCCCTAAACCCTCCTCACTTTCCCCACTTGGTGTCCATATGTTTGTTCTCTACATCTGTGTCTCTATTTCTGCCTTGCAAACCAGTTGATTTGTACCATTTTTCAATAGTCCACATATATGTGTCAATATAAGATATTTGCTTTTCTCTTTCTGACTCATTTCACTCTGTATGACAGTCTCTAGGTCCATCCATGTCTCTACAAATATCCCAGTTTCATTGCTTTTTACAGCTGAGTAATATTTCATTATATATATGTACCACATTTTTTATCCATTCATCTGTTGATAGAGATTTAGGTTGCTTCCATGTCCTGGCTATTGTAAATAGTGCTGCAATGAACATTGGAGTGCATGTGTCTTTTACAATTATGGTGTTCTCTGGGTATATGGCCAGCAGTGGGATTGCTGGGTCATATGGTAACTATATTTTTAGTTTTGCAAGGGACCTCCATACTGTTCTCCATAGTGGGTGTATCAATTTACATTCCCACCAACAGTGCAGGAATGTTGCCTTTTCTCCACACCCTCTCCAGCATTTACTGTGTGTAGATTTTCTAATGATGCCCAATTGAACTAGTGTGAGGTGATACCTCATTGTAGTTTTGATTTGCATTTCTCTAATAATTAGTGATGTTGAACAGATTTTCATGTGCCTCTTGGCCATCTGTGTGTCCTCTTTGGAGAAATGCCTATTTAGGTCTTCTGCCCATTTTTTGATTGGGCTGTTTGTTTTTTTGATATTGAGATGGATGAACTGTTCACATATTTTGGAGATTAATCCTTTGTCTGTTGATTCATTTGTAAATATTTTCTCCCATTCTGAGGGTTGTCTTTTCATCTTGCTTATAGTTTCCTTTGCTGTGCAGAAGCTTTGAAGTTTCATTAGGTCCCACTTATTTATATTTGTTTTTATTTGCGTTACTCAATTAGGTGGGTTAAAAAAGATCTTGCTGTGATTTACGTCGAAGAGTGTTCTTCCTATGTTTTCCTCTAGGAGTTTTATAGTGTCTGGCCTTACATTTAGGTCTTTTATCCATTTTGAGTTTATTTTTGTGTACGGTGTTAAGGAGTGTTCTAATTTCATTCTTTTACATGTAGCTGACCAATTTTCCCAGCACCACTTATTGACGAGGCTGCCTTTTCTCCATTGTATATCCTTGCCTTCTTTTTCATAGATTTGTTGACCATAGTTTATCTCTGGGCTTTCTATGCTGTTCCATTGATCTATATTTCTGTTTTTGTGCCAGTACCATACTGTCTTGATCACTGCAGCCTTGTAGTGTAGTTTGAAGTCTGGAAGTCTGATGCCACCAACTCTGTCTTTCCTTCTCAATATTGTTTTGGCTGAGATAGCCTTGTTGTTGACATGGAGAAAGTTTTAGTGGTCTGAGTAGATCAAACAGCCACAATATATCATTAAGCCAAAACCTAATACAGAGCAAGTCTCTTCAATTCTATGAAGGTGAGAGAGGTGACACAGCTGTGGGAGAAAAGTTTGAAGTGAGCAGAGGTTGGTTCATGAGGTTTGAGGAAAAAGAAGCCATCTTCATAACATTAAAGGGTAAAGTGAAGCAGCAAATGGTGACATAGAAGCTGAAACAAGTTATCCAGGTCTATCGAAGATGATTAATGAAGATGGCTAAACTAAATAACAGATTTTCATGTAGACAAAATAGCTTTCTCTTAGAAGATGCCATCTAGGAATTTCATAGCTAGAGAAAAGTAAATGCTTGTCTTCAAAGCCTCAAAGGACAGGCTGGCACTCTTATTAGGGGAAATGCAGCTGGTGACTTCAAGCTGAAGCCAATGCTTTTTTACCATTTCAAACACTCTAGGGCCATTAAGAATTATGTGAAATCTACTCTTCCTGTGCTCTATAAATGGAACAACAAACTGGATGACAGCACATCTATTTACAGCATGATTTACTGAATATTTTGTGCCCACTGTTGAGAAACACAATTCAGAAATTAAAAAAAAAAAAAAAAAGGCTTTCAAAATATGACTGCTCATTGACAATGCAACTGGTTAACCAAGAGCTCTGATGAAGATGTACAATGAAATTATTGCTGTTTTCATTCCTAATAACACAATAGCCATTCTGCAGCCCATGAATCAAGGATTAATTTCAACTTTCAAGTGTTATTATTTAAGAAATATATTTTGTAGCTGTGGCTGAATTGCTGCAATCTCAGGATAAACCTTCAGTGGAGGAGGAGCTGCTTCTTATGAATGAGCAAAGAAAGTGGTTTCTTGAGATGGAATCTATTCTTGGTAAATATGCTGTGAAGACTGTGGAAAAGATAACAAATGATATAAACTTTGTTGATAAAGCAGAGGCAGGGTTTGAGAGCATTGACTCCAATTGTAGAAAGAAGTTTTACTGTGGGTAAAATCCTCTCAAACAGCATTGTATGATCCAGAGAAATCATTTATGAAAGGAAGACTCATTTGATGTGGCAAACTTCATTATTGTCTTATTTTAAGAGAAGGCCACAGTGGCCCCCAACTTTCAGGAACCACCACCCTGATCAGTCAGCTGCCACCAACATCAAGACAAGACCCTCCACCAGCAAAATGATTATGACTCAGTGAAGACTCAGATGATAGCCTTTTTTAGCAATAAAGTATTTTTAATTAAGGTATGTATGATTTTTTTAGACATAATGCTACTGCACATTGCTAGACTACATTATTGTGTAAACATATATTTTATTTGCACTGGGAAACTAAAATTTTTGTGACTTTTTTTACTCCAGTATTTACTTTATTATGGTGGTCTGGAACCAAACTCACAATATCTCTGAGATATGCCTGTATACAACCAATGTTCAATGAACAATAACAACCAAAAAAAGATAGAATATAATGTCCTCAAAAAACTAACAATCATCAATCAAATAAAATATTTTACATCTAGTGAAAAAGTAAACTGCAATGAATGGAATGTCAATATATGTACAGAAAAATTATAAAAATATTTTACAGATTTAGTCCCATTCCTGCTTAGGCTAATTCTTGAAAATTAGAAGACTTTTCATCTTATGTATCCGATAAACAATTATATTTATTTTAGTTTTTTGAGCACTCTACATGATAGGGGAAAAAAACACCAATGACATTTTAAAGTTATAGTAAATGAAGAAACAATGAACAGATATGTAACAAAAAATTTAGCCGCCATATTGAAAAAAAGAAAATTTACAATTCTCATAATTGGCATAATGTTTTGGCTAGGAAATGGATGTGTCCATCAAGCCAAAGGAAAGTGGCCAACCAAAGAAAGACAATTCAGTTGGAGAAAATATTTGGAACCAAGATCATAAAATATTTTCCCCTAAAAACTTTAATATGAATCATATTTCTAAGCAAATAGTAATAAAAATATTTCAATTATAATCACCAATTTTATCAGGTATATTTTTCATGGTTTCCGGTGGATGAAAGCCCATTCTGAAGCCATATGTTGCCTTTCCCCTCTCTCTCTGTCTCCCTCTGTTTTTCTCTTTCACACACACACACACACACACACACACACTGAAATGTCACATAATAAATATTACTTATATTTTGAAAATAAATGGTTACAGATAAACTTTACTCCCTTCACCAAATAATGTGAATTCTAAATCACACAATCTTATTTTGAGCATTTTTGGGAAGTGTTGTTGCACTGAATATTCAATCAACTAATGCTAATGCATATTAAGAGAGAGAAAAAAACATGGGACTTACATCCAAATTGAGAGAAAAAATATTATTTTGCTGGAAAACTAGAATTTCTTTCTTTTTCCTCTTGGGTCTTGGAAAGGAGTAACTGCACTGAAGCTGCTTTCTCTTTCTTTTCTGAAGATAGATGGCTGTGCAGGTAGGAGTATGAAAACGGTTATTCAGCTTAGTATTAAAAATTTCTAAACTGACATTTCTACAGTTTTGTACAACTCTTTTATTAAGCCTTTTGGGAAATGGTTATGCCTGGCAATTCCAATGTGTTGTATATATGTGTTTGAAAATAAATGACAAGATTTTCTTCCATGTTTCTTTAAAGTATATTTAAAAAAAAAATATCTCATTGAGGTCAGTCTGCCTATAAGAGTAGCTGTTCCTAGGACATGAGAAATAAAAGTCTGCTTTCTGTAAAATAAGAACATATCAACACATATTTCTAAAAGAAAAGCATATATTTTGTTAATCTCCTGAAAACACAGAATTGTGCCATTTATGCTCATGGTTGGTATAAAGATTGCAATTATCTGCTTTTGTAAATACTTCTTAGAGATATTCTAATTATCCACATTTTGTAAAACTTGAAACTAAAATAGTGAGATTGCCATAAAAGAGATCAGGTTTCTAAACAAATGTTAATTATCATATAGTTTTTGAAACCAAATGCTGAAAATATTTTGCTAAAATTTTGTGATATAATAACCACAATCCCATCATTTTCCTATGCAATTCCTTTCATTATGTATGTGAAATTGATCAGGTATGTGAACTTGATCAGGTAGTCCATGTGGCCAGCCTTTTCTGTTCAAAGATAATAATTATTTTTACTAATACTCTGATGTGCTGCTAAGTCCTGAGATGACATAATATGAAGGAAAATAAATATATATGAAATACATTCACTATTTAGTTTGTTTTGTCAGACTTTATTTTTAAAACAATGCACTTTTGTATAGTAGTTTTTATATCCTTACTTATAGGGATATTTTTTCATCCTTTTCCTATGATTCCACTATATTTCATTTCATATTTATATTAAAAATACTTTATAGTTAATTCCAGATAATCTGGGGAGGGAATTTAACTAATTTTAAGATGAAGTGTTGTTTAACCTCTGCAAGTTTTTGGAGTATAGTTTGAATCTAACTGCCCTCTGCCCCCAATTAAACTGTGTTTGATGGCTTCAGATATATACATACATACATATAGATAGATAGATAGATAGATAGATAGATAGATAGATAGATATACAGCCTTACGATGTAAAAAAGGAATCAAGAAATGGGTGGGAAGAAACAGAGGCTCAGTAGGTTCCCTTCCTCTGGCCCCTAAACACTAACAATCTGTTGTAAAGACTTCCTAGGTTTCAAATTCCTAAGTTTTTTTTGCAGAGTTAAGTAGCAGGGCTTTCTTAAACAGCCATTTATCAAATTAATTAAATTGGCCAATGACAAAGATTTGTCATTTTGTCTTCATGGTGTTTTTAGGTTTCTCATAGTCACCAACCCTCTCAAAAATTTCTGTGATTCATCAATATTTAGCGGCAATGCGCCACCTATTTGACTCCTGCAAAATGCTTCAAATTTTTATATGAACAAGGAAAACTGTTTTTTCTTGGTCTTACCCGAACATATCACAAAACTGTTGTATGTAGCAGGAAACATAAACATATATTAAACACGTGAATGACTAATTAACTGAATGAATTAATTAATATACTATCTTATAGAATTAGCTTGACTGAATAATGGAGATCTTAAAATTATGTAAAATAATTTGCAATTTAGCATTTCACAGGGATCAATATTAGTTTTCAATGAGCAAAGGCAGGCTGCATAGTCATTTCCCCTATTACTGTTGGGTAAAATGACATTTTCTCTAATCATGGTTGTCTGATCGTCCCATGGTTTCTAAAACTCTATTGTCTCCGGATTCTGGTTGTGAGATGAGTTCTGCAGTGGTAACTTGGCTTCATAACAGTGATAAAACATGAGCTTAGGATCTGGTGGAGATAAAAGTCATGAGCCTCAAAAAAAAAATAAACAACAAAAATGAACATACCCTTACTCTCATTGGAAAACAGGCATAGCATTATTTGAAACATTTTCTAAGAACTCTTTCTAAAGACCTCTCTAGTTTTTCCAGATTCTCTGAAAGTAACATCCTTTTTCTTTCCTCTCCTTTACCATAGGATAGTAGTTATTTTGTGAGGACACAAGTCTATGTGAGATTGTTCAAGAAAACTAAACTTTTAAAATTGGCATCAACAAATTTCTGTGCTTTCCAAAAATTATTTTCCAGACATATAATGATCTGGATAGGAAACAAAAATGACAGATCTTCAGTTTGCTTGAATGAAGCTATACATGTTCTTCCAAACAATTACAATTTTCTCCAAATTTCAATTTAGATATGTATCATTCATATACTAAAACCCCTCTCTGTAGAGTATTCCAGTTTTGCCTTAATAAAGTGATCAGCAATGAGAGGCTCTGTGCTTTTTATTAAGCCTGGGTTGTATCTGATGGTAAAATATCACTTTGCAAAGAATACCTTCCACTTAGACAGGCTTCCACTTCCCACTCTATAGGGTGCACCCTTTTACGGGCTCAAGTTCTCTTCATTGGTGTGTGCCTTCATGACAGGTACTACTGCCATACCAGTTCAATGGACAACACAACTACCTACATTTTGTCACTCATGTGTCAGAAACTATGGCACAATTAACCAGTTGACCACCAAAATTCAAGATCTCTTCCATACTAAAGAGTTTCTATCACTCACTCAATAGCAACATCAAAGTATATGAAATATAAAATACTGGTAAATGCACATATATAGACAAATAAATAATTCTGTAATACTGCAAAGGTAATATGTAAATCACATGTGATTTTAGTATAAAAGTTAAAGACAAAGTTATTAAAAATAGTACATAATTTGTTAGTAGATACACCATTAAAGCATGTAAATTGTCATACCACATAAAGTGTGATGGAGGAATAAATAAGAATGTAGGGTTTTACATGTGATTGAAGTTAAGTGGTTATCAGTTTAAAACAGATTGTTATAAGACAATGTATAAAGGCCTCTCTGTAACACAAAGAAAATACCTATAGAAGACACACAAAGGAGGGAAGCAAAACATACCACTACAAAAAGCAAAAGAAATACAAAAGGGTGCCCAATACATCTAGAATAATTGCTAGTTATCGTTTAATATATCAATTCAGCATGTCAGTGTGATATTATTTTAGTGAAATATAGTTGATGTACAAAATTATGTTAGTTTTAGGTATATACTACACAGTGATTTGACATTTACATATTTTATGGAAAGATCAACATGATAAGTCCAGTAATTATCTCTCACCATACAAAGTTATTACAATATTATGGATGATATTCTTTATGCTGTATATTACACCCCATGGTTTATTTGTTATATAATTGAAAGTTTGTACCTCTTAATCTCCTTCATCTATTTGGCCAAATCCCCTACCACCATTCCCTTTGGCAACTACCAGTTTTTTTCCTTTGTACCAATGAGTCTAGTTTCATTTTGTTGTTTTGTTTTTTAGATTCCACATATCAGTGAGATCATATGGTATATGACTTGCTGTGTCTGACTTATTTCACTTAACATGATACCCACTAGGTCTATCGATGTTGTCACAATAGCAAGATTTTTATTTCTTTTTATGGCTAACAAAGCCAAACCCAGCCTCTGCAACCCATCCATGAATTAAATCTCAGAGACAGAGTTTTGGGTGAAGTAGAAAAGAATGGTCTTATTGTTTTGCCAGGAAAAGGCGGCCATGGAGGGCTAATGCCCTCAAAACTGTATGTCCCAACCTGAAGGGGGTAGTGAGGAGTTTTATGTAAATGGTTCAAGGAGGGAATGATAAGCTCATGGATATGCTTCTGATCCATTGGTGGTGAGGTAGGTGGAGTCAGCATCATCAACCTTCTGGTTCCAGCCAGTCTGGGGTCTACATGCTTGTGGGCAGCATACTGTCAACTTCTCCCACCTGGTGGGTGTTTCAGTATCTGCAAAACAGCTCAAAGATACTATGTGTATCCCTTGATGGGGAACCAGGATCTTGCCCCAAGGCTGCATTATTGTTTCTCTTGACTGTCCCTCCCTTTTCTCATGTCCCCTCCCTTCCCTAATTAACAACAGCTTAAACCTGCCCCTTGGAATTTAGGGAAGGTCACGGAAGCTGAATGAAGCCTATTTCCTGTAATCAAAGAAATGGGGGACACAGGAAGGCTTTTGTTCCCAGGTGCCCCATAGGGTCCTGCTTGGTATTACTAAGTATTTTCTATTGTGTATAAATATCACATATTTTTTATCTGTTCATCTACTGATAGAAACTTAGGTTGTTTCCATATCTTGGCTATTGTAAATAATGCTGCAATGAAAATAATGCTGCATATATCTTTTTGAATATAGTTTTTCTTTTTTTTGGGATAAATAACCAGATGTAAAAATGCTGGTTCAGGGATTTCCCTGGCAGTCCAGTTGTTAAGACTCTGCACTTCCACTGCAGGGGGCTCGGGTTCAATCCCTGGTCTGGGAACTAAGATTCCTCATGCCTTGCAGCACAGCCAAAAAAAAAAAAAAAAAAAGCTGGTTCATAACGAAGTTCTATTTTTAATTTTCCTTAGGAACCTTCATAATGTTTTCCATAGTGGATGAACCAATTTATAATCTTACCTCAGTGCCTGAGGGCTTCTTTTTCACCACATCCTTGCCAACAATTGTTATTTGCTCTCTTTTTGACAATAGCCATTCTGAAAGGCATGAGGTAATATCTCACTGTGGTTTTGATTTTCATTTCCCTGATGATTACATATTGAGCATCTTTTCATGTGTCTGTTGGTTGCTTGTCTGTCTTCTTTGGAAAAACTTTTATTCAGGTCCTCTTCCCATTTCTTAGTCAGGTTGTTTGTTTGTTGGTATTGAATTGTATGAGTTCTTTGTATATTTTGCATATTAACCCCTTGTCAGATATATCATTTGCTAAAATCTTTCCCCATTCATTATACTGACTTTTTGTTTTGTTGTTGGTTTCCTTTGCTGTGAAGAAGCTTTTTAGTTTCAAGTAGTCATGTTTGTTTATTTTTGTTTTTGTTGCCCTGGCCTGACTTGACAGACCCAAAACAGTATTGATGAGACTGATGGTAAAGAGTGTACTGCTCATATTTTCTTCTAGGAGTTTTATGGTTTCAGGTCTTAAAGTCTTTAATCTGTTTTGAGTTGGTTTTTGTGTATAGGGTGAGAAAGTAGTGTAATTCATTTGCACATAGCTGTCCATTTTTCTCAACACCATTTATTGAAGAGGCAGTCTTTTCCTATCTATCTACCTATATCTATCTATATCTATCTTTCACCTATCTATCTATCTATCTATCTATCTATCTATCTATCTATCTATCACTACTTCTGTGCATTTCCAAAATATATTTCACCAAGTGTCCTTAGCCCAGTTGATGGAAAATCCATCCATCCAGTTGCTTAAGCTAAACAGCTTAAAACTATTCTTGATTCTTCTCTTTCTTTCAAACTCCTCATGTCATCATAATGTGACCATTTCTCATAACCTTCACTTGCTTCGTTCATGGCATAACTCAAGGACACAGATTTGCCTGATATGTAGTATTTTGCCTGATATGAAAAATAATTTCTGAATAAATGGATTAATAAATTAACAAATGGATAAAGGAATCTGGAGATGTGTTAGTAAAGCAATGGAAACAGAGATTTTCATGGTTTCCTTGGACAAAAGTCAACAACCAAATGAATGTTGGGTGAGATTCATTTGGGGAGAGAGACAAAGGGGAAATGGTAGGTAAGTTTAAATGGAAAAAGAAAGTTAAGATCATTTTGCAAAACTCCTTATAGAGATGAGGGTTTTGGAGTTCAGCCTAGAAATTCTGTATGTTCCATTATTTGGAATTTGTGAGGAGGACTTTAAAACTTACTAAGTCAAAACAGGATCAACTAACCAGAAACTACTATGAAATAAATTCCCTCATTAAAGGGGAAACCTTAAACTTTTACATCCTTGAAAAACATCGCTCATTAAAATGTTTAAAATGTCAGCTGGTTCTTAAATTATATTAATTAGAAACAATGCCAAATGCTTTTATTTTGCCTTAGAGTCATCCTAATTAAAAAAGTCCAATGTTCAATTGAAAGAAAGTTTCCTAGGGCTTGTCCAAGGGATGTCAGCAAAAACTACAAAGAGATGTCAGAAAATGCTATATAGTATTTAGAGTACCAGTGTATGATAAAGTTGAATGAACCCATTGGTATCACACATACACATTCATACACACACACACACACACACACACACATGATGTACTTTTAAAAATCATTGTGATTCCATTTGTCAAAATATCCAATACACAAAATAATAGATCTTATTTCTATTCCATGAGTACAACTTTGTTAAATCATTTATTCACTTATTAAAGAAATAGATTCTGTAGGAATTTAAAAATGTGTTGAATACTAAGGAGAATACAAGAAAGTATGGAGCTTCTTGACTATATATGATATGAGGATGGAGACATCTTTCACAGTTTTTGGTACATGGTAGATGCTTCAAAAATGTCCCCCCAAAATCTGAAAATTTAGTTTATATAATAAGGTATGCACCTGCAAATATTCATTAAAATTATGTATTTATAATTAATTCCTCATTTTTGTTTGGCAATTATAACTCTTCCAAGTACTTTCCAAAGTAATCTCATTTGATTTTTACAACTCCACTGCACAGAACACTTTTCTTTTACTAATTAAGACACATTAATTGCTGTGTTCAAATTCACACAACAGAACTACTAAAACTCAGAGCTCTACTTTTTTTTTCCATGAAATTATATTTCCTGTGTGGTATATTTATATTATAAAATATATGAACTAAGAAAATGGTTCAAAAACACCTGTTCTGTGGCACTGTCCTCAAGTATAGTTTCTATTCATGCTGGTAAAGCAATTCAAGTGGAGCATCAAGGTCCAGTTTTTCCAGTAAGCAGTCACTGTATCATATATTTTTAATATTTCCCTACCATAATATTTAGATATGGTTGTATGAAATATAAAGTACTGACTTTTTAAGGTAATTTTTCCTGATCATTTTCATTTATGAGATCCAGGTATCCTAAGACTAGGAGGTAGATGGGATAATTAATTCTTCCTTCTTATTCTGAATAGTTATTTAAGTTACATACTTTTTAAAGATATGCAACTAATGTGTACTGATAGCATACTATTCAGATTTTTAATTGAAATATCTTATTTTTTTTTCCCTGCAAAATCCCTATGAGGTAGGCACCGGTATATGCTATTATTTTTATGAGGATATCAAGGCTCAGAAGGTTCAAGCAACTTTTCTAAGTATTAAAAGAAAGGCAATCTTATTTCTTTTAACCTTATGCTTACCTGAGTGTTTTCTTGCGTGTTTTCCTAAAGTGTATGTACGTGTGTATAAACATAAAAGTTGTAGTGGATTATCTTCTTTCTGCATTTTCATTATTCTGCTCTTAGTGGTAAATGATTTGTTCCACAGACACATATGTATGTGTATGCACATTATATATATATATATATATATATATATATATGTGCATATATATATACACACATATAATTGTACTTTTGTGGATTCCATTTTCTAAGTGGAAACGCATCAAGCACTGGGTTCTCTTTCTTCAGTCACAATTCACATTTAAGAAAGATATAATTCTGTGCCTGTTATCACTGAAATGTGATATCACCAAACATGACTTTTTATCCTTCCAGCATTGAATCCATATAATCTGCTAGAAAATACACTTAGGTTATGGAATGTGATATATAAGAGCAGTTGATATTAAATCATAAAGGTTAGTTTTAAATCAACAGACTGGAATAGTTGGGATGGAGTTATAAATGCAAGATATATTACAAATATCTGGGAAGTCTCATTAAAGCTAACTTTAAAAGTAGAAGCTGAAGAAAATTGATGTACTG
Organism: Hippopotamus amphibius kiboko; assembly: GCF_030028045.1. NCBI lineage: Eukaryota > Metazoa > Chordata > Mammalia > Artiodactyla > Hippopotamidae > Hippopotamus > Hippopotamus amphibius. Next base: position 66,237,135 of record NC_080192.1, on the reverse strand, counting down.
ATAATGAATCAAGAAACCTAATGTCGAACTTAGAGACAGAATGATTGGGTTTAGGAATTTGCAGTCATATTTTTAAATAAGCAGCTGAGAAGGTGTGATATAACCAGGTCTCAGGAGAGAGAAGAGCTGAGAGAAATGAGTTGGTGGTACCCTGTGCTGAGATGAGGACTTATGACACCTAAACCTTATGTTTAAGGGGTAAAAGCAGTATGTTCTTTCTAATCAGGCTGTATCAAGTTACCCAGTTAAAAAAGTGTGTGTCCAAGTCTTGAGCAAGTAGGAATGAGGAACTGGAAGGGGAATATTGATTTCATTGTCTCACATTTTTTGTAATATCCCAAACTTGAAAAGACATAGCTATCAGTAAGTAGTCCAGTTAACAGATATTTTTAAAATGTATACAGAGAAGAGCAAGGTTTGGGAATTTGTATTTGACAGGATTCTCCAGAGAAGCAGTATAGATAGATTAGATAGATAGATAGATAGATAGATAGATAGATAGATAGATATTTACTTTAAAGAATGGTTCAGAGGATTGTGTATGTTAGGTTGGTGAATCTAAAGTCTACAGAGTGGACCAGCTAGCTGGAGACTCTGGAAAGACTCAATACTTCTGCCAAGGTCCAAAAGCCAGAGGGCTGGAGATGCAGTTAAGAGTTGCAGCAATTCAGGTCTGAAGGAAGTCTATGCAGGACATCAGTCTTTTTTAATTCAGGCCCTTAACTGATTAGGTCCCCTGCCTCCATATTAAGAAGAGCAATCTACTTTACTCAAGTCCATGAATTTAAATGTTCATCTCATCCCAAAACACCCTTATAGGAACATTCATAATAATGTTTGACCAACATATGTGGGTGTCATGGCCCAACAAAGTTGACACATAAAATTAACCATCACAGGAGTTAAAGGGCCTCAGTTCTAACTCTTCAGCACAAATTATATGACAATTTACTTATATTGTGGAGATATTTTTTGCCTCTAAAATGAGGAAAGCGATACTTTTTTGACAGTACTGTAGCAAAGACAAATGATGATGTTAGTATTCAATAAACACTAGACATCATTTGTTAATAACTTTGCATGTCTGCCCTCTGCCTGACTGCGCTTTTCTTAGACTTTTTTCTTGGAATGAAGCCTAGATCTCAGCCTCTGATTAGTCTTTGAGCTGTAGTGCTGTTCCTTCTACCTTTGCTGTACAATGAAATGAATCTCTCAGGTACGAACTATTGGATCCTATTTCTAGTTTTCCACCCTTAAATTAGAGTATTCCTGTTCCTCAATTTGAAATAAACAGTTTCTGAACTAGTTAGATATTTCAACCTTAGACTATAGCCTGGCTGATCCTAAATCTAAAATTTCTGATTAAAACAGATAAAACTGTTTTTATTTAGATAAAAATAAATGATATTTCACTATATAACTAAAATGTGTTATTGCATGCCAACAAGCAATGAGATACCTCAAATACTCTAGGTATCTTACTCTTTAGAGATGATTAATCCAGAAAAAAAGAAAAAAGAAAAATAAGATTTGTACTCTATATCAGTGACTTTAGAGCCACAATTATAGGACTGGATGCATATTTGGAAGCAGTTAATAATGTGTGTACCCAAACTCTGAGAAACTGCAACATTTGGGATCCACTTACAATAAAAATTAATAAAATAGCACATTTACAGCTTTCTGAATCTGAAAGCCCCAAAAGCCTGCCTCCTTTTTTCCCTACACTTTTAGTGTCTTCCTTGTAATATTGCCAGTTTACATATACAATTGACCTTGTAAGCAAGTGAAGCTCACATCTATACTTGAAGTTCCAGCCTCTCCTTTGACCAACACTCTACCAATCTGCAGTGCATAATGAACATGGCCTTGTTGCTGTAACAGTACATTAGGGACAAAGTAAGACCAACTCAATTTAATATCTTAACATAAATCAAAATCTCCTCCTGAAGTACTATTTTCTCATTAACCTCGCTTAAATTTTGAATAATTTTTAACTCATCTCTATCTTTGGTTTCCCACTGCTCCATTCCCATAGATAGTTAATTGGCTAAACAGATTTCTATGTCTGTTCTGACTCTTCAGTGCTTTCCCTTAATCTATCAGCAATCTCCATCATCTTTGTTAAGCGCTTATTATTACATATCCCAATAAGCATAACTTGTGCCCTTCATAATATCAACTCCTAAAACAATGCCACCCATATCACTCTGTTAATAACAAGGGGGTTTTCAAACAGATGAAACCCATAGTCATACCCTGTATCCCCTGTTAATTCCCCTGTGAACTCAAAAGTTGGAATTGGCCTTCTTTTGAGCAGGGAACCTAATCTGCTTTCTTTTAGGGTCTTGGTACTTTTTTTGAACAGTGACCTTTAAATTATAGACTCATTTAGACTGCTGTGAGCCCAGAACATGCCCTCAAATTACAAGTCTATTTGTGCTGGTCAGCAAGTGCATTTATTAGTATTAATGTATCAATTATTTTTAATTAGTTCTTAGAACTTCTCTTTCACCAATAGTAAAGTCATTAGCTATAATTTGCAGTGAAAATGATCACACTGTTTCTCATGCCCCACACAATAGTGCATCTCATTATCTAACCCAGAAACCACTTATTATTCCCCTTTATTTTAGTCCCTCTTTTCCCTTTGTCTGTTAGCCTAACAACTTGTGGAAATCTTAACAATGTACCAAAAGTTTCCTAATTGCTCCTTTCCACCCCTGCTGATATCACAGTGACTTCTGACCTCTTCTCTTCTATTTTCTAGTTTATTTCTGCGTAGCTTGAAGAAAAAAACACATTTTTTGGAAAAAAAGAAAAGAAAAAAGAAAAAAAATAAAAAGCTGCCTTTGGAATTCAGAGCAGTTTTGTATTTGAGCCCAGAGAAGAGGAGGAATGCTTTCAACCTCCACCTTCCAGATCATTTCAGACTGTTAGTGATTATAATCTTTGCCTTCAGGGCAATTATTTGCATGCTTAGTTTAAAAGTGATGGCATTTTGAATGGCATTTTAATATTTTAAATGCATTAGCACATCACAAATACATTTATTTGCCAGGGCAGTTGATTCATATCTGAGGCATAAGATAGTGTCACACATTTATACCAGGGATAAACTAAAACATGTAAGACTGAAAGATTTAAGTTGCTCTATATAATAGGGACTCAGATTAACCTGTCAAACTGTGGTGGGAACTCTAAGAGCTCTAGGACCCAGAAGCCATAACTCAACCAGAGGGAAATGTAGCTGGGTCCAGCTGTTTTCTATATGTCTCTATATCTGTAACTCCTCCTGCATGTTTCCTGCATACCTCTGTTACTATGTAGCCCTTGTAACTCTAAAATGGCCCAGAGGCCATGAAAGAAAAATATCCAATCAAATCACATGCTACCTTCCTTGTTACCTTATTTGGGAGATAAAGAAAGCCTAATGTATAGGAGCTTAACCAAAGGTATAAAAGACAATGCCCTGTGGTGTTCTTTGGTGTTTGGGGCTCAGCCTTTGGATGCTAATCCACTGGGCCTGTGCCAGCACAGATAAATGCTGCTTCCTCCATATAGCCTCAGTGTCTTGCTTCACTCTGTAAAATCTGCAACAAAACAATAGCCACATTAACAATTGGCTCATTGAACATGTAATTTGAAATTAAAAAACAACAGAAATTATTGAATTATGAACAAAGGTTAATTTATAAAAACTTTTTTTAAAGCTCAGTTAAGCCAGAAAAACATTAATACCATATGATAATGCATATATATAGAATCTAAAAAAAATGGTAATGATGAACCCAGTGACAGGGCAAGAATAAAGATTAGATGTAGAGAACGGACTTGAGGATATGGGGAGGGGGGCAAAGGGGAAGCTGGGATGAAGCAAGAGAATAGCATTGACATATATATACACTACCAAATGTAAGATGGATGGCTGGTGGGAAGCTGCTGCCTGACACGGAGATGAACTCAATGATGGGTGATGACTTGGAGGGCTGGTATGGGGAAGGTGGGAGGGAGTCGTGAGAGGGAAGGGATACAGAGATATATGTATAAATGGAGCTAATTCACTGTGTTGTACAGCAGAAACTGGCACAACAGTGTGAAGAAATTATATTCCAATAAAGAGTTAAAAAAAAAAAGTAGTTTAAGTGAAGCAACACAACATATGGTTTACTTGAATAAGGTAGAATATCCAAATTCTCTGAATTGAAATTTAACTTGATTTAGATTTTTTATTATGGCACAAAGGCACCACAAATTAGTATATGGTATCAAAAGTTATTTCAGTGGTTTTCAATCCATAATCCTTTGGAGAAAATTTAGGCAGCAACTACAGGTTACATATAGAAAATCTTAGACACACAGGTAACAGTTGTAACCAGGACTATCCTGGTTATGAGAAAATTAAAATGAAATTAATATGCAAAATAATAAGTATTTTACATTTTATGTTCCTTATTATTTACATTTTAAAGCATATTAGCATATTATAATTCATTCAATTTTACAATAATATCAGAGGGCTTACATGGCAGCCATTATTTTGTACTGAATACATAATTCCCCCAAAATTTTAAGTGATTTCATCAAGGTAAATAGATAATTAGTAGACAAGGCAGGGTTAAAACCAAACTATACTGATTCCTGTGCCATCACAATACTACTGTTACAGTAAAATATCATTTCCAACAACTAAGATTCCATCATTAATTCAATCAATGAATATATTGGGTGACTTTTTTGTAAGCTGAATTTTAAATGAGAAATACATGTCAATGATCACATAGAGAAAACTGTAGCAGATGCTCACTACCAGAAATGGCAGTCATAATCAAAATGTATTGGTTTCAATTAGAACAACAGGGCAAAAGGAAAGAAAGCAGGAAAAGGAAAAGGGAATAAGCATTTACATAGCACTGACTATGTTCCCCAAATACAGTCTGTGCTATGTGATTTGCATACCTTAATTTATCTTAGTTTCTCCAGACTGATGCTTACCATTAAGCTTATGAATGAGAACTGGGCTAAAATCTTTTGAAGAAGCTACGAGGGATCACACAGAATGGGAAGAGCAATGCTAGACTGCAATCAGCTCTGGTGTGCATTCAAGTCATACTCCCTTGATGTTTAAGAACATAATAACAAAGGAATCTGCCACCTGGAGCAGTCATTTATTTGACACTTTAAAAACTAGGAACTTTCAGAAATAAAGATGACAGCAAGCATAGAAAGGGTTTTTTTCATATCTAGAAAGAATTTAATACCCATTGCTGTTGATTCACAAACTGGTCCCCATACATGAAGTGGAAGGAGAGACCCAAGAAAGAGGTGGACCACTCCAGATTGGTAGGTGGCAGTTTTTTCTTTTTCTTTCTTTTGTTTTTTCTTAAGCCCTTTATTGGAATATAATTGCTCTACACTGTTGTGCCATTTTTTGCTGTAAACCAAAGTGAATCAGCTGTATTTATACATATGCCCCTATGTCCCCTCCCTAGGTGGCAGGTTTAATAAGAAGGGGAACTTATTAGAGGTTTATCTTGGGTAACCACAAGAGGAATAGATCTCTGCACCTGCCAGAATCTTAAAGTTTACATAGAAGTCTCAACTGCGTGTATATAGAGCCACTTATACCATCCAAATTATCTCAGCAAAATATCGCTCTCTCAATGCTGCATCCTTGAAAACTTCTCCAGCTGCAGAGACAGTGAGCAGAATGTATATTTCAAGGGGAGGGGATAAGGATTACCTGTGATTGCCCAGGCCCAATTCTTGGGTCAACTGGTAGCCAGGTCCTCTCTATGATCTTCTTCAACAATTATCAAGAATAGATTCATGAATTCTAGAAATACTTCTCTTTTTCTGAGGTTCACACTCACACATTTAATCTTTTCTTCATCTTTTCTTTCTTTGCTCAACAATTATGTAAGTATGCATCATTAAACATAAGACAAAAAATATTTGAGCATTGGGTGAGTCCCTCCATATATAAGGCAATGTGTCAGGCACCTTACAGAACAGAGCTTATTATCTCTGAGACTCAGAAAGTCATCAGGATAAAGGAGATATAAGTCTAGTCAGAAAAGTTATCTTTCTCCTCCATGATGGAGGAAAAAAATCAGATGATTATCTTCTCCCATGGAATTCTTCATGTCTTGGAGAGTATGGTACTATAATATATGAGGGATCCAGTGTTAGTCACGGCTACTAGAATGTTAAACACAGAAAATCCTGGGCAGCTTTAGAGAGCCAAGGAATAGACTTCATTCCTGCTCTCACAGCCTCTTTGTCTTCAGCTAATTCAACAATACTGGGAATTCTGGGAAAAGAGAAAAATCCACCAAGTTACTGAAATCCTTTTCCACAAGTGTGGGACTTTAATAAGTATTACATGTGGGTCATGTATAGGCTCATGTTCTGCATAACACTGAGAGCTTCATTTATATATTTCTTCCTCAAATTTTCTTCTTCTTTGTATTCTCAACTTTTCTTATATTCTCCACTTTTGTTCCAATTCCTTGATCATTTAGACAGAGCAGTTGACACTGCCCTTGTGTCAGAGTAAATCCACATTACAGAATGCCTCTCATACCAGGCACAATGGGCATTGGGCAAATTTTCTTTCTCCACTGCCTATAAGGAAATTTCACTTTTGAGTGAGACTCTGATGCCACTTTTTTCAACCTGATGCTGATTCCAATACATTATGCGATGCCATCTCTAAACCCACTCATTTTGTTTTCTCTACCTCCATCAACTGGTAATAAAAAATTCCCTATGAGGCCACCAGCATTTCAAGTTTTAAGAGCTTTTAAAAACATTTCCTTAGGAATCACAATGCTTATATCTCCAATTTATAGATATTTTAGGGAATAAGGCAGGAATACTGATGTAATAGTCCATCCAGCTTTATCTTGTGATTCATTCCTCTGGTAATCTCCTTTTAATAGGCCATTATTTCATCTAGATTTGCATTAAATTACCCTGCACACCAATAGAACCTCACCTACTTGAATGAGCATGGATGCTGGTAGACACACACTTTCAATTAAAACTGAGCTAAAATATATACTCTCTCCTCCTTCAAAAAACATCTCAAAATTCATTCCATGTACACAATCCTGTATTTTAGTGAACTGCAATAGTTCTTTTCAGAAATACTTTTCTCTTTGGGATGTATTCTGCATTTGACAGTTTGGGACATATAAGGATGCAAGTCAAATTATACATATAGTGGTAAAAATCATAGGGAAATGAGGGGTGTCTTTATGCATCAACTACTATGGCATTCAGGTGAGGGGACTGCAATGTCTTCAACAGAGAATTATCAGGCAAGGGAGAGTCAACTTTTTTATAACATAAAAGGGTGGCAGCAGAGGATTTTCAGGCCTTAGGGACCCCCTGGATCATCCTAGATAAAACTATTTCAACACTTCAGACAGTATATTTTCCTTCTTTATTTGTGTTAATATCTCTACACAAACAGCAGAAAAAGTTGAGAATACAGCTGACAATGCAATTTAGCAACCTGAGAAACAAATTTTAATTTTGATTTCTGGCCATTTCGATTGCCAGTTGCAATAAAATAGTTGTTATTTCAACATACTCACACATAAAACTCCTTGACTCAGTGGCTTGAGAAGAGAACTCAAAGATTTGAGCTGGGCTATTTGTTTACTTTGAGTTACTCCACCCATCCATTCATGACTACCCTAGCCTGTGGCCTTTGAACTCCTGCTCTTCACAATAATCCGTGGCAGAAGTTGTGTAGTAGTCAAGAGCAACTGCTGCCACAGAATAACTTAATTGTTTCCTTCTATGTGCCATGGACTGTGAAGCCCCATGCCCGATTAGGACATAGTTTTCTATCCTATTATAAATTTATTCCTTTGATGCTCTGTTAAATAGATCCAGTCCTCTGTTTTGGTGTTCCTGATCTACTAGAACACTTTCGCTGCAGTCAAAATGGTCTGATTCTAGTTACATAAGCCTAAGGGCAGTCATTTGAAGGAAAAACTAGAAATCAGACTTGGACATTGGTAGTTATCAATGCCATTTGGATGTGCTTGGATCTGATACAGTCATATTGCAGGAACAGAATCATGGGGATTTAGCTGCAAGAATAGAGTAAACTCCAAAAGTCAGGTGTCTTTATTCATTTCCTTATGATTCATTTTTCAGGAAGGGAAAATTCAATTGTCTAACTTAGGTTTCACATTTATGCTTTGTCTAGGGTAGGAGATAACTTTGTTACACAGAATTCTGTGGAGGAAAAGTTAAATCATCAAAAGAATATCAGGGTGATTTTAGAAAGTGGAAATATATACTGCATATGTGGGTTACATTACATTTAAATATTTGTGTTTTGGAAGTCCATTTCCCTCCTCAGCATTATATAGGTCTAAATACAGCCAGAAAACCTAAATAGAGTTCAAATGACTTCACTTATCTGACACAGGGAGAGCCTCGATGCTCCCCTCTCCCTGTTGTAAGGTGCTTATATGGTACAGGTTTTATGATTTCATCATAAAGTTATACAGCCTCAGAGAACAGAATCCATATTGCATTCACGTCTTTTATCTCCCGCAGTGCTTTCCCTGTGGTAGAGGCCTTATAAATATTAGTTGAATTGAAACACATACATAATAGTTTAAGCTAGTGACTGTGTATGGTTTCTTGTTTGGAGTTTTTTCCACAACGTAGGAGACATAGTTGTTAGATTACTTGAAGTGTGTTATTCAGGTAACTATATAATAATTAACTTAACATTCAGGACTTTTAAAAAACAAATTAGAAAAACATGACATTATTTTGAAAAGCATAGGTCAAAATTCATTTCTATGACTATTACTTGATGATGCTTTCTCAATTATTCATTATTTATGGTCTCACTTTTATTTTTTCATTAACTCCCATATTCAACAAAGCCTCCATTACATGCAAGTAAATAACATTTCTACATACTGACTCTGTCAGGGATTTCAATTGTTTTCTGAAAAGTCGGTCATAACCATAAAGTATAACCCCTTTATGTGACTTTGGGTGATAGGTAGCAATAGCTGGGACTTCAGAAATACAATTCCCCCCCTTCCTTGAATAGAGGAGAAACAAAACTTTTTTTTTTTTTCTCTAGAAGAGATAAGTCCAGAGTGAGTTGTATTTTGATTATTTGTGTTAGTTATAATGATGTTTGGATGTGTCAAGAGTTACAATTGGAATGTTTTGAAGTTTGCATCCTGATTATACCTGAAAAATAAATTTCAGGTCTTTTTGTTTGCCTAGAGATGAGCCTCACATTTTAAAAAGCACAAAAGATCTAGGTTCAAGGATTCAATGTGAGAGTGTGTGTAGGAATTGAAGCCTCTTATTATCTGTAGATCCCACAAAGCCAAGTCCTGTGCATAGATACTGATGCTCTTAACTTTGTTGAGAATTTCCCTGTACAGCTTCCAAGGAGCAAATACCCCCTCCAAAGTAAGAAATATTCAACTCTGGGCTAGTCTGCAGTCAAATCAGGATGCATTTTCTTGTTTATTCTTCCATGCTGTGTGGGGCTTCCTGAGGTGCATAGCAAGAAGTTCCTCATGGTTTTATTGCTCCAGGTGGCCCTGGCTCATTCCATTATTTCAAAAGAAGCCTGTTTCTCTTTCATCATCACCAGCTACACTATCTTGGTTTCCATTCTTAGACAAGTAGAAATTATTTCAACCATGGGACCCTTTTCCTTGCTGTTTCCTCTGTTTGGGATATTCATTTAAAGACTTAACATAGGTCTGGTTTCATCTCATAATGTGGCACAACCTCCATGCCATCTCTCCAAAGAGGCCGTCAATGACCATGTTTTCTAATTTTGGTTTTCTGGGCAATATCCCATTACCTTGGGACATTATATTTGTTTATTATAGATATTTGTTTATTTGATGCCCAGGCAAGAATGGAAGCTTCTTTAACCATGGCCTTACCTGTCCTCAGAATGTATAGTATTACTTTTCATAGGGTGGTATTAGTAAAAGCTAACTCAAAGAAATGCCTATTATTTTCTAGACTCTTTTCTTATTACATAACTCATTTGGTACTCAAAACAACCCTTTAAGTTATTTAATTTGCTTTCCTCTTTCTAGAGATGAGGAAACTGAGGCACAGGGAAATTATATCAATTTTCTCCACACACACACATCTATCAGCTTCATCAAGGCAGTTAGGACCCAGAGGCTGTGGTCTCAAATGCTAACTACCTTTCTTGAGTTGACACTCAAACATATTTATTGATGCATGAATGAACACAGAAATTCATGTACAGAATGTATGAAAGGCTGAGAATAAACAAGATGTGCAACTATTTCCTAAATATATGATAAAGCATGAATCTATATCATAGAGATAATATATAATTCTAACTCAACTCAGAACTATATTATTACAGGTTTTCTTATTAGGCATGGTTCAATTTAGAGTTCTTTGGTTGAAACTTTTCAGTTATAGTTTAAAGTCATTAAATATTGATGCAACTTTACCTTCAACATTAACTTAAACACCAGCACATGCAGTCTGTATTGGAAAACCCAGGAGGCAGACAGTGGCAGTTCTCTGTATTCCCTGCAGACTGTTGAAACTATTGGCAGGTTCTAGTTGAGAGATAAGACTTAAATACTTCAGTATTAATGTGTACTAATATAGAATGCTTATTTATATAAAAGCACTATTTTTTACATGCAATGCATGTGGAAAATTAGCGAAGAAAGTGCAAATGGTTAATGCATGTGATTATTTGCATAAATTGTGAGTGCCTTCCTACTATTGACTGTGACAAAGATCCCTGCAGGGAGGGTGTCTGATAGAAGAGTAGAATAGGTTCTGCTTAGAAAATCAGATATGACCATTGAAGTGGAGCTCCACCTCTGGGCCTTGGAAAGAAACACCTATGCTAAGGAGATGTTGGGGTGGAAAGCAATGACTACAAAAACCCAACGAAGTGCTCAAGTGAAGGCCAGCAGTGTGGGATCGAAGGTTATAAAAGTAAAACCCACAAGAGTGATACTAAACAACAGGCATGGATTAAGACACTTAATAAAAGGACCCAATGTCAACCACAGAGTGAGATAACTTTAGGAGAAATTAGTGGTTTGACAATGTTCCAAGGGAAAAGGCAACATTTCAGAAATGGAGAGAGAACAGTTTAATAGTTTATAAGGTATCTATTTTGGAACAGGTGTGGAATATCTTTCCTGAAACTCCCAGGACTAGACTTCTTTGTACCTTCATATCTGTGAATACACTTGCAGAGAAGATTTCCTTATCATGCAGGGAAAGGAACCAGTCAGTAAGAGGCAAGATAAGCAGTCACTCAATGAAGTGGCAAACCTGGAGAAATCTCTGCTAAGTCTCGGTCCTCAAATGCAAAGGAAACCATGAGAGATGAAGTAGAGGTGCAGAGTAAAAATAATAAAATATAATGGACAAAAAAGGAAAGGAAAGGAAAGTGGCAGGAGAATATAAAAGAAAAAAAAAAAAAAAACTAAAATTAGAAACTCATGAAGAATATTGAGTTAGTCAGTAGCCTAAGGAGCAGCAAAAGGGGCAAGAGGCTGGGCTTAAGGCTGAAGGTGATGAAACCCCAAGGCCAGTGGCTCAAAAAGGAAGAAAAACAAGAGAAGGAGCCAGGGAAAATGTGTCTTGGATGGAGGTGTGGATTCTAAGGAATAAACCCTTGGCAAAGAGACAAAAACAGGAGAGGGAAAGAAATGGGATTTGGAATTTGAAGTATATTCCAGGAAGAAAAAGATGAAGTTCCCATTCTAAAGTTGGCGAAATGAAAGATCAAGATCATGCTGTGAAAGATAAATTCAGCTGAAAGGGAAGAAGCATTTCTGAGACAGGCCCAGATAATGAAATAGCAATTGAAAAACTAAGGAGAAAGACTGGCAAATGAACATCACAGATCCAAAGAGGAACTTCTGATCATCTTTAACAAGAAAATCAGCAAAAACCCCACTTTAAATTATGAAAGGACAAAGTCAAGCTTTTGAAATGAATATTTTTTTTTGTATTTCAAAAGTAAATCCATTCTATTATTAGTGTTTCTTTCGCTCATTTATAAAACATGTAATAAATTATAATAATAGTATTTTTCTTTCCAATGCTGTATCTTTAAGAAAAATTTAAATATATTATTTTCCTAACACACACACATGTATACACAAAAGAACATTCCTTGGATTGTTTTTTGGATGCAGCCTCAAGGTTTTTGGTTTGAGTACCTGCCCACTAATTTGAAATCTCTGTCATCTTTCTTGGGTAAATCACATCCAAGAAGTCTAGAGAATTTCAGAGTCAAATTCTTTAAAACAGAAAGTGAAATAAAAGCTATTTGCAAAGTCATCTTGGTGCACAATGCTTCTGTTATTTTTTTGTAGAATACTGCCAGTCTTTTTCAGCTTTCCTGCCCTCACTTAATTAGCAAATTTTTAGTAACTTGCCTGGCTTGTACTTGAAAGCATTCAACTAATTTTTCTGGAAACAACTATTTTCTGACAATCATAATCGGATTGATGCAATATTTAATTAAATTATGTAAATATAATAACTGATATACCTGGAATGAATAAGCTTGGAAACAACAAAGTCAATCTTGATGAACACACTCTTCAGCTTGTAGGAGCAGATATTCACAAGCTTTTTACCAAATGCATGTGTTTATCAAACTTTGGGCTAAGTTAATAAATTGTACAGCTGCATAGCAGAACGTAGATTAATCTAGGAAAAAATTAAGTGGGCTTTATTTAACATAAATTCTTGAGTCATAATGGTCAGTCACAGGTATCTGATGACTGTTGATTATGTTGTTCATAATTGTATGTAGCTCACATCTGAAGTACCTCCCTCTGCACTGGCCTCTGAAGGGCAGCAGAATATGCCACCCCAAAATATGCCACTTTGACATAAGGCTTATTTTGAGCTAAAATCACTTGGAAAAGCAGATACAGGAAGGGCATTTGAATCTTTCCTTTGCTTCCTGAAGATAGGAGGTAAAAACTCCCTTATGAAAGATGTCCTTTCTGTACCAGGAAAAAAGAAACATTCTTCAACAGAAGTCATAGCCAAGAGAAGTCTGTACAAACAGACATTGGTAAGATCGTGCTTATCTTCCTTTACCTTCCTCACATAGGATAGTTACTTTTTCACATCTCCCTTTGTTTCTTAAACCTAGCAAAAACACGTTTAGGTTTTGTTACTTCTTTGGGTCTTCTTTTCCTTATGAGGTCTCCTATGTCACATAGTAGACATACAACATATAAATCTGTATGCTTTTCCCCTGTTAATCTGTCTTATGTCAGTTTAATCCTCAGGTCCAACCAGAAAGCTCTAAGAAGATAGAAGTAAAAATCTGCCACCTCTACACCTCTTAGTTTTATCATGCAGTTTAAGATCAAGATATTTTAGAATAAAAAAATATTGAATTCAAGTCTCAAATTTGCCACTTATTATGTGTGTGATATTTAGTAAATTTCTTAACCTCTCCACATCTCAGATTCCTCAACTATATAATGGAAATTACACACACACACACACACATATATATATATATAAAATCAGCAACGGCCTGATATATATCAGGTAACATAAAATCAATATAAAGTAAATAAAATCAATATACAATGAGTTTAGCATGGTACCAGGTAAAAAGTACAGATTCCTAATATGATAGCTTTAACTATGCTCTCAATCTTCTATAATGCCTATAATCTATAATACCTTCTTTTATCAGAGTTATCCTTGTTTCTTTGTTTTCTACATGCTCTTCAGGCTTGCAAGGGTCTAAGATACATACTTTTAGTCTTCATACTCTTTTCTCTTGGAAGTGTCTTTCTATTGATTCTTTCCTAGGTTCATTACCTTCTCTCACTCTGTCCATCAACAACAAAGATTTGGCTAATCGAGCTCCTTTCAATTTATTTTGCCAAAGCATATTATCTCCTATCAGTCTGTAGAGAAAACTCATCTGAAGTCTGACATGTATCATTGAATTGGGTGGCACAAAATCCAAACAACATATTAAATGGAGGAGCAATGAAATACCCTATTCATTATAAGAAAAATCAAAAACTTAATAGAGGGCACACATGAGAGATTATCTTTGAGATATTTAGAGTAATAGTGTAAGAGCAAAGCTAGAAGACACAGAAGTAAAGTTTTGTGATCTGGACATGTAGTTGTTGAGCCACTGCCACAGGAAAGAGAACTTTCCTGGTTTTTCAAAAGATACTCCTTTGCAGGAGGCAACAGATAAACATTGCTGTTCAAGTTCTAACAACAAGCTCAATCCTCTGCTTTAAGGAGTGCGTTAGAGTCCCTGATCACATCCCAAACCTGTAAAAAGTGTCCTTATTGCTTCAGTAAAAGCCTACCCAGAGACCAAAATAATTTTAAGTTCAGTAAATATAGTAGACATATAACAATGATTTTCTTCACTATAGAAAGAGGAAAACTAAAAACATTGTAATTCAAGTCTATAAAATCATAAAAAGAACCAGAGACTTGGGAGCATGAAGTGTTTCCCCACGTCCCAGAGCATTCAGACTAGAGCACTTTCCCTTTAAAAACTTGAAGTAGATCATTTCAAGGTAAATAAAACAGGTTCCACTGTACCTTGAAAGTAAATTTATGAAAATTATTATCCTGAAAAGTAATGAGTGGTACAGACCAAAATATAAATCTCATTCTCCTGTCTGTTGCTAGGGCTACATGCATAAATATCTTAAAAGTTTACTCTTTCTTCCTTCCTTCTTTCTCTCTCTTTCTTGCTTTCTCCTCTTTCTCCCTCTCTCCTCTCTCTCTCTCATTGTATTTCCCTCATGGATAACTTAATCATTTTTGATTTTTACTGAGTCGTACATAACCAGGAAATTGACTGTAAAAAAAAAAAAAAACAAACTCTCAATAGGACAAAAAAAATGGTTTAATGGAAAGGTGAAACTACTCAAATTTTAAATGTGTTCTCTGAAAATGCAGAAACATCTTCTATGATTAGTAGAGCTAATGTATCATTTTCAATACGTTTTAGTTGTATTGTCTTGAAAACCTTAGTTTGTATAACTTCAAAATGGCAAAAAATTATTTCTCACAGTTATGTTGGTGAAATAAAGGAGATGATAAACTATGCAATATTTTTGCTACAATGCCTAGTACAGAGAAAGTTTTTGATAAATGCTAATTAAATTGCTTTGATCAGTAGCCACTATCATACTATTATTTATCTAATATAAGGGAGTAAAATTAAGCTGAGTACATGTTGGACAAGCCAGCTGATTTTCAATTTTCACAAATGGAAGGTGCTACAAACTTTACTGTAGTTAGTAATGTCATACTTTGTAGCATTTATTCAGATGGAAACCATTGCACTACCACAGAAAACTCAGGCAAACACTACAAAAAATATATATGTGTGTAGACAGGAGCTAAACATATATATCTTTTTCTAAATCAAATACCATTGGGCACTATATTCTAGCCTACAAGATAGTAGATACACCCTAGGAGCTAAATAATAGTTATGGTACAAAAAAAGTTCCTAACCTTATCACATTTCAGGGTCTCCTAATATAGGAGCTAGATCTCATTTTCTATAATATATATGGATACAGATAAAAGTACAGAGTATGTGTGAAGTTTTGCAGACAATATAATAATGGCATGCCATTAACTAATGCATTGGGAAGCTTAGTCTTTTAAAAAAATAAGAATTTTAGGGCAATAAACAAATAATAAAAAGACTCAGGATAGTATATAATTAATTAGTATATATTATTTGATACATATGATAAACCATTGAGACAATATCTGGTCTGCTACTAAAACTGATTTATTCACCTGATGAGTATATAGTACATAAAGCTGTACTTCATTACTTGCAGAGAATAAGACCAAGGCTCATGCATAGGCCGAATTGAATGTTCGACCAAGGTTAATGCTTGAGAGTGGTTCTAATTACACTGACCTGATCCAGAAGACATATTTTCCATACTTCTCCACCATGATTGACAAGGCACCAAGTGGGCATATGGGAAGAGAAAACTTGCTTATTTGTAGTGACAATCATGTACTCTTATAAGGAACTCATGTTTATTCATTAGAAATGCAGAGCAAAATCACTAGGACAACTTTCTCAAGGGCTTAATTTCCAAGGAGGCTGACTCATCATCCTCACTTGAGAAACACTGCTATAAAGAATAATCAGTTCCTGATCTCTCTGATCAAGTGTTCTACAATATGTCCTGTAGTAGAGGATGTTTATAGAAGTTGTATGCAATCAAAATATTTTGTAAGAGCTTAGAAAATTGTACTTCCAAAATATCTGGGATGGAGTCAGTGAAAAGATGGAATAGAATTGATCTGTATTTTACCCATGCATAAAACTGGGATTATTGAATCAAGAAAACAGATGAAGTAGTGTGAAAAATTTTCAGGATATTGAAACGACCCTCTTTCTGTGAAGTGTTACTCTATCATGACAAAGTTCTAGAGGAAGCTGTAACAGTGGCATATAAATATATGGCACAAGCATTCCTATTCTTCCAAAATCATATTTAAGATGTTAAAATCATATTATGTTCAAACCATCAAATTCAAATATTATACTAGTAACATAAGGTGATATTGATGCATTAGCAGTGCCTTGTGTTAAAACTTTTAGAATGCTTCCTGACATTATTTTTACTAGATAATGACAAAATCATTAGTGTTACAGTTTTCATGATCACTAAGCTTATTCTGATTTAAGTAGCTAAATATTTCAGTTTGTGTTTGTTATCTATTGCTGCATAACAAATTATCCCAGGATTCACATTTTATTATCTCATAACTTCTCTGAGTCAGGAATTCCAGGCACAGTTTAGCTGGGTCATCTGACTCCAGTCTCTGACAAGGCTTCAATCAAAGTGTCAGCTGGGATTATGGTCTCATCTGAAGAGTCAACTGGGACAATCCACTTCAGAGCTCACCCATATGATTGTTGGCAGGATTCAATTCCTTGTGAGCTGTTGAACTGAGTTCTTTGTTCCATACTGGAGCTTTTCACAGGTCTTATCATGTAGACCTCTCCATTGGTCACCTCACACCATGTCAACTGGCTTCCCTCAGATTCACTGAGGGTGAAAACAACAAATGATGTGTAAAAGTATTTTATCAATAGTGCCAATTACCCAGCAAAATCTCACAAAAAGCTCATACTTTTCATAGAATTATGGGAAAAAAAATAACTGCTATCAAAATAATTTTAAATTCTTACACTTTCTTTGGTTTAAAATCTATGTATAGTTTATTTACAAGAGTAATATTAATCTCCAAATTAAGAAAAGCAGGACTTGTCTTTTTGTGCATCTTGTTCCACTGATTATATACTGCTTTAAGGTGTTTGCTTTTCTGATTTTCTATTAACTCAGAACTGTATTATATTAGGGTTTCATGGAGTTTCCAAGTTGTTCATGACCTTAAAAATCATCAAGTCAGACTGCAAGTACATTGAAATGCTTGAAAGACTGCTCCTGCTATGGGATTACTATAGCTGAGTACTCCGAGTAATAAAATACAAGCATACAAAACAAAACAAAACAAAACACAATTTTGAACTTTTCTACTTGAAAGTTGTCATTATTTAAGTACTGATTGCTATTGTTTCTTTCCTTGTGGCTTCAAATAGTAATCTAATTATTCTGCTATGTTAAAATGACTTTTTATCCCCCAGAGTAATTTTTTTCCCATCAACTGCTGTTGATGATATGCAGACTAATGGAAAGAACGTTGACTTTGGAGGACTAAGGAACTCAGTTAACATCTAGAATTAATTGATGTTATTTTCATTCATGGACTTTAGCAAGTTGCTTAACCTCTTTAATCCTACCTTTCTTTATAAGTAAATGGAGTTAACATCTCACAAGACTGAAGTAATCCTTAATAAGAAAACATATTTTAATATTACAGCACTATTCTTTTCACATTGTGGGATTACTATGGATAAAGATCCCTTCCTTCATTTGTGAATTTATGTATTACAATGCATCATCTGAATATTTAAGGATCTCCCTACAAGATAAATGTAGTTAAGGAGAAAATTTTTTGATAAAAAGATAAGACTGAACACTCAGGTTTTAGCCTTACTTTCTTAAGGAAACTATGTGTGTGTAAGCTCAACAGCCAAGAGTGAAGGAGCAGGTTGCTTCCATGCCATGCCTATTGTAAAT
Source organism: Hippopotamus amphibius kiboko (assembly GCF_030028045.1). Lineage (NCBI taxonomy): Eukaryota > Metazoa > Chordata > Mammalia > Artiodactyla > Hippopotamidae > Hippopotamus > Hippopotamus amphibius. Next base: position 66,218,905 of record NC_080192.1, on the reverse strand, counting down.
AGTGGTGCAATGAACATTGGGGTGTATGTATCTTTTTGAGTTATGGTTTTCTCCAAATATATGCCCAGGAGTGGGACTGCGGGATCATATGCCACCTAAGTGTTCATTGACAGATGAACAGATAAAGATGTGATGTATATAAGTAATGGAATATTTCTCAGCCATAAAAAAATGAAATAATGCCATTTGCAACAACATGGATGGACCAAGAGATTATCCTACTAAGTGAAATAAGCCAGAGAGAGAAAGACAAATGTCATGTGATATCACTTATATGTGGAATCTAAAAAATGATACAAATGAACTTATTTAAAAAACAGAAATAGATTCACAGATACAGAAAACAAACTTATGGTTACCAAAGGGGAAAAAGGAGGGAGGAATAAATTAGGAGTTTGGGGTAAAATATTTGCACTACTATATATCAACTAGATAACCAACAAGTACAGCACAGGAACTATGTTCAATACCTAGTAATAACCTACAATGGAAGAGGATGTAAAAAAGTATATATATATATCTATATACATATATATATATATGTATAACTGAATCCCTTTACTGTACATCTGAAACTAATACAATATTGTAAGTCAACCATATTTCAAAAAAATTTTCAAAAAAAAAAAAAAGGGAAGGAGCAGGGCCAATGGGAAATTCATGGGGATAACAGGCACAATCCCGGCAGTCCACTCTTGTTTTGGAAGCAATAATGTGCAGAGTGGCAATGCTCAATATCCAGCACTCATGGAATAGCCTAGAGTAAATAATGATTCTAACCTGCATTATAGTAGGTATTTGAGAAAAGGCAATACTTTGATTTTCAGAAAATATAAGAAAATTAATTATATTTTATTTTTTGCTTAACTTATTACAAAAATTATTTGGTCTCTATCATTTTGGGACCTATTTACTGAATTAAATATATTTGTAGTTATATTTCTTTTAAAGTAATGTTTTTATAAAATGCTTAAGATTTCCTAAAGTGTATTGATTTTCTAATTTTTTAAAACCTTCCCATGTCGATCTTGATCACTCATATTCTTAATAAAGGAAGAGGGTAAAAAGAAAAATTATCGCATGTTCTTCATCTTGTAATCTTTTAGATGTAATCCATGTTTTGTAACTTTTTAGTGTAAATATACACTTTTAGAACAAGCACTAAACTTAGATTCAGATAAGTGGATTCTAGCCCAAGGTCTATAACTAACTAGTTGAAGAACTTGATCATGCAGATTTAGTTATTCTCTCTAGGCTCTATTTATTTATGTTTATTAAAAATTGGAAGTAAACACAAAATATAGAAATGGAGAGCACTAAAAGTAAACTGTTAGAGTTCTTACTTATTAATAAATGAAATTCCTGCACTCTGCTCCATACATACTATGATAGCTGAAAATAGCAACTATGTTTCCACCCTAGTGAGGAACTATGGAATGAATGCTTTCACCAGTGACTAAATATTGGAAGGGTACTTTCAGAAACCTGATATCTTGAACATATGATGTTTAATATAACTTTAAATTGAATATTAAAATCATTTATTACTAGAAAGTATTTCTTATGAAATAATGCAATAGCTACTACTGCTGAGGTTGCTACTTGTATGCTCACTTGAGGAAGTATTCAAATGATTAAAATCATTTGAAATAATTTTCAAAAAAGATATCACACATTAATAAAATATGTAAAATTTATTATCTCTGGTGTCTCTACTTGTAATATGGAATGTATTTTTTCTTACAAGTTAATATGTCAGTCAACTTCAAACAATCACATACAATTTTGCTGCTTTACCCAGTGGAAGGCTGGGCATTCCTGTTTTACAGCCATATCTATATCTATACCTATACCTCTATCAATCTATCTACCTATCTATTCATTTATCTTATATTTAGTAAGTAGAGAATTTTGTAAGAAATATGGGCCTCCACTCAAGCATGAAAATCCTCCCACATCATCTTGGAGAATAAGGGAAACAAAACCTTAATTTTTCTTTTCGTAGGCAGCCTTCTAAAAGAATCTCAATGATCCACATCCTTCTGCAGTCCTTTCTTTTTGAGTGTTAGATGAACCTAGTGATTTGTCTCTAGTAAATACAAAGTCATAAAAGTGATAGGCCATCATTTTCAAGTTTAGACAGAAAACACCAAGACTTCCTTCTCTCTTGTACTCCAACTTTTATCTTGTTATATTCTCTACATGTTTCTCTCTATCATCATCACCATCACCATCACCATCATCATCTTGCTTGCTTGCTCTGATGAAGCAAACTGCCATGTTGTGAGCTACCCAATGGAGAGACCCATGTGACAAGGAATCGAGAGCAGTCTCTGGCCAAAATCATTGAGGAATTGTGGCCTTAATTTGACAGCCCATGAGGAATAGAAGCAAGCCAAGTACCATGTGAGTCAGCTTGGAACTGAATTCTTCCCCAATTTAGCTTTCAGAGGAGACTGCAGTCCCAACAGACTTGTGAAAGCATGCAGTCTTATAAAAGACCCTTATCTAAACAATCCAGTTAAGCTATACCAAGATTCCTAACCCACAAATACCGTGAGATAAGAACAGCTAAGTTTTGTCATAGTTTACTAGGCAATGATGGAGAACTAATACATTCTTCCTGCAGAATTGACTTCTGGTGGATAAAGCTATATTATTCTTTTGTGTGTTATTCAATGACCATTCTTCCTTTTTTTTTTTTTTTTTTTACAGCTCTTTTAATTAAGACTGGAGTGTACTGGCAACAGAGAACAAGTAGGCTTGAACATCCATATTTCATATATATATATATATATATATATATATATATATATGTATATCTACATATATATGCAGTCACTACACACAAAGCCTGAAATATTAGTGAATAGAAATTTAAATCTGAGTTTTCAGTTTGAAGATGGAAATGTCTCTTATATTGATATAACATGAAATGTCTCTTGTATTGATATAACGAAGCACCTGAGATTTTGAGTTCTAAGAGGGAATAAGAGCTGGCTCACCTGTTAGGTTAACATTTGTGTTTGTCTTATTCAAATTCTCACCTCAAATGGTACAAAAGGGTTTTCAAATTAACCCTAGGATCTCATAGTCTTGCCTCAGCCTTTCACAGTTCCTTTTGTATTTTGTGTTTTTTTCAATTGTTTCCTTACATCACCTCTAAAAGTAGCAAGTTTCTGAAAGTCATAATTGAATTATACAATAAAATCTGCTTGAAATAATTATCATTGATTAGAAAAGAAGGCTGATAGGATTTTAATCTTTCAAATCAAGTGATAAATATAACATGATTCAGAGATCAGATTAAGTGGAAGTGACTGCATTATGTATCCTAATGATGGTAAATGTGTAGGGAAGTAATTTAAAGATGCTAAATAGGAGGTTCCTGAGAAAGAAGGGAATCCTTCCCATTAGTTTACTCTGAAAAGGTCAGTTTTGGAACTGAGAGTCAGCATCTTTGTCTTTGTGGTCTGAATGACAAGTAGCCAAATATCACAATGTAACTGTATCCTTAGCTAATGCACTAAGCTGACAGTTACCCCAGGATGGTAATTTTGATACCTGCAGTTGCATTCTATCAGCAACTGGGTAACACTTCCTGTCACATGGTCAGAGGTCTACAAGAAATGGATGCATATAGAAAAACAAATATGAAAGGCAAAGACCTAAGTTCCCCCTTCCATGAGAAAATGGTGGTGTTAATCCAGGTTTGGGATGTCTCCTCAAGTAATAAAAGACTTACCTTTTATTGAATATATTAAAAAAGACAGCTAGCATTAATCAACCAGGTTGTGTAAAAGAAGACTGAAAACATCAAGCTATCAATATATTCCTTAACAGCCCATGGTTAACTGAAAAGCAGACGAATCTTGCATAACAGTACTAGGAAAAAAGAAAAAGAAAGATACAACTGATTTATATTTAGAATGCTATTCCGAATATTGGCAATCAGTGGGGGAAATTTTTCATCTGGAATTTTCAATAATGTGTGTAGTAAGTTTCAGTTTTTGGAAAATTGACAATATATTTTATTATTTGATCCTGGTAAAAAATTCATGAGTGCAGTAAGATTGGAAGTTTGAATTTCATTGCCACTTAAAAATGAAAGAAAAAAGGAATTCCAGAGAAGTTATAAGATTTACTGAAGGGAACAAAGCTAGAAAGTGGCAGCCCTGGTTTTTATAACCAGACAGTCTGACTCTAGCTCCTTTGTTTCTAATTTAAAAATTTGTAATTAATTGTATTACAAGCATACATTTTATGTGTGAGTGTTTCTGTGTATGTACATATACATCCAAAAAATTCTGACACATGGCTTTATTATTTTGCTAGGAATTTTTTTTTTTTTTTTTGTACTAGTGTCTCTTTTGGAGGGGGATAAAGGTAATTGGCTATATAAATTACATTGACTTATTTGAGCAGGTGGGAATAAACACATATCTGGGCAATGATGCAAGTAAGTATAACCCTTTTCCCTGCAACCTATATATTTTTTACTTGAAACCTATCTCTAAAAAGATAGTTTCATTAGTAAGATATAAAACTCATTATCTCACTTATAAAAATTTTTCTTTTGTTTTAACTCCGAGAAAGTTAATAAGAACTAACCATCTTAAAGCAACCATTTTAAAGAGATTTATAGAACCATGGAATTAGAGAATGGGATCTAAGATTATTTTATTTTGTTGCTTTTTATTGGAAGTAGTTTTATCAATCTAAGAATATCTTTAGGCAAAGCAGACAATACAACTGAAAACTTAGATTACATGTCTGATTTGAAAGAGCTAAAGGAAAACTACTAATTCTAAAAATAATAACTAGTCATCAATAATATCTGATGAAAGTGTCCAATGAGACTAATAAGTTAGAAATAAAATACATGTGGTTTCAGAAAAATAAAGTACATAACAGTTTGAGTCATATCTAGTCTATAAATGCTGGAAGACCTGTTGAAACTCTTCCTATGGCCAGGTTCATGGGCAGTGTATGTCATTAAGAAACATGGTGCTATTGAATAAATATTTGTGCACCTTCCCCCCAAATCCGTATGTTAAATCCTAACATTCAGTGTGATGGTATTTGGAAATGGAGGCCTTTGAGAGGTGATTAGGTCATGAAGATGGAGTCATCAGAAATGAGATTATTGCCCATAAAAGGGCACTAGAGAACTTCTTCACCACCTGAGCCATGTGAGCACAGAGAAAGATGGCCATCTGTGAATGAGGAAGGGAGCTCTCACCAGACACTGAAGCTGCCAGCACTTTGATCTTGGACTTCCTAGTTTCCAGAATTGTGAGAAATAAATTTTTATTGTTCGAAAGCCACCCAGTCTATGGCATTCTGTTATAGAAGGCTGCATGGACTAAGACCCTTGATGAAAATAAAATTTGTGGTGGTATTGGTAGCAATGGTGTGTATTTACATGTAAATGTTTGAGCTGAGAAGTTGAAGAGAGTTTTGTTGCTCAAGACTATATAATTTAGGGCCAAATCCAGGCATTATATAGAATTATGATTCAGAAAAAGTGATGCAAAGCACCAAGAACAAATTTACTTAAAATTGCTACCTTAGATAGAATCTAAGTATCTTTTTCACTGAAACATATAGAAACACTTTTGTATGTCTCATCTTTCCTGAAAATAATTTTCTTTTATTCATTACTCCTCAAATGGGGGCAGGAAAAAGCAAGAACAGAATGGCTTTTCTTGGGGTAAGAGGGGGAAGAGTTATATCTAAGGCCAGAAATACCCTTCAAACTGCTCTGAGGAAATGCTAATAATTATTCCCCTAGGAAAGAGGGTATTTTATGTCTACATATGAGCCAAATCAGCACTATGCCAGTTCATTTGAAGGAAGGAGAAAAGATTTGGCAGCTACCAAGATTGATGCCCAGTTAAACAAGTCATTAGGTGGTTGGGTCATGTTTTGAAAAATAGATTTTTCTGCCCCTCCCCTGATTAATGCACAAGTCAAGGTAGAAATTTTATTCATAAGTCATTCTGAAAGACAGAGTGTTCACATAACTAAAAATTTTATTGAGGGGAAAGACATTTGTGCAACCATATAATGATATCCTTTTTATTGGACTATCATTAAAGAATTATATCTTATACAGTATTGCAAATCATTCCCATAAACATTGTAATGGGAGTGAAATGTTGTTTGGCCATAGAAGAGCTCTCCAGTAATATTAATATTAAATTTATTTAATGTGTAGTGTGCCATCATCTGCATTGCAAAAAGACCTTTTGCTTAGTTAAAAGCATTGTTAAAGGAATACAAATAAAATAATACAGCAGAGTTACAGTGCAGTGCTGATAAAGGCCATGTAGGACTACATTTTAAAAGTAAATTAAATTAGGCTTAGACAAACCATAAACATTTTTTTAAAAGAAGCACTGTTTCCCTATTCCATCTAAGATAAAAGATTCATCTGAAAGACATGCTTTGGAGAGGAAAAGACAGATAAAAGAGTCAAGAAAAAAAATAATCTAGCTAATGGCTATCTTGAAAAGTTAGAAGTAGGAAGAAGAACCTTGAAGTTGATATTGTCCTTAATTCATGGTCACTGGAGCACAGGAATCATAGAACTAATGTAGCCTCACAGATACTTAGGATTCTGCCAGGCTGTGTTCAATACTAATTAAAGTTGTTACATTGACAGGGTCACAGCGCTAAAACCAACTTTGGTTTCATGGAAGACAAGGAGCAGGCACTTCCAGATGAGTATTTGAAGACTGGGTTCCTGAAAATTTGCAGACATTACCTTTCATGATTGTTCAAGAAAGAGAGATAAATCTCTCCTCTTTTGCTTCATATCTGCTCTTGATGGCTCTGGGGTTACCCCTGCCTAACTGAGCACCAGAAGATTGGGAGAGTGGCAAAATATGCATCATGAAAAAGTCTAATTCAAAAGGTCAGATTATCTCTTGTAAACAGAGATTTCATGAAATAAATAGATGTGGAGGGAATTCTGAACTGCTGACTGAGAAAAGTTTTTCTGCTCAAGGCTCATGACATTGATAATGACTCTGGCCTCTAGTTCCTGCTTTGTGCCTAAGGTTACCAGATTGGCTATAAAAATTATGGGAAAGGGAATTAAATCTTGAATGAAAGAATATTCTTCTCTTTTCTTTGTTTCATAGATGGTAATACTGACTGGTAGTATCTACTTGATTCATGCTTGCCAGAAGGTTAGAAGAGATAAGTTCAGGCTAGGATTTTAGGAACAAAAAGGTTTTGTCTAACAATCAACCAATACCTGGCACTGGCTCTAATTCCATTGTAATTATTCTCTTAGTACACAAATTAAATGCTTAAAATTATCTTTAGAAGATACAAATATGTGTATTAATTGAAAGTAATCAATTATGATTTATTAACATATTGGCATTCTTGAGTTAAAGAATTTGCTAACAAATTATTTAGATTATATAAAATGTAAAGGGAAACTAAAGCAAATAGGCATTAGACAGCTAAAATCTGGTTTCAGTAGTTTACAAGAATGATGAGAAATGTTTAGGATACCTGAAGATAAGGAAAAATCAACAAGAAGAAAGTATTGGATAAAAGGCTAATGGAGCACAAAACACTCTTAATAAGTTTAACAACTTTCCTAATATCCCACTAATTTCATCTGTTTTGAGTATCTTATATTTATATTCTTTTAGAAGATGGGATAGATAATAAAAGACTCAATCACATGGTTTGGGGTAAATGAGTTTAAAAAAAAGATGGTGAAGGAGTTATAAATTAAGAGGCTTTGTTATATATTTGTTTATTGTTTTTTTTTTTTTTCCTAAAGGGTTCTATATCATATAATTATTATTTACTGGTAAATCCTGAAAATAAAAGATTATGCAAAAACAGATTTGCAAGACTTCCCAGTGCAAAAATCCCTACAAAAATCTCCCTTAGAGAAAATTTAAGTTCTCCAATTAAAAGCCTCAAAGAATGAAAAATCCTGATATTCAAGGGTGGTTTAGTTATTTGGAAATCTTGATTATTAGAACTGTCTTTCTTATAGCAAACTAACATCTTTTTTCTTATATATTTAGGCTTTTGGTCCAAAAACTCTGGGGCCATGTAGGTGAATTTTTAATATTCCTTCCAACTAATAGAATTTAGATGATATAAAAATAAATTTCCCAATGAATCTTCTTTAGTCAATGATAACTATTTTTCATATGTGTAGTACTGATTTACTTTTCATGCTGATTACTTTACCTGGACACATTTTCATTTGTCAATGTCACTGTTTAAAGTATGATGTCTAGATTAAGTCAAAAAGAGGCATTTCAAGATGATGGTGCCTTTAAAAGCCTGAACTTACTTCCTATCATTAACATAATAAATATACAGTGACATATGGATCAATTCCCTCTGAAAGTGACCTGAGAACTAGGGGAATACCTGTTCCACAACAATGAGACCACATCAAGATGGGTTTCAACACACCCTTAACAGTAGGAACATATACCAAGAATAAATCAGGTGGTATAGACAACCACCAAGATTCTAGAGACAACCAAGATCTAGGGTAGGGTTGAACAAGAAAGATCATCCTCTAAACATGGCCACTTATTCAAGACTGAGAGAGTTAATAGTTAGGCCCAATACACAGAAATGAACACAGAGTAACACACAAAATGAAGAAACAAAGAAGTGTTTCAAAATGAAAGCACAAGACAGAACTCCAAAACAGATTTTAATAATATGGAAATAATAATCTACCTGATAAATAATTCAAAGTAGTGGTCATACAGGTGCTCACAAAACTCAAGAGAAGAGTGGATGACCGTAGTAAGTGCTTCAACAAAGAGTTGGAAAATATAAGAGAGAACCATTCAAAGCTGAAGAATACAATAACTGAAAAGAAAAATATGCTAGAGGGAATCAGCAGCAATTTAGATGATGCAGAAGAAGAGATCAGGAATCTGGAAGTGAGAATAGTGGAAATCACTGAATCAGTGGAGCTAAAGGGAAATATAAAAACTTTAATGAGAATAGTTTGAGAGACCTCTCTAACAACATCAAGCATACTAATATTCACACTATAGGGGTCACAGAAAAAGAAACAGTGAAAGAGGCAGAAGGCTTATTCAAAGAAATAAGGACAGAAAAAATTCCCTAACCTGGGGAAGAAAACAGACACACAGATCATGGAATTAAAGAGATTTTCAAACAAAATGAATGCAAAGAAATCTACACCAAGACACATTATAATTAAAATATCAAAAATTAAAGATAAAGAAATTTAAAAGCAGCAAGAAGAAAAAAAAATGTTACATATATAAGTGAACCCCCTCATAAGATTATCAGCAAATTTCTTAGCAGAAACTTTGCAGGCCAGAAGGGAGTAGAATGATGTATTCAAAGTGATGGAGGAAAAAGAAGAAAAATTGGAACCAAGAGGGCTTTCCTGGTGGTGCAGTGGTTAAGAATCTGCCTGCCAATACAGGGGACACAGGTTCAAGCCCTGATCCAGGAATATCCCAATGCCACAAAGCAATTAAGCCTGTGTGCCACAATTACTGAGCCTGCATTCTACAGCCCACAAACCACAATTATTGAGCCCATGTACCACAACTACTGAAACCCATGTGCCTAGAGCCCATGCTCTGCAACAAGAGAAGCCACTGCAAAGAGAAGCCCTTACACAGCAAATGAAGAGTAGCCCCTGCTCACTGCAACTAGACAAAGCTCATGCACAGCAATGAAGACCCATCACAGCCAATAACCAATAAATAAATAAATTTAAAAAAAAGAAAAAAAAACTTACAACAAAGAATATACTATCTGGCAAAGTTATCACTCAGAATTGAAAGAGAGATAAAGCATTTCCCAGACAAGCAAAAACCAAAGGTATTCATCACCACTAAACCAACCTGACAAGTAATGTAAAAGGAACTTCTTTAAGTGGGGAGAAAAAGCCATAACTATAAATAAAATATATGAAAAAAGAATCTCACTGGGAAAAGTAAATATATACTAGAAAGTCAAACAACAGCTTATATTGAAGATTAAAAGAAAAAAAAGTTGTAAAATAACTAAAACTACAAGTAGTTAAGGGATGCAGTAAATAAAAAAGATATAAATTATGATGTAAAAAAATAAATGTGGGAGGTAGTAAAAATATAGTGTTTTAGAATGCATTTAAACATAGTGAGTATCAACTTAAAATACTCTGCTTTATATACAGATCATTATGTGTGACCCTTATAGTAACTACAAAACAAAAGCCTATATTAGATACACAAAAAGTAATGACAAAGAAATCCAAAGATGACAGTAAAGAAAATCATCAAACCCAAAGTGAAGAGAATAAAAGAAGAAATGAACAAAGAAGAACCACAAAACTAACCAGAAAAAGATTAATAAAATTCAGTAAGTACATCCCTATCCATAATCACTTTAAATGAAATGGATTAATGCTCCAATCAAAAGACATAGGGTGGCTTAATGGTTAAAAAAAAAAAAAAAAAAAAAAAACAGGATCCATCTATATGCTTTCCACAAGACACTCATTTCAGATCTAAAGACACATGCAGGCTAAAAGTAAAGGGATGCAAAAAATGATATTTCACGCAAATGGAAGCAAAAAGAAAGCTGGGGTAGTAATGCTTATATCAGATAAAATAGACTTTAAAACAAAGATTGTAACAAAACACAAAGGAGGCTGTCACATAATGATAAAGGGGTCAATCCAACATGAGGATATAATATAAATACTTATGTACCCAACATAGGAACACCTAAGTATGTAAAGTAAATATCAACAGAAATAAAGGGAGAGATAGCATTGCAATAATAGCATTAAATAAAGCCATATCATAATTGCGTTAAGTAAAGCCATGTTATGCAACTGTTTAATAAATACAGGACTAATTATTCTTCCCATTAAGTTTATACTTAGATGTTCCATTCACCACCCTAATTTGCCCAGATCCTTCTGAAGTCTACATCCCATTCAAGTTACTAACAAATGCTCTTATCTTTCTCTTATCCAAAGACTTGACAAACTCAAATAGCAGGTTGAGGCTTTGAACTCAGACATCTGAAATTCAATTAAATATTAATATCTTACTAATTATGTAACCCAAGATTTTGTGATTCAATTTCTTCATCTGTAAAATGGGGAAAGATTCGCTTGAGTGTTTGAATTTTTTGCCTTAGCACTCTCATTTGCATCACACTAGTCCAAGTCTTAATTTTCTTTAATTGCAAACTAACCCAATTTTGATCAATGAAAATCAAGTGTGAAACTTTCTCTTAAACAATTTGAAGTGAACCCCTGGAGTACCTAAATCAGTAGGACATAAGCCAAGAGATAATGACCCTATACCTGCCAAAACAAATAGTAGACCTGAGAATTAAGCCAGCACAGCAGAAATAGAACATGAATAAGGAGAACTCAGAAATATGTTTTATTCCCCTAGATACAAGTGTATAAAGTGATTGTAATGCCTTAACTAGATAACATTGGCCAATAAATTCTGTTATCTTAATCAATTAAATTTCCTCCATTGGCAACCAAGATTCTTTCTGATTCATTCTAGCCACTAAACTATCAGAAATTATCATCTTCTACTCCTCTCATAGAAAACTGCTTTCTCTTTATAAATAGTATTTGTTTAAGAAATATATTTTATATCTTGAAAATAAATATATATACACACATGTACGGTTGAAAACTAATAATAAACATGCTCCTATGGAAACTGCATACAGATTGAGAATTGGAACCTCACCAATTCCTTTGTAGAATCCTCTCTACTGTGTCTGTCTTTTCCTTTAGTCAAATAAGCATTATTTATAATTTAGTAATATGTTTGTATCACTAAACAACACATTATTTATTTTTATTTAATAAATTAGAGATAAACTTTCTAGAGTTTTTGAGTTACAACTTACATATAATAAAATTCATGCATATTAAAGCATGGTTCTGAGTTTAGATAAATAAATCAAATTATATCACAATCAAGATATAATTTATCTACTCCCCCAAAAAAATTTCCTCAATCTCCTCTACAGTACACTCCTCTCCATACACTCAGCCCATCCCAGACATGGAATATCTGCCATTCCTATTGTTTAACATTTTATAGACTTTCACACAAATAGAATTGCATCATATTAAACTTTGAATCTGGTTTATTTCTTATGACATAAAGTATGTGATACTCATCCATATTCACTACTGTAGTTTTATAATGTGTCTTGGAATTAGATAATGTGAGTTTTTCAACAACTTTCTAAATGTTCTTTGCCAAAATTGTATTGTGATTATATTAACTTTGCAATTTCATATAAATTTTAGAATCATGTGGTCTATTTCCATTAATTAAAATATTCTGGCACTTTAAGGCTGCTTTAAATCAATAGCTATTTTGGGGAGAATTGATTTCTAAATTATATTGAATTATCCAAGTCATGAACCAGATTTCTTTCTCCACTTATTTATGTCTTCTTTGATTATGTTGAACAATTTTTGTAGTTATTAGAATACTGACCTTGCACATATTTTGCCAAACTTATGCCTAAGTATTTTTGGGTATTTTGTTCTAGTGATAACGGTTCTAATAATGATATTAATGGTTCTATTATGGTTATTAATTTGTTAATTTCTATTTATTGCAAATATAGAGAAATACAATTAAACCTTGTATTTAATTATATATTGAAATTGTTTTCTATGATCTTGCAGTACTCCTTGGTAGCTCTAGTATATATTTTGTAGATATTTGGGGGGATTTTCTTTGACAACAACTATGCCATCTTCAAAAGAGACAATTTTGTCTTCTTTTCCAATCTATATGTTTTCATTTTGCTTTCTTGCCTTATTGCTCTGGTTAAGGCTTCTAGTGTGATGATGACACTGGGTGTGGTAACAACAAAGATATTTGTCTTCTTACCAATACCGGGGAAAAACATTGACCATTTTACCCATATACAAAATGTAAAATACAGGTTTTTGTTTTTTCCTGTAGATGTTTTTCCTCAGGTTGAAGATGTTCCCTTTTATTCTTATTTTGCCAAGAGTCTAACCATGAATGTGCCTTAAATTCTGTCAAATGTTTATTTGCAGCTATTGCAGTAATATATATTTTTTTCTTATTCAGACAATTGATATGGCAAATTTCCTTAATGATTTTTAAATACGAAATCAAGCTTGCATTCCTGGAATAAACTCCGCTAAGCCATGATGTAGCTGTCTCTCTGTAACTGTGGATTCCGCCTCCTCTGATTCAATCAAATTGATTGATACTATTGGATTGATACTATTCAAAAAATATCCAGGAAATTCCAAAGAGCAAAACTTGAATTTGCCAAATGCCAGCAACTATTTACATAGCATTTTCATTGTATTTAAGAATATTTACATTGCATTTTCATTGTATTAGGTATTATAAATAATCTAGAATGATAAATACAGGGAACATATCAGTGACTGCAGGAGGTAGAGAGTGAATGACTGAATGAAATGAGTGAAGGAGGTCAAAAGGTATAAACTTTCACATACACACTGCTATATATAAAATAGATAACCAACAAGGATCTAATATGTAGCTCAGGGAACTATACTCAACACTTTATAATAACTTATAAGGGAAAATAATCTGAAAAAGTGAATCACTGTGCTATACACCTGAAAGTAACACTACACAACAAATCAACTACACTTCAATAAAATAAAATTTTAAATAAGATATAAACATCCAGTTGAAAGTCATGGGAGTGCAATGTACAGAAAGGTGGCTATCATTAATAATACTATATTATCACAAGTATTATTATTCATATTATTATTCAAGTATTGCATATTTGAAAGTTGCTAAGAGAGTAGATCTTAAAAGTTTTCATCATAAGTAAAAATATGTAACCATGTGTAGTGACAGATGTGAGGCAGATATTGTGGTAATCATTTTTCAACTTATACAAATATCAAATCATTAGGTTGTACATCTGAAGCTAATATCTTATATGTTAATTATATCTCAATTAAACATTTTGAAAAAGAAAAAGGCAACTATGTGAGGTGATGGATATAATTGGCTTGATTGTGGTGATTATTTCACACGGTCACATTTATCGAAACATCAAATTGTACTACTTATATATAACTTTTGTTAATTAAACTTCAATAAGGTTAAGGAAGAAAGAAAACTGCATCAGTATTTACATGGTGATGAAGTGGAACAAAATAACTGAGAGAATCCTGAATACGAGCATACATGATCTGTGTATTTCACTTTATGTAACATAGTATTAATATAGAAGAGTGAAACAATAGAGAAAACAGACTGACACATAAGCATTCACCTAATATTATAAATATGAAACTGTTTTGTTGCAAGGTGACAATACATTTTTCAGGAATTGGTGCTTGTCCATACAGAAACAAGTATTGATCTTGAGCATCCATGCCATACTTCATACAACATAAAATTTCCAGGTGTGTAGTAGATATAAATATAATAGGTAAAAATAATTCTGAATATAAAATAAAAATTATGAAGCTTTTAGACAATTATCTTAATAAACTTTGACTTGGAGATATTTCCTTAAGTAGAACAATCATAAAAGACACTATAGCATTACACATTAGAGAAAGACAAATTGCTTTATCAGACTACATCAAAGTTAAGAACTTCTCTTTAATTAAGGACACCATTAAGGCTATGAAAAGCCAACAGCGTGGAGAAGATATGTGTAAAATATACCTGAAATATATAATCACTATTTCACCAGAATCAACACATCTATAAAAGAGAAGCCAGGATTCAGAAGACATATGCACCAAAGACTTAAACAAGTAATTCATACATACACACACACACACAATTTGGCATATGATAAATTCTCATTTTCATACGTTTATATATTTTTTTCTAACAAATGTTTTCTACTATTACAATCTTATTTGACCTAAAATATAATTATTTATATTGTGTATAGTTTAATTATTTATACTAAAATATAAGTATTTTTTCCTGGCTTTGTCTTTTCCCAGTTTAATATTAGGTCTATGCTATCTTCCTAAAGCTAACTGTGGAGATTTCCTTACTCTGTACTTCAGAATAGAATGTGCAGTATGAAATTTCTGTTCTTGGAAATTTGTTAACACTTGCAAAATAAAGCCAGCTAGGTTTGATTTTTTTTTTTTTTAGAAAATTTGGCCACTTAGTTTTTATTAATTATGAAACAATTAAGATTTTCTATTTTTTTCCTTGCACCAAAGTTCAATTTTTTCACCTGAGTTTTCCCTAAGTTTTTCTTAGTATTCTTTATCTTCCTTAGTTTATGTAATTAGTAATTCTTTCTCATTCTGGTGTGTTTATGAGTGTGAGAATGTACTTTCTCTTCCTTCCCCTCTTTTGGCCCTCAGTCTTGCCAGAGATTTGTCAATGCAAAATTCAATTTTAATTTTATTGATCTACTCCTCTTCATTTTATTTAATTGATGTTTTATTTAATTAAATTGGACTCTATCATTTTATTTTTGTGTTTTACAAAACTATTTTAGGCCAAATTGCCTCATTAATTTTCATCATTTTTTTTTCTTTTAAGATATATGCATTTAAGGCTTTCCATATCCTTCTTAGCATAACTTTAGGTCTATCCCAAAGGATTGATGTGCAATATTTTAATCACCATCCAGTTATAAATATTTTCTAAATTACACCATAATATATACATATATATATATTTCTACCCAAAGGTCATTTTAGTGGAAGACATTAATTTTCAAACACATGGGGAATTTTATGCTAAATCTTTTCATTTCTAGCTTAGTGCATTGCAATCAGAATGCAGATTGGGCTCATACATGCTTGAAGACTTGTACACAATCAATTTTATAAATGTTCTTGTGTTGGGAAACATTAAATTCTGCAGTTTCTTGGCTCAGACTTCTCTATATAGATATCAAGTTAAGTTTTAATTTTTTTTCAATAGAGTATTACTTAGTCATAAAAAGGAATGAAATTGAGTTATTTGTAGTGAGGTGGAAATACCTAGAGACTGTCATACAGAGCGAAGTAAGCCAGAAAAAGAAAAACAAATACCGTACGCTAACACATATATATGGAATCTAAAAAAACTGTACCGATGAACCCAGTGACAGGGCAAGAATAAAGATGCAGATATAGAGAACGGCCTTGAGAACACAGGGTTGGGGGGGGTGAAGGGGAAGCTGGGACAAAGTGAGAGAGTAGCATAGACATGGATACACTACCAAATTAAAATAGATAGCTAGTAGGAAGTTGCTGCATAACATAGGAAGATAAACTTGATGATGGGTGATGACTTAGAGGGATAGGATAGGGAGGGTGGGAAGGAGTTGTGGGAGGGAGGGCATATGGGGATTTATGTATAAATACAGCTGATTCACTTTGGTGTACCTCAAAAACTGGCACAACAGTGTAAAGCAATTATATTCCAATAAAGAGCTTAAAAAATGCAAGAAAATGAAAACAAAAACAAGTTGAAGATATAAAAGAAATTTTGTTCAAAAATTTATGACTCTTACTTAACGTTAGGCAACTTTTCCTATCAGTTACCAAGAAAAGTGTCTTAAAGTACTTGGCACTCTGTCTTTTGCATTCTACATCTTGAGGGTAAATTATTATGTGAAGCCTACTATGTAACATTGATGTAGTCATGGTTATTGGATTTTTTATCACTGGAGTGACTAATATTTTTTGTCTACTAATTATTCGTGCCTTAAATTCTATGTTTTTTTTTTTTTCTGTTATTAATATAGCTATACCAGCTCGTTTGGTTTGAATTTGCTTGGTAATTCCTTTTCATCTTTTACAATCAACTATTTTGATAATTTATGATACAGCTGTGTCTATTATGAACAGAAGAAGTTGGATTGTATATCTAAAGCATGATGACAATTTTTACTGCCAGGGAATCTAATCGATTTTAGTAATAAGAATTAATTCTATATATGGACCTGTTTTTCACTTTACATTCCATCTACTTTATGTCTTTTCTTTTCTCTTAGATTTTAGCTTTCATTTGAACTTATTATTTATTATTTCTGTTTTTATTCCTCTACTAGTTTGGAAGATACACTTTTTGTTTCTATCCTATATTGTGTGTTCTAGACATTATAAAGTGAGTGATCCAAGAGACAGCAAGAGAACAATCAAGACAGAAACAGGACTCCCTGGTGGCACAGTGGTTAAGAATCTGCCTGCCAATGCAGGGGACATGGGTTCGAGCCCTGGTCCGGGAAGATCTCACATCCCATGGAGCAACTAAGCCCATGCACCACAACTACTGAGCCTGCGCTCTTCTACAGCCCATGAGCCGCAACTATTGAGCCCATGTGCCACACCCATGCACATAGAACCTGTGCTCTGCAACAAGAGAAGCCACCACAATGAGAAGCCTGTGTACCGCAACAAAGAGTAGCCCCTGCTCTCTGCAGCTAGAGAAAGCGCATGTGCAGCAATGAAGACCCAACACAACCAATAAATAAATAAATAATAAACAAACAAATAAATAAATTTATTAAAAAAATTGCACAGTTATGTCAGTCTAAATTTAATCAATATATTTTAAGTTGTCCTCCAAAATGCTAATATTTTAGAACATTTTAATTTCATTCTTTTATATCAAAAATTACATGCAAATATGTATGTATTTTATTTTTTTATTTAAACTCCATGAACTATTATTGTTTTACTCAATTAACATACATTTAGTATTACATATATATTATACATTATATATATATATATATATATATATATATATTCAACACATAAATTATTTTTTTCTTTCCTGGTGCTCAAATCCTCCATTAGCAAAACATTTAAATTTTTCTTTAGAGAGTATCTGCAGGTGGCATGCATATCAATTTCGGTTAGAAAAATACCTTTATATTACTTTCATTTTGAAAGATGCCTTCACTGGTTATAATGATCTAGGCTGACAGTTAATCTCTCTCAGCACATTGACATTGTCATATTTCTGCCTTCTGACATCCATTGTGACAGAAGAGAAGTATCTGCCAAGCTGTTACCCCTTTTAATGTAAACCTTTAGTTCTTGCAGTTGATGAAATCTATGCCTCATCTTTCATTTTTGTCATTATCACCACGATGCAAATTTCATTCCCTTTAACCTGAATCTTTCCATTTCTTAATTCTTTCATAAGTTCCTTCACTTGTCTCCTCAGTTCTAGATAGTTATATCTTCAAATATGTTCTTTGATACACTCCACCTTCTGGAATCCATGAAAAGAATTGACTTAAATATGCAGCCCACAATACAGGTGGAATTGCAAGTCATCTTCATCACTTTTTATATAACACTATTGTTATTTGATTGTATTTTTAAAGAAAATTATTAGAATCTATGTAGCTTGAGGAGAGTTAAGACTTATTTTGTATGTGTGTATTTCCCATAGTCCTGACCATGATAAAAAGATAATATTTGGTGAGATTTTTAAAAACTAATTCATTATTTTTCCTAAATAGAATTGACAATAGACACCAGTATCAAAACAGACCAATGGCTATGTCAGTGATTTATATGATGTTGAAACAGGGCTTTGAAGAATTTTCATGCCTTTTTTCCCTCTTGTTTATTAAGACATTTTGGCATGGTGATAATTATTGAGATATGTTATTGTCTAGAGACATTATAATACAAAAACTGTAAAATGTTTGAAGGTTATGCCCCTGAGTGTGGATAAATAAAGTGAGACAGCCACTTGAGATAAACAGTTATCTTTTTAACCTACAGTATGTCTTAAATATTGTGGGCATTTCAAATAAATGCAATCACAGATCCAGAGTGAAAGCATTCTTTAAGGTGGGAAAAATAATGGATTTAACTGTGGTTAATTTAGAGATCCTAAGAACATACTGTCCTAGATGAAGTACTCTGTCTGTTCTTTGCTAGATTTTTTTTTTAAGTTTAAAAAATTAGAGGCAATTAAGAAACCTTGATTCTATTCCTAATCCTTTCTTGGATTATTTGATATTTAGGAAGCTGGTTTAACTGTTCACAACTAAGTGTGCTCATCTCAAAAAATTAGTTGAGTGGAATTATTTTTCTAGCAGAACCCATAGGAAAATAGATTGTGTACCAAGACAAAACCGGTAAGTCACAGGTACATATTGAAATATTTATTAAGTTGATTAAGAATAAACTTGTAATAATTTGCATATATAGGTAACCAAAGGGGATGTCTGCATTTTCATTCAATTTCTACAGACTTTCACAAAGTCACAGTACCTGGAACTGTGTTACCAAACTTGCATTTGCATCCACTGGCCAGATATCCAGCAAAGCCAGTCTACTGACATAGGGTTACAGTGAAGGGAAGTGCAACATTCTTTACAGGGAGAAGGAAGTAGAACAGGCAGCTAGTGCTTGAAAGATGCGAAATCCCTGATGGCTTCAGGGAGCGTTTTTAAAGGCAACATTAGGATTGTGAATTGCAGGGTACCTGATCAGCTTGTGGATATTTTTCTGATTGGTTGGTGATGAGGTAACAGGATGATGTTTTGAGAGTCAACATCTCAATCTTCTGGTCCCAACTGGTCCTAGATGTTCATGTTTATGGTTAGCAGTTTTCATATACTGGGACTCTGGTTTATGTAAAAACAGCTTGGGAATGTGTGTCAGGCCTTCTTATCTATATCTTTCAGAGAATGGGGAGTTAGTTCAATGACTCTGCTATGTGGCTGATTTATAGTCTAAATTGTTATCAGTTTCCTGGCACAACAGCTATCTTTGTTTCTGCATTTTTACATTTCCTCATCAGTAACTCTTGAGTCAGTCTTTTGAAACTCAGGAGAGGCCTGAATGAATAAAGCAAAAATCTTTTTCCACAAAAGATGGGGACACAGGGTCTTGTATACCATTTCAGTAGCAACTCACATGAAGTGAGTTTGTCCATGCAGGAGTAGCAAAAGCAGACATACAACTTGCTGTTTTATAGCCCTATCTACCAGGAATTGTGTGCCATGTAAACAACCAGGAGGATGGTTAGCTGGTTCAACCTTTCAATGAAGGATTCTCAAGTAATGAATCATGTACTTCTTTCTCTTTATTTTCAACAAACACAAATACACACATGTGCACATGTGCACATAAACAGCAAAGAGATATAAAAATCATATTCATCTTAATGTGATAGTGAAATTGTAGTGGAAACTCTATATTGCAGACATCCCAGTTATGTGAATAACTGGATAGTAATCCAGGAATGTGGGTACTTCCATTGCATAAAACCATCTTCTTCCACATATTCAATCTAGAAACAGAGGGAGCTGTTGTTGACCTAAAACAGATAGCTTGCCAGATATTTATCCAGCAAAGATGGGCTTATTGCAGATCACGGCAGAACTGCAAATTCAGGGTCTGCAACTACAGCAAGCCATGGACAAGTTCCTGCAGAACAGGGGAAGAAAATTATTTTATAGAGGGGTAAAGGACATTGGGAGGGATGTAGTAAACAAAAACTCCTTGGATTTTCATCGACTTAGTACTTACCAGGAAAGAAGAGGAATATTCTTCCTATTGGGCTCTGCTACCATTGCAGGGCCTGAGAGCTTCCTTTTCTGGTCTCCCAAATCTATTTTATTTCTGTTTATTAATTTTTTACACTGCATAAGCTCTCTAATGTGACTGAGACCTTAATTGGAAATTAGGACTATGCTACTTTTTCCTTGTTGGGGAGATACAAATAAGTGACTGGTGTTCACAATACACTCAGCACTTTATGTTTTTGTTTTATTTGTTTCTGATTAAGTGGATGATTTTAGTGAGGTGAAAACTACTTACATTGTATTCTATAATCCTGATAATATTGCAAAGGATCTCACTTAAGGTTTGTTTTTTTTTTTTTTCATTACCTTTACAGATGAAATGTAAGAGACAAAAATGAAGGAGGAACAAAGAATATAGCTACACATGGGGCTCATAGTTTAGGAATTTGTGATTCAGACTGACTGTAACATGTTCACATTTCTCAATGCTCTCTATTCTGCCTTTTTCTTTTATGTCCTCCTTCCTCTTTCTGGACCCTTCTCCCTTTCTCCTTCCCCCTCTTCCTCCCCTCCCCCTCTCCCTTCCCCTCTCTTTCTTCCCTTCCTCCTCTTCTCTCTCCATCCCCTCCTCCTCCTTCTTTATATCTCTGTTTCTGACTCTAATAGCTTGTCATTAGTTAAAAATCACAGGCAAACCAGAGTGAAGCAGAAGTCTTTAGTGATGGCATGTTCTGCCTGATGACAAGAATTACTGGGGAATGTCTTCTTGATCATGGCTTATGAACTGGTTTGGCTAAAAACTACTATAAGATATACATTGTGCACCACAACCTAGAATACACATATAAACTCTGGAAAACATTTCACTAAAGTCTCCTTAGCAAGCTATATGTGGTACACACATGTTCTAATCTATTACATTTTAATTTATTTTTTATAATACTTATGTCTACATAGTTGTTTTTGATAATCCATTAATTTGTTATATAACCTGCAATTTAAAAATTAGTCATGAAGGGACATTCATTGTCATACGACTTTGTTAATAACCATGCTTCTGCATTTTGTCTCATCTGTTGATGCTAAAAAACAATGCCATGTGATAATTGTGATATAAGTTTTTATTTGGGGCAAATTGAGGACTGCAACCTGGGAGACAGCATTTCAGCTAACTCTGAGAAACTGTTCCAAAGGTGTAGTGGGGGAGGTCAGTATATATGTGATTTTGGTGAAGAGGGAATACATGCAACCGAGCACATATTCTTTTTTTGCAGAAAGTTTCTGTTAGTCACAAGGAACAGTCATTACCATGAAGGATTTTAGTGTTTTTCTAGATATGAGGAGATAACAATAATTGGGCTTATAAACTCAGCTCCTGAAAATATCTAACTACCTAAAGATCTTTTCTGCTAGTTTTTCCCAGAGCACAGAGTGCATTTCAGCTCTCCACCCTGAACTCCTTTAAGGGGGCATTGAAAATCAGCAGCTGCAGCAGCACATGATTTAGTCCTTGTAGAGGTAGATGGCAAGTGCCAAAGGCGAGTGTCAATTGTAGTTGATGCATCCAATCAATGTAATTTTTTTATTTTTTTAATGATAGAGGGATTTTCATTCAGAGGCCAGTGTCCTAAACTAGAATTGAGGATATAGGTACAGGTTATAGGCTGAATATGAGGTAACCCTTGCATTATATTTCTAAATCAATTTATAATGAGGCTTATTTTCCTGTCATTTGTCTCTTGTTTATAAATCTCAACCAGAGCTAAAAATAAAATTCAAAATAGAAGGTTTTGGTTAATTAGGCTCTAGCTAATCATATGGTAACATTTTAAGCTGCAAAGATTTTGTTCTATTAAACTAGTAAAAGTAGAAAATTACATACAAAATGCCCAATAATTCATTTATTTATTTAAATATTCATCTATATCTTATACTATGAAAAAAATTTAAAGACAACTTGAAACACTGCTGTTTTCCTGTAGAAACCTATATATTGTTTTAGGGGAAAGAAAAGGCATAAAAATTGATTAATAGATTGGTTCCATAGGTTAAGGAATTTTGGAAGTGTCAGGCTAATCAGAGAATATAATTTGCCAAGTTAAAAACTGTTTGCTGATATAGGTAAACTCCCTTAGGTTTATTTCCTCATAATGATGCTCATTTCAATATTTTTTTGTTATATTCTGTGTCCATAGTGTGAATCTTCAAATTCTATTTAACAACAGACATCTTTTGATTTAATTCAAATTAAATTAACAATACAAATGTCTTCTTTTGTTTAAAAAAAAGTGAAAAGTAGCAAATATTTTTATAGTAAACTCCTCCCTCAAAGTCATTGAAATTCCTATGACCCAAGGCAATATTTTAATGTTTTAACATGTACTTTATGTTTATTATACTTGTGATCACACACTTTCATTTGTGATTTCTGTACAGTAATTTACTGTATGAATGGGTGATATGTTGTAACATTTCTCTATATCAGAGTGTTTGTAAATACATTAAAATATATTTTTTGTTCAACAAATATGGTATTTGCAAACATATTGAAATAATCAATATTTCTGTTTCTCAACCTTTTGGTGTGTATTGGTTAGAAACAGGTGTTGTAATAATAGTCCTCTGCCTTGGCTGCATGTTAGAATCAATGGCAGAGGTTTAAAAATGTCAACTCATAGGTTGTTTACTAGAATAATGAACTAGAATCTCTGGGGGTGAGACATGGATCACACTGTTTTCAAGCTTCTTAGGTGATTTCAAATGTTTAACTAAGGTGGAGAAGCACTACAAGTAAAAGTAATAGTTGAGATTGACTGGGTAAATCTTGTTGAAGCAATATTGCTACTCTTCCCAAAATTTAGAGTGTGACATTGAAAGAAATGAGAGGCAAATCATTTTGAAAATATAATTTTTCTTTCAATAAAACTCAAGCATCCTAATCAAATTTTCAGCTATTCATCATGCAAAATTATAGTTAATAACCTATGTGATATTTGTCATGTTTTTGAAGATGTTCAAATATTGAGTGTTTTGCTGTTCTATTCTTCTCTTTTGTTTCTTTTTAAATTATTATTGGAGTATAGTTGATTTACCATGTTGTGTTAGTTTCAGGTGTACAGCACAGTGAATCAGTTATACGTATACAAGTATCCACTTTTTTTTAGATTCTTTTCCTATATAGGCCATTACAGAGTACTGAGTAGAGTTCCCTGTGGTATACAGTAGGTTCTTATTAGTTACCTTTTTTATATATAGTAGTATGTATATGTTAATCCCAATCTCCCAATTTATCCCTCCCCCCACCTTATCCCCTGGTAACCATAAGTTTTATTTCTGCATCCATGACTCTACTTCTGTATTGTAAATGAGTTCATTTATATACTTTTTTTAGATTCCACATATAAATGATATCATATTACATTTGTCTTTCTATGTCTCACTTATTTCATTCAATATGACAATCTCTAGGTCCATCCATGTTGGCACAAATGGCATTATTTTTCTCTTTTTTAGGCTGAGTAATATTCCACTGTATATATGTACCACATCTTCTTTAACCATTCCTCTGTTGATGGACATTTAGGTTGTTTCCATGTCTCAGCTATTGTAAGTAGTGCTGTAATGAACATTGGGGTGCATGTATCTTTATGAATTATGGTTTTCCCCAGGTATATGCCTAGGAGTGGGATTGCTGGGTCATATGGTAGTTCTATTTTTAGTTTTCTATGGAACATTTATACTGTTCTCCATAGTGACTGTACCAATTTACACTCCCATCATCCTTATAGGAGGGTTCTGTTTTCTATTTCCTTTAACTTTAAAACAATAAGAAATGAATTTATGTTAAGGTTTGTCTCATTCTGTCATAACCTAATTATCTAAGAACATATCACTAAAGATATGCTAAATAAAATCTAACATTTTACATTTAATATCATTTTCAAAAACATGTACTTTTATATGTGCTAACTAAATGCAAAAATATTTTGGGGATATGGAGCTGTAAGATTATAAGAAATTATTTATATAGTATTTATATATAATTATATTATATAATATTATGTTACAATAAAGTTATTTATACTATATGTACACATATACACATAAATTATACATACATATACCCATAGGTATGTCAGTGTACATATTCTTGTTGCCAAGCAGTGTATCAGGTGATTAAAATAAGTTTCAAATATAGAAATGTATTAAATTAGTATAATATTTGTGGGATAAGTGGAGAAAAATATAAGAACCAGAAGGAAAAAAATGCACTACATAGAAAATTTCTACATTAAAATTTTTTTTTAATAGGGAAAGTTTTAAATCTCTATGGAATTGAGGTTCATTTAGTTATGTTTAATACAGTGGCTTCACCATTTTATGGTAAAATATTAACATTTGTAATATGTCAGAAATTAAATTATTGTAACTATAAAACTTGATGAAGTAATTTATATGAATTTTAACTATAGGAAGGATATAGTTATTCAAAACTGTGTTAGTATTGTTTCCAACAAAAGTTGAAAGACTACTGTTTCCTTTCACATTTCTTTAGTTTTTATTAATTATGATTTTTATCACTCTATTAAGTAAGCTTTGGAATAGTACTCTATTCCCCCAATACTATTAATATTTTTCTCAGGATTATACTAATATTAAAAATAATTGAAAATACTAGATATAGTCTGTTGTTAATTCTTTCTTCATAGTAATAGATTAATTTACATTTATGGGTATTTTTGGCTTACATTTATGTAATCTCTTACTCTAATTGCTGTGTTTTCACATGTTTATTTCTAAGTAGTTTGTTTCTAACTTTTATTGCGTTTGAGATTTCATTTCTTGGTCTTCTCAATTTATTTAATGGCATATAAATAGCTACTGTATTTTATACATGCATTTTAAAAATTTGCCAACATGTATATCTCTTTTATGATTCTAGTATTTTTTGTTGATTGTGTCAGGTTTTTAATCTAAGGTAACATACATGTTAAGAAAACACTAATAAATAAATTTATCTTTTAAAAATGATTTATTTTATCTCAATTTTACAGCTCTGGCTAGAGATTCTGAACTAATATGAAATGATTATTGCAGTTTTTATCTTGCTACTAATAGAAATGCCTCTATTTTTCTGTTATATTTTTATCAAGTATTTTTTTAATTGAGAATAAATGTAGACTTCTATCAGAATATTTGTGAGCATTAATGTACTCATTTTTCCTCAACATGTTTGCATTTTAAATTATAGCAATATACTTTCTAATAGTAAACCAGGTCTTCATTCTTAGTATCCTGCTTGCTTTGAATGAATGGTTACCCTGCCACACTGCTTTACTAATACTCTACCTAAAATTGTGGATTCTAAATTGAAGCTGAAGTTGTCCTGAATATATTGTGCCTTGTGGGCTCTGATTTTGGTTCAGCTAATAAAATATGTGGTGAAGCCAATTTTAATGAGTTGGAATTATCATTTTCTTTAATGATTTGTAAAAACATAAATATATAGATCCTCTTTAGGGGCAAATAATTTAATAGATTTTCTGATTCTTTTACTTCTGACATCTCCCTTTTATTAATCTTTTCAAAGAAAAAATGTTGGGACATATTTGTAAATATTTTCCATCTTATCTAATTTAATATAGTTTTGTTTCAAATTTAATAATTTCTACATTTAGACTTACTTTTGATATTTTATGACATAATATATTTACCTATATTTGATTTTTATATTTGTTTTATATATTTTTATCAATTAGGAAAATGTATGCTGTGAATTTCCCTATGACTCAAGAGTTGGTTTCATTCGGTCATCTTTTATCTTTAATTTCTAAAAGAATACAGAAATGGAAATAACAATGGGATGCATTTTGCAGTGAAATAAGAAGCAATTCTGGAAATTTGAGGATCTCTTCCTTTCATTAATAAAAGATGTGGTAATTTTGCTTTTGGAAGACCCACACACCTGGAGCAACTGATATTATTAATCATCTTTCTTTTTTTCCCCTTTATTTCTGTAACACTGACTTCATATTTCATATTAGACTTTCAGCATCCTCATTTACACTCCCTCTCTTCTACTTTTTTCTTTTCTTAATGTCCAAATAAGGGGATAATGATGATAATAACTGAAGGTTAAATTTTATTTTCCTACTGAATTTCTTTTTAGTTTTCAGAGAAAGTTTAGGGAAATTAATATTTAATATCTGCTTTCTCATTTTCAATTCATAACCACTCTATTGAGTGTTATATTAATTTTCTTATTCTGTTCTCATAATACTATGGAAGAAGACCTATTTTTAATCCCCATTTTACAAAAGAGGAATTAGGCTTATAAGAGACAAGAAACAAATTAGAGTTTGAATCCACAAGTGCCTACTTTTAAAAGTTAAGCATTCATATGCAGCATCTCACACTAGAGAAACATTTAAATATAAGCAAATGTAACAGAAGAAGAAAATTCAGAATAATTAGTGGAATGTCAGGCTTTAACCAAGGGATAAAAGTAAAGTAGGGACATTATGAAGGAGAATATCCAGAGACTAAACAATGTATCTAAAATCACAAACACATCAATTGTAAGTGGGGCCAAATACAATTATGACTAAAAATTAGGCAAGATAGTGCATCAATGGCCTATAGTAGTTCAAAAGAGAGTTTTATAAGATAGGCTTTTAGAAATAGTCTTTCCTCTCTGGAAATTCTGATTCCAAAATTAAAAATGTTGATTAACCTAACAAGAGTAGAGCTGCAGACATGATACAACCATGAGGTTGATTTGCTTCAGTGCTCAAGCAAAGATGTCAATATATAGTACATTGAAGCACACATTCCAGGATATATGAAAATCCTTGGGGAGGAGGGGGAGTTGGGGATGGGATGAACTGGGAGATTGGGATTGCCATACATACATAACTAATAAGAAAAAAGTATCAAATTGTACACTTATACACTGTTTATTGTATGTTAATTATATCTCAATAAAAGTTCTTAAAAAAAAAAAAGAAGAAGAAAATCCTGGCAATGATGCCTGAATCCTCTGGCTTTGAAATGTTTACTTCAGAGCTATCTTGTTATCTGTAAGAAAGAAAAACAAGCCATAAACCCATTCAACATAATTTATTGACAGCAAAGCTCTTTTATACTTCTATTTTCATAAGCAGATGAAATGGCAACTGCAGCACATGAGCCTTTTGAAACTCTTCCCATGCTTAAAAATAAGGGGAAATACATGTGGTAAAACATATTTGAAAATTGAGCAAACCTCAGATGTTTATTGTGAGATGTTTGATGAACTCAAACACAGCTGTGTACACTTTTACCAATTGCATATGGCATTTTCCCTCAGAAACTACAAATACCTCTTCATGCTACCCACCTACTTATGATGACACCATCCTCATTAAAAAATAGCTTTGTTCCTCCAGAGAATATTTGTAAAGGAGAATGGCTTGTTTTCAGCCCATGCACAGGCTAAAATTCTGTGAAGAAAATACTGTTTCTAGAATAATTTGATATCCTGAGGATGCCCTGTTATTAAAAACAACCCATTTTGATTTAAATGAGATATGAATGATGAGCAAGCAAATGAATGGAAAGTCTGCTGGCATGATTTGTCTAGCAAGTTAAAATAAAAATAGTAGACTATTTCAAAGAATTTTACCTTATAATTTGATATCATGTACTTTATCATTGGTTGAAATTAATTTATTTTTGATTTTTTTTGCATGATGTGGCTAAAAGCCACCTGAAAATAGGGGAAAATTAAAATATTGGACTTGAAATAGTCTTTGTCAGAAAATAGAACATTGCTTATATGTGCTTTCCTTAAAAGGTAGCACAAATGTCAGCATGATAATGCAACAACAAAATAAGATGCTAAAAACAAAACAAAAGCAAAAGCAAACAACACTGTGGATAGTATATAGATACAAAATTCATACAATTTATTTCTATATGTATAGCTACAGAGCTCTTATATTTATCATTAACTTCATGTCTGTTAGTTTCCTCTTAGCTAAATAACAGAATAAGTCTTTATGAGAGTTCAGATCAATTATCAAAAATTTATATATATATACACATATAAATATACATGGAAAAAATTTTGATAATGTATATGCACATATAAATATATATTTATAAGTATATATAGATATATAAATATATATTTTATATAGAAGTATATATACATATACATGTATAAATAAATAAATATATACATATACTCACATATATATGTGTATCTTTGAAACCTGTGCAAGAATATCAAATATATAATAAATGTTTAATTGTAGTCCTAACAGGAAAAGAGGGTGAGATATGTCATAATGGAATATTTGAAAAAATAATTATACGATTCAGCAATCCCACTTCTTGGCATATATCCAGAGAAAAACATGGTTTGAAAGAATACATGCACCCCAATGTTCATTGGAGTGCTGTTTATAACAGCCAAGACATAGAAGCAACCTAAATATCCATTGACAGATAAATGGATAAAGAAGATATGGTACATATATATAATAGAATATTACTCAGCCATAAAAAAGAATGAAATAATGCCATTTGCAGCAACATGGATGGACATGGAGATGATCATACTATGTGAACTAAGTCAGATAGAGAAAGATAAATATATAATATTGCTTATATGCAGAATCCAGAAGAAAAAAAAAGATACAAATGAACTTATTTACCAAAAGAAAGAAACAGACTCACAGAGTTATTGAACAAACTTATGGTTACCAGAAGGAAGGGTGGGGTTTAGGGATAGATCAGTAATTTGGGATTGACATGTTCACACTGCTTACTGTACAGCATAGGGAACTCTGCTCAATATTCTGTAATAACCTAAAAGGAAGAAGAATTTGAAAAAGAATAGGTATCTGTATGTATATAACTGAATCAATTTGCTGTACACCTGAAACTTACACAATATTTTTAATCAACTATAGTTCAATATAAAAGAAAATTTAAAAAAAGAAAAAATAATGAGTGAAATTATCCCAATTTGGTGAAATACAAAAGAAATATAGGTATAAGCAGTTCAGCAAATAAAAGCAGAATAAATATAAAGAAAATTACATCTACACATATATTTAAATGGCTGAAAATCAAAGATGAAGAGAAAATCTTGAAAACAGCTTAAATAATACAATATGTGGGAGAACAATGCTTTAGATAACCACTGACTTCTCTTCTGAAACTGGAACCAAGAAGATAATGGAGTCATTAAGAGCAGTGAGGAGAAATAAAAGGACAAATCAAAAACTGAAATACAGTTTAAACATCTTTGAGAATTAAGGCAAAATATATTTTTACATAAAAGGAAAACAAAATATAATCAACAGAACTGCCCTACAAGAAATTCTAAACAGGGACTTCCTAGGTGGTGCAGTGGGTAAGAATCTTCCTGCCAATGCAGGGGACACAGGTTCGATCTCTGCCCCAGGAAGATAACACATGCCGCGGAGCAACTAAGCCCATGTGCCACAACTATCGAGCCTGTGCTCTAGAGCCCATAAGCCACAACTATTGAGCCCATGTGCTGCAACTACTGAAGCCCACCTGCCTAGAGCCTGTGCTCTGCAGCAAGAGAGGCCAATACAATGAGAAGCCTCCACACCACAACAAAGAGTAGCCCCCTTTCACCACAGCTAGAGAAAGCCTGTGTGCAGCAACGAAGACCCAACACAGCCAATAAAATACATACATACATACATACATACATACATACATACATACATTTATTAAAAAAAGAAATTCTAAACAAAATTCTTTCAAGAGAAGAAATGTGATACTCAAATTTCAGGAATGGATGAAGAAAATCAAAATTGATATTTATCTTGGTAAATATAAAAGACTTTCCTTCTAAATATCCACTTTTATTATGTATAACCAACATTTTATGCAGGTATTTGCCAGCACAAGAAGACAAGAAAGGTATTTTAAAACATATAACAGATAGAAGGGAAAAAATAAAATTGTTTCTATTTTAATAGTATATAATGGGTTTGTAGAAATCCTAAGATATATACAAAACTAATTTTATAACTAAAAATTGAATTTGGTAATGTCACAGTATTATTCAAGGCTAATATTCTTTAAAATCACATTTCAGATACTAGTAACAAACTATTGGAAACAGTAAAAACCAATTCCATTATCAGTAGTATTAAAAATAAAAATAGCTATGAATACATTTACCAAAAGTTGTCCAAGAATTCTACACGGAAAATGTAAAATATTGCTAAGACTAAAATAGGAAAGAGCTAAAAATAGGAACAGATGCCATAGTTATGGAATGGAATACTCAATACTGTTAAGATACTAATTTTTCCAATTGATTTATGGTTCAACACAGTCACAATTATATAGGCATACCTTGGAGATATAGTGGGCTTGTTTCCAGACTACCACAGTAAAGCAAATGCTGCAATTAAGTGAGTCACAATTTTCTTCTTGGTGCCATTGCATGAAAACATTATGTTTACATTATATTGTCTATAGTCTATTAAGTATTCAATAGAATTATATCAGAAAAAAGTACATATCTTAATTAAAAAATACTTTATTGTTAAAAATACTAAACACCATTAGAAACTTTGGTGAGTTAAAATCTTTTTGCTGGGAGGATCTTGCCTTAGTATTGATGGCTGCTGACTGATCAGGGTGGTGGTTGCTAAAGGTTGGGGTACCTGTGGCAGTGTCTTAAATAAGACAATCAAGATTGCCACATCTATGGAAACTTCCTTTCATGAACGATTTCTCTGTAGCACTTAATGCTGTTTGATAACATTTTACCAACAGTAGAATTTCTTTCAAAATTGAAATCAATCCTCTCAAACCCTGCCACTACTACATCAACTCAGTTTATGTAGTATTCTAAATCCTTTGTTGTCATTTCAGTAACCTTCACAGAACCTTCAAAAGGAGTAGTTTCCATCTTAAGAAACTACTTTCTTTGCTCATCCATAAGAAGCAATCCCTCATCCCTTAAAGAATTATCATGAGATTGTGGCAATTCAGTCAGATCTTCAGACTCCACTTCTAATTCTAGTTCTCTTGCCATTTCCACAACATATAAATTACTTCCTCCACCAAAATTCTGAATTCCTCAAAATCATCCATGAGGGTTGGAATCATATTCTTCTAAACTCCTGTTAGTGTTGATATTTTGACCTCTTCTCATGAAACTAATGTTCTTCAAGGGATCTAGAATGATGCATCCTTTCCAGAGGTTTTCAACTGACTTTGCCCAGATCCATCCAAGGGATCATTATCAATGGCAGCCATAGTGTTATGAAATGCATTTTTTACATAATAACTTTGGAAAGTTGAAATTACTCCTTGATCCACGGGCTGCAGAATGGATGTTGTGTTCTCAGGCATGAAAACAGCACTGACGTCATTGTGCATCTCCATCAGAGCTCTTAAGTGACCAGGTGCATTGTCAATGAACAATGAATATTTTGAAAGATACCATTTTTTTCTGAGTAATAGGTCTCAATGGCGGGCTTAAAATATTCAGTAAATCATGATGTAAATAGATATGCTGTCATCTAGGCTTTGTTGCTCCATTTATAGAGCAAAGGTCAAGTAGATTTAGCACACTTCTTAAGGACTCTATGATTTTCAGAAGAATGAACATTGGCTTCAACTTAAAGTCACACTGCTTTAGCCCTAACCAGAGTGTCGGCATGGCCTTTGAAGATTTGATGCCAGGCATTGGCTTCTCCTCTCTAGCTAGGAGAAATCTAGATGGCATCTTCTTCCCACAGAAGGCTGTTTCATCTATAGTGACAATCTGTTGTTCAGTGTACAACCTTCATTAATCATCTCAGCTAAATCATCCATATAAAACTTGCTGCAGCTTCTACATCAGCTTGCTGCTTCACCTTGCACTTTCATGTTATGGAGATGGCTTCTTCCCCTAACCTCATGAGTCAACTTTTGCTAGCTTCAAATTTTTCTTCTTCAGCTTCCTCAACTCTCTCAGCCTTCATGGAACAGAAAACAGTTAAGGCCTTTCTCTGGATTTGGCTTTGCTTGAAGGAACATTGTAGCTAGTATGATCTTCTAACCAGACTATTAAAACTTTCTCCATGCCAACACAAAGGCTGTTCCACTTTCTCATCATTTTTGTGTTCACTGGAGTAGCACTTTTAATTTCCTTCAAGAACTTCTCCTTTGCATTGACAGCTTGGCTAACTGTTTGGTGTAAGATACCTATATTCCAGCTTAAATCAGCTTTTGATATGCCTTCCCCACTGTTTAATTATTTCTATTTTTTGTTTTAAAATGAGAAATATGTAACTCTTTTACTTGACCACTTAGAGGGCACTTTAATGTTATTAAACATTGACCTAATTTCAATATTTTTGTGTCTCAGACCATAGGGAAGTATCAGGAGAGGGAGAGAGATGAGGGAATAGCTGGTCTGACATTTATCAATTAAGTTCATCTTCTTATATGGGTATAGTTTTGAGAGTTCCAGGGGCTGACTTGGCCAGGGGAAGGGTGGAAGAACTGGAAAAATACGACTTAACCTCACTCATTCTTTAAGACTGATTCTTATGATTCTCCCTTTTGATCTCAATTATAAATTAGAGTAGTGGTTAACTGGGATGTCACAGATCACTGAGTAATGCAATTCTTTGTTCTGATGAACATCACCAATGTTTCTAAAGAAACAATCAATCCTAACAATCAATCCTAACAATCAATCCTAAAGTTGAGACTATAATTAACTCTGCTCTAAAAGTATATAACATCTTCTTGGGTCTCTCCACCGTCTTCTGGTGTCTGTGCCAGAAGCTGTTGTACTCTCCTCTTAATAAACTGTTATTCTGCAGCTTAAACCTGAGTGGCAGCTTGTTATTGATCCTGAGGAGAAATTCTTTTCCTTTAGAGGTCACGAATCCACTCCCTAGACAGATTCTATGGCAACAGTTTTCAGCACCTCAAAGCAATTGTAATATTAACATCAAAGATTATACACTGTAAATCTCCATAAAAATATAATGATGAAAAAGTTTGAAATATTGCAAAAATTATTGGAATGTGACACAGAGATATGAAGTGAGCAAATGTGCTTGTGAAAATGGCATCCAAAGACTTGTTAGACACAGGCTTGCCACAAACCTTCAATATGTAAAAACAAAGTGACTACAAAGCACAAGAAAAAAAAGTGCAATAAAATGAGGTATGCCTATAATTGAAGTAGTCATTTCTTTAGTAGAAATTCACAAGTAGAATCTAAAACTTTAAATGGAAATGAAAGGACATAGAAAATCCAAAGTAATTTTAAGAAATATAAATGAAGTTGTGGGAACTCGTCTATCTGATTTCAAGTCAGTGTGTTAATGGCATAGGATCAAAAAAGTTCAATGGAAATAAAAGAAATTCCAGAAATAGTTTCACACTTTTGTGATCATTTCATTTCTATTTACAAAGAATAACTGAATATTAAAAATGAAGCCGACCTCACATCATATACCATATTAGTCCAGACTTATAATGTAGCTAAATATAAAGTAAAAAATCAGAAACACTTTAGTGGAAAATTATAGAATTGTCTTCATGATTTAGTGGTAAGCAATGTTTTCTTAGGCCATGTAATAACTTAAACATTTAAAAAATAGGCTTCATTAAAATTAAAACTTCTGCTCATTGAAAGACACAATTAATTAGTGAATTATTAAGCCACAGACAAGGGGAACAAATTTACAAATCATATATATGAAAAAGAGATGATAACTCATATACAATTTCTATAAACTAATAAAGATAAAAACTAGTTATGAATGGCTAATGAGGGCCTATTGTGCTCAATATTATTAATAATTAGAGAAATATGAATTAGAACCATATGAAATACCACATGTTCACCAAAATGACTCATATAAATATTAGAGTTAAAAAGAGAGAGACATCACCAAACACTGGTAAGTTTGTGGAAATGGAAAACTCATTGTTTATGGGAAGGTAAAATGGTACAACTACTTTGAAAAATTTCTAGTGGTTTCTTACAAAACTAAATATACACATATGCTATGACTCAGCCATTCTACCCCTATGTATTTCCAAAAGAAATAACCATCTTTTTAAAACTTAAAGCATATAATTTTAACTACTATTCATAACATCCTAAACATCATGAATGACTCTCAAAAATATTATTCCACGGTATGAAAAAAATTTTCCAAAAATACACATGCATGTTTTTATTAACATGAAATTGTGGAAGAGGGAAAACTATTTTATGGAGAAAGAAAGAGGAATAAATGGCTGTCTCACAGGGATAGGGGCAAAAAATAACTAGATTTGCTTTTCTCTAATGATTGAGCATCTCATGTGTTTGTTGGCCATCTCTATGTCTTCTTTGGAGAAATGTCTATTTAGGTCTTCTGCCCATTTTTTGGATAGAGTTGTTTGTGTTTTTTCGATATTGAACTGCATGAGCTGTTTGTATATTTTGGAGATTAATCCTTTATTGGTTGCTTTGTTCGCAAATATTTTCTCCCATTCTGAGGGTTTCTTTTTGTCTTATTTATGGTTTCCTTTGCTGTACAAAGCTTTTAAGTTTCATTAGGTCCCATTTCCTTATTTTTGTTCTTATTCCCATTACCCTAGGAGGTGGGTTATTTGTAGTGACGTGGACGGACCTAGGGTCTGTCAAGTGAGTCAGAAAGAGAAAAAACAAGCACCATATGTTAATGCACATATATGGAATCTAAAAAAAGATACTGATGAACCCAGTGTCAAGGGAAGAATAAAGATGCAGATGTAGAGAACAGTCTTTCATACATGGCGGGGGGGGAGGGGAAGATGGGACAAAGTGAGAGAGTAGCAGTGACTTATATACATTATCAAATGTGAAATAGATGGCTAATGGGAAGCTGCTGCATAACACAGAGAGATCAACTCGATGGTTGGTGATGACCTAGAAGGGTGTGATAGAGAGTGTGTGAGAGAGGCTCAAGAGGCAGGGGATATGGAGATATATGCATAAATTCATCTGATTCACTTTGTTATACAGCAGAAACCGGCACAACAGTGTAAAGCAATTATACTCCAATAAAGATCTGAAAATATAAATAACTAGAGAACTGCACAGGGAGATTTCTGAGCAAAGGTAAGTCTTTATATCTAGCTAGTATTTTGGGTTATACAGATGAATACTTTTTTCTAGACTTTTTGAATATATACTTATGAATTGTCTACTTAATTGTATGTAAATTGCACACTAAAATTAAAATATTACAGGTATTGAATTAATGATACTCATGCTTAAGTAATCAGGAAAATTTTTCTTTAAAATTTATTAAAAATAATATGGACTATTGGTTGTGTAGAGCAGCAGGGTAGCTATATGATAGAGCAAGTATAATAAAATATTAATCTATATAATATGATTATACATATTATCTGTTAAATTATTTTAAATTTTAGTATGGTTGATAATCAACAAGAAGTTGGGAAAAAGAAAAATTGTCTTCTGGAAGTTTACATTTTGTTTGTCTTTTGAAGCCACTTTCACCCACCACTAGTTTTATAGCAATCATGCTTATCACTCAGAAAACATGGAAACCTAATGTGAAGAAAAATGTCATTAAATCACCAGCTAGAGAATCTTTAGCAATTACTGAAGCATCCATGTTTCTAACACAAATTTAACTAGGTGATCCTGGTCAATTTCCTACTATGTTCCTCACCTCAGGTCCATATCTAAGAATAATCTCTGAGTTTCCTCTCTGCCCAGTTATTTTAGGATTGGGAATTGGAGTCTATATTCCCATAATCAATAGCAGTATTAGAATATTCAATGGGTATGAGATCTAGCTGAAATTGTACAAGCTTTGGAACTATGTGGACTAGGATTTAAATCTCAGCTTCCATATTTTTGTGGAAGAAAAGTAGCATAGGCTCCTTAAGTTTACATTAGCTAAAAGATATGTTGCCTTATGATGAACTTCACACTCATTAAAGTTAATTACCTTTTTCCTTTAAACGAGCCTCTAAATAGCGAAGTTACAGGCACTTTCAAATGAATGGAACTTACACAATAGGAATAATTCTAAAGTCCACTAATTGGAAATATTTTAAAACATTACATAAAGCTGTAGATGAATGGTGTTCAATATCATAGTTCAAAAATTGAGAGTAGGAATGGCTGAAGATTGATGGTATCAGACTGGGTACTGCTTGGTCAGTGGAGAAAATTCAACACATCCTTGAATAGAATTATTTTTTATCATGTCTAAAATGCTTTTAAAAAATGTGTAGTTCATTTCCTTCCATGTGTACAATCCTTTGGCAAAAATGTGGATTCTGGGTTCTGAAAAGTTACTTAAAGCAAAATTTAGCTATAAAGTTTGAAGAAGAAACATGAAACATTAAAATGTGCTTAAATATTTCATTTCTTATGTGTAAAGTTGGTTAGATAATAAATACCAGTATACTCTGAGAGAAAAAAATGTAACTCTATTTTACTAACTGTGGGTACCATGAATATCATCTATCTCAAATTACATAGTCATTTTAAGTTGCATTATATAACATTTAGCACACATGTAAAAGGTATATAATCTATATAGGAGGTATGAACCATGAAAATAGACTTATGTAGGCACAGATGGATCATAAACAATGCTTTTGCCTTCACCTTGGTGCTTCTTCCCCATCCTTTATCCTGCTTTTCTCACTAAGTACCTGAAATATACATTGTCTATAATCTCTTTGCTTTATAAAAATTTAATTAAGATTTTATTTTCTAAAGCAGTTTTAGATTCATAGCAAAATTGAGAAGGTACAGAAATGTGCTCCCATCTCCACACATGCTCAGCCTCCCTCATTCTCAACATCCTTTGTACTTAATCCATTAGAGCCCTTAGCATATTCATCACTGTTGTTTGAAATTCCTGGTTTGATAACTCCAACATGTGTGCATTGTCTCATTCTGATGTTTTCTCTCTCTCTTCAAATTGTGCCTTTAGTCTTTTGGTATGTCTCATAAGGCTTGATAGTTGTACATGCAGTACCTGGCAAAAGGAATCACTATAAATAGGTCTTTAAAGATGCAGTGGTCATGAAGTGGGAGAGAAAAAGTGTTATACTCCTGAGACAGCAGAATCAAGCAGTATCAGCAGTATTTCATCTTGTGGAACTGAAAACCACAGCCACAGAAAGACAGAGAAAATGAAAAGGCAAAAAACTTTGTACCAGATGAAGGGACAAGATAAAACACCAGAAAAGCAACTAAATGAAGAGGAGATAGGCACTCTTCTGGAAAAAGAATTCAGAATAATGATGGTGAAGATGATCCAGGACTTTGAAAAAAGATTGGATGCAAAGATCAAAAAGTTGCAAGAAAAGTTTACCAAAGACCTAGAAGAATTAAAGAACAAACAAACGGATATGCAACACAATAAATGAAATGCAAAATACACTGGAAGGAACCAATAGCAGATTAACTGAGGCAGAAGGACAAATAAGTGACCTGGAAGACAGAATGAGCAGAATGGTGATAATCACTGATGCAGAAAAGAATAAAGAAAAAAGAATGAAAAGAACTGAAAACAGCCTAAGAGACCTCTGGGACAACATTAAATGCACCAATATTCGCATTATAGAGGTCCCAGCAGGAGAAGAGAGAGAGAAAGGACCTGAGAAAATACTGGAAGAGATTATAGTTGAAAACTTCCCTAACATGGGAAAGGAAATAGCTAGCCAAGTCCAGGAAGTGCAGAGAGTCCCAGGCAGGATAAACCCAAGGAGAAACACACCAAAACATATAGTAGTCAAATGGGCAAAACTTAAAGACAGAGAAAAGTTATTAAAAGCAACAAGGGAAAAATGACAAGTAACATACAAGGGAACTCCCATCAGGTTAACAGCTGATTTCTCAGCAGAAACTCTGCAAGCCAGAAGGGAGTGGCACTATATATTTAAAGTGATGAAAGCGAAGAACCTACAACCTAGAATACTCTAACCAGCAAGGATCTCATTCAGATTCAACAGAGAAATCAAAAGCTTTAGAGACAAGCAAAAGCTAAGAGAATTCAGCACCACCAAACCAACCCTACAACAAATGCTAAAGGAACTTCTCTAAGCAGGAAACATAAGAGAAGAAAAGGACCTACAAAAACAAAAACAAAACAATTAATAAAATGGTAATAGGAAATATCATATCAATAATCACCTTGAATGTAAATGGACTAAAGGCACCAACCAAAAGACACAGACTGGCTGAATGGATACAAAAACAAGACCCATATATATGCTGTCTCCAAGAGACCCACTTCAGACCTAGGGACACATACAGACGGAAAGTGAGGGGATGGAAAAAGATATTCCATGCAAATGGAAATCAAAAGAAAGCTGGAGTAGCAATACTCATATCAGATAAAATAGACTTTAAAATAAGAAATATTATAAGAGACAATAAAGGACACTACATAAAGATCAAGGGATTAATCTAAGAAGAAGATATAACAATTATAAATATATATGCACCCAATATAGGAGCACCTCAACACATAAGGCAAATGCTAACAACTATGAAAGAAGAAATCAACAGTAACACAATCATACTGGTGGACTTTAACACCCCACTTACACCAATGGACAGATCATCCAGACAGAAAATTAATAAGGAAACACAAGCTTTAAATGACACAATAAATCAGCTTGATTTAATAGATTTATATAGGACATTACATCCAAAAACAACAGATTACACATTCTTCTCAAGTGCACATGGAAGATTCTCCAGGATAGATCACATTTTGGGTCATAAATCAAGCCTTGGTAAATTCAATAAAATTAAAATCATATCAAGCATTTTTTCTGACCACAATGCTATGAGATTAGAAATCAATTACAAGAAAAATACTGTAAAAAACACAAACACATGGAGGCTAAACAATATGCTACTAAATAACCAACACATCAAAGAAGAAATCAAAGAGCAAATTAAAAATTAGCTAGAGACAAATGACAATGAAAACACAATGATCCAAAACCTATGGGATGCAGCAGAGACAGTCCTAAGAGGGAAGTTTATAGCAATAGAATCCTACCTCAAGAAACAAGAAACATCCCAAGTAAACAATCTAACCTTACACCTAAAGAAACTAGAGAGAAAAGAGCAAACAAAACCCAAAGTTAGTAGACGGAGAGAAATCATAAAGAACAGAGCAGAAATAAATGAAACAGAAACAAAGAAAACAATAGCAAAAATCAATAAAACTAAAAGCTGGTTCTTTGAGAAGATAAACAAAATTGATAAATCTCTAGCAAGACTCATCAAGAAAAAGAGGGAGAGGACTCAAATCAGTAAAATTAGAAATGAAACAGGAGAAGTTACAACAGACACTGCAAAAATAAAAAGGACCATAAGAGATTACTACAGGCAACTCTATGCCAATAAAATGGACAACCTGGAGGAAACGGAGAGATTCTTAGAAAAGTATAACCTTCCAAGACTGAATCAGGAAGAAATAGAAAATATGAACACACCAATCACAAGTAATGAAATTGAAACTGTGTTTAAAAATCTCCCAATGAACAAAAGTCCAGGACCAGATGGATTCACAGGTGAATTTTATCAAACATTTAGAGAAGAGCTAATACCCATCCTTCTCAAGCTCTTCCAAAACATTGCAGAAGAAGGAACATTCCCAAACTCATTTTATGAGGCCACCATCACCCTGATACCAAAACCAGACAAAGATACTACAAAAAAAGAAAACTACAGACCAATATCACTGATGAATTTTGATGCAAAATTCCTCAATAAAATACTAGCCAACAGAATCCAACAACACATTAAAAGGATCATTCACCATGATCAAGTGGGGTTTATCACTGTAATGCAAGGATTCTTTAACATACACACATCAATCAATGTGATACACCATATTAACAAACTGAAGGATAAAAGCCACATGATCATCTCAATAGATGCAGAAAAAGCTTTTGACAAAATTCAACACCCATTTATGATAAAAACTCTTCAGAATGTGGGCATAGAGGGAACCTACCTCAACATAATAAAGGCCATATATGACAAACCCACAGCAAACATCATTCTCAATGGGGAAAAACTGGAAGCATTCCCTCTAAGATCAGGAATAAGACAAGGATGTCCACTCTCACAACTCCTATTCAACATAGTTTTGGAAGTCCTTGCCACAGCAATCAGAGAAGAAAAAGAAATCAAAGGAATCCAAATTGGAAAAGAAGAAGTAAAACTGTCACTGTTTGCAGATGACATGATACTATACATAAAAATCCTAAAGATGCCATCAGAAAACTACTCCAGCTAATCAATGAATTTGGTAAAGTTGCAGAGTACAGAATTAACACACAGAAATCTCTTGCATTTCTATATACCAACAATGAAAGATCAGAAAGAGAAAATAAGGAAACACACCCCCCTCCCCCCCCAAAAAAAAAAAAAAAGAAAAGAAAAGAAAAGTGTTGTACTCCTATGACTGGGTCTCAGTCTTTTAGTGAGTCTTTACCTCGGGACTGTTGACTTCACAAGAGATTCTCAGGCTTTTTCTCCCCCCTTAGGTGGAGCAGGATGGCTACCACCAACTGGTATTTCCATTCTCCTGGGTCATTTAGGCTCTGATAATACTCCCACAGGTTAGACTCTGGTTACCTAGTTTTTCCTGTAGCCAGACTTTTTTTAAATAAGAACACAGTGCTTTGCCATGTTGAAAAATTGTTCTTTTTCTCCTTCCTCTGCTAGAAGTGCATGAGGATTTTTCTCTGATATTTACTGTGGAAATCTGGTCATGTTCCTGGAAGTAAATCTCAAAATATTGAGGGGGACTCCATATGACTGGGGTCCCTTGGAGTTTTGAACACTCAGACTTGTTCCTACTGAGCCTCCAGCAGTTCATCAGTTACAGTTCAGCTTTTCCTGCCCCTGCACTGGTTTGCAGGGTGGTTTTCACTCTTGCAAATCTCTCTTCTGCTAAGCAGCAACTCCCTGAAGTTCCCTGTCTCTACAACCTTGGAGGCTGTGGTTTGCCTCATGTTTCCCCCCTGTTATGAATCTAAGAAAAGTTATTGATTTTTTGGTCTGTTCAACTTTTTACTTGTTAGTACTGAATGGCAACTTCCAAGTTCCTTACATGCAGAACTGGAACTAGAAGTGCAAATTGTCGAAGTTTAAAGGGAATAATTCATGAGCTCTAACTAGGACCTAACGATACTGCAAAAGAGTAGGGTTTGTTCTAAAATTGTAAAGATGCTTTACACTTTTATGGACTTAAGTTGTCTGCTATGTGTTTTTCCTATATATCATCTTGTTTAGTTCTCACAAGGACATTTATCTGCAGGTTAGAATTAAAAGTGGCAATTTTATCATTAGTGATCAGCCCATGAGAAAAGCTATCCTTGGATGTAGGCTAAATAGATTAAAACCTTTATGTTGTGCTCTGCAGAGCATTTCTCTCCAGTGGTTTCCATACAACTAGTAGATTACTTTCACTATCTTTGATTTTTACTAACCTTTTTAGGTACCATAATGCTATTTTAATATAGCAGACAGATGATATCCAGAGGTAAAGGCATTGAAAGTAGCCTCACACGTTACCATATATGGAAAGTTGTGGATTTGCTGGGTCAACAAACGAATGTTGGGATATTAAGTAAATAAACAGACCATGTGGATGACAGCAAGCAACTTCACATTTGGGTGTCTTTACCTGGAGTTTATCATATAAAGAATAGCTGACAATTGTATACTTGTGTTTTGAAAGTTTAATGGCATAAGTGAGCTGATTTTTCCTAACATCAGCAAACACGTTCAAAAAAATGTAGGAAGACTTCAATTAAAAAGCATCTAAAAACTTTTTTCTAAATGATCCTGCTGTGTCAATTTTCTGTAATGTATATTGCCATTTTTATTCTGATCCTTGTATATATTTTATGTATTGAGTGTTTTTGAGTCAGCAGTATCTTATCTTCAACTTAAAACATCACTCACAAAACAGATTTGCTGCATGCATATACTTTTTAAATGGGTTAGGTGCATTGTGTTTATTTCCAAAGGTTTTGATTTGATTTTTTTAACCTATTTATTTTATTTTGCTAAAAAACACATAATATTAAGTTTACTATTTTCATCATTTTAAGTGTACAATTCAATAGTGTTAAGTATACTCACATTGCTAAGCAACAAGCCTCTAGAATGTTACCATCTTGCAAAATTGAAACTCTATATCTAAGAAATGATTTCCTGCTCCTCCCAGCCCTCAGCAACCACATTTCTATCTTCTGTTTCTATGATTTTGAGTACTTTAGATATGTCACATGAATGGAATCATATAGCATTCATCTTTTTGTAACTGACATTATACTTCCTATAATGTCTTCATTGTTCATCTGTCTTGTAACAAGTGACAGTGTTTCCTTATTTTTTAAGGCTGAATAATATTCCAAATGTGGATACACAAACACATTTTTTTTTTTATCCATTTGATATTGAACTTTTGGGTTACTTCCACCTCTTCCCACTTGCGAATAATGTTGTTACAAATATGGGTATTTAAATATTCCTTCAAGATCCTGCTTTATGTTCTTTTGGATACTCAGAGATAGGATTACTGGATCATATGGCCATTCTATTCTTAATTTTTTGAGTAATCTCCTTACTGATTTCCACAATAACTCTACCATTTTATACCCCCATCAATAGTGTTCAAATTTCTTTGTTTCCTTGCCAGTGCTTGTTATTTTCTGCTCTTTTGATAGTAGTCATCCTGATAGGTATGAGGTGAGGTAATATGTCATTGTAGTTTTTATTTGCATTTCTCTTATGATCAGTGATGTTAAGCATATCATCATATGCTTTAGGTTATTCGTACATCTTCTTGGGAGAATTGTATATTCAAATTCTTTCCCGATAGTTTTAAATCAGGTTATTTGTTTTTTTCATTGTTGAGTTGTAGCAGTTCCTTATATATTGTGGATATTAACCCCTTAACAAATACACAGTTTGTGTATATTTTCTCCCATATATAGTCCCATTTATCAATTTTTTACCTATTTTTTTCTTTAACTTACTATTTTTATTTTTATTGCCTGAGTTTTGGTGTTATATTCAAGAAATTATTGTCAAATCCAATGTCATGAAGACATTCCCCTATTTTTTTTTTTTTTTATTCTAGAGGTTTTAGCATTTTAGGTTTTATTTTTAGGTGTTTAATTCATTTGAGCTGATTTTCATGTATGTTGTAAAATAAGGTTCCAACTTTGTCTTTTTCCCTTTTGGATGTCTGCTTTCTCCACTACCTTTTGTTGAAGAAACTGTCCTTTTCCCATTGTGTTGTCTTGACACCCTTGACAAAAATCATATGTTTACATACACAAAGTTTTATTTCTGTTCCACTGGTCTATATATGTCTTTATGCCAGTACTGCTCTGTCTCAATTACTATTACTTTGAAGCATGTTTTGAAATCAGGAAGTATGAGGCCTCTAACATTTTATTTTAAGATTGTTTTTGCTATTCAGAGTTCTTTGAGATTCCATATGATTTTTAGGATTTTTTTTCTATTTCTGCAAAAATGCCAATGGGATTTCAATAGGAATGTCACTGACAGTGTAGATCACTTTGAATAGTATGGATGTTTTAACAGTTTA
The DNA here is from genome assembly GCF_030028045.1 of Hippopotamus amphibius kiboko. Taxonomy (NCBI): domain Eukaryota; kingdom Metazoa; phylum Chordata; class Mammalia; order Artiodactyla; family Hippopotamidae; genus Hippopotamus; species Hippopotamus amphibius. The sequence continues at coordinate 66,174,716 of NC_080192.1, read as the reverse complement.
AGTCTTCCAGTCCATAAACATGGGTGGCATTTATTTTTATACCCTGATTCCCTGGGAATGCGTTTTTCAAATGTCGAGGTTCAAATATAGGCTGTGACATATACATATTTTAAAAAATAAAATTTAACTCAATTATGGAAACAAACACTTGTGGAATCAAATCACCTAAGAAGGGAAAGGCTCTCAGCCATAGCTCTCAGTGACACAATAGGAGAGCCATTGCTAGCCTTCTTTGCTGCAAAAGAAATTACTGCAAACATAGTGATCTAAAACAGCACACATTTATTATTTCACAGATTCTCTAGATCAGAAAGTCAGGCACAGGTTAACTGTCTTCTGCTCATGGACTCAGAAGCCTGAGGGAAAAATAATGCATTGGCTTTGTTGCAATGTCACTTGATATTCTTTCATGCCCACATGGTTGTAATAGATTTCAGAACTTTGAAGCAGTAGGACAGAGACCCTCATCTCTCAGAGGCTATCTGACATTCCTTGTTATATAGCCCTCTCCATATCTTTGCAGTTGGCTTATGCAAGACCAATAGGACATCTCCTGATGTTTCTTGTCTCTAACCTTAAGGCCTACATTTAAGGGCTCACCTGACTAGGTCTAGCCCCATTTAGGGCTTGTAATTAATTCAAAGTCAACTGATTAAAGACCTTAGTTATTTTTTCAATATCCCTCTATTTTTGCTATGCAGTGTAACCTAATCACAGGGATTCTATCATACTTACACTTCCTGCCCACACTCAAAGGGAGATGATTATATAAGACACAAATACCTAAGGGCAGAATTGTGCCTACCACAGAGCACAATACCAATTTGTTGCAAAGCCTCCAAGAGAATCACATTTCCTGATTCCAAGGCAGGTTCTTACTCAGATTTTTCTAAAACTTACATATGTTTGTCTTAATCAGAAAATATCTGTAATAAGGGTTGGTTCTTTTTAATTAAATAGATACATCAGTCACCAGTGTTGAGTATATTCATGCCTAATTGCAAAAAGACATGTCTAAAAGTCCTGATATTTAAAATAATTTTGAACTTTCTGTGAGTTACATTAAAACTCATCCTTAATTTTCACCCATATTAGAATTTTATCAGAATAAATAAATATTGACATCAGCAGAGTCACACTAACTGTGAAGCAAGTCCCTTGTGGATGATGTTCTTTCTTTTGAGAAGTTTTTCCTTTTGGAAAGTCTCACCTTTTGAGCTGTTTAATTTGAAATGAGGATTTTCCATAGGTGGAGTCATAGCTCAGAGATTGAGGCTTTTGAATATATTACAAACATTTTCATTACTAACATCTATATAGACTGTATTTTATTGTTAGTATAGAACAAGTCAGATATTTTTCTGTCTCTCTGCTATGATCTGAATATTTATGTCTTCTCAAAGCTCCTAAGACTCAAAGTTGAGGGTGGGCCTTTGGAAGGTGATTATTTGAGAACTCAGCTCTCAAAATGGGATTAGTGCCTATACAAAAGAGACTCCACAGAGATCCCTTGCACCTTCTACCATGTAAAAACACAGCAAGAATACACCTTATATGAACCAGAAGAGGGCTCTCAGCAGAATGAAACCAAGCTGGGAATTCCTAGGTGGCACAGTGGTTAAGAGTCTGCCTGCCAATACAGGGGACATGGGTTCGATCCCTGCCCCAGGAAGATACCACACACCATGGAGCAACTAAGCCCATGAGCCACAACTATTGAGTCCATGTGCCACAACTACTGCAGCACATGCATCTAGAGCCCATGCTCTGCAACAAGAGAAGCCACCACAATGAGGAGCCCCTGCACCACAGTGAAGAGTAGCCCCCACTCCTGCAAATAGAGAAAGCCCATGTGCAGCAATGAAGACCCAACACAACCAATAAAGAAAGAAAGAAGAAAAAAAAGAAAGAAAGAAAGAAAGAAAGAAAGAAAGAAAGAAAGAAAGAAAGAAAGAAGGAAACCAAGCTGATATCTTGATCATGAACTTCACAGCCTCCAGAACAGTGACAAATAAATTTCTGTTGTTTATGAGCTACCTAATCCATGGTATTTTGTTATAGCATCCTGAATGGACTGAGATATTCTCCAATCTTATGCTGCTTCTGGAAATAACAGCTTTGGAAAGGAGATAAAATGAGGCTCATTTTTCAATGATAAAAACATTGCACATTTTTGGAAATTTGAGAATCGAACAGTATTTATATGTTGGGAGATTTCCACAAAAATGGATTTTTAAGGACAGCATTGAAATTTATTCATACCGGGATCTGAATGACTCTCTCACTAGGTAAATTTTCCATGAGTGACAAGGCCTTGATCTTTGCAGAGTGCTGAGCTTGTGGATGTCTATGGTCCTCTACAGTTCAAATATGGTGCAATTTCATGATTATATGTAACAGTTCATTCTCCTTTCCTTAAATGGGTTGTTAATAACCTTTTAAAAGTCAATATCTCTGTGCTTAGTAAGGAATCTATATAGTGCCAATTACCCAGGAATAAAGAGCTATAACCTAACAAGAGAGATTTGGTTTTTAATATTCACAGGTGGATAGAATAGTTGAGGTACATGGAAAAGACCATTTTCCCTTGCCCCACTTCAAGGATAGATGTTCATAAAACATAAGGACAAAGAGAGATCTCCAGGACTATGTTTGCTGAAGAGCCACTAAATAAGGGCTGTCTGTAGAGGAGTAAACCTGCCTGGTCTCTGACAGTCATCTTCAAACTTAACAGGATAGTTAACCAGAAATCTACTGCTTATGTGCCATTGGCCCTGTCTTTGTGTGAACTTGGAACACTTATACTCTATATAAACTGTTTTATGAGGAACTTGATACATTTTTCTAGGAGATCTTTTACAGTTTACATATTATGAAATTTTACCATATGTATCACTTGAATAAGAAACTTTGTCACAATAGCTGTAACCTACTAAGCTAATAATGCACAACACTTTTGTCTTAATTGAATTATATTTGATTATAATGTGTTAATTACTGCTGTACAGCAAGGTGATTCACTTATACATATATACACAATTTTATATTATTTTCCATTATGCTTTATCATAGGATATTGAATATAGTTCTCTGTGTAATACAGTAGGACCTTTTTGTTTATACATTCTATATTTAAAAGCTTACAACTGCTAACCCCAACCTCCCACTCCATCTCTTCCCCAAACCCCTCCCCCTTGGCAAGCAGCAGTCTGCTCTCTATGTTCATGATTCTGTTTCTGTTTCATAGATAGGTTCATCTGTATTATATTTTAGATTCCACATATAAAAGTGATATATGGTATTTTTCTTTCTCTTTCTGATTTACTTCACCTAGTATGATAATCTCTCGTTGCATCCATGTTGCTGCAAATGGCATTATTTCATTATTTTTTATGGCTGAATAGTATTCCATAGTATATATGTACCACATCTTTATCCATTCATCTGTTGAAGGACATTTAGGTTGTTTCCATGTCTTGGGGTGCATGTATCTTTTTGAATTATAGTTTTTTTCTGGATATATGCCAAGGAGTAGGATTGCTGGATCATCTGGTAATTTTATGTTTAGTTTTCTGAAGAACCTCCATACTGTTTTATATAATGGCTGCACCAATTTACATTCCCATGATGCTCAACACTTTTAATCCCATTCCATCTTTCACAAAATTTGTACATCTATAAATTAGGGATAAGATTATGTGTCTTTCCTGGTTGTTTCAAGCATGATATCAGATAATCATGTAAATGCATACTGGAAACATACAAGAAATAAGAAAATCTCTACTTTTGAAATAAATCCAATGACTGCTATTTTGTTGATTTAGAACAATAGGACCCATTGCTTCGTCATTGTTCCTATACTCAATAAAGTAGACAATCTAGGTTAAAATATGTAATTTAATCTTCATTGTATTTAATAAACTATATTGTTTAAGTAAATATAAATAGTATTTGAATTTTTTTCTTGATTGCCTATCATAAAAATGTTGAAAAGTGAGATATAATGTAAGGTCATCATCTATATAATAATCACTTATTAAGCATTTAGAAGAGTCAGATAATTTGTGTCTTTTGCATAGTTTGTTTTTGCATAATCTTCAAAATAGTAATATGAAGTATGTACTGTTTTAGTCCCATTTTAGACAAAATTAAATATATAGAAATATTACCTATTCAAAGGCACACAGAAAATTTACATTTGATACTACACAAAATGACTCTTATAGAACATTGACAATAACAAAGTGCTAAAAACAGAAAGAGGTGTCTAGTCACAAGTGTAGTTCATTGCATTAGAGGTGACAAAACATTAATCACCCAACCTGCTGTCTCTACCACTTAATAGGCCCTCAAAAATATTTTGAATAAATTTCTAATGCAAAATGCATGAAAGAACATGAAGTCTGGAAGATGTTCCAGCCTCTGTGTGGCCTGGGTAATTATCTTTTTAATTACATATAGGCCCTCATAATGACTCTTCTCCTCAGCTATCACCCTCTTCCTTCTCTCTCTACATCAAGTCATCCAACAAGGTCTTGAGCCATTCTGTGTCCTTTGAACTTGAAGGAACATAATATGATAGCACACACACAAAAGGAGATATAATGAGAGATTTCATATCAGGAAGGGAAATCAGGATGATAGATCTAGGTTTATATATTTCATTCATTTTGTCTAAGGAGGTAGATTTTGAGCAAATAAATTAAATATTATGTTGTCCAAATAGCTCTCCTATAATTAAAAGATTTCATTTTATCTTTTTTTTTAAGATTTCATTTTACCTTTGATCAAACACCCATAGTAAGAGAAAAAAATATGTTATTTTGAATGATAAAATGCTCAACAATGTAATGATCTAGGAGAAATTTATCACTGAAACTGCTGGATTAATTTTTAATCATTAAATTGTATACTATATATATCCATTAACACAGATAAAATTCTTATTATCTTGTGCAAGAACAAAACTTGAGTCATCACACTGCCTGACTTCAAATTATATTACAAAACTATAGTAATCAAAACAGTATGGTACTGGAAAAAACAAAACCACAGACACAGACTAATGGAACAAACTGTAGAGTCCAGACACAACACATATAAAGTGTAGTTCAACTAACCTTTGACAAAGATGGCAATAATACACACTGTGAAAATAACAACCTCTTCAATAAATGGTGTTGGAAAAATTCTATTTCCACATGAAGAGGAATGACAGTAGACCTTATCTTTCATCATACACAAAAATGAACTCAAAATGTATTAAAGACTTAAGCAGAATTTACAAAGATAAATTTCTCCCAGATCATTATATTGTTGAGCATTTTATCTTTCAAGGTAATATATTTTCCTGTCATTATAGGTGTTTGATCAAAGCTAAAATGAAATCTTTTAATTACAGGATAGCCATTTGAACAACATAATATTTAAGATATATTACTAATCAATAATTTAATACTTTATAATTCTGAATGAGTGATGTGATATCTTCTTGAGTATCATTGGCATACTCAGATGGAAGATGGTATCACAGAGGGGCTGAGATGAAATACGTATCAATGCAGGATTTCAATTTGTAGTTTATATTTTAAAAATTATGAAATAAATACAAAAGTGTTAGTGTTCTCATTTTAAAATAACTCTAGTAAGACATTTAGTGACTGAGTGTTAAATATGGTGATAGGATTATAGACAAATATACATGTATATATTTTTAATCATCCACTTTTTGCATTTTTAAAATGTTTAAAGTAAAATGCATCCCTATCTCAGTATACTCCTTGCATGCACAAGTAAGGAAATGAAAATCTGTATTAAATTCTGTAGCTTTCTTGTTGTGCTGGAAAACTGCTATCTATCTATCTACCATCTATCTATCTATTTATCTATCATCTATCTATCATCTATCTATCTATCTATCTATCTATCTATCTATCTATCATCTATCTATCATCTATATACATAGTGAGGGAGAGAGAGAGAGAAAGAGAAAATGGGAAGCTTGGTCAGATTTCCTCACTCAAATCTGTTTGCCTGATGCTACTGTAAAATTGAGTTTCTTTACAGTAGTTTTATATGGAAATCATGTTTTTATTGCTTTATATGTGACTTTAGCTGAAACTTTACCATAAGATTTATTAATCTCCTCTGATTATAAATGTCTAAAATTAATTTTGATCAGTTACAATTTCCTAAAGTGTTTATTGAAATTTCAAACTTATTAGAATAGAACAGTATATAGTTTTTTCCTATTTTATCTTCTTTATCCATGTTTTACTTTATTTTCATAACTAGCTTTTGAATGCACTCATTATAACTACTCTGTTTTCACTGATATTTTCCAGTTAGTGTACATTAACATATACTTATATTTGTTTTCTCCTTTTTGAAAACATTGGGGTGAAGCTACTATGAAAAGTCTACATAGTGTATGATTCCGAGCATATGACATTTCAGAAAAGGTTTTCTATGGAAACAGTAGAAATATCAGTGGTTGCGGGGGAGAGATGAAAAGGCAGAGCACAGAGGATTTTTAGGGCAGTGAAAATACTGTGTATGATACTATAATGGTGCATAGGTGTCATTATATATTTGTCCAAACCCATAGAATGTACAACTGCAAGAGTAAACTCTAACATAAATCATGGACTTTTGGTGATAATGATGTGGCAATACAGATTTCTCAGGTATTACAAATGTACCACTCTTTTTGTGGGTGTTGATGCGGGGGAAGGTTAAGCATGTGTGGGAGCAGTCGGTATGTGGAAAATCTCTATACATTCCTCTCAACTGTTCTCTGAGCTTCAATCTACTTTGAAAAAAATGGTCTTAAAAACTGTTAAAATTGCAATTAATTTCATTTGTAATAAAGGTAAGTATTGCTATATATTTGCCTCTAAATATGACTTCTATACGATTTCACATTTTCAATTGATAATCTTATTATTTCTAAGAAATTTTCAGTTAGAGATTGTAATTTTCTGACCCGTGAGTTATAAGGAGTTTTGGTTTTTTTTTTTTTTAATTAACATTTCTAAATTCTCACAATTTTTGTTTGTAGTTTTATTATGGATTTGAGCATTGTGTAGTGTGTTCAGAGACTGTAGCACACCAAACTGAATTTTTTTGTCCATGGCCTAACACAATCTCATTTTGTAAAAGTTGAAAAGGACCAAAACTGTTAAACACACATTTGAGGGAAGGGAGCAGTATCAAAAAATGCACCCATTTCTTACCTCCATACTACATTGAAATTCATTTACTTTATAATATTTATCGATGAAAAGGATGCAAAAACTCTTGTGACACTGTATGAGAATTCACTGATTTAGTGTCATTACGGATAGTAAAAGTTGGAAAGTCAATACAGAATGTAACTACAGATTATTAGGCCCAGTGTTTTCAATTGCAAATGAACAAACAGATTTGGGATCCTTAAAACCACCTGTCCATATACATGATGGACTGATTCACTTTTCTGTACAGTACAAACCAACACAACATTGTAGAAGAACTATACTCTAATAAAAATAAAAATTTTAAAAAAAGTACTTTTCCGGTGCCACATTTGAAATTAATGGATTAAGAGAAGTGGGACTCCCATCCCTTTACTATCATTTAAGATTTCTCTGCTGCCAAAAAGGAACTTTGAAGATCACCTCATCACTGACCATGAAAATGAAATATAACCTAAAATAAAATGTAATTTATGTTTCCAATTCAGAGAGCAGAAATCCTTCAGGAAGCAGGGTCAATATTATACATACACAAATTATACAGTTTCTTTTGTGGTTTGAGAAGAATGTCATTAGAAAAGACTTTTGTATCTGCCAATATATCTCCCTGACTTCCTGGCCACAATTAACTTTATCACTCATAATTCATTCTTTGGTTTTAGACAGAGGCCTCCTTACCTCTAATTTTTAAATGCAAATGCTACCATAGCATATTAAAGGATTTCACCTTAAGTGCCTGATTATTATTACATCCTTTTTAGGAGAAAGAAGAAGAACCATGAAAGTGGAAAAATGATACAATCCTAAGTGAGACCTGATGAAGGAAGCTGCTGTTCATTTAAATTGTGGACAGCACAGGATGTGTTCTGGAATCAGAAAACTAGTGCAGATTTGCATGTGAAGTTTCTCATATGTTGTTCCTTACTGATGGAGTGTTTTTTTTTTTTTTTTTTTTTTTTTTTTTTTTTTTTTTTTTTTGCCATGTCCCTTTTTTTTTTTTTTTTTTTTTTTTTATTATTTTATTTTATTTTTTTTGGGGGTACACCAGGTTCAATCAATTGTTTTTTTTACACATATCCCCATATTCCCTCCTTTCCTTGACGCCCCCCCCTCGATTCCCCCCCACCCTCCCTGCCCCAGTCCTCTAAGGCATCTTCCATCCTCGAGTTGGACTCCCTTTGTTATACAACAACTTCCCACTGACTATTTTACAGGTGGTAGTATATATATGTCTGTACTACTCTCCCGCTTCTTCTCAGTTTCCCCTTCACCCCCCGCCCCCTCCCATACCTCGAGTTCTCCAGTCCATTCTCTGTATCTGCTTCCCTGTTCTTGTCACTGAGTTCATCAGTACCATTTTTATATTCCGTATATGTGAGTTAGCATACAATATTTGTCTTTCTCTTTCTGACTTACTTCACTCTGTATGACAGATTGTAGTTCTATCCACCTCATTACATATAGCTCCATCTCATCCCTTTTTATAGCTGAGTAATATTCCATTGTATATATATGCCACATCTTCTGTATCCATTCATTTGTTGATGGGCATTTAGGTTGCTTCCATGTCCTGGCTATTGTAAAGAGTGCTGCAATAAACATGATGGTACAAGTTTCTTTTGGGATTATGGTTTTCTTTGGGTATATGCCCAGGAGTGGGATGACTGGATCATATGGTAGTTCTATTTGTAGTTTTTTAAGGAACCTCCAAATTGTTTTCCATAGTGGCTGTACCAACTTACAGTCCCACCAACAGTGCAGGAGAGTTCCCTTTTCTCCACACCCTCTCCAACATTTGTTGTTTCCAGACTTTGTGATGATGGCCATTCTGATTGGTGTGAGGTGATACCTCATTGTGGCTTTGACTTGCATTTCTCTGATGATGAGTGATGTTGAGCATCTTTTCATGTGTTTGTTGGCCATCTGTATGTCTTCTTTGGAGAAATGTCTATTTAGGTCTTCTGCCCATTTGTGGATTGGGTTATTTGCTTTTTTGGTATGAAGCTGCATGAGCTGCTTGTATATTTTGGAGGTTAATCCTTTGTCCGTTGTTTCATAGGCAATTATTTTTTCCCATTCTGAGGGTTGCCTTTTAGTCTTGTTTATGGTTTCTTTTGCTGTGCAAAAGCTTTTAAGTTTCATGAGGTCCCATTCGTTTATTCTTGATTTTATTTCCATGATTCTAGGAGGTGGGTCAAAAAGGATCTTGCTTTGATGGATGTCAAAGAGTGTTCTGCCTATGTTTTCCTCTAGGAGTTTGATAGTGTCTGGCCTTACATGTAGGTCTTTAATCCATTTGGAGTTTATTTTTGTGTATGGTGTTAGGAAGTGTTCTAATTTCATTCTTTTACATGTTGCTGTCCAATTTTCCCAGCACCACTTATTGAAGAGGCTGTCTTTTTTCCATTGTATACTCGTGCCTCCTTTGTCAAAGATAAGGTGCCCATATGTGTTTGGGCTTACTTCTGAGTTCTCTATTCTGTTCCATTGATCTTCCTTTCTATTTTTGTGCCAGTACCATACTGTCTTGATCACTATGGCCTTGTAGTATAGTTTGAAGTCAGGAAGCCTGATTCCACCAACTCCATTTTTCCTTCTCAAGATTGCTTTGGCTATTCGGGGTCTTTTGCGTTTCCATACAAATCGTAAGATTTCTTGCTCTAGTTCTGTGAAAAATGCCATTGGTAATCTGATCGGGATTGCATTAAATCTGTAAATTGCTTTGGGTAGTACAGTCATTTTCACGATGTTGATTCTTCCAATCCAGGAACATGGTATATCCCTCCATCTGTTTATGTCATCTTTGATTTCTTTCATCAATGTCTTAAAGTTTTCTGCATACAGATCTTTTGCCTCCTTAGGCAGGTTTATTCCTAGGTATTTTATTCTTTTGGTTGCAATGGTGAATGGGAGAGTTTCCTTAATTTCTCTTTCTGCTCTTCCGTTGTTCGTGTATAGGAATGCAAGAGATTTCTGTGCATTAATTTTGTATCCTGCTACTTTACTAAACTCATCAATGAGTGCTAGCAGTTTTCTGGTAGAGTCTTTAGGGTTTTCTATATATAGTATCATGTCATCTGCAAAGAGTGATAATTTTACTTCTTCTTTTCCAATTTGGATTCCTTTAATTTCTTTTTCTTCTCTGATTGCTGTGGCTAACACTTCCAAAACTATGTTGAATAACAGTGGTGAGAGTGGACACCCTTGTCTTGTTCCTATTCTTAGAGGGAATTCTTCCAGTTTTTCTCCATTGAGAACAATGTTGGCTTTTGGTTTGTCATATATGGCTTTTATGATGTTGAGGTAATTTCCTTCTATGCCCATTTTCTGGAGAGCTTTTATCATAAATGGATGTTGAACTTTGTCAAAAGCTTTTTCTGCATCTATTGAAATGATCATATGGTTTTTATCCTTCAATTTGTTGATATGATGTATCACGTTGATTGATTTGCGTATATTGAAGAATCCTTGCATCCCAGGGATAAACCCCACTTGATCATGGTGTATGATTTTTTTAATGTGCTGTTGCAGTCTGTTAGCTAGTATTTTGTTGAGGATTTTTGCATCTATATTCATCAGTGATATTGGTCTGTAGTTTTCTTTTTTTGTGACATCTTTGCCTGGTTTTGGTATCAGGGTGATGGTAGCCTCATAGAATGAGTTTGGGAGTGCTCCGCCTTCTGCAATATTTTGGAAGAGTTTGAGAAGGATAGGTGTTAACTCTTCTCGAAATGTTTGATAGAATTCGCCTGTGAATCCATCTGGTCCTGGGCTTTTGTGTGTTGGGAGATTTTTAATCACTGCCTCAATTTCTGTACTTGTGATTGGTCTGTTCATGGTTTCTATTTCTTCCTGGTTCAGTCTTGGAAGATTGTATTTTTCTAAGAATGTATCCATTTCTTCCAGGTTATCCAATTGATTGGCATATAGTTGCTTGTAGTAGTCTCTCATGATGTTTTGTATTTCTGAGGTGTCCGTTGTGACTTCTCCTTTTTCATTTCTAATTCTGTTGATTTGCATCTTCTCCCTTTTTTTCTTGATGAGTCTGGCTAATGGTTTATCAATTTTGTTAATCTTCTCAAAGAACCAGCTTTTAGTTTTATTGATTTTTCTTATGGTTTCTTTCCTTTCTTTTTCATTTATTTCTGCTCTGATCTTTATGATTTCTTTCCTTCTGCTCATTTTGGGGTTTCTTTGTTCTTCTTTCTCTAGTTGTTTGAGGTGTAAGGTTAGGTTGTTTATTCGATCATTTTCTTGTTTCTTAAGGTAGGACTGTATTGCTATAAACTTCCCTCTTAGAACTGCTTTTGCTGTGTCCCATAGGTTTTGGGTTGTTGTGTTTTCGTTGTCATTTGTTTCTAGATACTTTTTGATTTCCTCTTTGATTTCTGTAGTGATTCCTTGGTTGTTTAATAGTGAATTGTTTAGCCTCCATGTGTTTGTATTTTTTGCAGTTTTTTTCCTGTAATTGATATCTAGTCTCATGGCATTGTGGTCTGAGAAGATGCTTGATATGATTTCAATTTTCTTGAATTTGCTGAGGTTTGATTTGTGACCCAGGATGTGATCTATCCTGGAAAATGTTCCGTGTGCACTTGAGAAGAAAGTGTAGTCTGTCGTTTTTGGATGGAATGTCCTATAAATATCAATTAAGTCGAGATGGTCTAATGTGTCATTTAAAGCTTGTGTGTCTTTATTTATTTTCTGTTTGGATGATCTGTCCATTGATGTAAGTGGGGTGTTCAAGTCTCCCACTATAATTGTGTTACTGTCGATGTCCCCTTTTATAGCTGTTAGCATTTGCCTTATGTATTGAGGTGCTCCTATATTGGGGGCATAGATATTTACCATTGTGATATGTTCTTCTTGGATGGATCCCTTGATCATTATGTAGTGCCCTTCCTTGTCTCTTTTAATAGTCTTTACTTTCAAGTCTAATTTGTCTGATATGAGTATTGCTACTCCAGCTTTCTTTTGACTTCCATTTGCATGGAATATCTTTTTCCATCCCTTCACTTTCAGTCTATATGTATCCCTTGGTCTGAAGTGGGTTTCTTGTAGGCAGCATATAGAAGGGTCTTGTTTTTGTATCCATTCAGCCAGTCTGTGTCTTTTGGTTGGAGCATTTAATCCATTGACATTTAAAGTGATTATTGACATGTGTGTTCCAATTACCATTTTCTTAATTGTTTTGGGTTTGTATTTGTAGGTGTTTTCCTTTTCTTGTGTTTCCTACTTAGAGAAGTTCGTTTAGCACTTGTTGTAAGGCTGGTTTGGTGGTGCTGAATTCTCTTAACTTTTGCTTGTCTGGAAAGCTTTTGATTTCTCCCTCAAATCTGAATGAGATTCTTGCTGGGTAAAGTATTCTTGGCTGTAGGTTTCTCTCTTTCAGGACTTTCAGTATATCCTGCCATTCCCTTCTGGCCTGCAGAGTTTCTGTAGAAAGGTCAGCTGTTATCCTGATGGGTTTTCCCTTATATGTTGTTTGTTGCTTTTCTCTTGCTGCTTTTAATATTTTTTCTTTGTGTTGAATTGTCGTTAGTTTGATTAATATGTGTCTTGGTGTATTTCTCCTTGGGTTTATTCTGTATGGGACTCTCTGTGCTTCTTGGACTTGGTTCATTATTTCCTTTCCCATGTTGGGGAAGTTTTCCACTAGAACCTCTTCAAATATTTTCACAGACCCTTTCTTGTTTTCTTCTTCTTCTGGGATGCCTATAATTCGAATGTTGGTACGTTTAAGGTTATCACTGAGGTCTCTGAGGCTGTCTTCTAGTCTTTTTATTTTTTTATCTTTTTCCTGCTCTGTGGCATTTATTTCTTCCATTCTATCTTCCAACTCACTTATTCGTTCTTCTGCCTCAGTCATTCTGCTGGTTAGAGCATCTAGAGTATTTTTAATTTCAGTTATTTTGTTATCCATTGCTGTTTGTTTTTCTGAGTTCTTATGAACTGTTTCTTGTACTTTCTCTAATTTGTTATCGAGATTTTGTATCATTTTTACTATCATTACTCTAAATTCTTTTTCAGGCATTTTTCCTATTTCCTCCTCATTTATTTGGTCTTGTGGGTTTTTTTCCTGCTCCTTTGCCTGCATGGTGTTTCTTTGTTTCCTCATGGTTGTCCAAGCTTTTGGGGTTGCTTGTCCTGGTGATAGAGGTGTTTATAGAAGACTGTCCAAGCCTCAGACTAATGTCCAAGTATTGGATTAGACGAATATTCAGTCGGCTATGTCAGGTTCTCCGCAGCCCTTTCCGGTGTCCGAGGCCGTCTGCTGGTGTTCAGCTGGTTCTCTGTGGGAATGACTGCCTCCTTCCGTGCATTCCCAATGCATCTGTGGAGAGGGATGCACTCCACGTCTCTCTACTTCGCCGCCATCTTTTTCTCCCTGATGGAGTGTTTTAATCAGCATTTGATGTAAACTTCCCTGTTTCCCTCCACTGGAAAGGACATTGGGCTCTCTGACATTTTCTAAGAAGCAAATGTTCCCTTTTGTTCACATATATGGAGTGCAGAGATATAAAATATATCTTCAGAGGACTTCTCTTTACTCTTTTAACAGCCCTGTCTTCAAGCATCAGGTTGCAAAATGATACAGAAATTTATCTTTGATTTCAGTAACATACCATTCTTGATTTTTAAAAAATTGGTCAATATTGTTCTGCCTGATCAATAAATTTTGATGTCTGACTTCTCAGAAATCAATATGTGTTTCTTCAATCTATTTTTTCTTAATGGCACTGAGAAGTCAATTAGTATGGCTAGTGCTATGGGGTGAGTCCTGTCTAAGAAACCTAGAACTGTGGATTACTACCCCATGTTCACCAGTAAAAAGCACTGCCTTTTAAAGAACACACAACTGCTTGTTTATGGGAACTTCTGAATCCTTCAAGATTCCAAACTTGATACTGTTTATAAATTTTTCATACTCCGAGATAGTTCGATATCTACTTAGATGGTATGAGTTCCTTAAGTCTTTGAGAAAAAAAAAAGAATTATTATATTAAAGCCTTGAATATAAGTGAAGAAAGTGATTCTCTCAGTTGTTTAAAGTGGAAAATTCTCATGGATTTGTCATTTGAAATCTAATTCTTCTGGATCATAACTGGGTTCTTTGGGTACATTCTTAGAGTTCAAAAACTTTATTGATTATTCAACTATCCAATTCAGAATCTATGTAATTTTAATCAGAAGATGACTTCAAGTATTAGAATATTGAACAAGGAAGAATCCTATTAGAATGTTCAATGTTAGTAAGGCTTTGAAGTGCAGCTGCATGTTTCTGCAGGACTCTATTCTCCATTGTGTCTTTATTTCTATTACTTCTAAAATTTTGATAGATGGATTCTAAATCGTTGCCTTGACTTGAACCTGAGAATCTGCATTATTTACAGACTCTCATGCTTTTCTAAAGCAACAGCAGAAACTCAAAGCTTGTTACACAGTGGTTCTTGAACCAGCCAACTATAACTTGAACAAGTTATATTTGCAATAACTAGAAACATTTTTAAAAATACCTATTACAATCTGAGGTGGATCCCAGGCTCTAATATTTTTTGTAAAGCTCCTGAAGAGGTGCTAATTGAGTGTAAGGATTGGAAATCACCAGTATTGGAATTTAAATCATTCTTCAAAATCCAGGTCAATTCTCTGCCTCCACTAGCCTTTCCTTGGTAAGTCTCCCATGCTAATTCCACTCTGCACTTTTCTCCCACTGTCCTGATGATGTGAAACACTTTCTAGGGACTTCCCTTGCAGTCCAGTGGTTAAGACTCTGCTCTTCCACTGCAGGGGGTTAAGATAGGGGTTTGGTCCCTGGCGAGGGAACTAAGGTACTATGTGCCTCGTTGCATGGCCAAAAAAAAAAAAAAAAAAAAGAAAAGAAAAGAAACACTTTCTAGTCAAAGTGACTTATTATTAAGTCTTATGTATCCTATCCTCAAAATAGAAGGCCCCTAGACCTACTTTTTTGATTCACCCAGGGCATCTAGATCATTACCCCTTCTTCCATGCACTGATCTCTGGACTTTGACCTTATTATATTTAAAGGTATTGACAGACACACTTTGATATCTGTAAGATAGCCCCCTTCATTTTTGTTTGTTTATTTTGGCAATAATCATACAGTGTTTGCTTTTAAAAAATTCAGGAAGGAGTACATGTTACAAACAACGTAATGCTGTTTGTGGGCTGATAATTGAACCAGTTCAGGATGAGCCATGAAGTTTCTAAATTTGGCCTTTGACACTATTTTAAGGACAGCTAGAGAGTCCTTTCCCAATATTTAGGCTTAACAGTGGAATATCTCACTTTATTAGGGATAACATAGTCTTATGTTAAGGCTCATTCCTCCTTTTGTAGTTATTGCAAAAACAGCCCACAAACATATTCAATTCATCCATATTTTTGCAGTAAATTCATAGACAACATGATGAAACTTCATTTTCATTTAATATTATAAATAATTTTGGTTTGCTACATTGTGATTTCATTCCTTTTCACCTTCTCTTTTCCACAAAAATAAAATTATCTGTGCTTACACTATCCCATATAACACACACACACACACACAGCATTAAAATTATTATGATTTTATCAAAGTGCTCTTAAGTTTCAAATCCTCATAGTGAGTTGTACCAGTCAGCTTGGACTACCATAATAAAATATCATAGTCTGGGTAGCTTAAACAACAGAACTGTATTTTGTTTCAGTTCTGGAGGCTGAAAGTCTTAGATCAGGATGCTAGCATGGTAGGGTTCTGGTGAGAGCTCTCTTCCTGGCTTGCAGATGGTTGGTCACCTTCTTGCTGTGACTTTACCTGGCAAAGAGAGAGAGTTTCTCCCTCTTCCTTTTCTTATAAGGTCCCCAATCCCATAGGATTACCTCCTTACTCTTATGACCTCATTTAACCTTAAATACCCTCCTAAAATGCCTGTCCCCAGAATACAGTCACTTTGTGGGTTAGGGCTTCAACATAGGAATTGAGATTAGAGCACAATTCAGTCCATAGCAGCTGTCAAGTGGGTCACATGGAACTGACCCTCCATAAACCTGTCTTACCTATGTGATAAACTCTACAGAGTTGTATAGATTTTACATGTTATAAATGTCAATAACCTTGTATCTGAAGCCCACAAGAGCATCATTGAGCACTTGCCAATTGCAAAAATCAGGAGTAAGGGCCGAATTCTGAGAAAACCAAACAATGAACCTTGGTTTCTGCTTTACAATATTAACAAGTTGACTGCATTGCTTTATGTAGACCAAGTTTGGTAAGCACGGTCAACATATTTTCTCCCATACTTTAAAAGTTTGAGCTTTTAAAGTTTATACTAAATCTACAATTTCATTTATTATCCTGAAATTGAATTAATTCTTTAAAATTCTTGAAGTATGTGTATGCATAAATTATTAACTCAAATTAGAAATGACTTTATATTTGAACTTTGTACAAAGAGGAAAAAATAATTATGCGTAATTCAAACTTTGATACCTGACTTTGTAGGTAAAGAGAATAATTTCAAGGTAGAATTTGAAATTCACCCTTTCCTCTTTGCAAATTTTGACCTAAATCTAATTGTTTAAATATAATTTTTAATGAAGTTGACTTTAGAAAAGTGAGCTTTACTTTATGTTACATTGTTATCCCTATACACTTAGATATCAAATGTAGGAGGAACAATAACACCAGGAAGAAAAAAAAAACTTTCTGGTATCTTTTTATAACTGGTTTTCATGAATGTATCACATATTCTTACATACAGGGAAGCTTAATAAATACTCATTGAAAAAAATTTTATCTAAAATAGGGACGAACTAATTATATAAAAAGTGTCCACTATACTTGAAAATTTTTTAGAAAATATGTATAAAATATAGTTTCTTCTCAAGAAAATCAGAAAAAAAATTATTATAGGAGAAAAAATAATAAATGGTATCATAATATACGAGGGTGATTCAAAAATTATCCACACTCCAGTTATATTAAAATTTCTGTTGGCCGCACTGTCTTATCAGCACTTTCTGTTCAAGGCTACTGTCACCCCAGTCACTGCTGTGCAGGTGTGAACGTGTTACATCAGTTTGTTTGTAACTGCGGTGTGAGAAAAAATGGATGCCCCACTTATGATTTGCAAGAAAGAAGAGCAGTGTGCAGTGATTCATTTTTTGTGGTCTGAGAGTGTACCTGGTGCCGTTATTTATCAGACTTTGTGCGCTGTATGGAGAAAGCGTTTTGTCACGAAGTGCATATGAATGGATAGAGAAGTTCAAGGAAGGTCACACAAGTGTTAGCCATTAAGAAGAAGCTAGACACCCATCCATGTGAGGACATGAAGACAGTGGTGCATTCATGGCTCACAGGTCAGCCTAAAATATTTTTTAATGAGGGAATATGAGAAAGTTCATTCACGGATGGACAAAGAATATTGAAAAGAAAGGAGGTTATGTTGAAAATGATGTATTTGTCTTTTCTAAAAGTTAATTAAAATAAATTCCACAGCCAGAGTGTGGATAATTTTTGACTCACTCTTGTATAATCAACCAAGGGTACTAAGATTTTAATTTGTGGAATTTTTAATGAGAAATTAGTAGGTTTAGCTTGCTATCAAATGACAAGAGGTGTTTGTATAGAAGAGTATAAAGAGATATAGGGAATTAGAAAGGTTAAAGCAGCAAGAATTAAATAGATAAGACATTAGGTTGAAGAGAGGGATCTCACTGGTGTATAGTGAGATGAAATAAATAGGATCTAGTATGACACTTTTTGGTTGTCATGTTTTTGCTTCTCAATCAGTATTCTGCATGTCTATTTTGTATAAGTTTTACAGCTTGACTTGTCTGACCCTCATTGAAATTTGTATGTCATAGACACATTTTGGCAGTGCTGTCCAGCTTATCACAGATCTTTTTTTCTGAATTTTTGGTCCTCTTCCTTAGGTTTTCCTGCTTTTTCAGCTCACAAACCAGATTTCTACTATTTCTTCACCTCTGTCTCTTTACTTGGACCAGGAGTGGACACAGGCTCTACATTTGCTACTAAAATTATAAATTGGGATTTAAAGATAACTAATTATCTTCTCTATGTTGGTTAATCTGAAAAACAGATAAAATTTAGAAATTTGGGGGTAGTTATCTAATGTGGATAGAGAAGTCTTAGAAAATTATTTTGCTAAAGGAGCAGACTCAAGCAGAGGTGAAAGGAAACACTAGAAGTCAAAAGAAATGTCAAGGTTTTAAAGGCTTTGCAGTTCCTACTGTCTTCCCTCCCCCCTCTTCTTCCCTTCCTTCCTTCCACTTCATTAGCTCACTTAGATAGTTTCCATAACATGCATCTAGAAATGAATCATGGATGAGACTGGTGGTGTTTGATTCAATTAATTTTAGCAGTAGATAATCCTTTGATCATCCCACTGTCACCCCAAGTCAAATATAATGTACTAGGAATCATATAATATACTAACTCAGCCACATACCAAAACTGTAAGGAGAACTAAAGAAAATTAGATATTCTAAAAAATATAGAAAATCAATTTGATTTTGAATATCATTCTAGTCATACATTGTGATTCATTGAAGTATCTAAAACAGTAAGTAGGAAAACTAATTGATTTAAAGGTTTCTTTTTTATTTCATATAAAGTTTCAAGGTGAAATGTCTTCAGTGCAACATCCTCTAAAATTTGTATTGTTGGACTGCTGAACAAAAATTATATATGAGTAATAGAGAAAATTGGTACTATAGTCCAAGCTTTCCAAGGCCTAAATAAGGTTTATAAGAGAGGCAACAATCCTCTGAGATTTAAAGAATTGTCCTCATTTATGAAATAAATTATAATGTTTGTTTAAGCCTTCCTGTTTGATGATGGCTGAGACACTGAATAAAATTTAAAATGTCTGCATGTTATTTGAAGCAAAGATTTGACTCTGTAGAGGAGTGTTAAATTATTTTGGAAGAGAGTTGGGTTAAGAATATTTTTCCTATTTTGGGTTACTGTTACAAAATGTTGAGAATGCAGAGGAGATGTGTAAGTTTGAACAGGGACAAAACCATTGGGAATAGAGAAGTGAGAGAAAATATTCTCTTAGGCAAGCATCAGTGCTGGATAGCTTTGATGACTTTTTCCCAGAATATAACTGGCTTTGCCAATATCTCTACAAAGTTTACACAGGCTCCAGAGGTATCGGGAGTAGAATTACTACAGGGAGGAGAAGAAAAGAAGAAACAGTAGGTGCCCTCTAAAAGCAGAGGGAATTGTGTACATGAGTACATGTGAGATGCTCCAGGGCACTCTGAGAAATAATTGTGTGTGTGAGGAGGAGAGGAGGTGGTAAGGGAAATGACAGAGAAAGAAAAAGAATAGCAGTGCATTGTGAGCAAAGTATCAAATTATTCACATCCCTTTTTTAACCTCAGGCAGGTATGACTTTGGAAGCCAGCTTACTTTGAAAGCAAAACTTATTCTAGGTTACTGATTTTTACATTGTCAGTGTTCAAAATGTGTATCCTTTTTAAAAAATAAGTATGAATAGTCTTAAAATAGTTAATTTGTTTTACAAATTAAACATGGCAATACCAAAAATATAGATGGGGCATTATATTGTACTATCTTTTCTAATTTAACATCAAACAAATCTTTTTGTCTTAGTCTTTCAGAAAGGATTCATTTATATATTTTTAAAACTTTGAAATCTACATAGGCTCCAAGTTCCACATTAATATGCATATAAAATATATGTTATTCTTTTATGAACCACAGGGTCAGAAATGTCCTCCATCTAGTTTCTTTGAAGTTTTGAAGCAAATTATTTTTCTGATATGGATTAAAGTAGTCATTTTATGAAATAATTACAGAAACATTGAATTTTCAAAGATGCATTCTCTTTAAATAGACTTCTCCATTTATGACTCTTTTGGAATATATTCCTAAATAATTTCATTGTTTTAGGCCCAGTGAAAATATCCCTGTTCATTTCACACTGGAGTCCATTTTCTCTCTGAGTTTTACTAAGAACATTGTGTTTTCCATTCCTTTGACTATATTTCAAAAGGCAAATTAAGATAGAAAGTGATAGTGTGTGTATATTTGTATATTTTTAGTCTTGCCATTATTGTTTCCAACACCAATATAGTCTATGTAAAAATTAATCATCCAGAGATTATTGACAATTAGGCTTCTTTGTGGAAACTGCCTATGTAACAGAGGCACAAGCACACATAAAATTGCAGAATTTTATCTCAACTATACAGAAAATACATACAAAGGAGTTTGATTATGTTTCCACTTACTTTTTCCATTGATGATGTAGAAAATACCATGGATTGCTATGTTATTTATTTATTTATTTTTTTTACTTTCTATATTGATCCATTAGAATATCAACTTCTGACTGAGATTGAGCAAAATTGACTAAATTTGAATACCTGCCTTAAGCAACTACTGAACCAGATAAAATAAATGAGACAGCAGTTTTTAAGCATTGGCCAGGTAGCTCTGAATAGGTAACCTGGACAGAAAAGAAAGAAACAAAATTATCTATAATTATTCCAACTATTATTATCACATTGTATGGAGGGGACACCCATATTCAGCCTTATATTGAAGAAACAGAATTGAGAATTTGGGAAGTCAGCTAGAAATTTCAGGCAGAGTGCAGGAGAGAAGATTGCTGCATGTAGGGAAGAGAGTTGTGCAGAGAAGTCTGAAGAATTGCACAGGGATCCCTTCAAGTTTGGAGCTAAGTACTGATCAGCTCAAGTACATTAGGCATGCCTATGAAGAAAGTACTCAAGGTTGGAGAAAAACCCATTAAAAAAAATAGGAAGTTGCTGAATAACATAGGGAGATAAACTCGGTGATGGGTGATAACTTAGAAGGCCAGGATAGGGAGGGTGGGAGGGAGTCATGGGAGGGAGGGGATATGGGGATATATGTGTAAATACAGCTGATTCACTTTGGTGTACCTCAAAAACAGGCACAGGAGTGTGAAGCAATTACATTCCAATAAAGCTTAAAAAAAAAAAAAAAAGACAAAGCCAAAAAATTATCAAAGCTCAAACAGACCTACAAATAGTTGGTATTCTGACCTGACAAAATGCAAAAGCCTTAAAATAGACTGAAGAGTGCATAGAATATTTAGTAAGGTTTTGCTTCAGAAGCGTAGAGAAATTAGCCCTAGACTATCAGCTCCTTTGCTCCTTCTGAAAATAAGGTTAAAAGAGAGACTTAAAAATATCAAACCATTTCCAATGACATAATTGTGTCTCAAAACAAAGCTCAGAGATATTTATAGAAACATACAAATATCTAGCACAAAACAAGATAAAATTTACATCTGTCATCCAATAAAAACGGTGCTAGACATACAAAAAAAAAAAACAAAAAACAGGAAAATATGACTCCTGATTAAAAAAAAAAAAATCAACAAAAGATACAGGCCCAGAAATAACACAGGTGTTGGAATTAGTATACAAGTACATTAAAACAGTTGCGGTGGTAACTATATTCAATATATTTCAGAATATATGGAAATATATGAAGAGAAAATCATGAGCTTGTTGAAGAGAGAAATGAAAAATAAAGGAGACCCAAACTGAATATCTAAAAATGAAAAAAGAGAAAAGTCTGAATTGAAAAATACCCTATGTCGAGTTAACAATAGTGTAGATGTTGCAGAATACAGATGAGCAAGTTTGTAGTGACAGCAACAGAAACTATTCAAAATAAAAGATATAGAAAAAAAGAGAATAAATAAATTAACATTGTATCAGTGAACTATCAAGTCGCTTAATATACATGTAATTGGAGCTGCCAAAGGAGAGAAGTGGTGTGGAGAGGAGTCTTTGGGAAATAATGGCCCAAATGTTTCCAATTTGATGAAAAATATCAACTCAAAAATCCAAGACATTCAACAAACCAAATTCAAACACAAGAAGCATGAAACAAACCTACATTAAGGAACATCAAAATCAAATTACTCAAAACTCATGATAAACAGATAACCTTAAAAGCAGCCAGAAAAGACACATTACATCTAGAGGAACAAAAATAATAATGATAGCAGACTCTTGTTATAAACATATGTAAGCCAGAAGACAGTGGAGCAACATCTTTAGAGTATTAGAGAGATAAAACCATCAACTTAGAATTTTATACCTGCCAAAAATATCTTTCAAAACTAAAGGTGAAATAAATATTCTCCCTGAAATAAAACACCTGGAAGAATTGATCACTTCACTCTAAAAAAGAAAATACCCAGTGGAAATCTGGATCTACACAAATAATTAAGAACAGTAGAAATGGTAAATATGTGGGTGAACAAAACAAAATAAAAACATTTTTATTATTTTTAAATTATCTATTAAAGATAATTGATGGTTTTAACAAACTTAACAAATTTTCTGAGTGTTCTGCATCCTCCATAGCTTGACTGGGATGGAAGGCACATGAGTGTTAAACATTTCTCATATTTCATTGAATTGTAAACTAAAATCTGTCCAATATTTTTGTCTAAATTATATTTCAAAAATGATTGATAAGCAAACTTTCAGGGATATTGAAGTTATATTTTATATTTTTCATATATTTACAGCCTATCTATATTACTTTTATATTGGTAATTATTTGACTCTCATCCTAATTTTGTTTTGTAAAGTGTTCCTGAATGGGTGAAAATCATTCATTCCAGTTACTATAATAAGATGTTAGGCTGAAGGTAGAGAATCTGTCAACAATTAACGAAGTGGGTGTAGACACTATAGACTGCCAAAATATGTCAGTGGCCAATCTTTTTTTTAAAGGTGACTATTTAGATTGGTCTAATTGACTGTTTCATCCTTACTCCCAATTTATCTGTTCTACCCTTAAGATAGAAACCAGGATTACCTGGTGTCTAAGTTAATATATTTATTGCCTTGTCTCTAAATTATATGTTATGTGCAGTAACAGCAAGGAAGAAAGCCTCAAAATGTACTAGGAAATATGTATATAATATGAATGAAATAATTTCTCCTAGATTATTTTTTTTTGCATGGGACTATGGCATGTAGTTATAGAAGATCCTTCCATGAGGATTTTTTAAACAACTTTTAAAGAAATTTAGTGCCTTCTCTCCTGAAAAAACTGTAGACCCCCTCAGAACTCTACTGCCTGTATAGGCATATAACATATTTTTAGCACTGTGCAATTATTTCAACCAATCCAAATAGAATTTGTCAAATTCCATTATTTAAATGAATTTTCCATAATAGAAGGGATCATTGCTGGAATTTGGTTCTAAGTATCTTAACCATAAGAGTCAATCATTTTTATGGAAATTATTGTATATCCCACCAATGTCCTTGATTTTGATACTTTTTATTCCTAGATTGGTAAAGACGTGGAATGGAGATTGTAATTTATTTTAAACATATACTAAATTACAACTCTTTTTTTTCAAAAATGTAACATAAAATATAGGTATCATGTTTAGCCTGGCCTCAAATTCTCAGAGACATAGAGCTTTATTATTAGAAACTGTCAGTTGAGTTATTCTATAACTGTCAAATACACTGCTATTAGGGAATCTAGGCAACCATGTCTCTTTTGCCATATTCAGCATATTGACATTTCTTTTTAAATGTGAGTGACAAGCCAAATATAGATTTGGCAGTTATCTAAGGGGTTTAATTAGTGGCAGCTGGATATACTGAACTTCCAGTTCTCAGACTGAAAAACAATTGCATTTTCACCCTCTTTTGAGAATCACGCTAGCCTTCACCTTGAGATCTTCTCCTTAATCTCCACATTACTCTTCTTGACTATTGCATTCTGTGAGCTTATTTAAACACATGCATTAAGGAAGGGAATCACGCTAATGTAGATTATTGCTACCAAATATATTTCTGCTCTACTCCTAAGACACTTTTTTTCCATGTGGCATCTGCTTTTTTTCCCCCTTTATTCTAGACCAGTGGTTTTAGATCACTGTGGTCTCTTGGCCAACTGCATCATTATCACCTGAGAACTTGTTAGAAATACAAATCTTCAGTCCAGTCACATATCTAATAAATTAAAAAATCTGGTGGTGGGAAACAAAAGTCTGTATTTTAAAAAATTTGATAATCACTCCTCTGCACATAGCATTGCTTTATCCTTTCATTGTATCTACTTCTTTGACTTCCCTCCTTTAACCTCAAGAAATTCCTTTTGCTTTCCTAAGCTTTAAAAGTACTATTATTTAAATATGTAGCTTCAGGAAATGGATGAAATTTTGCCTGATTGCATGGTTTCAAATCCCAAATCCTCAGGGATGAGTCTTAAATGGCAAAATTTGGGTCACACTCTTATCCCTAGAATATTCAACTGTGGTAGAAGAATAGTGTTTTACATTATATTATATCTTTTCTCACTGCAGTCATTTGAATTATGAAGGACACAGGAAAAATATCAATTCCTAGAAGAAAGAGGTAGCTAAGCACACAATCCAAGACTGTCCAATACAACATTCATCAAAGTCTAGAATCCATACACTCCTTGAAGGACTTTCAACTTCAACTGGATCATAAGTGCCTTGTGAACAACTTTCCATTGTACATTAACATTTCTCTAATATATACTTTGATGTAGCTCCTAATTTTGGAAACTGAAGGACTAAATCAGCAGTAGTTTCTAGAGGTTTTAAAACTGTTTGCTGGTCTTATTTTGATCAGCAAAATTTACTTTCTTATACTTAAGTTCAAAACTATTTCCAGTGAATTGGAAAATTATCTCTCCACCAAGGATAATACACCATCATTAAGATCCATAAAGAATGACACCAGACTATTTCTCATAGCCAATTTTTTCCAGAAACTTGGGAGAAGTTTACCTTTGACCAAGTCAGAGAATACTTGAGTGGGATGTATCACAGATTCATTTCACTCCAAAATCTCCACCCCACTTAATATCCTAGATCTACAATATTTCCTTATATCTAGGATACAACTCAAGGAGTTAGTTATTGAATGAAATACAAAAGACGTGGAGGTCAGTGGAAATCATCTTGTATCCTGAGTAATGCTGAGATGTTTTCCTGATTTGGTTATTCATTGGCTGAGTCCAAACATGCTGAAATTTGTTGTCCTGACACATCTCTTTATCATGAGAACCAAGATTGCTCACACATCTTACTAATTAACATAGATTTCTTATTCCACTGCCTTCTTCAGTTTTACTTTACTATCCCAGGAAACTCTTGACCAGGAATTTAGAGATGCAGACATCTTTACTATTCTCATTCCAGGAACTTCCCAAAATATTCATCAAATCTTCTAAAGAAACTATCAAACTACAGTTTATGATAAAGACTCTTTGAATGTATTGTCTCAAAATTCTTGCTTTACTCTATTCCCAAATATTGTACTATTGTATCAAAAATTTTCCAATCCTAAGGTCCTGCACTGAAAGAACTTCCTTAAACTGATATTAAAATCTCAGTAAATATTCTGACTTTGCTTTCTCTTTCTGAGACAATGCTAAGACCATTGCAAAACAATATTCCCTCTTACAGCAGTAATCAGTAACCTCAAATTTGTCTCATCAAGAGGTAACTTTGGTGAAGTTTCAGAGAGCCAGCATTTGAAAATCTATACACTACATATAAATTTCACATTTATTCACACTTCAATCATATGTACAGAGTAAACACAGTGCCCATAACTAGTGTAGTCCTAATTATGAGACTATCTGCTGATTAACATGGCCTCACTTGGGTTCTACTTGAGGTTATAAAACCACTGAAAATCTGTCATGGTTTTTACTTAGACCCTGGCTAGAAATTTGGAAATGGGTTCCCTCCCACCTGGCCCTAGCACTCAAATCAACTAACTTCCATGTGGATTCATCCTAGGGAAAAAATGTAGCACACATGGGCTTCTGTTCTTCCTAATGTAACTCCCCTGTCAGAGTTCCATTATCCTAGAGTTCCCAATGAATGGATTTTTGGGAAACAATAGAAGGAGGGGACACAGTTATCACATAACTAACTGCCCTTCTATCTCAAATCTGAATCAGGGCTTTTTGATAAATATCCAATTGTAAAATGTAAGTTAGGTTTTAGCACTGCACTGTGACTACTGTTTTTCTCCCATCATCTAAATCATGGGATTTGCTTGGTCCTGTATCCCTATAAAGAACATTAATAGAGGGTTGTGAAGCACAGGCCACCATGGACTCTGGCTGGATTGGGACAGCGGGTGGTGTCTAGGGCCTGGAGAAGGTTGTTGGGGCTCTGATACTTCCTCTGGCTTCAGTCTCTCTGAGCCTGTATTAGTGAGGAGAGAAGCATTTTGTGCAGATTCTTCCCTCCTTTCCTTCAGTGTCTCCTGGAAGCACCTACTCAGCTTCTTTTACAGATACTCTGTTAGTTTCAGCTCTGCTGGGCTAGGTAGAAATGATCTTCAGAGCTTTAAATCCCTGAGTCCCCTTTCTTGGACACTTGCAATAGAGCAGAGTCTGGAAGATAACCAGGCTGTTCTGAAAGGCAAATGTGACCTAAATCTGAGTCAGGAATAAGAGAGAGCATATTTGTATTTTAAGGTTAAGAAACAGTTATTCAGGGTAATTTGGTCCATTGAACCTAATAGGACCAATTAGTAATTATACTAGGCAGAAAAATAGCCCTCCTCCCTATGATGTCCAGATCTTAATCCTAGGAGTCTGTATATATGTTACCTTACATGGCAAAGGGGAATTAACTGCAGATAGGATTTTGGTTGTTAATCAGCTGACCTTAAAATTGGGAAATTATACTGAATTATCTGTGTGGTCCCAATGTAATCACAAAGGTTCTAGAAAGTGGAAAATGAAGGCAAAAGAAAAGGTCAAAATGATTCAATGTGAGAAAGACTTGGAGTTGTAGGCTTTGAGGATGTCAGAAGGGGACTATAAGGCAAGGAATGTTGCCTTTAGATGCTGGAGAAGACACAAAATCAAAATCTCCTCTAGAACATACAGAAAGGAACACAGTTCTAGCCACACCTTGATTTTATCCACTGAGACCTGTGTTGGGCTTCAAATATACAGAATTATAGTATAACACATTTGTGTTATTTATAGCCACAAGGCTTGTGAATATCTATTACAGAATCAATGAAAATTAACACACCAATTAAATTGCCAGTAACTCTTTCCTTGGAGAAGAAGGGAGGAAGTGGGGAGCGCTGCTGATAAATTCAGTGGGCAGAAGAGCCAAAGGCTTTCTCCCTATATTTCCCAAATCTGAATTAGGCACCACCATTTAAGTTACTTATATACAGTAAAACCTTGGATTGTGAGCAACTTCTTCCATGAGTGTTCCTCAAGATGAGCCAATATTTCTAATAAATTTTAACTTGATAAATGAGTGATGTCTTGCAATACAAGCAGTACCTAATGTTGAATGTCACATGATCACAACTGAGCCAATGGTTCTTCTCTCCCTTTCACTGCGTGGAGGAACATGGCCAGGAGCTGACCACAGATGAACTGATGGATCTGCATCCCGAGCAACACCAAAAGGAGAGGGAGGAGATCTCATCTACAGAGGAGGAGGAGGAGAAGGCGGAGGAATCCCTCACTTCAAATGAGATTAGGTCAACCGGTTTGCAAGGCAGAAATAGAGACACAGATGTAGAGAACAAACATATGGACACCAAGTGGGGAAAGTGGGGCAGTAGGGGTTTGGGGGGAATGAATTGGAAGATAGGGATTGCCATATATACATTACTAATAAGAAAAAAAATCAAATTGTACACTTTAAATATATGCAGTTTATTGTATGTCAAAAAAACAATAAACAAAACAAACAAGCACATGAGATTAGGGAGATGTATAAAATGTGGGAAACAGTGCAAAATTTTGTAGAAAAGCACCAGCCATATAAGGCTATAACAGTGAGAGCGATGAATCTGTTTAATGATATGCAATGTCCCATTTCCATGAAATCCTCAAAAGGAGGCAAAAGCAAGTGCTATTGGATAGGTTCCTTGTTAAAGTTGCACAAAAAGAAGAAGATTCCATTGAGCCAATAGATAGCAGTGATTCCATTAGTGATAGTGAAAGTCATCCTACACAATAACCCTCCTCTCTCTTGTCTCCCTCACACTAGTCACGAAGGTTTTAAAAGGTAAGTGCATTGTATATATATATGCCACATTTTCTATATATACAATGGAATATTACTCAGCTATTAAAAGGGATGAGATGGAGCTATATGTAATGAGGTGAATAGACCTACAGTCTGTCATACAGAGTGAAGTAAGTCAGAAAGAGAAAGACAAATATTGTATGCTAACTCACATATACAGAATCTAAAAATGGTACTGATGAACTCAGTGATAAGAACAAGGACGCACGTGCAGAGAATGGACTGGAGAACTCGAGGTTTGGGAGGGGGCGGGGGGTGAAGGGGAAGCTGAGACAAAGTGAGACAGTAGCACAGACATATATATACTACCAACTGTAAAATAGATAGCCAGTGGGAAGTTGTTGTATAACAAAGGGAGTTCAACTTGAGGATGGAAGATGCCTTAGACGACTGGGACGGGGAGGGTGGGGGGGACTCGAGGGAGGGTGGGGGGGGAGTCAAGGGAGGGAGGGAATACGGGGATATGTGTATAAAAACAGATGATTGAACCTGGTGTACCCCCAAAAAATAATAAATAAATAAATAAAATTAAATTAAAAAAAAGAATTGTCAGTTGATAAATGAAGCTCTACTAATAAAAGGTAAGTGCAGGTTAATTTGTTTATTTTTCTTTATATTTTGTATGTCCTTGATTATTTTGTATTATATTGCAGTATTGTAATCATTTTTATATGAATATTTTTGGGTTATGGAACGAATCATCTGAGTTTCCATTATTTCTTATGGGGAAATTCACTTTGATATACAAGTGCTTTGGATTACAAGCATGTTACCGGAACAAATTATGTTCGCAAAGCAAGGTTTTACTGTATTTTCCTCATGCCTCTGATATTATAACTGGAGATATATCTGGTTGCGTGTGATAATGAGTCACTTACGGACCAACACTATCTTCTTAATTGGCATTTCCAGCATTTAGTATATATTTCACTTATAATCATTGATTCTTCTTTCTTTCTTTCTTTTTTTTTTTTTTTTTTTTGATTTATCCAACAGCAAGGGAGCACCACCTATGGGCCAATACTAAAATGAGATTGAAATGCAATTAAAAGCCCCTAAAATATGTACTTGTTAATATCACTTGGAAAAGTCTAGGTTATGCTTCAGTCACACATGACCTCAGACTCAGAGGCTCATAACAGCACCTGATTCTTTCTTGCCCATATTATTTGAGAAACATGGGTCACTTCTGGCTCTACTCCACTTTCTCCTATGCAAAGTCCAGGCTGACTGAAGTAGCCTCCTCCTACTTCCTTGCCCCTCTCATGATCCAAAGAAAATAATCACTACTACCCATGCACTAGCTCTAAAGCTTTTCCTTGAACATAACTCACTTTACTTTTACTCACATGTCATTATTGAGAGCAAATCTTATAGCCACACTTTGAGCCAATGGAGCAAGGAATTATAGCAATCTCCTAAAAAGATGTAGCTAATTTTTGTGAAAAAGAGAAACACATGTATGCACACACATAAAATCTATTACTCTTACCCCCAACCCTAACATCATTAAGGATCAATTCAGCTCCAGCCCCATCCAGGAACAATGGAGAGAGTTCACGTTGGGATCACCCCTCAGCACTTGACAGTGTAACCACGATATGGTCGTCCAGTTTTCAACCTAGTAAGCATTTTTAATCTAATAAGATTCTTCATATTTTTTCCAACAATACTTAAAATAATTCTGAACACAGATACATGCTCAATAATTGCTCCTTTAGTGTGTAATTAAATATTTTGAATGTTCTCCTGGAAAACATTGTGCCACAATACAAATCTCTTAAACAGCTGTAATTGCTTGGCCTGGATTTAAGTCCACTGTGCCTTCATATTAAATAGAATGAGAACAACATGGATAACATAAAACAGATGTCTGTTTCATGAATGTCTTCTATAGAAACAGCTGCAAAGTCACAGACAAGTTAATTATGACTATCAAGAACAGAGTAACTAAATGAAGGGCAATGATTTTGAATTGCAGGATATGAAAGGACATATTAATAATACAATAATAACATCATAAAACATATATTTAAAGATGGAAACAGAAAGCTTCAAAATATAAGTTCTCTCAACTGAAAATGCTAAAGAGATAGCAAGAACACCCTCTCCCAAAACACACACACACACATTCACACACATACATACAGGCACACATTCACATACTGTGAAAATTCTTTAACAAGGAATTTTTGATTATACAGTGTGGCACAGAATCTGGTATCCTGATAAAATGGATAAAACATTTTAAAGAAAGTTACAATATAAAGCAATTTCCAAGAATTATAATTCAATAAAATTCTCTGAATATTAAAGCTCTACTGAATATAATTTTTGTCTTCTCTATTTCAGAAAGCAATTTAAAATCTTACACGACATTAGAAATATTTCTTATATTTGTAGCCCATTAAGTTTTATAAGGTACTCTCATATACATTGTCTTTTGATTCTCATGCAGACCTCATGAAAGGCAAAGCATTATTATGCTCCAGTAGCATAGCTTATGGCATATAGTAGGCAATTGTTGATAAATATTTATTGTTAGAGTAAATGAATGGATTCCTGTGTAATTATAAGAAAGCTGAACTTAAAAGAGTTAACTGTTTCACCCAAGGTGACAGATCCTGAAGCCAGGACTTCAGCCTTATGTTAAACCTTTCTCTTCACCATGAATATGATCTTTCTTTGAAAGTCAAGTCACTTTGCTTAAATTAAATTGTACTTGAAAATAGAAAGGTGTAAATAATTCATTAAAGTGTAAGTTGGCACTATGATCTCAAATACTTACTTTATATAAACCCAAGATTTTAATAAAATATGTTATTTGCCTTAAAACATAATATAGATACATCCATTTATGCACATATTTTAAGTATATTTACTTGAAAATTTGCAGAACCTTGGGTCCAGTGTTACTGGTGATGCACAGCAGTGGCAACCGTAGCCTCTGGCTCCCATTTTTTGCATCATAGACTGCTTGGCAGTATAGTGAAACAAAGGACCCTTTCTCAGAACAATATTTTTAAATATATAAAATAAAATATGTAAGATTACAAATGAAAGCCACTTTACTTAACAATAGTTCTATCCATGTTGAGAATGATGTCTATTACAATTATTGATCATTCTCCATGATCCTTTTTTTAATAGATTTATTTATTTATTTATTTATTTATTTATTGGCTGCATTGGATCTTCACTGCTGCATGTGGGCTCTCTCTAGTTGCTGCTAGCGGGGGCTGCTCTTCGTTGCAGTGCAGCAGCTTCTCATTGCGGTGGCTTCTCTTGTTGAAGAGCACAGGCTCTACATATGTGGGCTTCAGTAGTTGCAGCACATGGGCTTAGTTGCTCCATGGCATGTGGAATCTTCCTGGACCAGGGCTCAAACCCATGTCCCCTGCATTGGTAGATGGATTCTTAACCACTGTGCCACCAGGGAAGTCCCTATCCATGATCTTTTAATGCTGTATACCCTATTAGAACAAGAAGGGAGCTATGAATCTTTGTATAGTACACATGTTCAAGGACAAAACAAAGGCGAAAATGTGATTTTCACTTCAGAAAATACTAGCAAAAAAACATAGCTAAAACTGAACATTATGGTTTCAAAGGTCATGATAAGGCAAGAATTGTGCATCTTTTTCCAAATCCTTTTGAGTCAACCTGAGTTAATCATTTAATATACTATCCACACCTCTCAAAGGGAGAAAATAACATACATCCAATATTATTTCATGGATTGTTGTGTAGGTAAGATATATTAACTCATGAAAAGAAACTTTAAAATGTATATAACATTTTAAATGCAAGGTAGAATTTTATGGAATAACCAATAAATTAAAGTATGAAATTAAAAAGAAAATACAAGCCCACAATACTTGAAGTTATGTAACAGGGCATAAATAGTAGCATGGTTCAATAAAACAGTGAAGAAATATCAGAAAATAGCAAGTTCATGTTTAATTGTCCAGTGCATGATGAAGACAAGTAGGGTGGTTGGAGATTGTAGTTTAAGAAATCACTATGGTCTGAGATGGTAAGGAAATGCTAACTTATACAGGAAGTACTTGGAAGGAAGGAAGAATGAAAAAATGGAAGGAAGCATGAAAATATGGAAGGAAGGAAGGAAAAAAGGAGGGAAGGAAGGAAGGAAGCAAGGAAGGAAGGAAGGATGGAAGGAAGGAAGGAAAACAACATTTTAAAATATCTTAGTCACAGGATTATTAAGAAAATTAGTAATAACAAATCTAAAATTTTTGACATATACTCAATATTCAATACGTGAGAGCTATTATTATAACTTTACCTCAGGCACACTCTGCAAAAGAGCACCTTTAGACTTCAACACCTATCATGAAAAATATATGTCTGAGTATGTTTTACAGTGAAAGACCTAACAACACAGTTTTTAACTAGCAATCATTTTGGTGCAAGTGCTTGATTTCTACTACAATCAGCTAAAGCCATAGAGGTAACTTATATGAACAAATTAAGAAGAGTGTCTGATGAAACTTAATACTCCACAAGAGACTGCAAACATAAAAAAAGCATCTGCAAAGGTCACAAGGATCCAAGTTTCCTTGACATAAAACACATCAGAACTAGCAAATAATTACAAATTTGACAGAGGAGACCTGTGTTTGCCATGCAGTTTGTCAAATATTTTAGTTGCCATTCATTGAGAATACCACCTATATCCCTCATGAGACTAGTGTATTTCTATTTTCAGAAACAAAAACTACTACTTTTTTCTCCTAATTTTAGTCAAAACTTCACTTCAAATCTTACAAGTCAGTTAAAATATGGACACTCATCAGAGGATTGTTTAAGCATGTGTGTGTGTGCCTGTGTCTGCTTCTGTATGTTTATGTAGATTTATTATGTAGACATTTTGTGATACAGAGAAAAAACATAATTCTCACACACACATAGACACACACACACGCACACACACACACACCCCTTAAAGAATTCTATCCTAAATCTCTCATTTCTTAGCCCCCATAGATAGTGCTATCCCAGTTGTGCTCTTAACCATGTATATCTGCCTTTTCTTATGTTTTTCGAACTTTAAGATAATCCACAATGCTCTACAAATTGCTCCTCAAAATTACTCTATCTTATACATCTTTTTGAGAACCATACACTGAAAATCATTCCTTTCAAAGTCTACCTAGTTTCCCAATATGGTTGTACTATACATTATTCTAGCATACTCATTCTTATGAACATTTAGATTTTCTTCAGTTTATTGGCTACTGGATATTAAGTAAAAATCAATACACACATGCACATTGTCAATATGACCAGAGGAAAAAAAATCATTTATTTATTTAATTATTTATTTATTTCAATCATAAAAAATTGTTATAAACACTTTATTCCATTTATTCTTCATTTATATTCCTTCTTCTGGGGATAACCTAATCATGTTCACAGTTATCATAGAATCTTCAAGTGACTCTGGAAAAGCTAGCACATGGGAGCTGTTGGTCAAGATGTATAGAAACAAAACAGCATCAGAATGTGCTAGTGGGAAGCTGCTACAGAGCAAAGGGAGATCAGCTTAATGCTTTGTGAAGACCTAGAGGGGTGGGATAGGGAGGGTGGGAGGAATGCTCAAGAGGGAGGGGATATGGGGATATATGTATAAATGCAGCTGATTCACTTTATTGTATAGCAGAAACTAACAAAGTACTGTGAAGTAATTATATTCCAATAAAGATGAAAACAAAATTGAAGGGTAGACTCATTATGAGACAGTTAATCCTACTACATACAACTGTAAAAGAATTTGTACAAATGGTCAGACTTTAATTTGAGTTGACCCTTACACCAGCTTCTGTTTTCCCTTATCCTCATTGAATCAGTTAAGTTTAGACACATTTTATTTCTATTTAATGAAATGAGAAGAAAAAGCAGAATTAGTTGCTTGGCCGTATAACTGAATCAACAGTATATACACTACCACTGTTTTGCTTTGCTTTGGTTTTGTTATTGTTTGGTTCTATAGAAAATCTGTCAACTATGCCAGTGTGATATTGAGGAGGCCACTTTCCAAAAACACTGATAAAGAAAACAAAAATAATGACAAAAAAATAGCACACCTATGAGACAAAGCCTTCTTTGTCACTTTTTGCATTTCTAATTTTTTGGTTAAGAATGAGAACAAGGCTACTAACATGGGTCATAGAAAAAGATGTCTAAACAGTAAACAATATTCTATCATGTAGACATGTTTCCTACCATTTTTTTCTTGATCAATTAAACAAATTAGTCATTTTGACTACCCAAATTCATTCATTTGTGAGGGAAAACAAAGCAGCTCAAGAGCAAACCTTTTGTCCACATTTTATGAAGGACCCAGTGACCCATGAGGTATGATGTCAGACCAGGGAAGGTTTGTTAAATCTCACCCATCACTACCTTTTCTGTGGGAACCTAGCCATAATATCCCAAAAAATCATCCCTGATGTTTATTGTTTCCTTTATCCTTATCTTCACTCTGCTTGACTTTTATTAATTATACATCTTCCTCTTACACTCTGCAAATATGTACTCTACCCTCTGATCCTTCCTTATGTCAACTGCTTGGCTAGATGACATCTGTTAACTGTTGTCATTGTCTCCAGGTATCAGGACTAAATGTCCTTCTATCACCAGCTGCTGGGTCCTTTCCAGTCACCTTACAGTGCCACTGTTTTCTTTATGGGCCTCTGTAGTCTGATCACATCCTTACCAAACTTCAAACTTCTCTATCAACAGGCCATTCTGCCTGCTAAAAGGGTCACCAAACTTAAGGTTCCACAATGTTCTACTTAGAATAAAAGTCTAAAGTTCTGGAAGGTTTCTAAGAGTTTAATATATTCAATTTAATTATATAGTCACTGATTTATTGATAATCATGTAAATGTCATTATTTACTCATGTAATTCCTTAAAGGGTGAGACCACATGCTCATTGCAGTGTGATTTTCTCTCAATTTCATTAAGATTTGATAAACCACCTTGATATAAAGTACGTCACTGTTCACATATTTTTATCCTTCTTTCAGAATATTCTCTGCTTAAGAACCATAGATTTACTATAGGCAATATGATAGTAAATTTCTTAATAAATGTGATCCAGTGTCTTGAACAGCACTGAAACTGATGATAAATGGCTTGTGCTAACATAAATATGAAGGCAGTAATATTGGGAAAGTGACTGCTTTGGTTTTCTGTCACACCCTTTGACTGATGTCAGCATGCACTAGACCTTTTCCTCTCTAACTTTACTTTTTAAGGGCATGAAAAAAATCCCTTAGTTTATTTCAGAAACTGTCACATGTTTACCTTTGTTTAAGTCTTTTGTTTTACTTCTTTAATCTCAAATGCTTATCTTCTCTGCTTTGGAGATTACATTATAGATATTCTTAATGTCTCGGTGAAACACTTGGTCACTTTTATTGACTCTGAATTTACCTTCCACCTTCTGCCTGGAATCATATCACTCTTATCTGGGGTTTTCTACCTTAGATAGATTCTTTCTACCTATCCCTTACAGCTGACAGTTTTCCTGGAAAATAGTACCACATTTTAGTTTCAGTGCCACTCACAGATGATGCATCTTAGATAAACCTCTCACCATGGTGTTATCCCTTATAAACTGGGAACATGTCCTGACCCATCCCCATAGGCAGATATAACAGCAGGCATCACATTCCAGCTAAAGTAGAGTTCCCTGGGCCCTCCCTGCCTGTGTAAAATAATCACAGGTGTACATAAAGTTAAAAGTGCCAAGGATCTGGAGGATATTTCAGAAGAGATGCTGGAGGATAAGAAAACATATGTTGTAAATGGGTCAGGAATTCCAGGTTGATGATAGTCAAGGCTCATCAGCAGGTTCAGTAATTAGCATGTAATTGATCATATAAGGTGATGAGTAAGAGTATGGTCTCTAGAGCCAGCTTCCCTGGGATCATATTTCAGCTGAAACTAACCATGTGGCATCAGATAAATTACACAGATTCTTAATATCTTAGTAACGGCTTCTTTTTACGAGGAACAGTAATAACAGTACTTATCCCATGACATTTTTTGAGATTTAGCATGCAATGTTAACAAACATGATTTAACAGACAATGCACTTAGAACAATGCTTAGAATTTAATGAGTGCTATGTAAGTTTAGATATTATTATCCAAACTCATATGGGCTACTTTATAACTCTAAAGTTGACTATGTAGTACCCTGAAAGACTTGGCATGTTTATTCCTTAGAACAAAGACAGACCACCTGCAACAGAACCTCTTGTAGGCAATGGTTAAAAATCCAGATCTCTGCACCCACTAGGTGTCTAAGTTCTTAACAAGCACTTACAAAATGTTGAGGCACACTGGGGTTGGAGACCATGACCTAAAAGGCAGGCAGGTGAAGGTGGTCTTTGGTAGGACCATGTTGTTTAGCCCTTACAGTATATATTTGAGTCCCCTAGGAATTGAAGATGGCAAGGCTTGTATCTGCAATGCTTTTGTACAGGGTTCTTTCTTTCTAATACTGGTGTTTAACTGGATATAACTGGTACAGTGAGGATCATAAACACAGAGTATTTTCTCTTCCCCTCTTGTTCTTGTATTCAAGCCGAGAGTCTTCCCCTGCTTCCTAAAAGACTGACAAAAACTAACATCCTCATCATATTCCTGATCTAAGGGAAAAAGGTTCTGCTCATGAGATGATACTATTCTCTCTGGTTATAATCCAAGGACAGCCACTCTCTCCAGATCTCTGGAAATCCCTATCACTCAGACTTTGAATGACAAAATAGGAGATTAAAGAAAAACATATAGAAATGTTTATTAAAACATTTTCTCAAGAGTCTAAGGAGGTGAAGAAAAATTTGGCATTTGGAAAAAAAAAATGGTTTGCTTTTTACCACTTGATAGAAAAGACTTAACTATGCAAAACTTCAAATATTCATGAGATTTTATTTTTCAATCATCTGTTTTATAAGCCTGCCTAGTTGAGACAAAGGATATTTCATTAAAAAAAGTTTTGAGTAAAGGCCACCTGGCAGCCTGAACTTTCAAAAGCTGTCTTAACATCATAGACTATATTTTCCCAGCAATAAATATTCAGTTTCACACGAGGAATCAATATTGCTAGAAAGTGTTATTTTCTCTAAACTATTAAAAGTGTACTAGAGTATGCATTTCATTATATTAAAACATCCTGAGGTGACTTCAGGCCAGAATTCAAGACAAGCAATAATTATGAGCAGAACAGAGAGAGTCAGATAAGGGGAGGACAAATGCATTGAGAGCTTAACCATTGTTTCTCACAGGATGAATTCTCTCTTAACTTTTCAAAAATTTGCAACTGATGGACACAGGGGCAAGAGTTAGAACACTGATTTTTCATTGATGAGTTGCCAACCAATGTTCAAAATCTAAGTCAAGGAACCCAAAATGCTTTTGAGAAAAAGGTGAATTTATTTCCTTGAATGCAGAGGAAAGGAGTTAAGGCATGACATGGGGAACAGACAGAATTGTCATTTGGGAGCAAAAGGAAAGAAAAGAGCATTGACCACAGTTATGAGGCATGCAGCTTAATTATGGTTTTAATAGTGACAAAGAAAATAAAATCTATGTGACTTTTGACTTTTGGCAAACCATTTCTCTTTTCTTATTTACAAATTTATAAAGTGCACTAAATGATCTCCATGAAGAACTAACATGAAGAGATCTGTTGGTTAGATGGATATCCTATGGGAAAAATATGATATAGGTATTGGATCTTCACGTGCTTATAAAATAGTTTTAATTGTGATATCTCACTATAGGAAGGAGTATTAGAGATAAATATAAATATCTTCAAATTTAATAATTTTACATGCCTTAGATAAGGGACTGATTGGCAGAAAAGTCATGAGGATCTGCCTGAAAAGAAAGGGTGAGAAGGAGAAGATGACAATTCTGCCTAGTAATTTCCCTCTTTGTTTCCAAGACTCAATATATTCTATGACTAAGGAATAGATTTAGGAGGAAATATATGCTATGTCTTTTGGGATGGGATGGGAGCCAGTGCAAACAGAGAGAATCCCAATAAAGCTGGGAGGTTGTATGACCTCAACAGAAACAAACATACCTCAGTGTTTTGCACACTGGTCTAAGGAAGGGAGGTAATACCAGTGAAAGTAAAGATTGAATAGATTTTGGATATTGACAGCACTCACTACCCTTCAAAATCAATGTGAAATCTATATCTATCCACCTTCATGCATGTATAATCTCTAACTTCTTATTAACTATACTTACCTAATATAATGATAAATTTCTAGTTCTGGCAGAATGCACTTATAAAAATATTAAGCAATAAGTTGAAGGAAAATTTTTTCTTCAAGAGCAGATTTTAAAATTTGAGTTTATTTTCACCTAATTACATTTACACCAAATAGAAATAAAATGTATTGATAGAAATTCTTATGAACGTTGCCTCACAGTATAAGTTATGATCCAGAAGAGTGAACTTTCCAAACACATCTGAGCTTCCTTGTTTCGCCCACCACAAATATAACAGTGATATCCTAACAGCTTACATAATAGTGTGCAATGATCTGAATTCTGGGAATTAACATATATAAATATAACTCTGTGTTATT
Organism: Hippopotamus amphibius kiboko; assembly: GCF_030028045.1. Taxonomy (NCBI): domain Eukaryota; kingdom Metazoa; phylum Chordata; class Mammalia; order Artiodactyla; family Hippopotamidae; genus Hippopotamus; species Hippopotamus amphibius. The sequence goes on along the minus strand of NC_080192.1, from coordinate 66,135,700 downwards.
CTATTACAGCTGGTACATAGATGTGTCTTTAGGAAACATTGGGCTAGAGAACTGTGCAAACTTCATTCCTAATTTAAAAAAAGGCTTTAGACTATTTCCAACGTTTCTTTTCAAAATTTCTGTATGTTTCAATATTCTTCAGATTATTTTGTTTACTATAACAAAAACACCATATGATGTGCCAAGAAATGTTTTGTACTTGAGTTTAAGCAGCGATAAGTTTTCAGAGTGCATGCCTTAAATTTAGAACCACTAATCCTGAACTCATGTTCTGTGTGTCAGAGGGGAGCAGGCAGAATTGTTTGGATGAGTGTGGAAGATGAAGCTATTTGGTAGTCATGTTTATAGTTCTCAGTAGTTTATACCTCTGAAACCAAGTCATGTGTAAAATATGGGAATATTTTTAAAATACTTTTTATCAAAGATCTCTAAAGCGTTTCTGTACATGTTGGGGTGTGTGTGTGTGTCTGAGGCAGTATAAGCCATCTTGATGTCATTAATTGTTTGTTATCTGAAGAGGATAGAAGTTTTGAAACTTGGTCCTTATTTTGGAGTTAGCCATGCCTTTCAGTTTAAGGAGTTCCAATCCATTTATGCCTGAGCTAGGTGATGACCTAGGAAAGTGAGTGTTATTGGATATATATGAGGGGAAATTTATGACAGAGGAGGGAGCCTGACAAGCCAGGATGATCTGAAGAAGTCCCTGGCTAATGGCACACCAGAATCCCACAAGGTGCTGTGACCTCATATTAAAATGCTCAACATTTAGCTACAGACTCAATAGAATCAAGACTTTGATTGCTGATATTTTAAGTTTTCTTTTGCTATTGTAACAAATTACCACAAAATTGGTACTTTAAAACCACAGCAATTTAACCGGACCTCCATGTGCAAAAAAAAAAAAAAAAAAAAAAGAAAATCTAGACACAGACCTTACATCACATAGAAAAATTAACTCACAGTGGACCAAGGAGAAAACCTAGATGATGTTGGGTCTGGCAATGACTTTTTTTGATACAAAACAAAGGTACAATACATGAAATAAATAATTGATAAATTAGACTTTATTGAAATTAAAAACTTTGCTCTGCAAAAGACAGTGTTGAGAGAATGAGAAGACATGCCACATATTGGGAGGAAATATGTATAAAACATACATCTGATAAAGAATTGTTACCCAAAATATACAAGTAAGTCTTAAATGTCAACAATAAGAAAAGAAACAACCCTAATAAAGTGATCCAAAAACCTTAACAAATGTCTCACTAAAGAAGATACATATATAGCAATAAAGCATTTGAAAAATAGGTACCATATAAAATATTATCAGGGGGATTCAAATTAAGCAACAATTAGATTCCACTACACACCTACTCCAGAATACTGACAATACCAAATGCTGACAAGAATGTGAAGCTACCAGAACTCTTTCATTGCTGGTAGGAATGCAAAATGGTGCAGCTACTTTGAAAGAGAGTTTGGAGATTTCTTACAAAACTAACTATACTCTTATCATATGATTCAGCAAGTATTCTCCTCAGCATTTACCCAAAGGAGTTGAAAATACATATCCACACAAAATCTGCTCATAGTTGTTTATAACAGCTTTATTTATAATTACCAAAACTCAGAAGAAACCAAGATGTCCTTTTGTAGGTGAATGCTAAAAAGAAATGAGCTATCAAGCCAGGACAAGACATGGAGGAAACTTAAATGCATATTTCTAAGTGAAAGAAGGCAATTTGAAAAGGCTACATACTGTATGATTCCAACTATATAACATTCTGGAAAAAGCAGAACTGTAATGGCAGTAAAAAGATCAAGGGTGTTGGAGGGAAGGGTGAGTAGATGGAGCACAGGAAATTTTACAGAAATGAAAAATATTCTGTATGATACTATAATGATTAATACTTGACATTTTACATTTTACATTTGCCCAAACCCATATATCACCAATAATAGATTTTAATACAATGGACTTTGCATGATTATGATATGTCAATGTAGCTTTATCAATTGTAACAAATGTACCACTCTGGTGGGGGATCTTGATAATGAGGAAGGTTAAGCATGTGTGTAAGTAAAGAATATATGGGAAATTTCTGTATTTATTTGTTTTGTAGTGTACGTAAAACTGCTCTAAAAAATATAGTCTTAAAAACATCTATTTTTTTTCTCTTACATTTCTATAGGTCAGAAGTCTGAAATGAATTTCATGGGGCTAAAATCAAAGTATTTTTAAGGTTGATTCCTTTTGAATATTCTAGAGAAAATCTGTTTCTTGACTTCTCCAGCTTCTAGAGGCTGCCCCCATCCATTGGATTGTCACTTAATCTCTCCAAATTCTGCTTCTGTCATCACAATGCCTTCTCTGACTCTGACTCCTCCTGCATTCATTTTGTAAGGACTCTGTTATTACATTGGACCTATTAGAATAGTATAGGATAATTGCCCCCCATCTCAATATCTTTAGCTTAAACACATCTGCAAAGTCCCCCTTGCCATATAAAGTAATATTCACAGGTTCTAGGGATTAAGACATGGGTATGTTTGGGAACCCATTACTCTGCCTGCCACATTGAATCCTAAACAAACTTAGCCAAGTGATTTAGCCTCAGCATCATGTTTTCCCAAACAGACTCTCTTCTTGCTTCCCAGATAAGCATCATTTTCAATGGTCCTTGGAGTCCAAAATAAGTCAGAAAGTATGCAGTAGGAACTCCTGCAACAGTAGATGAAAAATAGTGTGAAAATATGTGTCATGTATCATAATCCCAGATGAGAATGGGTGAGAGAGGAGGGCTGCTTGGTTTTCAGGTTGCTCACTCACCACCTCCAGTTGTGGCAAATCACTCTGGTCTCAAATGTTCTATTAGGCTTTATTGGCAGCCACATACCAATAAGAGTAAAATAGAGCTGACATCTAACTTCCTTATAGGGAGTGTGGATAGTGTAGAATGAAAAAGGGAGTATAGACTGACATTTGGGATGGGAATAGATTAACCCTCTGAAATGACTGTTATGAGTCAATCACAAGGTAATTAATTTAGACCATTTGTTTCTAATAGTTATGTAATATAGCATCTTCATGAGTGCTACTTCTGATTTTAAAGTCTAAAATGGTTGCAGAAGTAGTTTTCTAAGACTAAATGTTTACAGCATTTTGTCAACATTTACTTTCTATTTTAAACTAGTGAATTTAATCTACCATTAAAAAAGCATAATTCTCTTAGATTTGATTGTGATAGGGAAATCTTCTAGTAAGTTTTTGTGACATTAAATTTAAAAGATCAGTCATTAATAAACTGTAACTATCTGCACCTAAAACTAAATTCCTTAAGATCAAATTTGAATTTAGAAAATTTATAAATATTCTATCTTTTTAATAAGTTAAGGTGCGATTCATATTGCCTTTACTTCCAGCTTTAGGTCATTAAAAATTATCTTACCCAATATGAATATGTTCTTTATAAATACTAAAAGAAACAATTTAATGAGACTGCTCCTTGAATTATAATTGTGCTTCCATTATTAAATTAGAGATAGACAATAAAGCAAAGGTTTTGAAATACAGGTTTTTTTTTCCTTTAAAACATTCTACTACCATTAGAAAAAGTCTTTTTAATTTTATATTTCCCATCAGCCAAGACTAATTACAGTAATGTGCCAAACACTATTATATTAAACTACCAGAAGCATCAGCACTTTAATATTTTCAAAAAACTGTTGTTTTTTGTCAAATGAACTCCCAAGGTTAAGGTCCTATTATAAAATGTTTAGATTATCTATGTGTGTATATTCATGAATCAAACAAAGGAAAAAGTATGAATGGAGAAAGTGTTTGATTCACAGTCAACTACTTTTGACACTAATGTCATTTGAGTACGCTGATCTTCTCAAACATAAAAAGTATAATGTAAGGAGGAAAGAGTATATAAAAGATTTCATCATTATTTGAATTTTCCAAGTCTATTAGCTATCATTTTCTGGTAAGTTACAAATGGACGGTTGATTTGGGAAAATAAATCTTGGTTTGGAAATTAGCATGACTGTTAACAAGTACTGCCTCTCACTATGTAAACTAGGTGAGACTTTAAACATTTTTTACATGGAAGTCCTTTATATATAGGAACTAGGTTGGTTCTGGCACCTCTGTGGTCTCTTCCACATATCTAATACATTGTAGCTTTACTGTCAGGCATGACAAATTCCCACTCTCTTATATGTGTACCAAAGAGACATAAAATTATTTGTTTTCAATGGAGAGTATTTTTGAGCTGAGAGATTCTGACAAAAACAAGTATACATCCAACTAAATTTAAGGTAGTTTTTGAGCTTCTACTGGTGTTTTACTTAGGATACAATGAATAAAGATGTAAATCATCTGTGATTTCATTAGAATATAGGTTCTAATCAGGTAGGGCCCATGGCTCCTGTTTTTTCTCACTGTATAATTTTCTCACTTCTATGTTTACCATTTTTTTGTTTGCTTTTGTTTTGCAAAACAAAAATGTGGCTGATGTGTATAAGGGCTCTAAACCAACTTAACAATCTCAATAATGGGCTAAAATTAACCAAATGAAACTGTATATTTAGATTCAAAATGGCTATATATTTACTGTTGGTTCCTGTGGATTTTCCTACCAGTCTCATCCATCTCTCCCCCAGTTCTTTCTTAAAGCTCTATCTCCTGATGTAATTTTAAATGCTTTTGCTCACTATTTCAGTCCCAGTCCCTATTTGGCCTCCCCAGAAGATGGAAACAGCACAGCAGAGTTAACCATCTCTAGAAGCACATATTCTTGTAAACAAGACAGTATATGGCACTTTTTTGTGTGTGTGCCAGACCTGTCTATGTGTTTGCTCAGTTAACTAGATAACACGTGCTCATATCATTTTTTGTCCTAAGGCTAATCTAGATCATCTTCAGTAGATGCTATAAGTGTTAAATGTGAGTGCTCTGCCATCAGAACTGAAATCTACATCAATAAACCTTCATCCCCATGGTTTGCGATATCCCACCCACAATAGCTTCTCCACCAGACTTAGTATTGTGACCCAGTATGATTTAGCCTCAAAGTCTACCAGTTAATTTTTTTATTGTGATTTCCTGCTGCAGTTTATTAGTTGATGGAGCAAGAACCAAAATGAAACTGGCTTAAAAAAAGGAGTTTATAAAACACTTTAAAAAGTTTATAAACACTTTAAAAATAGTGTTTAATAAAAAAGAGTATTTCAACAACGTATTTGAAATAGATGAAAACAAGTTACAGACTTCTCAGTTTTATCCTTCTCTTGATTTAAAGTCCCTAATGCTAAGTGAGCATATCTTTAATTTCTTCAGGTGTGTCACATAACCTACATTACTTAGTTTGGTCTCTTAAGACCTTCCCAGATCCATCAGACCCTTGGCTGAATGGTCTGTATGCCAGCGTACATTTAAAGAGTGTGTGTAGTCTAGTCTCAGCCAAATTTCCCTCTGACCATAGCCAAACCTCCTCTGTGATTTGCATTTCTCAACTATGTCCATAACCATGACCAAGTTTTCTTAAATAAATTAAGTAGGAAAGAAATAAATTAAGCAAAGAAGGCACGATTTCTACTTTTTTTTAGACTTGACTTTAGTGTAGCAAAGTTAGCTACTAAGATTCAGAATAGGCTAGGAAAGCATCCTGTGACTCCTTATCACTGTGATACCTAAATAACAGAGTTTGTATTATTGCTTTCTTGGGTATTAATATTTGTATGGTGAGTACCTGAAGGGCTGGTTGTTATTTGAGAAAGAAACAAATCAGTTTGGTTGACATTAGAGGAAATGTGATACATAGTTCTTACCACTTTGAGATTCTTCTTTCTTATTCTGGGGGCTTTGAAACTGTTTGTCTGGCTTAGTGAATGGATGTCCTCACTGGTTGGATTCTCCAGGAAGCTGACTGTGAGATCAGATTGGCATAGCTGAGAGATATTGAGGAATACTTTTGGGATCAACATTGCTGAGGGGAAGGAAAACAAGCAGAAAAAGGCAAAGGAAGAAGTTGAGCTCTAATGTAGTCTCTGAATTGGGATGCCCTGCAGACTTTTCATGAGTTGGAGCAAGAGGCCTGGATTTTACATACCCATGTCAACCAGATATTTGATGCAGGCTGCCCAGGAAGGTGGTATGACCTTGCAAGGAGCAGCTCACTTCGGCTGAGGCAATTCAGAAGATGTCTAATAGTTAAAGGCTGACAATGAGCAGTCAGTCCAGCATCTGGAGGAACAAGTCCTTCCACCCTGGAGGATGGTCTGGAAAGCACATCACAGGAGAGACTACAGATACTCTGGCAAAACAACATGAATAAGTCTGGGAGATTCAGTACAGCTCCTTTACTGTCCATCAATACAACCTGGAATTCTCCCATCAAATATTACCCTCTCACTGTTTCTCTTTTGAAATACAACTGTCCACATAGACAAACATTGTCACTTATATTTGTGGACTAATGTATCTGTTTTGTCACTCTGTAAAGTATGTGCTCTTAATGCACAACTGTTTGAAAAGAACTATTAAGTTGGGGGAGAGGTGGAGGGAGGAATTTCCAAGTTGTTAGGTGGAAGAGAGCGTTTTCATATAGTGCTTTGCATAATTGTCTGCAACTAAATCAGTAAGAAAGTCTTGGGTAAGTTACTTAGAATTAACCATAGGATATGTGTAATATAAGGGACTCTAAAAATCGTCTTCATCAGTACCACCTTTTGATGCATGTCTAAATAAAATTTGCACCATTTTCATCCTTTCTGTACTTTAAAATACCAGTAGCAGAGGAAATACAGTCCATATTTAGAGCACTGAATCATTCACTTAACCATTCATCTATCTGTTAAACAAATATTTGCTGAGCACCTATTATATGCCTCTACCTGTGTTAAAAGCATAGTACACAAGCCTATCGGTCACCAGCACAAGGAGTTTACTGTTCAGCAATGGAGAAAAAAAAATATAACTAAAAAGTACAATAATTACAATAGAGTTGTGTACCAATTTTAGAGGTGATGAGAAGAAAGCTGTGTGGGTAGGTAGAAAGATTAGAAATGAATCTTAAAAAATGTGCAGTCATTATTTTCACAGAAAAGACAAAGTGTTTGAGACAAAAGATTTAGAGTGTAAATGAACCCTCTCTCTTCCACCCAAGTTAAAACTATTATTTAAAAGTTTATTTTCACATTAAGCCTATTAAGGTAATATCTCTTTCTCAGTTTTTCTGCACATGAGACAAAGTACAGCCATAAGGGTGCATTCTAGTGGAAATCTCCATGCAGAATAGTTGGGAGGATCCCCATGAAATGACTTTCACTTTAGATTTATTGAAAGCTGTTATATATAATAGAATCCTTCTCTGCTATATTACATTTCATTCACCCCTCCCACCAAAACACTTTAATGTCACCCACTGTCTCATTTTCCTCATCTGAAAAATGAGATTTGTTTGAATGATGACAGTGATTCTTTTGAAATTCAATATTTTGTGAATTCATTTTAAATCCACATGAGAGAGATCTTACCTTTTTCTTTTCATCATAAAGCCTGCATCTTTGGGCTTTTATGAATCATTCCAGGCAATCTAAATAATTGAAATAATGTAAAAACATGGATTAAACAATTCTCTAGGATGTGTTTGAGTACATGTCATTTGATTGCCCAAAAGACAAACAAAATTATTTTGAAACTGAAGTTACTTGGTGAAGACAACAGAAACAATAATTTTCTATTCAATGGCCTGGACCTCTGCTTTTGTTTTCCACCTGTGACAATGACATTTTTATGTCATTGAATTTTGTTGCAGTTATGCCCCCCAAAAAAGTTTCTTTAAATTTATTAAAGTGATGAAAGTGTAGATTCCATATATCTACATCCTACATGATCCATTAATGACATATATAATGAAGAAAGGATGGAAGGAAGGAAGGAAGGAAGGAAGGAAATAAGGAAGGAAGGAAGAAAGGGAGGAAGGAAGGAAGGAATAGTAAATAGACATGTGAGTTTAGCCAAAGCTGAATAAATCATTTCTAGACATTTGAATAATCTCACTTTCATATACTTTAGAAGTGGCCATCAATTATGTTAAAATATTTAATCATGATTCAGCAGCATATCTTCATCAACACACCCCATTACTGTTTCCCAATTTTAACCACTAATTCATATTTTTGAAAGCTGAATTTGTATGCATTTCTTGCAGCTACATATCTAAAGTCAGAATTAATAAGCTGAATGATCCTTTATATTTGCAAGTTCCAATTAGACATTTTTGAATGGGAAAACCTCTCTCTAAACTGACAGGTTTTAAGCAAAATTGTAACCTTCATGTACATTTTGGTCTAATTTCAAGGGAGCTACAATTAATAGAATTCAGAGATCTAATACATGTGTATTATTTTGATCTGTAATAGACTAAGATTGTTCAATTAGACAATAGTGTAGCTTCTAATATCATCTTTAACCAATTCAATTAATCTTCTTGTGATTCATTGTTAAACATCTGTGAGATAAGAGGAAAACACTAAGTGAAAGATTCAGGTTGAACTGGAATGACAATAGAAATTCATAAATGAATGAAAATTTTCACCTGTTAGACAAATATCTTGTAAATAATTATTAATTCTTGATTAGGTAACATCACTGAAAAAATATCCATTCCTATTTGCCCTGCTACAATAACACAAGCACTCTGTTTTAATGCTCATGTTAAAATACACTTACAATTTATAAGCCAGTTTCACTTCTTGACCCCACCTATAAACACATTGTTCAAGCTTAAATCACAAAGATATGTGTACTCTTCTTTCAGTGTTCAAGGGTTCTACCAGTAGAGTTAGAAACCCTGAGATCTGTCTTGCAGTCCGCACCTTTAGATTGTCTGTGTAAAGTTGATTCAGAATGTGTGGGATAATGTTAAGAGTGTGCATTATTTGATGTGGCAAAGCCAGAGAGTTTTATAGCCATTTTGCTGTTTCAAATCAAGAAACATCTGCTAGTGTTTCCTTACAGATCATGTATTTGCCATAAGGAAAAATAATAACTATACAGTAGAGAAGCACATAATATTTTTCCCAGATGATCAAAATTAACATCTCCATGAGGGATGGATATTCATCATATGTTTTTAGAAGAAAAACCCTGAGAAAGATGCAATGTCAGTTACATATTATTCTGGTTGAGAATTCACAGCTTAAGTCTGGTAATGAGGAAACATCAAAAAAAATTAAACCCAAAATGAGGAACATTCTCATAGTAATAATAATAATAATAATAATAATAACAACAACAATAATAGTAATAATAAAGTATTGTATCCTTCAAAAATGTCAATGTAATAAAGGGCAAAATAATGAAATTAACTGAAGACACATGACAAGTAAATTCAATATTTTACCTTTGACTAGATTCTGTACTGGAAAATAAACAACATTATATAGGAAATTATAGGGTCAATCTTTTCAAATGAATAAGAATTACAAACTAGTTGAAAACATTGAATCAATTTTACATTTAATGAGTAATAATTGCTCTGTTATTCTCTAGGAGAATAATATCCTTATTTATAAGAAATGTATATGAAGGTGTTCATTGGTCAAGGGGCCTAATGCAACTTGCTCTCAAATGGTTAAAAAAAAATACACACATAACACACATACACACACACACATCACGTAAGGAATGAGAAAGAAATACGAGAGATGGAGAATGAGAGAGAAGTGTGACAGCAAATGAGGCAAATTGTTAACAATAGGCAAAACCGGGTAGAAGATATGTGTCCTTTGTACTATTCTTATTCTTACATCTTTTCTGTAAGTTTAAAATAATTTTAATAAAAATCTTTAAACTAAAAGAAAAACATGAACATTTTTATTTTTCTGAAAATGCACATCCTACTTTGCTGATTTTTTAAAATAGTTAATTAAAAGAAAAAGACACTGAGTTGTGGGAATATAACTCAGGATGATGAAATAAGATGCTTTAAATGTTTAGTGTTACCATTTAATGCACACCTAATATATGTCGAATGCAGTGATTGCACTTTCCTCACCACCTTCCCCCAAACCCTGCCAAAAAAAAAAAAAAAAAATCTGTTGAACAAGAATTACTAACTTCTTGTTACATATGAAGAAGGTGAGACATGGGAAGTTCACCTAAGTAATTTTTACAACTATGTAAAGATGTAGATCAAGATTTAAATGAAGAAATATTTTCATTATATCAAACTGCTCTTTATCTGGCTCACACTTTCATTATACAAACAAGAAAGGGGAGGTCTTACACTTAATAAATGACTTGACTCTCAAACATGGGTCATTGTTGGGCTAAGTTACTACTGTGACTGATCACTTAATTAAACTGACCATGGATGGAAAAACAGTATAAGTGAAGTTGACCAAGATATTCAATTTCATCTGAATGGCCAAGGCAAACTGATGAGGTTACAATGGGAAATTGGCTTAAATATATGAGACTAGATTATCAGTAAACATCCTTCATTCTTTTGAACAATTATTAATTCATGATTTATACATTATAGTTGAGTTTTTCTTTATTTTCTATAGGAAACATACATAAAAGTGGACAAATTATAAGTTTAAATCTCAGTTAATTTTTATAAAGTAAATAATACATTACCATCTCCCAGATCAAAGAATAGAACCATGAATAGAACACAACCAGTACCCTAGAAGCCCCCAGTTTCTCCCTCCTTTTTTTTTTCTTTTTGGCGCACGGGCTTAGTTGCTCCATGGCATGTGGGATCTTCCTGGAGCAGGGATCAAACCCGTGTCCTCTGCATTGGCAGGCAGATTCTCAACCACTGCACCACCTAGGAAGCCTTCTCCCTTTTAACAAAGGAAACTACTTCTCTGACTTCAATCACTGAAATTACTTTTGCTTGTCTTGGAACATCCTATAAATGATGTTGTGAAACAAAGTCTTTTGTGTCTGTCTTTTCTTGCTCAACATTTCTGAAATGTAATCATGTCGTTTTTGAAGTAATTTACTCATTTTCCTTATTGTGTATTATTTCTTTGTGACTATACCCCAATATATTTGTTTATTTTACTATTGATGAGTACTTGGAAAGTTACGAGTAATACTACTCTGCATATCCTTGTACATGATTTTTAGTAAATGCATTTCTGTAGGGATTATGCCTAGGGCTAGAGTAGCTGGGATATTTAGCTTTAACAGATACTACTTGACAACTTTCCAAAGTGCATGTATCTATACTCCCTCAAACAGTATAGGAGAGTTCCAGTTGTTCCAAATCCAGTCCTTACTGACACTAAGCGTCGTTTCTCTTTTTCATTGCATTTTCGTTATTTGGATGGATATATAGTGGAGTCACATTGTGATTTTATTGTCTTCTTATGACTGATAAGATAAAGTGCCCTTTCATATATTAATTGGCCATTTCTATATGCTCTTTCATGGAGTGCCTGTTCATGTCTTTATCCATTTAAAAAAAAAATTATTTTTGTCTGTGTCAGTTCTTAGTTGTGGCACACAGGCTTCTCTCTAATTGTGGCATGGGGGCTTCTCTCTTGTTGTTGCATGCAGACTCCAGAGTGCTTGGGCTCTGTAGTTGCAGCAGGAAGGCTCTCTAGTTGTGGATCTTTAGTTATGGTTCCCATGCTCAGTAGTTGGGGCACAGGGCTTAGTTATTCTGCAGCATGTGGGAGCTTAGTTCCCAGACCAGGGATCGAGCCTATGTTCCCTGCATTGGAAGGTGAATTCTTAACCACTGGACCACCAGGCAAGTCCCACCCATATTTTATTTAATCCTTTTCTTATTGAGTGATAAGAATGGGACTCAGTATGTATGTGAGTCTTTACTAGATATATGTGTTTCAACTATCTTCTGTAATATGGCTTTCCTTTTCTCCCTCTTAATAATGTATTTTGATGAACACAAGAATAAATTAACTCCAATTTATCCATCTTTTCCTTATGGCTACTGAATTTGTGTCCTATTGTATTTCAGTTCCCCAGGATCATGAACCCCACCCCCCCTTCTCTCACTCTCTTTTTTTTTTTTTTTTTCTTCTAGAGTTGTTACTCTTTTACCTTTAGGTCTACAGGCCAAATGATTTGGGGAAATGGTGTGGAGTAGGGGAATGATTTCTCAGAACTGAATCCATTTCTACTGGATTTACTATTAGAACCCCATCTGATTTCTCCTCTGCACCAATCTGCCCTACTAATATATTTCTTTTCAGCCTTGATCATAGCACAGCACAGATCAAACTTGCCAAACTCTCTGAAATATCAAGGGATAGCAAATGTGAACCTTAGGAAAATAACACCTCTCTGCCTATGCCTGGAGGATAGAGGGAAAATGGTCCAGCATCTGAGTTGGAGTAATATTTTCTCCTGGAGAAATTTAAACTTTGTGCATAAAGTTAGTTTGAACCAAGCAGTAAAAATATGCATGGAATCAGATAGCAAGCCTGGGAGCTGAATAATGAGGGCAGAAGGTGGTTTGTTACAATAAGAATATAAATTCAAGAAAGCAGCCTATTTGAAGGGAGCACTTCAGGCCCTCTCTATGATTCTGTGTAGAGTTTAATTTGACATAGTTATCTTTCATCCAAGCTTGGGTGTTATTCTGATATGGTTGGTTAGGCTTATAATCAGACAAATTCCCGTGCTAAAATGGACACTTATTCTTCCCCTTTCTCTATTGAAAAATTTGCAGTCTGTTCATTTACTTCTCACTTACACAGCTTGCCTTAATCTAATAATTAATAGTTTCAGTTTAAAATGTTGCTTCTTAATATGATTAACATTACATTACTCCATGCTTACTCAAATAACCCAAGCTCCTCATGCATGGACACAGCATCTATTTATCTTTTGGTTTAATGTACAGTCCCCATAGACATCAAGTTCATCATTGTCAAGAGTTTTAAATGAAGGTAACAGCATGAGCATAGGTAAAATGAGCTGCCTTTACCACCTCCATTCCCCTAAGCTCAAAGCAAGATTTTTTTCCCCTGACTTTTTAGCCACTTGAGTTCTTCTTCTAGGTATTCTCTTTATTACACATTTTACATCCTTAGAGGCCATTTTACTGAGTCCTGATAGTTAAGTCGAGCTCATAATCAAGTAATTCTTTGGGGAGTAATGTTAAATACTTACAAACCATTTTTTTTTAAATTGTAAATTGTTTAAACCAATGACCTTGCTCTGGGAATACTAAAATGCCAAGTTATAATGCAGAGTTAAGCCTGTATCAAAGCTCATGAGTGCTTTGAACTTCAAACTAAAACCTAAGCTGTGAAATGATTTCTGCCCATGTCAGCATGATGGGGTTATTTATTTAGTTAGTTTATTTAACAATACTTATGCAGAACACATATGCCAGTTTCTCATCTAGGGGTTGTACAAATTAACTAATTTAATCTCCCTAACACACCTATGATGTAGCTACTTTCATGATTCACATTTCACAAACAAGGAATCAGAAGTAATATAAAGTTAAATAATCAAATAACTTGCCCATGATTGCATACCTGGAAAATAGTATTTCAATCCAGAGAGTCCACCCCCATAGTTCATGCTCTTCAACTGCTCTATTGATTTTAAAACGGTCTGTATTGAACATGAAGGGGCTCAGTATCCAAACAGACTTGATCTTTTTCTGACTCTGACCTTTGGTGCCACTTCTCACATGGCAGGGTCCTTTTTTTTTTTTTTCCCAAAAGTTTTATTCCTGACTTGCTCCTTATTGAAACTTCTGACCTATTTTTATATGCTGTTCTAGAAATGATGTTTTATACTACTTTTTTCTTCTCTCTTTTCTACTGTGTTCCAGATGGATGAAATCTTGTTCCTGGTCTTTAGCTATGCCTGAGGTCCTGTTTCCTGGGATGAGACCTCACTGTTGAAGTCTTTGCATCTATAAAAGACCTAAGCATACCCTTTTGCTCAGCTGCATTTTTCAGGACACCTACATTTGTGACCTTCTGTGCTACATTCATTCTGTTCACTTGGGATGTTGTCAGCTCTCTGCCACCATATATAGACAATATCCACAGAGACATTTTCGTCTGCCTACCTAAGTGAACTTCCTCTTTTTTAAAAAAAATTTATTGGAGCTTAGTTGATTTACAATGCTGTGCTAGTTTCTGCTGAATTGGTTATACATAGACATATAACCACTCTTTTTTATAGTATTTCCCCATGTAGGTCATTACAGAGTATTAAGAGCTCCCTGTGCTATGTGGTAGGTCCTTATTAGTTATCTATTTTATATATAGTAGTGTGTACATGTCAATTACAATCTCTCAATTTATCCCTCCTCCATTTCCCCCTCTGGTAACCATAAGTTTGTTTTGGGAACTTCCTCTTTAGCATGCAGGTAGACCAACTATATTGTTGGAGAATGGAGGAGAGGGTGAAAAAGAGATTTTTCAGTTCAAATGTTTAACTTATCACTTAGTGAATGCCCTTTACTTAGGTTTTCAGTCTAAATTCTCATAACTTTGGCTTGTCCATTTATAAAATCCAGATAAAAGGCTATGTGTATGAACTAAAATTCTCTGATGATGTTTGACATGTGGTTTTTATCATTTGTGTGTTTGTCAGTTTCAGGTTCCTTCCAGCATCTGAAATAAAATCTTCAATGGAGATCTTGTTAGGAGTGATGATAGAATCTCAATTTTTAGCTGTAGTATTAAAATAGAAGTACATTGTCCAAGGGGTAGTTTTTTTCTGAATTTCCATGGCTTTCTTCTCTTCACAATGAGAATTTAGAGGATTACTATTACAGTAAAACAGAAAACAACCATGTGGAATTGAAACAGCAAAATATGTTTCTGTTCCAATTAGGAAATTTAAAAATTTCTATTTCCATAGCAGAAACATTCAATATGATTCAAAACTAAGAATATTTAGAAGAACCTGAAAAATCTATAACCAATATGATATTTAGCAATTCATTTCTTCAACAAATATTTGTTACCTTTTATGTGCAGCATAAGCTACATGGGGGATAATTTTTTGGACAAAACAGGGATTTTACTTTCTTTCTTGCAACTTATAGTCTATAGAGTAAGCAGACACTTAAAACAAGTAAATCAATGGAGGAGTGATACATTTTCATCACTACTATGGTTGACAAAAGCAGGATACTAAATTAAGATGGCTTCTGTTTGGACAGGATGGTTAGAAAAAAAACGTCTGAGGATGCTGTATTTAAACCCTAACCTTACGAGGGAGAAAGATCAAGCCATTCAAAGGGGTGGGAGGAGGAATAATTTTGGTCTTCAGGTTACTAAACAACATTTGTTACAATCTTCTACCTCCTACTTCACAAATCATTTTTTAAATTGGCTTCTGGGACACCACACCTTCCTGGTTTCTTCCTAAAACATTGGCCACTGCTTATTAATCTGTTTTACTGGTTTCTCCTCTTTGCAACTTCTAAATATTAGAGAGTCTGCAAATAGCTCCTTGGTGTTCTCCTCTAACTACACTCATTTCCTAAATGATGCCATCTACTGGCATTATGATTCCCAAATTTGTAGTTTTACCTGAAGGCTTTTATCTGACCTCTAGACTCTTTAGAGCACCTGCCTACTCAACATCACCACTTTGAAGGCATCTCAAAATTTGAGATGACCAATAAGTATGAGTCAATTCTTAACCTCACAGTCACAAATAAGTATGTTTTAAAGCCATGGAATATAATTTCACACCTATTATGATGGGTGTTTTTTTCCTTAAATGTGTGATGGAATTGTTAAAGATGTGGTGCCAAAAGAGCTTTACAGGCTGGTGCAGACACATTAAAGAACATTTTGGCAATATTGGACTACCAGGTGCTCTTAAGCAATTGTACTCCAATAAAGAGCTTAAAAAAAAAGAAATAAAATTACTTTTTATTTTCAGAGAACACACATGGGGTGTATCCCTTGTCCTGTGTTAAGGGCATAAATGGAGTTAGAAATCCAGAGGGATAATAATAAAAAAAAGCTATGATATAAAACAGAATACATGTAGTAGTCGAATGAACTAGAGCCATACGTGTCAAAATGTAATCATCTTAGACCATAATATTAAATCAGAAAAATCAAATTTTATAATAATAAATACAGTAGGAAATATATATTATATACGTATAATAAATATATATATATATATATATATATATATAGTGTGGGCCAAAAGTTTCATTCATTTTTTTCCATAAGATGGCTCTAGTAGCACTTAGTTGTCTTTAACTTCAATTGAAACAGTTTCATTAGACTGTATGTGACAGCTGTCAAGTCAGTGTGCATTTAAAAAAGACATTAAAAATCTGTGAATTTTTGTGTAGCCATTTTAACATTGAAGATAGAAGGAAAAAAATTGGCATATTATGCTCTATTATTTCAAGAAAGGTTAAAAACACAACTGAAACACACATTTGTGCAGTGTATGGAGAAGGTGCTGTGACTGCTTAAACATGTCAAAAGCAGTTTGCAAAGTTTCATGCTAGAGATTTCTCACTGGAAGATGCTCCAGGGTTGGGTAGACCAGCGGAAGTTGTTAGCGATCAAATCAAGGCATTAATTGAGAACAATCAACTTTATACCATGTGAGAGATAGCTGACATACTCAAAATATCCAAATCATGTTCAGAGTCATTTGCACCAGTTTGGTTATGTGAATTGTTTTGATGTTTTTGTTCCATGTAAGAGAAAAAAAACTTTCTTGACCATATTTCCACATGCCATTCTCTACTGAAACATAATGAAATCTTTCTGTTTTTAAAGCGAGTTGTTACAGGCAATGAAAAATGGATACTGTACAATCATGTGGAACAGAAGAGATCATGGGGCAAGTGAAATGCACCAGCACCAACCACACCAAATGCTGGTCTTCATCCAAAGAAGGTAATGTTGTGTATATGGTAGAGTTGGAAGGGAATCCTCTATTATGAGTTCCTTCTGGAAAACCAAAGGACTAATTCCAAGTACTGCTCCCAATTAGACCAACTGAAAGTGGCACTCGATGAAAAGTGCCCAGAATTAGTCAACAGAAAACACATAATCATCCATCAGGATAATGCAAGACCACATGTTTTTTCGATGACCAGGCAAAAACAGCTACAGCTTGGCTGGAAAGTTCTGATTCATCCCCCGTGTTCACCAGACATTGCACCTTTGGATTTCCATTTATTTCAGCCTTTACAAAAGTCTCTTCATGGAAAAAAATTAAATTCCCTAGAAGACTGTAAAAGGCACCTGGAACAGTTCTTTGCTCAAAAAGATAAAAGGTTTTGGGATGATGGAATTATAAAGTTGCCTGAAAAATGGCAGAAGGTAGTGGAACAAAAGAGTGAATACATTGCTCAATAAAGTTCTTGGTGAAAATTAAAAATGTGTCTTTTATTTTTACTTAAAAACCAAAGGCACTTTTTGTCCCCCCCAAGATATATATATATATATATATATATATATATATATATATATATATATAATACACACATAGGTAGATAAGTAGATAGATAATATTAAGCCTGAAAGATTACATCATCTTTGTTCATACATAAATAATTCACAAATATATTAAAGTTTGTATGGAAGTGATAATCACCAATTTCAGTAAAGTAAGTATGTCTGAAAAAGAAAGGGTGGAAATGGGATCATGTATTTAGTAAAGAGTGGGCTTTAATACTACCTGAAATAATTTATTATGAAAAACAAATCTGAAGGAAATATGGAAGAAACATGATTTGATGAAGCTACATGGTAAGTAAAATGGCATTCACTATAGTTTTTTCCTATGAATTTCCAGATATTGGCAATATATCTTTTAAAAGCTCAATAAATTCAAATAAGACACTTTATTGCCTCTTTGCCTGAATCTTTCACTAATTGGTGGCACTACATTCACTCTGTTCCTTGCGTCAAGACTTAACAGTCATCAACTCCTCCTACTTGTGTATTATATATATATATATATAGTCCAGTAACAAATCCTGTCATCTCTACATAATAATCATCATTTCTACAATCTTAGTTTAAGCCTTCTTCATCTCTCATCTGAATTTCTGTACAACAAACTTGTCTATTTCCACTATTTCCCCTACAGTTAGTTTTTCCTATAGCGCTCACAGTTAGATTTTTAAAATATAAATTAGATCACATATCTTCCTTATAGCCAAGCTTCCACTGTCTTTTCATCACATTCCAAATATTATCAAAGTCTTTACACAACACGTAAGGCTGATCAAGACATCTTATCACTCCCTTCAGGTTGACTAAAATTTAGACAGCTCTCTTCTCAACTGTAGGCCTCTAACATCCCTTTTCTTACAATATTTACTTAAAAATATGCTATTGTAAATTATTTCTCTGTCCCTTTGAGATATAAATCTTCTCCCTACTCCTACCAATTTTACCACCTAGGAATGCCATTTCCAAGGAACTGGAATTTTAATCATCAAGGAAGATCCTATCCCTGTCTCTGTATGAAGGTAGGAGCCATACTTCCATAAGTGCCAGTGAGCAAACACAGACAGCCTGATAACATTGACCAATGCCCCCCCAACCTCCTCCAGTACTTTCACCCTTGTACTTGAAAACTATCCCATTTTATCTTTCAGTGGAGTTGAGTTGAATGTCTCTCCACTATGCAGTAGTTTTGAATAAATTCTTCTTTGCTGTTTTAAACAATTGTCTGGTGCAATTTCTCTTTGACAAGAGTACATGATCTGGTACCTCATGATCTTTTTGACTTAATCTTCTATCATCATGCATTAGCCATGTCTTCTCTAACTACTCCACATTATTTCCACCACAGGGTCATAGTACTTTTTCAAACTCGCTCCCTGTGCTGGAGTCATATTATTCCAGATTTTACCAGGATTTGCTCTCTTACTTCATTCCAATTTCTCTCATACTCCAGACTTGCAAAGGCTTTCTGTGTCTACATTGCTGTTTTCCTTCTTACTCTTTTCTCATGGTTCTCTACTCTTCTTCATAGCCCTTATTACTCATCAGAGTTATATTGTTATTAATTTCTTTATTAATTGTCTCCAACACTGGAATACCACTCCACATGGATCAGTGATGTTTTACTTGTTCACTGTTGTATACCCAGATTCTATCACTATTCATTATATTTAAATAAAGTAATAAATGGATGAACTAATTAATTTCAGAAAGGAAGAAAGACACGAGATCTTCAGTGTCTGAGAAGTAGAAAAGATCTTATCATGTCTCAAGAAAAGATGTGGCTTTGCCTTCCACCACCTCAAAGGGGGCTTATGTTGTTTGTTTCTTTTGTTTTGTTTTTTTTTCCTACATCTTTACTACCTTTGAGCCTGGAAGTAGGGCAGGTAAGTTCTGTTCTATTCTGTTTCTAGATCATTCTTATTTCCTCTCTTCTCATCCACAAAGTACCAGCTCTGAACCTTATGTTAATGTAGTACATCACCAACTACCCCTGAGTGTTGCTATCAAACAATAACAAGCAGGTAAGTCCCCTTAATTTATTGAAAATTATATCCATTGGTTCAATAAGACTAGCATCTTGGTTAATTCTTGGGAGTTTCCAATCACATATATAGATGATCCTTCCTGTGTTGATGCTTCTCAGATACCTGAGCTCATCCCTTCCAATAACCATATCCTCCACGCCATTTCAGGTATAGCCTACACTTGTTATTATCAATTCTAACAACTGATTCATCATCTTAATATATGCACTCTATTCTGTGACTAGTATTAAAACATAACCACACTGATTGGCCTCACTTTAAATTTAAGACCACAAGTCACAGATGGTGCTTTAATAGTTCTAGACATTCATACTCTAAGTACCCAATCCATTCTCTCTCCCATCTATATATCCATGTATATATGTGCTGTTGGCTTGAGAAAAGGTTCAAGATACACTGTTAAATGAAGAAAACATGCCACAAAACCAATCATATTTGATGGGGTGCCATGTTCGTTTATAAGAAATGAAATCATTTTGCCTTTTGCTTTCGAGTTTCATTTTGTTTAAAAGGGGAAAAATGATTGGTTGTTAATGTGTACCTGCAAATATGTGTATTTAATAAGAAGTACCCAAATATATCAAACTGCTGATAATAAAACAGAGAGCTAAAGAAAGTTACACAAAGATTATTGCTTTTAGAAACTGAATGGCTGGAGAGAAATAAAAAATTCAGTAGACTATTACAAAGTATTTATTGAAAAGATACACAAACTTCACATAGGGGTATTTACTAAGTATCAGCTGGTGTCTCTGAGATACTATGTAAACACTGCAGTTAATAACTTCATGCATCTCTGCTCTACCTTCTACAGTGAAAAGTGATCCTGGTGACTAGGATTAGAAGTTTTTGACAGAGAGAGTTAACCAATGTTGATGTTGCTCTGATCCAGAAAATGCAAATGGGAACATGTAAAAGCAGGATAAAAGAGACACCTTCAGGCAATGGACTCGTACCCTCTCTTCACATCTTTAAATTAAGTCCCCAAATTTCTTTGGATATATCTAGTTCTTTAAATCCTGGATAAGTATCAAAATTTATGAATGTGTTTGTGTCCAATAAGGAGGAACACTTTTATTCTAAAACATCCCTTCAAATTTTATCAAAGATTTGTGCTGTCTTGATCACACTTTCTTTTTTTTCTCCATCTCCTCTATAGTTTCCTAGTATTCTAGAAACAGCTGTAATTTTGTTTTGTTTTCTTGCCATGAAGAAAGTGATCCTGTACCTTCACACACACACTAAAACATTGGAGTCACAATATCGTGTTTTAGAAATATTTGCATTTTTTAAAAAGTTATGGGCAAAACATTCTGAAGTAAGTGGAGAGTCTTGAAACTTCAGTTATTTAGAGACAAAGCTCTATCTTTCAAACCTAAGTATTTGGTCTGAGCAGTTTGTTTCTTATATAAACAAGAGGGTGAGAAAAGTAGATTTTTGGTAAGTCAGAAATTAAGTTATTGTTTATTCAATGTTTCTATTTGTTTACTTCTTTGTAGAATAATCTAAGTCACAGATATTACAGTCTCATTTGTGAATGCCCACCAATTTGAGCAATGTGAACTTGAAATCTTCACACATCCTTTTTAGGCTCTGTTCCATTTGGAAGATGATCCTCACTCACCTCTCCTAATATTGTATCTCAAGTGGAAATCGCATTGCTGAAACAGAAAAGTCTCAGGCACACAGAGACCATCCCAGGTGAACTAGGACAAATTTGTAGCCCTAATTTAGAGCTTAGAATTATATATCTGAACAGAGGGTTAACCTGTGAGCTGTGAAGGCCTCACAAATACAGAATTTTTAAAAAGAGAGAGAAGAAGAATGCAGGCAATTCTACCCCAGGCTCATCTCTGACATGATACAGAGCCTAACAAAGGGCATTCTTTGATGATCTTGTTATTGAGTCATTTTCTTTTGCACAAAGTTTAAAGCTTATCTCAGAAGTTTGGGAATGGTTTTCCATATCTCTAAATTGCCTGCTCTGCATTTTTCTCTGAGGATTTACACCAAACCTTTCTGAATCTGTTTAGACTTTTAGTCTACATGTCTGTCAATGATGCCAATAATGCCAGTAATACCAACAATGGCATGACCATGACAAAAAAAGTCAAGAGTCTAAGCTTCAGAGACACACACACCTGAGACTGCCCTTTTATAGCTTATGATTCCATCTACCTGAACTTTAGTTCTCTCACCATGTAATGTGTTTTTCTATAAGAAAGCAGAAAAACACATAAGGTTCCTAAAACATAAAGGATTCTTAGTAAATAGCAATTTTTATCACAAAGTTGGGTTTATTGTATAAATTGAGAAATTAAAAACATTAATGGCACAAAATTATATGTTTAGCATCAAGATGTGCACATAACAATTCATCATATCAAATTTAACGAGGAAATCAGGGTTCATCATTTCATATAAGAATTCAATAATGAAGATTTAAGTCTCAAAGGTATACAACTGTAGCAGAGCAGCAGGCTTGCCATCCACAGCTGCATGAAGTATCTGTCCTTGAAAAGGTTTGTGTAATTACATGGGTCAAGCATTCCCAGGGTCACAAAGTCACTTTAAGAAATTATGACTCACCTGTGCAAAAGTGATTCCAGATGATAGATGACATCGGAATAATTACTTCCCCAATTTTAATGCATATCACTGTTACCATCTTTTGCATGTTTTATAAATATTTTTCTTTGTAATTTCTCTAATTTGACCCATGGATTGATGTGCTTTCTCGACTTTCAAACTTTCTACTTCGTTAATTCATTTTCCCTTCTGGTCCAGTATTACTTTGACAATATGATAATGAATTGCCCTAGTAATAGCTAACTACTCCCATTTTTGCCTCATCTCTCTCTCTTCATCTCTCTCTCTCTCACACACACATACACACACCCCTTTTAGTGCCCTCACTGATAATACTGGTCCCCAAGCTATTCAGGGACAAAGTTACTCCAGTGATTGCTTCATTTCACCTTTCTTCATGCCTTCGTGTGCGTGTGTGTGTGTGTGTGTGTGTGTGTGTGTGTGTGTGTGTGTATCTTCTTGTTATAGTCCCACCTTGCTATTCCCTGGCAATCTACTCCAATAAGAATATATATCACATTTACCCTGCTTTAAAGGGAATATTTACACTATTAAATCACTGCATTGTTAATTAGTTACTTCTTTACCCCTATAAGTGTGAAGAGTGCTGAGGATCCTAAATTGTACAGGCTACAGTTAATGTGAAAGACAATTTATCTCCCATGGTCAAAAACAGTGAAACTTTGTGTAATACCTTTACACCTTATAAGATGAATTATTTTTGATCAATTTTAATCACAGAAAAAGAAACCCATCATGCTCACTTTGTGACCTACAATCCTAATGTTGAAGCAATTTCCAAGATTGTCCTGAAGCAACTCATTCATTTCCCAACATGATGCTCTTAGTCATTCAAAAGAATGTGTTGGCAGAAGATGTGCAATTGTCTGCAGTCCAAATGACTTTTCAGTTTCACTTTTGAAAATAATCCACTTTTGGCACTGAGGTATTTTGTGTGACAGAGTCCCTGATTGCTCACTTAAGAGGCACCCTTAGCCAATTTAGCCCTGAGCACTTTTCAATAATTCATAATTCCTTACGTGCTCAAATCCCTTGCCTACATTTAGAAGGGTAATTTGGGACTGTGACTATGTTAAAATCACATGGGCTTTTTTTGTATTTTTGTTTTTTGTTTCATTTTTTCTAAATCACAGAACAATTTTCAAACCACCAACTTTCCTTGCTTCTCATTATTTTCTATTAAAAATTAGTTTTTTTTAATAATTTGGAATAAACTTTTCACAAACAATATTTGCTAATTTCAACTTATTGTTATGATATTGCTAAAATAGCTTTTCTTAAGAAATGTGACCAATGTATAACAATTACCAGTATTTAAACAGAACCACATCCATACAGGTGAAGTTTAGGAATGAATGAATGAGAAGGGAGAATGAAGAATTTGTTGCATCAAATTTCAGTTATTTAGAACACATCTTTGAAGTGCTTAGGATGAAATGATGGGAAGTGAGGTTGCTGCCTCCTCATTCTCCCCTATCTAGGGTGTCTCCCTAACAACATAATTGATCCAATAAAAAAAAATGTCTACCTTTTGATTTTACAATGCAAGTCCATGGACCTCCTGACTCTGGAAACCCTCCAGATTAACTCAAAGATTTCTCCCAAGCTATACATAAGACAATCTCAACGTATATCAGAGAAGTTTTCATCCTTCTCTCTTCTATTTTTCTGTGTAATTTTTTGTGAAATTCTGTTTAAACTTTGCAGTTGTTTTTGTGCTACCTTAAATGCATGTAACACTGATATTGTTTTTTCAATATTCACATTATATTCTCTCACTTTCCTATTAGTATAGAGGGATCATTTGTTGCCAGGACTCTTTTATTTCCCTAAGTGAACAATATTACTTTAAGGAGCTGATAATATGTGACTACAAACAATGAAATTCTGATGTAACATAATCTACCATTCTTGAAAATAAAAATGCAAATAATAGGTTGCAATAAAACATTGACAATGTATATGACAAATAATAAGTGAATAGCTATAAGTTTAATAAAGCTTGGAAAATTATTAATTAGAAAAAAGACAAAAGAAACAATAGAAAAATAGTGAAAACATATAAAGAGGCAGTCAACAAAGTGGAGAAAAAAATAGTCACTAAAGTTCTTCAACTTCTCTGGAAGCTAGGGAAATATATACTGAATTAAAAGTGAGATACCACTTCCCACCTTTTGATTCAAAAAAAGGGAAAAAAACAGCAACAACAACGATAAAAGAAAAGATAAATCCATTTCTTCTAAAGGTTCCAGGGGAAAAAAAGACATTTTCATTCGTTGCTAATACAACATACATTGTGTACATTTTAAAAATTCTTTGGATTGCCTTTTGACCATAACTATTAAAACAGTTTCCACTGTTGCAAATGTATTCCACAGAAATAAGAAGTAAGAATGTAGACTGCAGCATTGTCTGAGAGGAGGAAAACTCTGTAAAGAATCTGAATGTTAATCATAAATAGGGAAACCACTCAATAAATTCTATTATAGCCAAACATGGATTATTATGTAATCATTAAAAATGAGTTAGAACTTTACTAGCTAAATTGAAGGATTTTTTAGAATCATGTTTGAGCCCCGAAAATTATGTATTATATTATTTCATATTATGAAAATAAATAATAACAAATCTGTCATGGAGAATGATGACCTCTGGATGTGTGAAGTGTGTGGAATGCGGGAGGTTGAGCGATAGTAAATATGGAAGAGAGATGGGATCACTAATGAATAAAAGTTAATAAGTAAAGTGATGCTTAAAATAAAAACATCATGAATATTATAATCTTATCCATGTAAAGTTATCCATTTGGCTATGTATTTATGAGTATACATAAGCACTAAAGAATGATTACCCAAAAAATGACACCTGTACTTATCTCTGAGTGTTAAAATTTCCTTTGAAGGTTTACTTTCTTCCTTTTTTATCCTGCATTGCCTTGAACTTTTACAATATTTAACTCCTAGCATTACAGAATGAGGAAAAATTAGCTATATTAATTTTACAAAAATAGTATTTCAAAGGTGAAACTTTTTAAAAAGGATAATTAGATCATGTCTCATGCATTCAGTGATTGAATGTGGAAACATAATTATATAGAATTGGAAAGCATCTGCCAAAATCTGGGGGTCAGACTCACGACTGTCTTTCATTGTTGTTGTTGTTTATGAGGAAGAAAAGATGAGTGTTCTCCAGAATAAAGAACAATCCACTTCCATTTAAATTCCCTTCCCTTAAAGAACTACTTAAAATGATATTTGATGTTATGAGCAATATGCATACCTATGAAGTTCTTTATACTTGTTGTAAATTTATGTATATTTTTCTTTGTACAGAAATTAAGATAAAGACAATGGAAGTATTTGGTCAGATTCCAAGGAGATGGTTTAGTTAGTTACCTCTGTCCATGGCTGGGCTGTAAATTCTTGAGAATACTAAACAGGTCTTATGCAGCACTTCAGGAAAATGTCATTTTCAAGACCATGAAGAACAGTCTAAAGAGCCAGTCCATCTTTCCAAAAGGATCCTATAGAACCAAAGAAGTGATTAGTCAGAAAAAGAGTGAGTAAGCAAAAATGTCAAGGCAGCAATTGTAATCCCTTTAATTAAGTCTTTCATCATTTATCTTTTCGTACTGATCAGAAGTAAGGCAAGAATGGTCGTATTTCTTCCTGTTCTTTGAGCCTGATACTGGGCCAGGTGTTTGATAGACATGAAATGCACATACATGATATGAAATTATTTAGATGAATGAAGTCTTTGTTTCTGTGAGTTCTGTTGTTTTAAAATATACATGGGTGACTGTTTGCAATTATTCTGTAAAATGTCATAATTTTGCCATCATATAATATACAGCAAACTTGTGTGATGGGAAATGAATATGGAAATTTGAATGAAACACATAGGCCTGTCATTGTCCTCTTTTCCATGATCAAATAAGATATATTTGGCATATTGTAGATAACTAACACAATCATTTTTAATGCCTTTGGGAAATTTAAACAAATGAAACTTTTGATATGAAGGTGTGGAAGAATATACCACCCTAAAATATGCCACTCTGAATATACCACCCCAAAATATTGACTATTTTGGGTTAAAGTTGCTTAAAAAACAGCAACTAGAAGAAACACACTCTGACCTTCCTTCTTTTTCTTAAAAGCAGGAGATGAAATTCTCATGTGAAAGATGCTCTTCCTGTACTAGAAGGAAAGTAACATTCTTATCATTAAGGATAAGAAACTGAGACTGAAAAAATTCTGTACAAATAGACTTTGGTAAAATAATTTGCATCCTTCTTAGCTGCTCCTCATAATTTAGTTACTTTTCCACAATTGCCAGTCTTTTCAGGTTTCACCATTTCTTGGAGTCTTCATTTCCTTTTGAGGACTCTTGTGTCATGACAAACTTACTTAAATGTGTATGCTTCCCTGTTAATCTGTCTTATGCCAGTTTAATTCTCAGACCCAGTTGAAAAATCCAGAGTGTAGAGGTAAAATTTTGCCTCTCCTACAATATCAAATGGAAATTTTAAGAACCTGTATTTAAATCCAGTTGCTTAGTTCTAGAAAAGGTCTTATGAAATAGGTGTGCCAATCTTCTACTTTTGGAAATAAATGGGTATATAATAACTCAACAGTAGTGTCTGTGTTATCTAAATGGTTTTGTGCAAAAGGACCAACTTCAATTTCCAATGTCAATCAATTCTTTTTTCTAAGGCTTTAATGAAGATATTAAATAACACCTGACTTTGTAGCAACCCTAGCAGCACTGATTCTGCCTCATATTCTTTGACCTTTGATCATGGTGATTGATTTATTCATTGCCCTCTAGTATTTTTTGATAGCATGGCAAGTTCTTTTCCTCTCTTCAAGAGTATATTCCAAACTAAGCCCTTTCAAATTAATTTCTGGAAATCAAATTTCATGGAACATATTTACTAAAGGTCATATAAATGAAATGTTCTGGAATTTCTTATTCTACTAATTTGTATTTCCATTGGGAAAAGCTGAGTTAGGATGATTTCTGCATAAAACAGACATGTGGCATAGTTCTCAAAATTATACATTTAACTAGGCTCTATTTTGCTGTATTTCAGAAATATCAAAAGTTAACTTCTAAATGTCATGTCCTCAGAATTTTATGAAAATCTACCTTATATTTACTTCATCACCTGTGATACTCATAATATATGTAATTTTTTCAAATAGATTTAGAAATTTACCTAATAATTTTTTTTTCATTTAAAATGGAAAAGAGTGGATCATCCAGAAAGTAGGTGATATTTAATGAATCTGTCATTGCAGTTGGAGTGCATTATTTGTTCTTTTTGGATTCATTTGCCCTTAATAACTTGAGAAAGATATACCCCTTAGCCATCGAGAAGTGGCCAAGGTTAAGAGTGACTGTCATTTGTTGGATGCCCCTATCTGTGTAGTTTCTAGGACTTGAAGGAAGACTCAGACCTGCCTCATTAAACATGTCAACTCCTTGTGTTTAAAAAAAAAAAAATCTGAAGGCCAATGTAGGTAATATGTATAAAATACATGTAATATGGGACAGAAAGGTCTTAGAGGGATTTAAGCACCCTCTGCTTAACTTATTATCCCCCTCATTAATGCATAAGGTAACTTACTGGAGGTTAATACTTGACTCAATAAGCAGATCATAATTCCTCAGTGTGATGAAAGCAGGTTTGTTTTCAGAAGCAAGATATTCTGCATAGGAAAGTCAAGGGCACTGGCAGTTTTGAAGAAAGGTAGGCTTGAGTTAGAGAATTGTTCAGGTTGTCCTAGGCAATCAAGAAATTGCATAGTCAAACTGCAATCAAGAAATAACATAGACCTGGGGGTGGAGGGTAAGTGGTTCCTCTGTAGTTTTCCCTATGGTTGATCAGAATAAAGCAAAGAGAGGCATCAGGAGAGGCAGTGAGAGGGCTTAAAAATACAGATTTTAATATCAGAGGACTTCAGTTTGATCTCCAAATTTACCATTTATATTAGTCATGACACTTTGCCATTCTGAGCCTCACTTCCTCAAAAGAAACATAGAGTAAAATATAATTTACAAGATGAGAATGAAGATTAAGTTGGGACATTGCACACAGAAGATCCTTGTATTAAATGCGTATTTGGTATAACAAATGCAAATGTTCATTATAATTATATTTTCTTGAACAAGTTAACAGAAGAAACCATAATTATTTTTTTAAAGGTTTTCAATTAGCCTCCTCTTGAATGACCTTAGATATATGGGTGAATAGAGAGATGTATGTATTCATTTTTTTCTCTATTCAAATATAAAATATATGGCAGCTAAAAGATTAACTTTGAGATTTACATACAATTTTCTTTAACCTCCTTTTTATATCTAGAGGGAAGTCCAAATCCTTTCCTTAGATTTGTGCAAATCTGCAGCAGCTTACATTCTCTAGTTTTCTTTCCCTCTTCTTGTTGACCTCCCATTCACACTTGAATTTTACTTCTAAAGCCTGGGTAAAGATTTGGACCATAATCCTTCAAAAACTCCCACTTAACAAGCTATGAGCATATGCAGTACACTCCACTGATATTAGGCTGTATTTAAACACTACTTTT